>NC_058524.1:280987808-281609951 GCF_904849725.1 Hordeum vulgare subsp. vulgare | reverse complement strand
TAGCGGTTTAGGTCATAGCTAATGAACAGTAGCTCTGTTGGATATGAGCCATATATGTAAATAGACTAGAACGACGAGTAGAATCACGTGAACTACTTTGTTTTGCTGTTTAAAAAACATAAAATGTGGCTAGGACAAATCTGGAGAGATTACAAAGTTAATATGTGGGGTCAGTTCGGAGATGTTATATGTCGTTTCCGACCTCATTTATGTTTGTCGTAACCAATATGTTGTTTTGCAGTTTAACAAACTTAAAATGTGTTTTGGACAGATCTAGACAGATTTCGAAGTTAACACATGGGGTCAGTTCAGAGATGCTATATGATGTTTCTGGCCTCATTTAATGTGCCTAGATAGGTAGTTTATATGTGCTTCACCTCTTGCCATGTTTAAACAACATTTAATATTGCGTGTAAATAAATGGGAGTGAACTAAATAACTAAATGTGGAGTTCCGTCAATATGCAACTCGTTGCATATTGAGCTTCACTTAATGTGTAGCGTTTGACTCTTGTGGATTGTCATGCCCTGCCTTGCATATTTGAAACTGATCATGCATCATATGTGAATTGCATCATACCATGCATGTGCCATGGTGAATGTCATGTGTTGATTCTTGTTCCCGATTTTCTTCTTCTCTAAAGAGTTCTGATCCGCTTTGGAGTGTGAGGATCCTTTCGACTATATTGGTTCGTCTGCTTCACGGTTTCATTCTTCTTCCAAGCGGGATCACAAGCAAGATGAACATTTCCCTAGATAGCATTACCACCATTGCCATGCTAGTTGTTTCGTTTCTATCGCTATGTCTCGCTGCCTACCACCTGTTAAATATCATCCTCCCAACATTGCCATAAAAACATCTATTCTTTCCACTACCGAGCAAACCTTGTTTGGCTATGTTACCGCTTGCTCAACCTTCTTATAGCGTTGCTAGTTGTAGGTGCAGTTCATTCCATATGAAAACATAGGTTCCTTGTTATATCACTGTATTATTGCTAATTAATTTAATGCACCTATATACTTGGTAAACGGTGGAAGGCTCGGTTTTATAGCTTGGTGTTTTGTTCCACCTTTGTGGCCTTAGTTTCGGCTACCGGTGTTATGTTCCATAAATGAGCGCTCCTAACATGCTTGGGGTTGTTATGGGGACCCCCTAGATTCTCATTTTGGGATAAAGCTCGCCTAGCAAGGCCCAACATTGGTACTACATTTTCCCGACATAATAATTCTGTTAATACTAAAAACATATGGCGTCATGACCCCAACGAGTAATTCAAGATAATGCAGGGGGTCCAGTGCTTATGGTGTTGGTCCCAAACGGAGCAGCTTATTTATGCTACCCGCGGCAACTCGTCGTCTGGCGTGGTAACCATCGCTCATCTGTCGTGTCCTGAGAAGGAGGTATGCGGTTCCTATCGGGATCGTCGACACATCGGGCGGCCTTGCTAGGCTTGTTTTACCTTTCTCGAGCGTCTTGTGCGATGGATTCCGAGGATACTTTGAGCTATCTCGAGATTGAGGTTTTCCAATAGGAACCCGAGTAGATCGCACATTTTCCCTGATCGAGGTTATTTCGTCAGAGCGTGTGGTAGTTTGTGATGGACTAGTTCTAGCACACCTGCAGGGTTAAATCTTTCGGAAAGTCTTGCCCGCGGTTATGTGACAAACTTGGAAACTTTGTTTAACACCCGGTTCTAGATAACTTGAAGTTAACTTAATTAAAACTGGCCAACTGAGTGTGTAACGATGACTGTCTCTTTTGGGAGTTGCTTCTCCGACCAAGGACACGGTGGCGTTATGTATGACGTAAGTAGGTGTTCAGGATCATTCATTTGATCATCAGTAGTTCACATTCGCTATGCGTAGATCATCCCCCTCTTTTATTCATGTACTCGTAAGTTAGCCACCTCAAATAAATACTTATTCGCTTGCTGCAGCCTCACCACTTAACTATACCACACCCATTAAGCTTTGCTAGTCTTGATACCTTATCAAGGACCTCAAGGAAGCCTGCACCAACCTATGCAAGACCAACCTCAAGCTCAACTCTGCCAAGTGCGTTTTTGGAATCCCCTCAGGCAAGCTGCTTGGCTTCTTGATCTCCCACCGTGGCATCGAGGCTAACCCTGAGAAGATCCAATCTATCGAGAAGACGCGGCCTCCCTGCAACCATAAGGAAATGCAGAAGCTCACGGGATGCATGGCCTCGCTCAAGCGATTCATCTCCAAGTTCGGCGAGAGACCCCTGCCTTTCTTCAAGCTCTTGAAGAGGTCAACTCCTTCTAGTGGATCCGCGAGGCTGGTGCGGCTTTTGAGAACCTCGAGAGGTATCTGACAAGCCGTCCCATCATGGTTGTCCCACGATCTCGCGAACCTTTGCGTGTGTACTTGGCAGCCAACCCTATACGGCCATCATGGCCTTGGTGGAGCAATGAGAGGAGCAAGTCCCTGACAAGAAGAAGCATACGACAGTCGTGCCTCCTGAGACGAGGCCAACACCTCTTGAGGCCCCTCCTTTGGCGCTTGCCGAGGGCCCTCCATGGCCTAACGAGGCTACAATGGTGATTGTCGACGTACCCTCTCAGGAGGCCCCCGAAGAGCCATCTGATGAGCCCCCCCAGAGCCCAAGCGATTTCCCTCACAACAATGCACCTCGTAGAGTATCCTATCTACTTCGCCAACACGGTGCTACGAGATGCGCGCGAGCGGTACCCCATGCAGGAGAAGCTCCTCTTCGCACTTCTCATCGCCTCCAAGAAGTCGCACCACTAATTTGAGGGCCACCTATCAAGGTTATCACATCTTATCCATTGGTGTAGGTCCTACAAGGCCACAACGCCACAAGTCGCATCATCGAATGGAACATTTTGTTCTAACCCTTCGAGATGGGGTTCATCACGACAAGGAAAGTCAAGGGCATGTCCCTAGCTGGCTTCACGGATAAATGGATGGATCTACATAAAGATGAGCCTCGTGAGGTAGAGTCCCTCCTTCCTGGTAAGGATGCCCCTGATGGCTGGATCATGCACTTCGATGGGGCATTCTCTCGGCACGGTGCACGGGCTGGCGTGGTGCTAATTTCGCTGACAAGTGGCAAGCTCTACTATGCAGTTCAACCCTGCTTCTAGCATGACGACAAGGTCTCCAACAACATCGCTGAGTACGGGGGCCTCATTACTCGGCTTATGGCTTCTGTTACGCTTGACGTCAAGCTCATACTCATCAAGGGAGAATCAATGATCCTCTTCTCCAACAAGAGAGACAAGACCAAGGACGAGCACATGGCCTCCTACCTCAAGGAGGTGTGCAATCTCGAAATGTGTTTCCTCAGCATGAAATTCCAACACATTCCTTGCAGCAACAACAAGGAAGCTGACGAGATCGCCAAGAGGGCATCCCGCCGCGAGCCACGAGGCCCTGTCATCTTCAAGGAACACATCCTGAAGCCATCTGGCAGGCCTCAAAAGGAGCCGCATCCCGCGCCTTTTACAAATGCACCCAATTGCGGCCCACCCTCATGTGCTCGCCTGCTGTTGGCATTGGAGCCGCAGGCTGGGGACTGGTTCATGCAGCTCCAAGCCTACCTGGAGAGCAGAGCGCTCTGAGAGGACGACAATAAAGTTGCGCATGTTTCCCACTAATGACCCACAAGTATAGGGGACCAGTTCTACTCCTTTTGATAAGTAAGAGTGTCGAACCCAACGAGGAGCGGAAGGAAATGACAAGAGGTTTTCAGCAATGTAATTTCTGCACGCACTGAAATAGCGGTAACAAGTTGTTTGGCAGCAAGATAATTGTAACAAGTGACAAGTAGCAATAGTAACAATAGGTGCAGCAAGATAGCCCAATCATTTTGTGGCAAAGGACAGGATGAAATGGTTTCTTATAATAGGCAAAGCGTTCTTGAGGGCACACATGAATTTCATCTAGTCACTTTCATCATGTCGGGTTAATTCGCGTTCGGTACTTTGATAATTTGATATGTGGGTGCACTGGTGCTTGGGTGTTGTTCTTACTTGAACAAACCCCCCACTTATGATTAACCCTCCCGCAAGCATCTGTAACTACGAGAAATGTATTAATAATAAATTATAACCATAGCACTGAACATAGGGATCCAAATCAGCCCCTTACGAAATAGCACATAAACTGGGGTTTAAGTTCTTGTCACTCCGACAACCCACCATCTAATTACTACTCCACAATGCATTACCTTAGGCCCAAATATAGTGAGGTGTTATGTAGTTGACGTTCACATAATACCACTAAGGGAATCACAACATTCAGATCATCAAAATATCGAAAGAATATCAACTTCACATGACTACTTGCAACATGACTTCTCTAATGGCCTGAAGAACAAAAGTAACTACTCACAAGTGATAAATATGCATGCTCATGATCAAAGAGGTATTAAATAGCATATTTGATCTGAACATATGATCTTCCACCAAATAAACCATAAAGCATCAACTACAAGATGTAAACAACACTACTAGTCACACCCTAGGTACCAATCGCAGGTTGCGGTACAAGATTGACCACAAGAAATGGACTAGGGTTTTGAGAGAAGATGGTGCTGATGAGGATGTTGATGAAGATTGTCGTCCCCAAGATGAGAGGGTTGTTGGTGATGACGATGGCTTCGATTTCCCCTCTGGGAGGGAAGTTCCTCCGATGGAATTGCTCCGCCAGAGGACAAAAGTTCTCATGTCCAGGTTCCACCTCGAGACGGCGGTGCTTCGTCCCGAAAGTCCTCTTCTGATTTTTTTCAGGTCAAAAGATAATGTATTCTAGAATATGGTCGCCACAGGTGGGCCAGGGGGCACACTACCCAGCAAGTCGCGCCAGGGGAGCTGGCGCGCCCTCGTGCCTAGTGGGCACTAGGTAGCCCCATCTGGACTTCTTTCCTCTCGTATTTATTATTTTTTCCAAAATAAATCTCCGTGAACTTTCATCCCATTCGGAGATTTGCATAATAGGTATCTTTGATGTAGCTTTTTCAGGTCCAGAACTCCATCTACCGGCATTCTACCTCTTGATGTAATCCTTTCATATTATGAGAGAAAAGTCATTAGAATTACTACTCAAAGTGGTATAATGCATAAAAACACTAAAAATAACAGTAAAAAAATGTGATGCAAAATGGACATATCAACTCCCCCAAGCTTAGACCTCACTTATCCTCAAGCAAAAGCTGATAACGAAAATCATGACAGCATGTTTTGATGGAGAGGTGTCGTTAAAAACAAAATACAGACATAGTAGCATCACGCTCATTATTATAACAACAAATAAAACTTTATTAAATACTTCATCACTACATTTTCATCATACAACTTTCATCATAAAGGCTTCTTATAAACAAGTAACAATTCACTACAACATCGAAGTATGAAGCATAAGCTCTATATATAAACTAACAAACTTTGTTTTCAATCAACTTTGCAACACAATTCATCACATTTTCAGGAAGGGTCACATCAGAGCTTTTAATAAAGTCTACATACTCAACCATCATTTAGTCTTCTATGATTGCTAACACTCACTTCATACATATGAGCTAAATGTTTCAACCGGGCACATAGAAAGATAGGGGCTTAGAGTGTCGCCTGCCAATGTATTCACCTCAAGGGTGACCTCAACAATAATAACTCGTGACCACCCACATTCAACTAGATACATATGTCTTGATATTTCCACACCACATGATGCTTGCCAAAGAGAAGATAAAGGGGGTAGAGAAGAATACTTTCCTTCCGGCATAAAAATAAATACATAAAAGTAAGAGATAGGCCCTTTGCACAGGGAAGCACAGGTTATCATTCGCTTTTTGGTTGTATGCCAAATCCCTTAGAGCAAAGGAACGATGCATTATATTTCCCCTTATGATGTCAGCCTTTAGTATGCAGTTTACCACTTTTATTATTGCCATCACAATTTCATACAACGCTTAATTTCCCTTGCACTAAACGATCGAACATGTTTAGAAGCAATGTTATTGCCTTGTGCACCGATGATAACTTACTTGAAGGATATTACTCAATCCATAGGTAGGTATGGTGGACTCTTAAAACATGGATTCGAGTTTAAGGTTTGGATGCACAAGTAGTATCTCTACTTAGTGCGGAGTTTTGTCTATCAAAGATATTGGGCAAGCACCACATGTTAGGGGATCTATAATAATATAATTTCTATGTGAATGTGCACAAACATAAATCATTACATTGTCTTCCTTGTCCACTGTCAATAGTTTTGGAATATTATAATTAATGGCGGCTCACAATCATAAAAGATGTCACGGATAGTGTATTTGCATGTAAATCTTCTCTTCCCTTATTAATTATTTCATGTGTTGCATCACCGACCAATGTTATGTTTGTCAACCTTCAACAAATTTTACCACTTATACTTTTCCATATGTGATGTCAATACTTACTCTAAGATTAGCATATGATCTTTTTCATTATTTTCCTTTGTTTGCATTGCAGCATGAAAGTAAAGAAGAAAAACTGTCAGGCCCCTAGGACCGGGGGTAACCAGCCCCGTTGGCTTGCGGCCCCGGGCGCGACGTGCCTGGATAAGCCTGGTTCGTCCCCTCGCCGAGCCCGACAAGGAGGACCCTCGCGAGGGTCCTTTCCTTGCGAGGCGAGTGCTTGATGATCGTCGCTAAGGGCCTCGGGAGGGCATCCGTCGTGAGGTTCCCCTGAGCCCCTCGTGGAGCGGGCCAACCTAGGACGGCTTGGCGGGGTACCATGACCCAGCTCCTTCATGTGGATGGGGCAGGCCGTGCAAGCGACGCAGGAGCTGTGCCAGCACGCGCGTATGGGGAGGATTTCCCTTTTTGTGATAAGTAAGCTCAGACAGCTGGCGTGCTCCCGAAGCAACTCCCAAAGGTTTATTGTTTGGTGCAAGCATACTAAAGCCAAGGCCTCCACAGGATGGAGGTCATCCCCGGGCCCACGAGTGAGTCATGAAGAGAAGCTTTTGGCGGCGAAGACCACCTTTGTCAGGACGGACTGCAGTCATGTCCTCTTTCAAAAATGGCAGTTGTGGCAACCCTTCCCACCAATTTTTTCGGGGAAGAGGACCAAGGACAATATATAGGAGAGTCCTGGCCTCCGTAGAAGGGGATCCTATTTTTTTCCCCCAGCAAGGGCAAGAACCGACCTTTGTACTTGTCTTCCACCTAAAGAAACCCCACCACAAGCTGGAGTAGGGTTTTACACCACAAGGTGCACCGAACCTAGATAAACTACCGTGTGCTCTAGGTCGTCTCCTAGTTCGTGCCGCCGGAGAGTCGCTGTGAGGCTGTGAGGTTGAACAGGATTGGTGAGCGAGCGCACCCGAGTGTTCAAACCTTTACTCGGGTCTACAAAGCCCTGATTCCGATATTTGTCGCGCCAGGTAGGGTGCGCAACGGCTCTCCTGCTCCAATTTCGCCCTAGCTTCACCAACCCCATGGCAGACGCTCACCGCATGCACCCGGGGAGCTCCGCGTCGGACAACCGTTACCAGCGTGCCAGCATTGTGGCCACTATCGTCCTCGCCCACATCGTGCACGGGCAGCAGGGCTTCCTATGGCCAATGGATAATCAAGGATGCACTGCTCATGGCGAGCGAACTGGTTCGCCACCGCCCGACGGATGGAGGATACGACGCATGGGCAGACCATGTCGCCGACCCCGTCGCCAATGCTAGGAGGTCCTTGGCACCCTACGCCCCGCTTCGACCCCCACCATCGAAGGTAGGGCCTCAACCAATCAGACGCCCTCGAGTGGTGGCTCACTCAGCCCGCAGCCCAAGCGGCCCGAGCAGGCCCTGCCTCATGTCGTGCTGCTGCTCCTTAGGGTCCCGATGACCGGCCTCAGACCTCCAACGGCCCCGAGCGGCGATGCACCTCATAAGGCCGACGGAAAGTTTTGCGCCCACCACAACAGGCACACCCACAACACGGAGGATTGCAAGGCGGTCACGATCCTCAACCGCAAGTGCGCCTCTCGACCATGTCGTCCCCGCTGACAAGTCGTCCCCAAGACCATGACACCCACAGCACCAAGACCATGTCATCCCCGCTGACCGCAGAGGAGATGTCGGTGACCACGCCCGCCGACCCCACGACAACGATGGAAACGGCCATCCCTGAGACAATGCTTGGCGCAGGTCCCCCCGCAACGTGCGCCACCCGAACGATGCCGCCATCCCGCCACGCCCACGACCCCCGGGCAAGAGAGGTGTCGCGTACGGTGCTAGCGTCGTGTCCCACATGCCCCACACGGCACTCGCTTCCCCCGGCGTAGGGGTTACGCCAACCGCCATCGTTTTGTTGGGCTTGAGGGCTCCAGCCTGGGACCACCGAGCATGGCCGGAGCGACGGGAAGGTGCCTGGGGGCCCACGAGGGCGTGCCACGATGCATGCCCCCGCGGGCCAGGGGAGTGGCTTCGAGTGCCAAGGTCATGGGAGTTTGCCATTCAGGAGTTCAGCAGGTTGTAGGGGACACGATGCGTCTGCGCCTCACGAGGTGTCAGGATCCCTCGGGAGCGAGAAGCTTTAAGGGACATCAGCCTTAGAACCCAGCTGTCGCCGGCCTGCAGGGTGGACCCCCGCGGTATGTCACGTAAGGCGGACGCACGCATCCATAATGATCGGGCCGGCAAGTGGCTTTTTGGACCAACTGGGTTAAAATGGTCCCTAGTATTGTATACTGCGCCAGATGAGTGTTTCCTGAATATGTAACGAACTTGATTGATTTTCACATGGAAGGGTGTTGTTTGCCTTACATGCTAAGTTTTAGTGTCGAGCTGCCATCTTGTGGTCGGACTCCTCGGGTCGTGTGGAGCATGACGATCCTTGCGCGAGAGTCAAGGGAGCAACGAGTCAGCATACACACTTCCTCGCGAAGCGGCTGGAAGCATTGGAGAAGAATCCCCTGGGGAAGGACCCAGGGGCGCCTATATCTACTTACTGCGGGCCCCATCAGAATCACCCATAGCCCCAGGCCAAACGCCACGTGCCAGGGGAGTGAGGGTGGTGGCCCCCAGAAGACCGTAAGTGTCCCGAGGCCCCGCCCCACTTGCCTGGGGACAGGAGGTGGGAGCTTGTACCCAGGCACCCGGAGGCCAACCCGCAAAACTCTCACGTAATAACGAGTGGGTTGTATATGCCTGTGCGTCTCTTGTGTGTAACCCCATGACGAGACACGTCATGCCAACGGTAGGGGGCCCCTCCCAAGTCTTAGTGGAAGTTCCCATGCTCCACGCTAGGAAAGAAGTCATGACACAATCACGTAATAATGAGTGGGTTGTATACGCCCGAGGGTCTCTTGTGCGTAATCCTACGACGAGCCACGTCGTGGCTGCCGTGGGGGGCCCTTCCCACGTCTTAGTAGCAGTCCTCATGCTCCACGCTAGGGAAGAAGATGAAGGAAACACCCCGGGGTCCGCATTTTTCTTTAGTTTTACCCGTGCTAGGCACGGCGGCTGCCTTTGTTCGTCCCTATTTTTGACTTACGAGCGAGCTCGCCGTGCTGGCCTGCATTGAGTGGGACGGTCACGCCTCTCCTTTCTGGGCTTGCAAATAAGTTAGCTTTGGATATTCTAGCCGAGGTCTTGGTTTTTCTGGTTTTCATGGAGCTCCCTAGGTTTTTCTTCTGTTACCAAGCACATAGGCAAGCGGGGATGCCCAAATGCAAGCGGGCAAGTACGCACCGTCAAGACTTGGTGCTTTTCTCTCTGCAGGACTTCCCACGAGGGGCCTCGCGAGGAGGGTCACGCGAGTAGCCGCCACACGCGCGAGTCCATGAGTGTCGCGCTTCAGGGGCCCTTGCTCTCGCGATCGGGGGCTGGGTCCTGCTGCCACGGGTCATCAAAGCTGCCATGAGAGTAGACAACGTGAACGAAGGGGAATCGGGTTCCTAAAGCACCCCCGCCCGACAGCCCACGTGGGGCCCTCATGAGGGTACCAGCCTCATGGGATTCGTGCGAACAACTACTGTTGAGGGAACACAAATCTGGGCACCACTTGGGGGCTACCGGTCTGCCCCCCGGGTGCACGCTAGGAGTGAGGCCTGAGGAGACATGTACAATGGGCTCTTGTTGGCCGGGATGCATGCGACGCGCGGGAAAAAGGGAGAATGTTGCAGAAGAAAAAAAGACGCCCCAAGCACAACAGACAACCGTTACTCGGAACAAAAATAAGTTACAAAGTATGTAACGCCCTCATAGGGCCAAGGGTTCTTTGGTGCGGCAGATAAAGGCTGAGGAAGCTCAATCGGAGGATACGCCATCCTCGTCGTGGTCCTCGGGGGCTGCGGCGCTGAGCTCCCCGCCCTTCTTGGGAGGCACCGCCTAGGCGAACCGCCCAACCAAAGACTCCACGTGCCCGTGCACCCTGTCCCTGAGGGGCTCCGGAACTCTGCATGCACTGGCTCCGTCGGGCGGGAGAGGTCGAACGCAAGATTGTGGCGGCACATGTTGGAGAAGACACGCGTCAGCGCATTGCCCAGGTGGTCGCGCGCGCCGGACTCGACGTCATCCTCCACCTTGGAAGCGCCCGACTCCAGCGCCTCCACCGTCATGAGGAGAAAGTTGGGGTGGCCCCCGTCGCCATATGCTCGGGGTAACGCGGGGGCACACCTCTCTTTCATGTGGAGCGTGTGTGCCACCATGCACCGCGTCGTCCTTGGCCGCCTGTGCAGCGTAGGACGCATGACCAACCTGGGCTAGGAGAGACTTCAGCTCCTCCTTGGCCTCCCCGGCGGCTTGGGCCCTTGTAGGTCGGCCCTGAGCATGTTTGTCTCATGTTGGAGCACATCATAATTAAGCTGGAGGAAGGCCTCGTGTCGGGCGAGCTTGCCCTGGTACTCCTCGAGGGCAGCGGCCCTCTCACAAGCCAAAATTGCATTCGCATCAGCCAAGGCCTCCTCGCACGCTGCCACAAGGTTGGCCTCGCCAGCAAGGACGTGTCTCTCCAAGGCCTCGAGGCGCTCGTGCTCCACCTCCTGGTTACGCGCGATGTGGGTGGCCTCCCACTCACGATGGGATATGATCGCCACCCGCTGGATGACGGCGGTTTCCCTGACAGTCAGCTCTGCCCCGCACCCAAGGCCCCGAAGGGCGAGCGTGGCACCCACGGCCATGTGCTCTCGGGGTTTCGCTACCACCCCGGCTGGGATCGAGGGGCCCATTGGCCTCACCAGGCCAGGCGCCAAAGAGGAACTTTTGCCGACCGGTGGTGCGTTGAGGAGCACCCCCGGCACGGTGCTCCTGGGCCACTTAGATGCACGCGCCCTGAAAATCTCGGCAATCGGGTTCGTCAGGTCAAGCAGGATACACGAGGGCATGCGATAACGGCGATGCACTTACTCATCGATGGCGATTCGGCGCCCGCGCACTGGGACTGACCTTAGGGGCCAAACCTCACCGCCCCCTGGAGAGCTTAGCGATGCTGAGAGCCCTGCCCGCGCTTGGGCGCTCGTAGTATCTCTACTGGGCGCCATGCAAAGAGTGAAGGCCGAGTTTGCTCGAGGATGGCCGGGGAGCACAGGAAAAAGGCAGCCAAGGAAAGGTGCAGTGGTGGAACCAACCCTGGGGCGCGGTGGTTTTTATAAGCATAGCCACGGTCCCTAAGGCACCGCAGGGTTTAGTGGCGATGAGTGCCCTATTGGGCGCGCGCACCAGGCCTGGCCCTTGGGCAGCAGGGGCTCGTACCCCCCAATTCCACCAATGAGTTGCCTCGTGCGTGCCGCGGGCCCAAGGGCAATCTTGCGCGAGACGAATGGCGCAAATGGGTAGCCCTTGTCGAAGGAGCAATGATGATCGGCGCTGCGCACAGGCAGCATGTCAACTCGGTTAGAGCGGTTCCCGAAGCATTGTGGGAAAGGAGGGTCCCACATCGAGTCGGATGCTACGCGTCGAGCCTGGCCCGCGGTCGGTTGGGGTCCATGTCGCTTCATCCCCCCCCCCCCCATGGGTGGGGCCATGCGTGCCCGGGGGCTACTCTCAAACCCCTCGGACTGGAGGTACCTGATACGTCCATTTTGCATCATGCTTTCATGTTGATATTTATCGCTTTATATACTATTATTATACTTTGGGGAACCATACTTATGCCTTTTCTCTCTTATTTTGCAACGTTTATTTGGAGAGGGAGATTACCGGCAGCTGGAATTCTGGACTGGAAAAGGAGCAAGTCTGAGTCCTCTATTCTACGCAACTCCAAATGCCCTGAAAATCAACGTGGATTTTTTTGGGAATATATAAAAAATACTGGGCAAAAGAAGCGTCAGAGGGGAGCAGCCAGGGGCCCACAAGCCTGGTTGCCGCGGCCTACCCCCTGGTCGCGGCAACAGGGCCTGTGGGCACCCTGGTGGCCCACTGGCCCCCCTCTTTTGCTATATGAAGGGTTTCGTCTGAGGAAAATCAGGGTGGAGCTTTTTCGTGGATCCGCCGCCGCCACGAGGCGGAACTTGAGCAGATCCAATCTAGAGCTCCGGCAGTACGATCCTGCCAGGGAAATTTCCCTCCCGGAGGGGAAATCATCGCCATCGTCATCACCAACACTCCTCTCATCGGAGGGGAGTCATCTCCATCAACATGTTCATCAGCACCATCTCCTCTCCAATCCCTAGTTCATCTCTTGTAACCAATCTCCGTCTCGCGACTCTGATTGGCACTCGTAAGGTTGCTAGTAGTGTTGATTACTCTTTGTAGTTGATGCTAGTTGGATTACTTGTTGGAAGAGTTTATGTTCAGATCCTTGATGCTACTCATTACACCTCTGATCATGATTATGATTATGCTTTGTGAGTAGTTACTTTTGTTCCTGAGGACATGGGATAAGTCATGCTGATAATAGTCATGTGAATTTGGTATTCGTTCGGTATTTTAATATGCGGTATGTTGTATTTTCCTTTAGTGGTGTTATGTGAACGTCGACTACATAACACTTCACCATATTTGGGCCTCGAGGAAGGCATTGGGGAGTAGTAAGTAGATGATGGGTTGCTAGAGTGACAGAAGCTTAAACCCCAGTCTATGCGTCGCTTCGTAAGGGGCTGATTTGGATCCACTAGTTTAATGCTATGGTTAGACGTTGTCTTAATTCTTCTTTCGTAGTTGCGGATTCTTGCGAGAGGGGTTAATCATAAGTAGGATGCTTGTCCAAGTAAGGGCAATACCCAAGCACCGGTCCACCCACATATCAAACTATCAAAGTAACGAGCGTGAATCATATGAACATGATGAAACTAGCATGACAGAAATTCCCGTGTGTCCTCGGGAGCGTTTTTCCTCTTATAAGACTTTGTTCAGGCTTGTCCCTTTCTACAAAAGGGATTGGGCCACTTGTTTCACCGTTTCTACTACTTGTTACTTGTTACTTTTCGCTTGCTACGTTTCACCTCACTACACCATCACTTGTTACCGCTACTTTCAGTGCTTGCAGTTATTACCTTGCTGAAAACCGTTTATCAGAGCCTTCTCCTCCTCATTGGGTTCGACACTCTTATTTATCAAAAGGACTACGATTGATCCCCTAGACTTGTGGGTCATCAAGAATCTTTTCTGGCACCGTTGCCGGGGTGGAAAGCACCTTTGGTAAGTGGAATTTGGTAAGGAAACACTTATATACTGTGCTGAAATTTATTGTCACTTGTCACTATGGAAACTGTTCCTTTGAGGAGTTTGTTCGGGGTATACTCACCACGAATGGAAGCACGAGGAGTTGTTCCTCAACCTAAGGTACCTACTGAAAATATCTTTTATGAAATTCCTTCGGGTATGCTTGAGAAACTGTTGGTTAATCCTTTTATAGGATACGGATCTTCACATCGAGACTTGCATCTAATCTATGTAGATGAAGTTTGTGGTTTGTTTAAGCTTGCAGGTTTGCCCGAGGATGAGGTATAGAAGAAAGTCTTTCCTTTATCTTTGAAGGATAAGGCGTTGACATGGTATAGGCTATGTGATGATACTGGATCATGGGACTAAGATCGGTTGAAATTGGAATTTCATCAAAAGTTCTATCCTATGCATTTAGTACATCGTGATCGGAATTATATTTATAACTTTCGGCCTCGTGACAGGTGATGTCCGTTATGCTACTGCACAAAAGACCTTCCAGTGGCACCAAAAATGGGCACGTTGACGACACCAGGAATCCTTCTGTGTTGGTGTTCCCTCGAAGCGGAGAGGATGATGTAGCACAGCGGAGGTAAGTATTTCCCTCAGTTTGAGAACCACGGTATCAATCCGGCGGAGGAGTATCTCAAGATCCTGCACAAACACAAAAGCTTGCACCCAATGCTATGAAGGGGTTGTCAATCCCTTATAGATTGTTTGCCAAGTGAGAACTGAAAGCAACAAAGTAACAAAGCAAAGTAAAAGCGGAGTTGTAAACGATGGGTGTGAATAGACCCGGGGGTCGTAGTGTTCACTAGTGGCTTCTCTCATGAAAGCAAGTAGACGGTGGGTGAACAAATTACTGTCGAGAAATTGATAGAACTGTGCAGAGTCGTGACGATATCTATGCAATTATTATTTCTATAGGCATCACGTCCGAAACAAGTAGACCGATACTTTCTGCATCTACTAGTATTACTCCACACGTTGACCGCTATCCAGCATCCATCTAGTGTATTAAGTCCATAAGAACAGAGTAACGCCTTAAGCAAGATGACATGATGTAGAGGGATAATCTCAAACCAATGATAAAAACCCCATCTTTTTACCCTTGATGGCAACTGCTTGATGTGTGCCTTGCTGCCCCTACTGTCACTGGGAAAGGTCACCACATGGCAGAACCTAAAACAAAGCACTTCTCCCATTGCAAGAGTCATAGATCTAGTTGGCCAAACAAAACCCAAGACTCGGAGAGACTTACAAGGATATCAAATCATGCATATCAGAAATCAGCAAAGACTCAAATATATATCATAGATAATCTGATCACAAGTCCGCAATTCATCGGATCTCGACAAACACACTACCAAAGAAGATTACATCGGATAGATCTCCATGAAGATCATGGAGAACTTTGTATTTAAGATCAAAGAGAGAGAAGAAGCCATCTACCTACTAACTACGGACCCGTAGGTCTGAAGTGAACTACTCACGAGTCATTGGAAGGGCGATGATGATGATGAAGAAGCCCTCCAACTCCAAAGTCCCCTCTGGTAGGGTGCCGGGAAGGGTCTCCAGATGAGATCTCGTGGAAACGGACGCTTGCGGCGGCGGAAAAGTCTTTTCGAGGCTCCCCTGATTTTTTGCGGAATATTTGGGAATTTATAGGCCAAAGACCTAGGTCAAGGGGCGGCCAGGGAGGCCACAAGCCTGCCCACCGCCGCCTCCCCCCTGGTGCTGGAGTGGGGGCTTGTGGGCTCCCTGGAGCCCACTTGGCTTGGCCCAAAAGCCCCATGGACTTCTTCCGTTCGGGAAAAAATCATTTCGGGGTTTTTCTTCCGTTTGGATTCCGTTCTAAAATCAGATCTGAAAAGAATCAAAAACACGGGAAAAAGAAGAACTGGCACTTGGCACTGAATTAATAAGTTAGTCCCAAAAATATATAAAAAGGTACATAAGACATACAAAGAAGGCAAGATAACAGCGTGAAATCATCAAAAATTATAGATACGTTTGAGACGTATCAACGGGGAAGGCATAGCTCAAGCTTGGGGGAGGCTTAAATCAATGCTATATTCATGCCCCAATCATGAGCTCTCGAGAGAAATTATCACTCAAAACTTTTATGCTCGGCTTTCCCATGAAGATCGTACCATGCTTGACACTTCTTGTACCGGTTCTTTTATGAAGAAGGATATTGACCACAAGTGGAATTTATTGGAAAGAATCAAACGTAACTCTGAAGATTGGGAGCTTGAAGAAGGTAAGGAGTCAGGTATGAATTTCCAGTTTGATTGCATTAAATCTTTTGTTGAAACCAACACTTCTAGAGACTTTAGCGCTAAGTATGGACTTGACTCTGAGATAGTAGCTTCTCTATGTGAATCTTTTGCTGCTCATGTTGATCTTCCCAAAGAGAAGTGGTTTAAGTATCATCCCCCTGTAGAAATCAACATAGTTAAACCCAATCTAGTTGAGGAGAAAGTCATTGCTTTTAGTGATCCTATTGTTCCTTGTGCCTACGCTGAGAAACCACCTTACCCTGCTAGGAAAAAGGATTATTCTAAAGCTCCAACTGTGATACGTAGGGGTTACATTAGACCACTTGCACCCCCTGAGGAAATTAGAGTTGAACCTAGTGTTGCTATTATCAAAGATCTCTTAGCCGAAGACATAGATGGGATGTTATCAAATTCTGTGAGGACTCTGCAGAATAGCTAAACCTCACACGAAAGACAAATACGGACATGTAGTTGGCCTGCCCGTTGTTTCTGTCAAGATAGGAGATCACTGTTATCATGGTTTATGTGATATGGGTGCTAGTGTTAGTGTAATACCCCGGTCCCTATATGATAAAATCAAAGATGAGATTGCACCTGCTGACTTAGAACCCATTGATGTCACTATTACGCTAGCTAATATAGACACTATCTGCCCCCTGGGAATTGTGAGAGACGTAGAAGTCATGTGTGGTAAGACGAAGTATCTTACTGATTTCCTCGTCCTTGCTCCTACACAAGATAGCTTTTGTCCAATCATATTTGGTAGACCCTTTCTCAACACTGTCAATGCTCACATTGATTGCATTACACAGACTGTCACTGCTAGTTTCGAGCGCGTGTCTCATGAATTTAACTTCTCCAAGTTTGGAAGAAAACCTCATGAAAAAGAGTCGTCTGGTAGGGATGAAATCATTGCTCTTGCCTCTATTGCCGTACCTCCTATGGATCCTTTAGAGAAATATCTGCTTGAGCATGAAAATGATATGCATATGGATGAAAGAGATGAGATAGATAAAATTGTTTTAGAACAATATCCTAATCTCAAGAATAATCTGCCTGTTGAACTGCTTGGGGATCCTCCCCCACCAAAGGGTGATCCTGTATTCGAGCTAAAACAGTTACCAGATACTCTTAAGTATGCCTATCTTGATGAGAAGGAGATATATCTTGTTATTTTTAGTGCTCACCTCTCGAATCACGAAGAGAAGAAGTTATTAAAAACTTTGAGGAAGCACCATGCTGCTATTGGATATACTCTTGATGATCTAAAAGGTAGTAGTCCCACTCTATGTCAGCACAAGATTAAACCGATCCTGATTCTAAGCCAGCTGCTGATCATCAACACAGATTAAATCCGAGGATGAAAGAGGTCGTGAGAAAAGAAATATTAAAGCTTCTGGAAGTAGCAATCATTTATCTTGTTGCTCATAGTGAGTGGGTAAGTCCAGTACATTGCGTACCTAAGAAGGGAGGTATCACCGTCGTTCCTAATGATAAGAATGAACTAATCCCACGGAGAATCATTACTGGCTATAGGATGGTGATAGACTTCCAAAAATTGAACAAGGCAACTAGGAAAGACCATTATCCTTTGTCGTTTATCGACCAAATGCTAGAAAGGCTATCTAAACACACACACTTCTGATTTCTAGATAGTTATTCAGGTTTCTCGCAAATACCTGTTGCACAATCTGATCAGGAAAAAACCACTTTCACCTGCCCCTTCGTTACCTTTGCTTATAGACGTATGCCTTTTGGTTGTGCAATGCACCTGCCACCTTTCAAAGATGTATGATGGCTATATTCTCTTACTTTTGTGAAAAGATTGTTGAGGTTTTCATGGATGATTTCTCCGTTTATGGTTCTTCCTTTGACAATTGCCTCAGCAACCTTGATCGAGTCTTGCAGAGATGCAAAGATACCAACCTCGTCTTGAACTGGGAGAAGTGTCACTTCATGGTTAATGAAGGCATCATCTTAGGACACAAAATCTCTGAGAAAGGCATTGAAGTTGATAAGGCTAAGGTTGATGCAATTGAGAAAATGCCTTGCCCCACAAATATCAGAGGTATACGAAGTTTCCTAGGTCATGTTGGTTTCTATAGAAGGTTCATTAAAGACTTCTCTAAGATTTCTAGGCCTCTTACCAACCTCTTGCAGAAGGATGTTGCTTTTGTTTTTGATGAGGATTGTGAGGAAGCTTTTGAAATACTTAAGAAGGCTTTGATAACCGCACCTATTCTTCAACCACCTGATTGGAACTTGCCCTTTGAAATCATGTGTGATTCTAGTGATTATGTTGTTGGTGTTGTTCTAGGACAAAGAGTTGACAAGAAGTTGAATGTCATTCACTATGCTAGTAAAACTCTAGACAGTGCCCAAAGAAACTACGGCACTACGGAGAAGGAGTTCTTAGCAGTCGTGTTTGCATGTGAAAAGTTCAAATCTTATATAGTTGACTCCAATGTCACTATTCACTCTGATGATGCTGCTTTTAAGTACATTATGGAGAAGAAGGACGCTAAGCCTAGGCTAATCAGATGGGTTCTCCTGCTACAGGAATTTGATTTGCAAGTTGTTGACCGAAAGGGTGCCGATAACCCTGTAGCAGATAACTTGTCTAGGCTAGAGAATGTCCTTGATGGCCCACGACCGATTGATGACAGCTTTCCTGATGAGCAATTGAATGTCATCCGCACTTCACATAGTGCACCGTGGTATGCTGATTACGCAAACTATATCGTAGTCAAATACATACCATCCAGTTTCACCTACCAGCAAAAGAAGAAATTCTTCTTTCATTTGAGACACTACTTTTGGGATGATCCTCACCTTTATAAGGAAGGAGTAGATGGTGTTATTAGACGTTGTGTGCCTGAACACGAACAGGGACAGATCCTGCAGAACTGTCATTCTGAAGCCTACGGAGGACACCATGCTGGAGATAGAACTACTCATAAGGTATTGCAATCAGGTTTCTATTGGCGCACTCTCTTCAAGGATGCCCGTAAGTTTGTCTTGTCTTGTGACGAATGTCAAAGAATAGGGAACATTAGCAAACGTCAGGAAGTGCCTCTGAACTATTCACTTGTCATTGAACCATTTGATGTCTGGGGATTTGATTATATGGGACCCTTCGCGAGTTCCAATGGGTACACTCACATCTTAGTTGTTGTGGATTACGTCGCTAAGTGGGTAGAAGCTATCCCCACTAAAAATGTTGATCACCACACCTCTATTAAGATGCTTAAAGAAGTCATTTTCCCATGATTTGGAGTCCCTAGATATCTGATGACTGATGGCGGTTCACACTTCATTCATGGTGTTTTCCGCAAGATGCTCGCTAAGTATGATGTCAACCATAGAGTTGCATCTCCTTATCATCCTCAGTCTAGTGGTCAAGTGGAGTTGAGTAATAGGGAGATCAAATTGATCTTACAAAAGACTGTCAATAGATCTCGAAAGAATTGGTCTAACAAACTTGACCATGCACTATGGGCTTATAGGACTGCTTATAAGAATCCCATGGGAATGTCGCCGTATAAAATGGTTTACCGGTAAAGCCTATCATTTACCTCTTGAGCTGGAACACAAAACTTATTGGGCAATCAAAGAGCTCAACTTCGATTTCAAACTTGCCGGTGAGAAGCGGTTGTTTGATATCAGCTCATTAGATGAATGGAGGGCCCAGGCATATGAGAATGCCAAGTTGTTCAAGGAAAAGGTTATGAGATGGCACGATGAAATAGTACAAAAACGAGAGTTCAATGTAGGTGATTATGTCCTGCTATACAATTCTCGCTTAAGATTCTTCGCAGGCAAGCTTCTCTCTAAATGGGAAGGTCCCTACGTTGTCGAGGAAGTATATCGTTCCGGTGCCATCAAAATCAATAACACGGAAGGTAATTTTCCTAGAGTGGTAAATGGGCAAACAATCAAGCATTATATCTCTGGTACTCCCATAAATGTTGATACCAATATCATCAATATCATAACTCCAGAGGAGTACATAAGGGATGTTTATCAGCCTGTTTCAGACCCTGAAAACGAAGAGGTGTCTGTTTCAGTAAGTAATTGGACTCCGAAACTTTTCCAATAGGAAATTTCTCCGTTTTGGAATTTATGAAAAATTAAAAAATTAAAAAGGAGTCCAGAGAGCGCACGAGGCGGCCACAAGCTTGGTTGTCGCGGGCTACCCCCCTGGTCGTGGCAACAGGGCTTGTGGGCACCTCATGTGCCTCCCGGACTCCGTTTTCTTGCGGAGCACTCCTTCTGGTCCAGAAAAAATCATTATATATACGCCCGAGGGTTTTGATCTCCGTATCACGCAGTTTTCCTCTGTTTTCGTTTCGAGTCTGTTGTCTGCCGCAGATTTAGAGCAAAGATGTCTCGGGAATCTGTTGGGAGAATAATCTTCCTCAAGTTCATGAAGAAGTAGATGTTGATCTGAAAAGAGTAGAAGTCACGGAAGCCAGGGACAAAACTAAGGAGAAAACCCAAGCTAGGGAGGAAGTTCAATCTAGATTCATCATTGAAGATGTTGAAGGAGTAGATTTTCTCCAACCCTTCCTCCACGTGTTCTCTCCATCCTTGATTGAACTCTTGAGGTTTTGTGAAACAACTCGTGCTCGCAATATTTCCCTTTCTCGTGAAGTTGTTTTGCTGGAAAACCGTGTCGCAGATCTCAAAGGTATAAATCAAAGATTGATAGCTCTCTTGGAATCAAAGACGGAGGATCAAACTCATGATGCAACTCCACCACCTTCACCACCAAAGGAAGACAACTAAGCATTGGTATGGGCAACTCCCTTGGCTTATGCCAAGCTTGGGGGAGTTGCCCTGGTATCGTATCACCTTTATATCTTTTGCTTTTACCTTTGTTTTATTTCTTTCCTTTTCAGTTTTTATTTCTTCTCTTAGTGGAATAAGTCTTTAGTTTTTTAATTTGAGTCTTTTGCCTTGTGTCTCCCCCGATGTATTCGAGCTTGCGAGTTATATAATAAAGAGTATCTTAGTCAAGGGCTTTGCTTTGTGCCATGATCAAAAGTATGAAAAGAACGATAGCATGAAAGATCATGAGATGATCTTATGGAAAGTGATAGCTTCACATATAATAAGTATGATGATTGAAACTTGTTGAGAATAGACCAACATAGACCTCAGTCATTGTTGCAATTAATAAGAAGTAATAAGGAAAGAGAGGTTGACATATAAATATATCATCTTAGACACTTTCTATAATTGTGAGCACTCACCAAACTATTACATGCTTAGAAGTAGATGTTGGACAGGGAAGACAACATAATGAATTGTGTTTGCTTGGTTCCAAACAATGTTATATGATTAGAGATTCCTTAGCATGTGACGATTGCTTCCACCTCATATTAGCCAAAACTCCCGCACCAAGTAGAGATACTACTTGTGCATCCATAAACCTTCAACCCAGTTTTGCCATGAGTGTCCACCATACCTACCTATGGTTTGAATAAAATACCTCAAGTAAGTTGTCATCGGTGCAAGCAATAAAAATTGCTCTCTAATATGTATGATCTATTAGTGTGTGGAAAATAAGCTTTGTACGAACCTGTGATGAGGAAGACATAAAAGCGACGGACTGCATAATAAAGTTCTTTATCACAGGAGGCAATATAAAGTGACGTTCCTCCGCACAAAGAGGACGCGCATCCAAACCTCAAAAGCGCATGACAACCTCTGCTTCCCTCTGCGAAGGGCCTATCTTGTACCTTTACTTTTTGCCTTTGTAAGAGTCATGGTGATCTTCACCAATCCCTTATTTAGCCTTCTTCTTGGTGAACGTCATATGATTGGGAAAGATCTATATTCATATATCAACTTGGAGCTGAGTACTTATGCTTTATTATTGTTGACTTTACCCTTGAGGTAAATGGTTGGGAGGCAAAATTATAAGCCCCTATCTTTCTCTGTGTCCAACAGAAACTTTGACATCATGAGTACCACGTGAGTTGTAACAATTGTGGAAAACAAAAGAGATGATTGAGTATGTGGATTTGCTTTGCAAGCTCTTATTTGACTCTTTCTGACAATATGATAAATTGCAATTGCTTCAATGACTATGGACTGTTGTTGGCTACTTCTCGGTAAGGTTTTTGTTTCATACTTTGCTTTGTGAAGGAATTTTTACTTTCCCATAAGAATCTCTATGATGTATTGTTGTCCTATGTGTGATCATGATGCCCTCATGTCCGTATTACGTTTTATCGACACCTTCATCCCTAAACATGTGGACATGTTTTGGGTCTTGGTTTTCGCTTGAGAACCAGCGAGGTCTAAGCTTGGGGGAGTTGATACGTCCATTTTGCATCATGCTTTCATGTTGATATTTATCGTTTTATGGACTGTTATTATACTTTGTGGAACCATACTTATGCATTTTCTCTCTTATTTTGCAA
The DNA here is from genome assembly GCF_904849725.1 of Hordeum vulgare subsp. vulgare. Lineage (NCBI taxonomy): Eukaryota > Viridiplantae > Streptophyta > Magnoliopsida > Poales > Poaceae > Hordeum > Hordeum vulgare. Next base: position 281,587,619 of record NC_058524.1, on the reverse strand, counting down.
GGTTTATTAGAAGAGGGAGATTACCGGCAGTTGGAATTCTGGACTGGAAAAGGAGCAAGTTTGAGTCCTCTATTCTGCGCAAGTCCAAATGCCCTAAAAATCAACGTGGATTTTTTTGGGAATATATAAAAAATACTGGGCGAAAGAAGCGTCAGAGGGGAGCAGCCAGGGGCCCACAAGCCTTGTTGCCGCGGCATACCCCCTGGTCGCGGCAACAAGGCTTGTGGGCACCCTGGTGGCCCACTGGCCCCCCTCTTTTGCTATATGAAGGGTTTCATCTGAGAAAAAATCAGGGTGGAGCTTTTTCGTGGATTCGCCGCCGCCACGAGGCGGAACTTGAGCAGATCCAATCTAGAGCTCCGGCAGGATGATCCTGCCGGGGAAATTTCCCTCCCGGAGGGGGAAATCGTCGCCATCGTCATCACCAACACTCCTCTTGTCGGAGGGGAGTCATCTCCATCAACATCTTCATCAGCACCATCTCCTCTCCAATCCCTAGTTCATCTCTTGTAACCAATCTCCATCTCGCGACTCCGATTGGCACTTGTAGGGTTGCTAGTAGTGTTGATTACTCTTTGTAGTTGATGCTAGTTGGATTACTTGTTGGAAGAGTTTATGTTCTGATCCTTGATGCTACTCATTACACCTCTGATCATGATTATGATTATGCTTTGTGAGTAGTTACTTTTGTTCCTGAGGACATGGGATAAGTCATGCTGATAATAGTCATGTGAATTTGGTATTCGTTCGGTATTTTGATATGTTGTATGTTCTCTTTTCCTCGAGTGGTGTTATGTGAATGTCAACTACATAACACTTCACCATATTTGGGCCTAGAGGAAGGCATTGGGGAGTAGTAAGTAGATGATGGGTTGCTAGAGTGATAGAAGCCTAAACCCCAGTCTATGCGTTGCTTCGTAAGGGGCTGACTTGGATCCACTAGTTTAATGCTATGGTTAGACGTTGTCTTAATTCTTCTTTTGTAGTTGCGGATGCTTGCGAGAGGGGTTAATCATAAGTGGGATGCTTGTCCAAGTAAGGGCAGTACCCAAGCGCCGGTCCACCCACATATCAAACAATCAAAGTAACGAACGCGAATCATATGAACATGATGAAACTAGCTTGACAGAAATTCCCGTGTGTCCTCGGGAGCGTTTTTCCTCTTATAAGACTTTGTTTAGGCTTGTCCCTTGCTACAAAAGGGATTGGGCCACTTACTACACCGTTGGTACTACTTGTTTCTTGTTACTTTTCGCTTGCTATGTTTCACCTCACTACACCATCACTTGTTACCGCTACTTTCAGTGCTTGCAGTTATTACCTTGCTGAAAACCGTTTATCAGAGCCTTCTCCTCCTCGTTGGGTTTGACACTCTTACTTATCGAAAGGACTACGATTGATCCGCTATACTTGTGGTTCATCAGTACCCAGGTCCATTGGTCTGCTGCCCTGGTCGCGACGCTGTAGGATAAGCCTGGTTCGGCCCGTCGGTGAGCCCCGCAAGAAGGACCCTCGCGAGGGCCCTTGCCCCTCGAGGCAAGCGCTTGAAGATCGTCGCCAAGGGCCTCTTGAGGGCATCCACCGCGAGGTTTCCTGTTGGACCCTCACAGAGTGGGCCCTTCGAGGACGGCTTGGTAGGGTCCCATGACCGAACTCTTTCACATGGATGAGGCAGGCCGTGTAGGCGGTGCGGGAGGGGTGCTAGGGGGCCCTTACGGGGAGGATTTCCCCGTCCGTGTTAAGTAAGCTGGGAAAGGTGGCGTGCTCCCTAAGCGAGTCCCAAAGGTTTCCCGTTCGGTGCAAGGAGACTAAAGCCGAAGGCTTCGCAGGACGAAGGTCATCACCCAGCCCACCAGTGCGTCATGAATAGAAGCTTTTGCAGCCGAAGACCACCTTTGTCAGCGCAGACTGCAGTCATGTCCCTTTGAAAAATGCTCGTTGTGGCAACCCTTCCTATCCATGCTTTCGGGGAAGAGGACCAAGGCTAGTATATAGGAGAGTCCCGGCCTTCGTAGAAGGGGATCCAATTTTTCCCCTGGCTAGGAAAGAACCCACCTTTGTACTTGTCTTCCACCTCAAGCAATCCCACCACAAGCAGCAGTAGGGTTTTACATCGCAAGGTGGCCCACACCTGGGTAAACTGCCATGTGCTCTATCTTGTCTCCTAGTTCATGCCGTCGGAGAGTAGCCGCGAGGCCGTGAGGTTGAACAGGGTTGGGCAGCGAGCGCACCCCAGTGTTTGAACCTTTCCTTGGTCTGCAGAGCCCCGATTCAGACAAAAACTCGAACTAAACTTTATTATATAACTCTCACTCAATTACATAGGAAGATAGATAGATCGCGATACTAGCACTCGGAAAGATGGATCGAACTAATCTTTTATTTGACTCAATGATGAAATAGCTAAAGATTTAACTAAGATGGATAAAGATAATAAGAGTGATGGTGATATGATACCGGTGCACCACCCCCAAGCTTGGCACAAGCCAAGGGGAGTGCCCATACCAGTGTACTCATATCTCCTTCTTTGGTGATGAAGATGGAGGTGGTGGTGGTGTAGCATTTTTCTTTTCCAACTTGCATCTGAGGTTATAATTTTCCTCACTTAGATCCTCATTCTCCAACTCCAGCTTTAATATCTTTTCACATAAGGCCGCTTTGCTCTCTTGCGAAAAACGGGAAGGGATAAATTGGACCTTAGGTTTGTACTTGTTAGGGAGGTTTGACTTCTTTAATTCCACATGCATATTTGTGGGTTGAGGTAGTGGATCCTCCTCTTCCTCGGAGCTATCCTCCTTTGCTTCCTTCATATGTCCGTCTTCCTCCTCCTTTGTAATCCAAGCATAGTGATCCACCTCTCCGTAGACCTTAGGGTTCGCGATGTAGTCAGTGACATAGATCTCTCCCTCTGAATCTTGAGACGACATAATTCCAGATCTGCCAGGAAAACAACATGAAAGAAGAACAGATAATTTCTCCATGATAATGGGGTCAAATCATCGGTTTATATATGCAAAGAATTTTTTATACAAGGAAATACGTGTCCCACAAGAAAACTGAGCCAGGAAGGTGCCCGAGGGGCCCACTAGCCACCAGGCCGCGCCGGGGGGCCTAGTGGGCACCTCGGTTACCTTCCCATGTGTTTAACAATTTCCTATCTTTTTCTAAAATTCCAAAACTAACAGAAAATATTTTTGCGGATTTTTTCGAGTCCATTTACTTGGCGTATCACATACCTCTTCCTTTTAATGGTTTTGGAGTGTCTTGGAAGGTCTCCTTAATGTGATCCTCCGGTGTCATGGTTTGGATAATATGTTTTTCAACAATAATTGGTGTGACTGAAATATAGTGCTTTATTGTTTGTCCATTGACGACCTTCGGGTTAGTGCCTTCGGGGTTGTTGATCTTAATAGCTCCAGACCGATGAACTTCTTCGATGATATATGGTCCTTCCCATTTGGAGAGAAGTTTTCTTGCAAAAATCTAAGACGATAATTGTACAATAGAACATATTCCCCAACTTTGAATTCTCGCTTTTGAATTCTTTTGTCATGCCATCTTTTAACTTTTTCTTTGAATAGTTTGGCATTTTCATAAGCTTGGGTTCTCCATTCATCTAATGAGCTAATATCAAATAACCTCTTTTCATCAACAAGTTTGAAAACAAAGTTGAGTTCTTTAATTGCCTAATAAGATTTATGTTCTAAATCAAGAGGTAAATGACATGCTTTCCCATAAACCATTTTATAAGGAGACATACCCATAGGATTTTTATAAGTTGTTCTATAGGCCCACAATGCATCATCTGATTTCTCAGACCAATTCTTTCGGGACCTATTGACAGTCTTCTGCAATAATACTTTTATTTCTCTATTGGTCAATTCTACTTGACCACTAGATTGAGGATAATAGGGAGATGAAATTCTACGGTTAACATCATATCTACCAAGCAACTTACGAAAAGCACCATGAATAAAATGAGAACCACCATCAGTCATTAAGTATCTAGGGACTCCTAAACATGGGAAAATAACTTCCTTAGGCATTTTAATAGATGTGTTATGATCAACATTGTTTGTTGGAATAGCTTCTACCAATTTAGTGACATAACAAACAGCAACCAAAATATGTGTATACCCATTAGAGGAAGGAAATGATCCCATATAATCAAATCCCCGAACATCAAATGGTTCAATAAGAAGTGAATAATTCATATGCATTTCCTAACATCTACTAATATTACCAATTCTTTGACATTCATCACAAGGGAGGACAAACTTACGAGCATCTTTGAAAAGAGTGGGCCAATAAAATCCAAATTGTAATACCTTGTGTGCAGTTCTATCTCTCGCATGGTGTCTTCCATAAGCCTCGGAGTGACACTTACGAAGGATTGGCCCTGTTCATGCTCAGGTATACAACATCTAATAATACCATCTACACCCTCTTTATAAATATGTGGGACATCCCAAAAGTAATGTATCAAATCAAAAAAGATTTTTTTTCTTTTGTTGATAGGTGAAACTAGGCGGTATGTATTTAGCAACAATGTAATTAGCATAATCAGCAAAATAGAGTATGTTATAAGAAACATTGACCATAGCCAATCGTTCATCAGGGAAACTATCATTAATAGGTAGTGGGTCATCAAGAACATTTTCTAACCTAGAAAAGTTATCAACTACGGGGTTCTCAGCTCCTTTTCTATCAATGATATACAAATGAAATTCATGTAGCAAAAGAACCCACCTAATAAGTGTAGTATTAGCATCTTTCTTTTCCATAAGATATTAAATAGCAGCATGATTAGTTTGAAAAATTACTTTAGAATCAACTATGTAAGATCTAAATTTATCAGAAGCAAATACAACTACTAAGAATTATGTTTCAGTGGTAGCATAATTTCTCTAGGCACTGTCTAGAGTTTTACTAGCATAATGGATAACACTTAATTTCTTGTCAACTATTTGTCCTGGAACAACACCAACAACATAATGACTAGCATCACATGTAATTTCAAAAGGCAAGCTCCAATTAGGTGGTTGAACAATAGGTGCAGCAGTTAAGGCTTTCGTAAGTGTTTCAAAGGTTTCTACACAATCATCATCAAAAACAAAAGGAACATCCTTTTGTAATAAATTGGTAACTAGCCTAGAAATATGGAAAATTCTTTAATAAACCTCTTATAGAAACCAGCATGATGAAGGAAACTAGAGATACCTTTAATATCTTTAGGACATGACATCCTCTCAATTGCATCAACTTTAGCTTTATCCACCTGAATACCTCTTTAGGAAATTTTATGACCCAAGACAATACCTTCATTTACCATAAAGTTGCACTTATGCCAATTCAAAACTCGATCAAGGTAACTTAAGAAATCATCAAAAGAAGTTCCACAAACGGAAAAATCAACCATAAAACCTCAACATTATTTTCACAAAAGTCAGAGAATATAGCAGTCATACATCTTCGAAATGTAGCAGGTGCATTTCATAATCTAAAAGGCATACTCTATAAGCATAGGTTCCAAAAGGACAAGTAAAGGTGGTTTTCTTTTGATCAGGTTGTGACACAGGTATTGGAGAGAAACGAGAATAACCATCTAGAAAGCAACAACCTGTGTGTATCGATAATATTTCTAACATTTGGTCTATGAAAGGTAAAGGATAATAATATTTTCTAGTATCCTTGTTTAATTTTCTAAAATCAATTATCATTCTATAGCCATTCACAATTCTTTATGGAATGAATTCATTTTTATCATTAGGAACAACAGTAATACCTCCTTTCTTTGGAACACAATGTGCGAGACTTACCCATCTACTATGAGCTATAGGATAAATTATACCTACTTCCAGAAGCTTCAATATTTAATTTATTACCACTTCTTTCATATTAGGATTCAGTTTTCGTTGGTGATCAACAACACGTTTCTCATCTGGTTCCATATTAATCTTGTGCTGACACAAATTTGCCGTCTGCCAAGGCGGACGGCAAAGGGTGCAACCACAGACGGCAAAGGCTTTGTCGTCGGTCAGCTGACGGCAAAGTAGACGGCAAAAAAAATCCGATGAAGAGGTTCATTGTCGTTTGCTTTCTCAAAGCGGACGGCAAAGAATCTTTGCCATGAGGGGGAAGACGGCAAAATAAATGGGACGGCACATATTGCAACGTCCCCATTAAGTGTTAACGGCGGGCCTCCTCTCTTTGTCGTCTGCCTTCCCCCCTTTGCCATGTGGGGGCAGACGGCAAAGAGGGGAGAGAGAGGGGGCAGATTCCCCCCTTTGCCGTCTGCCTTCCCCCCTTTGCCATGTGGGGGCAGACGGCAAAGAGGGGAGAGAGAGGGGGCAGATTCCCCCCTTTGCCGTCTTCCTTCCCCCCTTTGCCATGTGGGGGCAGACGGCAAAGAGGGGAGAGAGAGGGGGCAGATTCCCCCCTTTGCCGTCTGCCTTCCCCCCTTTGCCATGTGGGGCAGACAGCAAAGAGGGGAACCAGCCCCTTATTTATTTATTTTTTGTTATATCCAGCATTTTTAACAATAATCGGGATATATATATATATATTTGACATAAATAAATTTCTTTCCGTACTCATAACCATATTAAAATAACCTCTTATATCCAGCTTTCAAGTTGCATCCGTACCAAACCATATATTACACCAGTTTCATCCACGTGCATACAAACTTTCATATATTCATATACTACAATAGTTTCAATACAACCCATGGTACAAGAAATCATCTTCAAGCGTTCCATCAATATTTTCCAAGCTTCCCGTGAAGTGAAGGTAATCTGCAAAATGACAAATAAGAAAGTTAGAAGAATAATACTAGATGAAGTAGTGTATATATAGGTTATTTCAGAGTAAATTAGCTAAGCATAGACCATTTAGGAGCTAACTAAGCTAATTATGTAATTTAGGTGGAACCCTAGATAACTATAGGTCGTTTCGGAGCTAACTTGGGTAAAATAGGTCATTCCGGAGCAAACTATGCTTATTAAGCCATTTTTGATCTAGCTAGGCTAATTATAGGCCATTTAATACCTAAGTTAGGGGGAATAGGTCATGTTGCATCTATGTAAGCCTTATTATGTCATTTAGGAGAGAACTTAGCTAACTATAGGTCATGTTTTATTAAATAGACCATTTAGGAGCTAACTAAGCTAATTATGTCATTTCGTACGATAATTAGCCAATTTAGCCTTTCTTGGATGAGTCTAAGCTACGTAGAAGAAGAGAAAGAGAAGAAGAAGTAAACGAAGGCGGAGGGGGAGGAGGAGGAGGAGAAGGAGAAGGAAGAGGAGAAGAAGAAGAAAAGAAGAAGGAGAAGGAGAAGGAGGAAGGAGGAAGAAGAAGGAGAAGGAGGAGCTCCTTCTCCTTCTTCTCCTCCTTCTTCTCCTTCTTCTTATCCTCCTCCCTCTCCTTCTTCTTCTTCTCCTCTTCTTCTTCTTCCTTCCTTTCATTTTTCCTCTTTCTTCTCGTCTTGTCCCCTTCTTCGGGCTAAATTGGCTAAGAATGCCTTTTTGGAGCTAATTATGTCATTTCGAGGATAATTAGCTAAGTATAGGTCATTTTTTATTAAATAGGTCATTTTGGAGCTAACTAAGCTAATTATGTCATTTAGATGGATAATTAGCCAATTTAGCCTTTCTTGGATGAGTCTAAGCTACGTAGAAGAAGAGAAAGAGAAGAAGAAGTAAAAGAAGGAGGAGGAGGAGGAGGAGAAGGATAAGGAAGAGGAGAAGAAGAAGAAAAGAAGAAGGAGAAGGAAAAGGAGGAAGAAGGAGGAAGAAGAAGGAGAAGGAGGAGCTCCTTCTCCTTCTTCTCCTCCTTCTCCTTCTTCTTCTCCTCCTCCCTCTCCTTCTTCTTCTTCTCCTCTTCTTCTTCTTCCTTCCTTTCATTTTTCCTCTTTCTTCTCCTCTTGTCCCCTTCTTCGGGCTAAATTGGCTAAGAATGCCTGTTTGGAGCACATTATGTCATTTCGAGGATAATTAGCTAAGTATAGGTCATTTTTTATTAAATAGGTCATTTTGGAGCTAACTAAGCTAATTATGTCATTTAGATGGATAATTAGCCAATTTAGCCTTTCTTGGATGAGTCTAAGCTACGTAGAAGAAGAGAAAGAGAAGAAGAAGTAAAAGAAGGAGGAGGAGGAGGAGAAGGAGAAGGAAGAGGAGAAGAAGAAGAAAAGAAGAAGGAGAAGGAGAAGGAGGAAGAAGGAGGAAGAAGAAGGAGAAGGAGGAGCTCCTTCTCCTTCTTCTCCTCCTTCTTCTCCTTCTTCTTATCCTCCTCCCTCTCCTTCTTCTTCTTCTCCTCTTTTTCTTCTTCCTTCCTTTCATTTTTCCTATTTCTTCTCCTCTTGTCCCCTTCTTCGAGCTAAATTGGCTAAGAATGCCTTTTTGGAGCTAATTATGTCATTTCGAGGATAATTAGCTAAGTATAGGTCATTTTTTATTAAATAGGTCATTTTGGAGCTAGCTAAGCTAATTCTGTCATTTAGATGGATAATTAGCCAATTTAGCCTTTCTTGGATGAGTCTAAGCTACGTAGAAGAAGAGAAAGAGAAGAAGAAGTAAAAGAAGGAGGAGGAGGAGGAGGAGAAGGAGGAGGAGAGGAGAAGAAGAAGAAAAGAAGAAGGAGAAGGAGAAGGAGGAAGAAGGAGGAAGAAGAAGGAGAAGGAGGAGCTCCTTCTCCTTCTTCTCCTCCTTCTTCTCCTTCTTCTTATCCTCCTCCCTCTCCTTCTTCTTCTTCTCCTCTTCTTCTTCTTCCTTCCCTTCTTCGGGCTAAATTTGCTAAGCTAATTATGTCATTTAGATGGAAGTCTAGTTATCTTTTATTAAAACACTAGAAATAACATACCTAAGTTAGGGTGAAGCACGGTGGCCCTCGCTTGTTTCACCTGGAGAAGGCTGCCGTGGAGAAGGCTCGACTGTAGAAGGGTCGTGCGATGCGTTTCGGGAGATATTCTGCACCAAACATCGTTTGCAATGTGTAGTTAGCATGAGGACACTCTTAAGATCAGTGCACTGAAATGAAACTCACCGTCCCCGCCACGTTAATGACTGGCATCGGCGGAGGGACTTGGCCGTTCTTCTCGCACATAGACTGTACATTTGGTTTCGACAAGTCAAACTTTTTATTTATTAATGAAATGGACATTCAAATGCAAGATTTGAAATAACATGAAGAAGAAACTTACCACGAAGAGCTCGTATATGGCCCTGTTAGACGCATCATTCCGTGCCCTCTCCGCCTCCACCAATGCAGTCGTCCTCTCCTCCAGCTCCCTAATTTACTTATCCTTCTCCGCCATAGCCGCCTGCATTGCCTCTCTCTCTTTCTGAATAGCAGCCTGCAACACAACTCATTGTTAGCAATGTAATCATATTGGTTCCAATGCAAGACATAAAGCGGAAAGATAGTTGAGTCCATTAAATTAACCTCGATGGCGAGCTCGACTGGCCGTGGACGACGTGTTATCTCCGGACAAGAGCTCGTTTGGCGTGCCTTTATCTGCCGGAGAGTGCTAGGACAACGTATAAGGCCGTATCCAATGGCGATCGAGCCATGGGGCCTCCCGTTGCCAGCTATCATCACCAGCTCTGGATCAATAGGCCCCTTGCTCGGGTTAAAGTCCTCCCCTTTCCTCGCCTTCCCGTGATCTCTGTACTTCACGAGCTTGTCGTGGGAGGAGATGTTGGTGAAGTTTTCTGGAAGCTCGAGGTCAGACTCAGAGAATTCCTTGACCTTCTTGTACGAGGCAGTATGGGCCATCGCATACAGGTCGTACATCTGTGGCGCCTCCGTCTTATTGTGACACGCCTAAAAGAGAGAGAGGAAAATTGTATTGGTAAAGGGCACAAGATAGCATTAAGAATGAATTGCATGAGGCATGAAGCAAACCACATACCCAGTTCTCGCCCAATTGGATTAAGTTGACGCTCCCTTGATGGTGTGGCACGCCAACCATTTTGCCACGCCTATCCTTGGCGTTGTTGTGGCTGGCCTCCCATGTTTCGGAGCACCACTGATCCACCAAGGCCTCCCAACAATCCATCTTATCCACACACCATCTCGGGGGCACCTAAGTTAATAAAGAGAAATTTGAGTGCGTAAGAACCAAATCAAGGAAACTAACTACAAAGCCTTAATAATATGTAATTACCTTCATGTAATGCTCCTTCTCCATCTTAGCATCACGGCACTTCGCCTTGTCAATCCTAATACGCTGCGCGGCATAGTAGTCTCGAACAGCCTGCACCCGAGCCTCGTGCCGAAAGTTTTGAAGTAGGCGGCGACATTCGGTTTTGATAACCTTTGCCGCATCCTCCTCGTATCCCTCCTCACACCTGTAGAAGGTCTGCAAATGAGACAACACCGATTAGTACAATAAATAGCTATGGTTGATTTATAATTGTGTGAAAGAGAAATTACCCAGAACTTACAGTTCACCATGTCCGCCCTCGTGTCACACAAAACACCGTCAATCTCCACCTCCGGCGGGGCCGGGGCACCCAAGTAGTGCTCCCAGGTCATTCCTACCTCTCTCTCCCGACCGGGCAACGTAACAAACCCTGGGAAGTTTTGACGGCAAAGAACACCAAGGACGCTGTTGGGCTTGCGGACAGCCTTGGCAACAATCCAACCCCTACAGTATGACAAATTAAATCCAAAACATTAGATATTTGAGAAAACGCGAAGGCAAAGGTTAAATAAGAGTAAATTAACTTACTTGTCCCCATTTGGCCTAATCGACCACCTCTGCTCGGGGGTCGCTGGCACGAGCGGGAGCCCCGAACTACCACGTTGGTAGACGGTAGCCCCCTCACCCAGCTCCTCGTCGCTACCAGCATGGCCACTTGGCTCAGGCCAGGTATCCCACTAGGTCTCTTGGGACGTACCCTCATCCCTGCTTTGCTCCGAAGTCGCCTGGAAGGAAGCCTCTGGGACACGAGTCTCATGGGTCGAAGGCTCGTCGACCTGAGGCTCGTCGACCCGAGGCTCGTGAACCGGAGACCGTGTAGCCTCCACCTCAGACGAATCCACCCTAGAAGTCATGTGCTCGGGTCAATCAGCTTGGGGTGGTGGCGGAGACCGTGTAGCCCTACCTCTCCCGCGGCCACTTTAGTACAACATAAATACCAACATGAGTAATAAAATGTATATAAATACCAATATGCATACAACATGAGTACAACATGAATACAACGTGTACCTTTAGTGCCTCTCGGCTTCGCGGGGGGTCGACCTCCTCTCACGGGGGGCGCTCCTTGCAGAGTAGCGAGCAACACTCTCCGAAGAGGCGAGGCAGGAATGGAAGTACCCATCCCCATCACCCGCCGACGAAGAAGCAGCCGCGGAGTGCTTTCGACCCTTTCCCACCATCTTTCAACACCTGTCATGACAAAGAGTAAATGAAATTAGTACAACATAAATACCAACAGGAGTAATAAAATGTATATAATTTAAGTGTATCATCGTCATAAATACCAACACGACTAATAAAAATTGAATACCTAACATGAACTCAAAATTTATATATAGTATAATAGTTGAATACCTGACATGAACTAATAACAATCGTCCTCGTCTATATATGCTTCGGGGTCAATAAATGCGTCATGATCATCACTATCATCAATAAATGCATCATCATCATCACTATCACGAAGAACATGTGGAAGGCCACCATTATGTAATCGGTCAAGAAGTGACAGGTCATCCACAGCGGTAACCTCTTCTTCTTCCAGATCTTCCTGTTCGGGCTCAGGGGTTAAGACGGATTCACCGTCGCTGTCTACTTCAATGTTCTGGGTGAAGTAGAGCGGTTTTTGAAACGTTTCTTGGACATACGTGTTTCTTGGAAGAATTCTCCTTCATATGTGTCTGGGTTAATGTGAGGTTCGTAATCCTCTTCATTGAGGGTAGGTGGTCTAAAATGTGGTGGCACTTCATAAACGACATCCCAACCTTTGAGATTTGGATCAGTTTGGCAGGCCCACGGTAGATAGAAAACTTGTGTCGCCTGTTGAGCCATAATATAGACATCGGGAACATCTAAGTGGGTGTTTCGGTTGATTTCGACTAGTCCTATATGTTCATGAGTCCTTCTAGTCTCCCTCGGCTCAAACCAATAACATTTGAAGACTACGACGGTCGGTGGGTTTTCACCATAGAATAGAAGTTCATAAATTGCTTCAACTCTTCCATAATACTCGGTGTCTCCTTCACCGATAGCAGAGACAGAACAATTTGTAGTCTTTAGGTCGGGCATAGATAGGTCTTTGCCAAAGGTACGAAAGTGATACCCGTTGATGTTGTATTTGTCAAATGAACGGACCTTATATTCAAAACCATTAGCGACTTGTCTCAACTCGGCGTCCATAGACTCTGCATCAGCCTACAAGTTTAATACGAAAGAATGGATGCATTAGCCGCAAATTAGACCAATAAATCAAATGGGCCCTTAATGGTAATTAATTACCCTTTGTTTGAACCAAGAGATGAAAACGGGATAGTCGCCTCCATGCTTTGCGAGAAGCTCATACTCTTCGACGGAATCCTTTTCGATGACCGCCCCATCCGAGAATTCGGCGACGTATCGACTATATCAAATATCCGGGAATCAGAGTAGTTCATAGCAATTAGAAGTTGCGGAACAATAAATTACCGAGAACTTACTCGATGTACGGTCGCACTTCTGTTAGGTTGGTGAAGATATACAATGAAATGGTCCGCCATTCTTCGACATCCAACGATTTCCCTTTCGAAGCACCAGATTGTGCGAGCTTACCTTTGAATAGGATGAGGTTGGATCGAACTTTTTCTCGATAGCCATCATTGTACCGAGGCTTCGGGTTATACAAATGATGATTTTTGGCTTCGTAGTGTGCTGTCACGAAGTTTGCCGCCTCCTCAGTAATGAACGCCTCGGCCATCGATGCTTCAATTCTACGTTTATTTTTACACTCAGCTCGGAGCGTCTTCTGCATCCTCTCAGTTGAGTAGCACCATCGATTTTGAACGGGCCCCCCATTCTTGCCTCGGTCGGGAGATGCAAAATCAAATGTTGCATTGGATTAAAGAAGCCCGGTGGAAAGATCTTTTCTAATTTGCAGATCAACTCCGGCGCCAACTCTTCCATTTCATCTAGCACGCCAGGCGATAGTTCTTTCGCACAAAGAGAACGAAAGAAATAGCTCAGCTCTGCCAGTACTAGCCATTCATCCTCAGGGATAAAGCCACACAACATCACCGGCATTACCCGCTCAATCCATATGTGCCAATCATAACTCTTGAGCCCAAATATTTTCAATTTCTCAAGACTCGCTCCCCTCTTTAGATTCGCAGCATACCCATCAGGGAACATCAACCGCATTTTCACCCACAATAGCATTTCCCTCATAGCTGGCCTTTCAAGATTGAACCATGCCTTTGGCTTCGCTATGCTTTGCTTTCCTTTCCGTTGTCGCAAGTTTTGCAACGGTCTATCACATAGAGCCTCCAGGTCGATTCTAGCCTTAGGATTATCTTTTGACTTCCCCTCTATGCCGAACAATGTACCAAAAATGGCCTCCGCAATATTCTTTTCAGTGTGCATCACGTCAATGTTGTGTGGGCAAAGGAGGTCTTTGAAGTAAGGGAGATCCCATAAGCATGACTTGTGAGTCCAGGCGTGTTCCGTATTATACCCTTTGAAGTATCCTGGACGCAAAGGATCAGGCTCGAGAGCGATTAACTGATCAAGGGCCTGTTGGCCTGTCAACGCAGCTGGTGCAGTGTTTTTGACAACTCTACCTTTGATGAAATTCTTCTTGTCTTTTCTGAACTTATGGTCAGGATCCAGGAATTGTCTATGCATGTCGAAGCAATAATACTTGCGACTAGCCTGCAGCCAACGAAACTGAAGAGCTGCCTTGCATGTGGTGCACGGGAACCTTCCATGCACACACCAGCCAGCGAATAGCGCAAACGCCGGATAATCATGCGTCGAGTACATGTACCACACATGCATTTTGAAATTTGTTTTGGTAGCCGCGTTGTAGGTCTTGATCCCATTATCCCAGGCTTCTTGCAACTCATCCTTAAGCGGCTGCATGTACACATTCATATTCTTCCCCGGATAGTTGGGCCCTGGAATTATCAACGTCAGGAAAATGTTCTTTCTTTTCATAATCTCTCCGGGTGGCAAATTTAGTGGAATGACAAATATAGGCCAACAACTGTATTATGCTGCCGTCATACCATACACATTGAACCATCCGTGCTGATGGCAACTCTAGGTTGCCTTGGATCTTCCGATTTATCCTTATGTAATGCATCGAAGTGCCTCCACGCAAAACCATCTGAAGTGTGTACCAGCATCTTGTTCCCATCCGCATCTAGTTCGGTTCTTTTGCCCAATTTGTGCCATGTCATCTGTCTGGCCGTCTCTTCGAGCATGAAAAGACGTTGAAGTCTTGGTACGATTGGCAGATATCGAAGAACACTAATGGGGATTTTGGTCTGATTCTTCTCACCCATGTCGTTGTCTACCACAATATACCTGGAAGAATTGCAAATGGGGCAATAGTTCAAGGCTGCATACTCAAGCCTAAATAAGGCACATCCGTTCTCACAGGCATGTATCTTCTCATAGGGCATCTTAAGTACACGGAGGATTTTCTCTGACTGGTACAGGTTTGCAGGCACTACATGGCCTTTGGGTAGAAAGCATCCAAATATCGTCATCATCGCGTCGTAGCATTCTCTGCCTAGGTTGAATTGAGCCTTCAGAGCCATTACTTGCGCAATGGCATCTAGCTGACAAAGCTCAGTCTGCTCGTGGAGAGGACGTTTTGAAGACTCCAGCATTTCATAGAAGGCCTTTGCAGATTCCTCCATCTCATCGTCCGAATCACGAGCATCATCAAAGTCTTGCACCATGTCTTCAATCCCGGCACCATGCTCGTCGGTGCGTCGATGAATCACCTCAGCTCTGGCACGTTGGTCAGACTCACCATGAAAAGTCCACACCGTATAATTAGGCGTAAAACCCCACTTCTGCAGGTGTTTACCCATTTCAAACTCTGTCTTCTTTTTCCAGTTGTCGCAGTTGGGACAGGGGCACCATCTTTTATGCTGGCCATTTGCAAATGCGGCTCTCACAAACCCCCTCGTTTTTGTTAACCATTCATGGGTCATGTCTTTCTGACTAGGGTGACCAGTGTACATCCAAGCACGATCACTCATGTTGCCTAGCTACCTATGGGGGCACAAGAAATAAATATATAATTCATCATCTATATTCATACGCTAATCAAGTTTGTCAGTTTTCTTACGTCCATGCAACCTACACGCTAATAGGTAAAGATAGGTCCTAATCCCACCCGAGTATGTGTAGACTGGGTTCGTTTTCCCATACTCTGCTCCAGATGCGACGCAGAATTTCGGCAGCACCTCCCCGTTGTTCTCCTGATACACGTCTCGGCAATAAGCAGAGAGGATGTCTACCCGGAGAATAATAGGGGAGGCACTGACGAAATTCCGCATCGGATCCGGAGCACAGCATACGGGAAAACAAACCCAATCTACACATACTCGGGCTGTCCATGGATAATGTTGGACAATTCGAAAGGATGGCGGTTATAAATATGCAAAGAAATGCATATTTATATATGTCGCCCTTTCGAACAGGAGACGCATACTGGTCATGCATACTCATGATTGAAGAAACCTATAGCTAGCAAGTTTCATCGGCACGAAGACCGGGACAAAGCAAATTAAGGGGGTAGGAGGAGAAGTCATTTGTGTTCACCAACAAACGCAAGGGCGGAGCTCGTCCAACGCACGTGGAGGTCGTCGAACAACTGCACATTGAAATTCACCCGATCAACACAAATATGATGTTTTTATAATTAACATAATCGGAAAATATGTGACCTAACTCATAATTTACAAAATTATGACCCCGTCGGCTTAGTGGCGTCGATGGTTGGTGGTGTCGGGTGTCGGTGGCGTCGGCGGTCGGGGGTTAGTTGTGTCGGTGGTCGGGGGTTAGTGTTGTCGGGGGTCGAGGATCACTGGCGTCGGGGGTTGGGGTCTCTTTGGTCAACAAGAGGCCGAAGAGGTGTCGGGGGTCGGGGGTTAGGGGTCAATGGTGTCGGGGGTCGGGGGTAGGGGGTCGGGGGTCGAGGGTCAGGGGCGTCGGGGGTCGGGGGTCGAGGGTCAGTGGCGTCGGGAGTCGAGGGTCAGTGGCGTCGGGCGTCGGGGGTCGAGGGTCGAGGGTCAGTGGCTTCTGGAGTCGAGGGTCAGTGGCGTCGGGCATCGGGGGTCAGGGGTTAGTGGAGTCGGGGGTCAGGAGTCGGGGGTTGGGGGTCAGTCGTGTCGGGCGTCGGGGGTCGGGAGTCGGGTCTCAGTGGCGTCGGAGGTCGGGGGTTGGTGGCGTCAGGCGTCGGGGGTCGTGGGCCGGGGGTCGAGGGTCGGGGTCCTTTTCTTTCTTCTTCTCCTCTCTCCTCCTCTTCTTCTTCTTCTTCTTGATCATCATATTATTATTCTTCTTCTTCTTTCTCCTCCTCCTCCTCCTCCTCCTCCTCTTCTTCTTCTTTCTTTTATCTTTCTCCTCCTTTCCTCTTTCTTCTTCTTCTTCTTCTTCTTCTTCTTCCTTTTTCTTCTAGTTTATTATTCTCTTATTTTCTTCTAAGTTTTTTTCTATCTATTGTTTTCTTCTCTATCTACTTTTTCTACCTAATAAACTAACTATCTAATTTCACATAAAACGGAAAAAAACTAACTATCCAATTTAACAGAAAGAATAGAAAATAAACTAACTATCTAAATTAACTATCTAATTTAAAAGAAAAAACAGGAAATAAAGACAAAAATAAAAAAAACTTACCTGCAGTGGGAGGAGGGCAGTGGAAGGAGGGGAGGGCGAGCTCCGGCCCTGGGCGGCGGGGAGGAGGGGCGTGGGGAGGAGGTGCGCGGGGAGGAGGGGAGGGCGAGCTCCGGCTGTGGGCGGCGGTGGTGGGCCGGAGCGGTTCTGGTGGTTGTAGTGGCGGCGCTTGGGTGGGTAGAGCGCGAGGAGGAGGGCCGCAGGGAGGAGGGACGCGGGGAGGAGGAGAGCAGGGAGCTCCGGTCGTGGGCGGCGGCGGTGGGCCGGAGCAGCTCAGGTGGTGGTGGCGGCGGCGCTGGAGTGGGCAGGGGCGCGCGAGAGAGAGGCAGGAGATCGAGGGGAGCGGGGGTGGAGCGTGCCATTAGGGGAGCGGGGGTGGGGGCTGGGTGCCGTTAGGGGGAGCGCCCCTTTGCCGTCTGCAGAAGCTGGGAGGCAGACGGCAAAGGGGTGGGTGGGGTGGGGCGGGCTTCGGCCGTTAGGGTGGTGCCCCTTTGCCGTGTGCGTGCTCTTTGCCGTCCGCCTCTGGGGCCTTTTCCATGCGTCAGCAGACGGCAAAGAGGTGGCCGACGGCAAATAAAACCTTTGCCATCAGCAACCTCTTTGTCGTCTGCTTTGTACCAGCTGACGGCAAAGAGGATCTTTGCCATGCGTCAGCAGACGGCAAAGGCATGGCAGACGGCAAATTTCTCAATTCCAGTAGTGTAATGCCCTTAAGATCATCAAGAGTATACCCAATAGTAGCTCGGTGCTTCCTTAAAGTTGTTAACAACCTTCCTTCTTCATGCCCTGTAAGGTTAGCACTGATAATAACTGGATATATCTTCTTTTCATCAAGATAAGCATATTTCAAAGTGTCGGTTAATTTCTTTAGTTCAAACAAAGGATCACCCTTGGGTGGAGGAGGACCTCCTAGAGTTTCAACACGCAGGTTGTGTTTAAGGATAGGCTTTTGTTCAAAGAACATTTTATATATTTTACTTCTTTCACGCATATGCATATCATTTTCATAGTCTAGAAAATATTGTTCTAATGGATATGTACGAGGAGTGGAAATAGAAGCAAAACCAATTACTTCATCTTTACTAGGAAATTCTTTATGATGGGGTTGCTTACTTAACTTGGAGAAATGAAACTCATAAGACATACCACCAAAATTAACACTGAGAATTTCCTTTTTGCAATCTATTTGAGCATTGACAGTGTTCAAGAAGGGTCTACCAAATATTATGGGACAAACATCATCTTGTGGTGAGCCAATTACTAGAAAATCACTAGGGTATATTACTTCTCCACACAAGACTTGAACATCTCTAACAATCCCAAGTGGTGTGATCGTGTCTCTATTAGCAAGTTTAATTGTAACATATATGTCTTCTATTGCAGCAGGTGTTATCTCATGCATAATTTCTTGATATAAGGTAAGAGGAATAGCACTAACACTAGCACCCATATCTCATAAACCATGATATCAATGATCTCCTATTTTGACTGAAATAACAGGCATCCCAACAACGGGTCTATTTTTATCTTTAGTATCAGGTTTCGCAAGTCTACCAATTTCATCACAGAAATAAATAATATGCCCATCAATATTATCGACCAAGAGATCTTAAACCATAGCAGTACTAGGTTCTGTCTTGATTTGCTCAGAGGGTTTGATTGTTCTAACATAACTTATGTTAACCACGGTCGAAGCTTTATCATGTTCCTTTATCATAACAGGGAAAGGTGGTTTATCAATATAAGCAGTAGGCACAACTCGGTCAACATAGTAAATGATAGTTTCATCCTCAACTTTAATTGGTCCTTCAACTTTGTATTTAATAGGTGGATGATATTTAAACCATTTCTCTTTAGGGAGATCAACATGAGTAGAAAAGGTTTCCCAGAATGAGGCTACTATCTCAGAGTCAAGTCCATATTTAGTGCTAAAATCATTGAAAGCATCCGTATTCATAAAAGCTTTAACACAACCAAACTTAAGTTGTATACTCGACTTTTTAACTTAGTCGAGTTCCCAATCTTCAGAGTTGCATTTAATTCTTTCCAAAAGATCCCACCTGAATTCAATAGTTTTCTTCTTAAAAGAACTAGAACAAGAAGTATCAAGCATGGTTTGATCATTACGAGAAAGCAGAGCATAAAAATTCTGAATAATAATTTCCCTCGGGAGCTCATAATTGGGGCATGAATATAACATTGACTCCAGCCTCCCCCAAGCTAGAGCGATACTTCCTCCAAAAATTATAGATAAAATTCCGATCACGATGAACAAGATGCATAGGATAAAAAATTTGGTGAAACTCCAATTGCAATCGATTCCAGATCCAAGAACATGTATCATCACATAGCATATACCATGTCAAAGCTTTTCCCCCAAAAGATAGAGGGAAAACCTTCTTCTTGACTTCATCTCCGGATAAACCTGCAAGCTTAAATAATCCACAAACTTCATCCACATAGATTAGGTGCATATCAGAATGTTTTGTTCCATCTCCTGCATAAGGATTAGCTACCAGTTTATCTATCATACCCAAAGGAATTTCATAATAAACATTTTCAGTAGGTTCAGCAGGTTGAGGGACAACTCTTGATGTTTCTGGTCGAGGTGAAGATACCCCGACCAAACCCCTCAAAGGATTACTTTCCATAGTGACAAGTAATAGCAAATTTCAGCATGTAATATAAATTTTCCCTTACAAAATTCTGCTTACCAAAGGCACTTCACTCCTCGGCAACGGAGCAAGAAATGAGTCTTGATGACCCACAAGTATAGGGGATCAATCGTAGTCCTTTCGATAAGTAGGAGTTTTGAATCCAATGAGGAGCAGAAGGAAATGACAAGCGGTTTTCACCAAGGTAATTTCTACATGTACAGAAATAGCGGTAACATGTTGTTTGATTGCGAGATAATTGCAACAAGTTACAAGTAGTAATAGTAACAATAGGTGCAGCAAGATAACCCAATACTTTTGTGGAAAAGGACAGGCCCGAACAGTTTCTCATAATAGGCAAAGTGTTCTTGAAGGCGCACGGAAGTTTCATCTACTAACTTTGGTCATGTCGATTTGCAAGTTTACCATGAAATTCCTTCGGGTATGTTAGAGAAACTGTAATCCTCATGCAGGAGAGGGAACAACACATCCTGATTTGCACTTGTTATATTTGGATGAAATTTCTGGATTATGTAAGCTTGCAGGAAGATGGAGTTAATAAGAAGATATTACTTTTATCTTTGGAGGGAAGGCATTGATTTGGTATAGGCTATTGGATGATGCTGGAACATGGGACTGGAATCGATTAAAGATGGAGTTTCACCAAAACAATTATCCTATGCATTTGGAGATCGGAATTATATATATAATTTTTGGCCTCGTGAAGAATAAAGTATCACTCAAGCTTGGGGAGGCTTAATTCTAAGATGCACGCAAACCATAATCATGATCTCATAAGAGAAACAATTATACAAAACTTTTTATTATTGAGTTTCTTATGATGATCAATTGATGCTCGATTCTTATTCTATTGGTTCCTTTATGAAGAAAACTATTGAATTCAAATGGGATCTTCTGGAAAGAATTAAACACAACTCTGAAGATTGGGGACTCGACAAATGTAAAGAGTAAGGTATATAGCTTGAGTTTGATTGTGTTAAATCTTCGATGGACACTAATGCTTTTCATAAGTTCAGTACCAAATGTGGACTTAACTTTGAGATAGTAGCATCCTTCTGTGAATCATTTGCTACTCATGTTGATATCCCTAAGGAGAAGTGGTTTAAATTTCATACACCTATAGAAGAATTATTAGAGGAACCCATTATACTTAAAGATGAAACAACTCTCTATATTGTTGATCCAGTTGTGCCTACTACTTACATTGAGAAACCACCTTTTCCTGTTAGGATTAAGGCGCATGCTAAATCTACAACTCTGGTCAATAAAAGTAATGTTAGAACACCCAAACCTTCTAAACAAATAAAGGTAGAATCTGGTGGGTACCGTGTCTCATAAGTTAAAGTCACCGACTGCACGTGTACAATGATCCCAAGATCAATGCTCACTAAACACACATAACTGGATAATCAAGAGTCTTACATGCATTACATATCATCTTATAAAAATTATATCCATTATGGTCAAGTCTTACATAGATAGCGACATGAAGCCCGAACAACAAACGTAAACTCATAGCGGAAATCTTCAACGATAGCGTGGACCCATGCCATCTGCGTGAACCCTACATGCATTCTTACTGGGAAGCGTCCTAATTTGGTGCAGGGTGGTCGAAAGATGGCTCAAGCTCCATCGCGAGTAACGCGAACTGCGTGCGATGGCGGACCCAACAAATACGGTTTATAAAAGACTTACGTGTGCGACTTGTGCCATTAAGTTCTTCCGTACAAACTGTTTGCGATTAGCTAACATAACTCAAATGGTTATAGAGATCGAGATGTGTGCGATAGAGGGCACATAGTTCACTACCATAAACTGTGTAAAATGATATAGCAGAACAAAAACGATTTTTCATAATAAGATGTGTGCGATATACAACAAACAGGTGAGTAATCAGAATCGTGTGTGAACACCAGAAATAACGCACACAATTCGTGCTAATAACATGTGTGTGTTGTGAGGAAATGCTTGTTGGTATACAATTGTCAGCGATTGATGAAACAATCACCGACGGTTTTCATAGTTTAGTCTGTGTGTATTGTGCTTTCCTCTGTGTGCAAAACATCTATGTTCTGCTTACATAACAACAACACATGTACTGTTGATGACGTCCATGCTCGCCCGAGGCTCTTGTGGTTCAGCCTCGACCCGTGCCCTTTTGTTGGCTGCCTAGTACTCCATCGAAGAAGGGGGCGATCCCCGGTGACGACCCGAGGAGAAGGTGGAGCATTAATGGAGAACTTGGGAGTGACGCGGGCTGTGGGTGGAGTTCAAAGGGCTCGATTACAGGTGATTCAGCCGCGCCTATGTGGCGGACTGCTCGCACACATTCCTATGAACATCCATTGCATACTGCTCGCATGCGTCCCTCTCAGCCTGCCCGGGGGACTACTCTCTCGCGTCCCATCTAATCAAACCTGCACCCACATCACCTCCTAGCCAATATAATAAGAGGGGTGCGTGGCGGTACATAAATTTATAGCGCAACCCACACGTTTTTTATTATTCATATTCGAGTTTGTGAACTTACCATTTGTTCCTCCTCTATCCCATCAATCGGCCCAGTGGGACCCGGGGTACCACGGCATGTCTACCGCTGGCCCGGAGGATGATGCACGGGCCGGACCAAAAGAGACATCCATGCCTCAGCTGCTCCGAGAGGAGCCGTGGCACTTGTGAACTGCGCTGGGTTTTTCTTGAAGAGGATCGGGTAATTGCACCACAATACGGGTAAGTATATCCCTTAGTTAAGAAACCAAGCTTTATCAAACTAATAGGAATATCAATCCTCAAACGTGAGCGACTGCACAGAAAAGAGCAAAGAACTTGCACCCAACGTGGGCAAGAGGGTTGTCAATCCCCTTGATCTCGTTATTTGTAAGCAATCTGATGCATATATAATTGTAAATTGCAAAATAAAATAAAAGACAAATAAAAACAATGAGGAAATTATAAGTTTTCTGAATATATAAGTGAATAGACTCGGGGGCCATAGTGTTCTCTAGAGGCATCCTCATGAAAGCAACATATGGTGGGTACACAAATTACTGTTGGGAAATTGACAAAAAAAAGCGGATAGTTATGCGATTTCCACGGAAATGATCATGTGTATATAGGCATCACGTCCATAGACAAATAGGCCGAATCTTGCCTGCACCTAGTACTATTACTCCACTTCAAGACCGCTTTTATGCTTGCCTCTCTACGTATTAAGTTCATGGCAAACAGAGTAATGCATGGAGACCGGTGATATGATATAGATAAAGTAAACTCAAGCAATATGAATAAGCCACATTGTTTTATCCTTAGTGGCAACAACACAATGATGCAACTTGTCCCCTTCTATCACTCGGATATAGAAACTCGCCACATTGAAACCACTACAACGCACGCCTCTCACTTAAGAAATACCAAACTACTTGGCCAAAGCAATTTAATAGATCGAAGAGAATTACAAAGCTATGATGATCATGCAAGTAAAAATCATAAAACTCAGAGAAGACTCAAATACTTTTCATCAATAATCTGATCATAAGCCCGCAATTCATGAGATCCCAACAAACACACCATACAAAATAATTACATCACATAGATCAAAGCAAAGATGTGATCATCATTGTATTGAATATAAATATAGAGATATAGCCTTCTAGGTACTAACTACACACCCGTAGGTGTATGGTGAACTACTCACACATCACTAGGAGGGTAGCAAGTTTGATGAAGAGGCCATCCATGATCGATCCCCCATCCGTCAAGGTGCCAGAACGGAACTTCAGATGGGATCGTCATGGAATAGATACTTGATGTGGCAGAAGAAGTATTTCTCTCTGATATTTACGGTTTTTGGAATATATATGTGAAATTATAGTCCAAAGAACGGAGGCAGAGGGGCCACCAGGGAGGGACAAGCCTTAAGGGCACGCCAACACCGCGTGGCCATGCCCTGTTGGCTTGTGCCTCCCTCATGCGTCATCCAGCCTTCTCCCGAAGCTTAAAGGTCTTATTTTGGTCCTAAAAATTATAAAAAAGTTTCGGGGCAATTGGACTTCGTTTGGTACTATAAAGCTGAAAATCAAAAAACACACAGAAAACAACAACTCGCACTGGACAGTGGGTCAATAAGTTAGTGCTCAAAAATAATATAAATTGGTAATTATGACTCAAAAAGTATCATAGGATGATAATATAATAGCATGGAACAATCAAAAATTAAAGATACAAAATTAAAGATACATTGGAGACGTATCAAGCATCCCCGTAGTTAATTCCTGCTCCTCCTCGAGTATGTAAATGATAAAAACAGAATTTTTTATGTGACATGCTACCCAATATATAATATTTTACATCTATGCTCACTGAGAAATGATGAATTAACGAACATCAACGTAGTAATATTTATAAGTACAAGAAAAAAATCATAAATCTTTTGAAGTATACGATACTAAAAGAATTATTACCCCCATTCGTCTTATCATATTAGTAAGGCATGGCTTCGTCTTCACCACATTAATATGAATGTCAAGCATCACGGTGTCCAAGTCAGGCAATTGGATCGTACTTTTTCAATGTGAATCAACTTTTTATTCTGCACGCAATACATGAGCGTGAACCGTGGACATAAGGTGGAATAGAATATGGTGGTAGGTTTCAAAGGGGTAAAAAAGTGGAGAAGATAGTCTCACATAAACTAGGCGTACTGATGTGCTATGGAGATGCCCATCGGTATATGTCAATGCAAGGAGCAGGGATTACCATGCGAATGATGCACTAGAGGTATAAGTGTATGAAAGGTGAACTGAAGCTAAGTGGGGTGTGAATCCAACTTGCTTTCTCATTAAGACCTCGGGCATTAGAGGAAACCCGTCATCATAATATGCAAGCCAAGTTTACAATAATGAAAAAGTGATTCCCACTAGCATATTAAAATGACATATCATGAGACTCTCCATATGAAGAACAAGGGGCCACTTTGAGGCACAAGTGTGGTAAAGGATTGTAGTAAAGTCCCTTCTCTCTTTTTCTGTCATTCATTTTTTTCATTTTTCATTTTTTATGGTGGGATCATTTGGCCTCCCTCATTTTTAATTTTTGTCCGAAGTATTATCCCGACTTGTGGGGAATCATAGTATCCAACATCCTTTTTCTCACTGGGACAATGCCCTAATAATGACGATCATCGCACTTTTATTTACTTACAACTCAATGGGAACTCGATATGAAGCAATATGACTCAAGATGAATGTCCCTCTTGCAGTGTACCAGGATGTGCAATGATCTAGCATGACATGTATCAGAAAGATGAATGGTGGGTTTTCCACAAATGCTATGTCAGCTCTATATGATCATGTAAAGCAATATGATGATGAACGAACTAGTCATGTGATGTAATAGTGGAATTTGCATGGCAATATATCTCAGAATAGCTATGGAAATGACATGATAGGTAGGTATGGTGGCTGTTTTGAGGAAGATATAGGAAGGCTTATGTATGACAGAGTGTATCATGCCATGGGGCTGTTGGGGAATGTTGCAAAAACATTCCTACGCACACGAAGACCTATCATGGTGATGTTCATCTACGAGAGGAGATTAGATCCACATACCCTTGTAGATCGCTAAGCTGGAGCGTTAAGAAACGTGGTTGATGTAGTGGAAAGTCTTCACATCCTTCGAACCTCCCCACGAACCGTCTCATGAACCGTCCCGTGATCCGTCTCATGAACCGTCTTGCGATCCGTCTCATGATCCATTCCGATCTAGTGTCCAACGGACGGCACCTCCGCGTTTAGCACACGTACAGCTCGATGACGATCTCCACCTTCTTGATCCAGCAAGAGAGGCGGAGAGGTAGAAGAGTTCTCCGACAGCGTGATGGCGCGTCGGTGGTGGTGATGATCTACTCCGGCAGGGCTTCGCCTAAGCTCCACAGAAATACGATCTAGAGGAAAAACTATGTGGTATAGGGTCGAGCAGCACGTGGCAAAGTTGTGTCTCAAAAACCCTCAATACCCCTAGTATATATAGGAGGGAGGGAGGGGAGGAGGCAGCCTCAAAACCTCAAGGTTTGGCCGAAATAGGAGGTGGAGGAATCCTACTCCAATCCTACTTAGAGTAGGATTCCACCTTCCCACTTGGAAACTCTTTCCACCTTGTGTTTTTTCCTTCTCAAACCTTATGGGCCTTAGTGGGAACTTATTCCAACCCAATAGGGGCTATTTTATCTCTTCCCATAGCCCATGAGACCCCTTGGGGCGTGACACCCCTCCCATTGGTCTCGGGCACCCCTCCCGGCAATCCCGGTACACTACCGATGAGCTCAAAACTTTTCCGGTGACCAAAACAGGACTTCCTAAATATCAATCTTTACCTTCGGACCATTCCGGAGCTCCTCATGACGACCTGGATATCATCCGGGACTCCGAACAACTTTCGGTTACCAATACCTATAACTCAACTATACCGAAATGTCACCAGCCCTTAAGTGTGCAGACCCTGCGGGTTTGAGAACTATGCAGACATGACCTGAGACACTCTCTGATCAATATCCAATAGCGGGACCTGGATGCCCATATTGGATTCTACATATTCTACGAAGATCTTATCGCTTGAACCTCTATGTCAAGGATTCAGTTAATCCCGTATGATGTTCCCTTTGTCCTTCGGTATGTTACCTACCCGAGATTCGATCGTTGGTATCTTCATACCTAGTTCAATCGCGTTACTTGTAAGTCTCTTTACTCGTTACGTAATACAAGATCCCGTAACTAACTCATTAGTCACATTGCTTGCAAGGCTTGTTGTGATATTGTATTACCGAGTGGGCCCCGAGATACATCTCTGTCACACGGAGTGACAAATCCCAGTCTTGATCCATGCCAACCCAACAGACACCTTCGGAGATACCTGTAGATCACCTTTATAGTCACCCAGTTACGTTGCGACGTTTGATACACACAAGGTATTCCTTCAGTGTCCGGGAGTTGCATGATCTCATGGTCATAGGAACAGATAAATTGACATGCAGAAAACAGTAGCAATAAACTGACACGATCAGATGATACATTTATAGTTTGGGTCTTGTCCATCACATCATTCTCCTAATGATGTGATCCTATTATCAAGTGACAACACTTTCCTATGGCCAGGAAACCTTTACCATCCTTGATCAACGAGCTAGTCAACTAGAGGCTCACTGGGGACAGTGTGTTGTCTATGTATCCACACATGTATTTGAGTTTCCGGTCAATACAATTCTAGCATGGATAATAAACGGTTATTATGAACAAGGAAATATAATAATAACTAATTTATTACTGCCTCTAGGGCATATTTCCAACAGTCTCCCACTTGCACTAGAGTCAATAATCTAGTTCACATCACCATGTGATTTTAACGAATCCAACACCCATACAGTTCTCGGGTCTGATCACGTCTTGCTCGTGAGAGATGTTTAGTCAACGGTTCTGAATCTTTCAGATCCCTGTGTGCTTACAAATCTTTATGTCATCTTATAGATGCTGCTACTACGTGTTATTCGGAAATACTCCAAATATCTACTCTACTATACGAATCCGTTTTACTACTCATAGTTATTCGGATTAGTGTCAAAGCTTGCATCAACGTAACCATTTACGACGAATTCTTTAACCACCTCCATAATCAAGAAAAATCCCTTTGTCTATTAGTTACTAAGGATAACTTTGACCGATGTTCAATGATTCAATCCTGGATCACTCTCTGTACGTCTTAACAGATTTGTGGCAAGGCACACATCCGGTGCGGTACACAGCATGGCATACTATAGAGTCTATGGCTAAGGCATAGGGGACGACCTTCGTCCTTTCTCTTTCTTCTTCCGTGGTCGGGCTTTTGAGTCTTACTCATATTCACACCTTACAACACAGCCAAGAATTCTTTCTTTGCTGATCTATTTGGAACTCCTTCAAAAACTTGTCAAGGCATGCATTTTCATTTGAAAGTTCAGTTTAGCATTCTGATCTATCTCCATAGATCTTGATGCTATATGTTCAAGCAGCTCTATCCAGGTATTCCTTTGAAAAACCCCTTTCAAACAACCTTTATGATTTACAGAAATTCTACATTACTTCTGATCAACAATATGTCAACCACATATACTTTATCGGAAATACTATAGTGCTCCCACTCACTGTTGGAAATATGCCCTAGAGGCAATAATAAAATGGTTATTATCATATTTCCTTGTTCATGATAATCGTCTATTGTTCATGCTATAATTGTATTAACAGGAAACAGTAATACATGTGTGAATAAATAGATCACAATGTATCCCTAGCAAGCCTCTAGTTGGCTAGCTCGTTAGTCAATAGATGATCATGGTTTCCAGGTCATGGACATTAGATTTCATTGATAACGGGATCACATCATTGGGAGAATGATGTGATGGACAAGACCCAATCCTAAGCGTAGCACTAGATCGTATTGTTCGTATGCCAAAGCTTTTGTAATGTCAATTGTCTTTTCCTTTGACCGTGAGATTGTGCAACTCCTGGATACCGTAGGAGTGCTTTGGGTGTATCAAACGTTACAACGTAACTGGGTGACTATAAAGATGCACTACGGGTATCTCTGAAAGTGTCTGCTAGGTTGGTACGAATCGAGATCGGGATTTGTCACTCCGTGTGACGGAGAGGTATCTCTGGGCCCACTCGGTAGAACATCATCATGAGCTCAATGTGACTAAAGGAGTTAGTCACATGATGACGTGCTACGGAACGAGTAAAGAGACTTACCCGTAACGAGATTGAACAAGGTATAGGTATACCGACGATCAAATCTCGGGCAAGTTCTATACCGACAGACAAAGGGAATTGTATACGGGATTGATTGAATCCTTGACATCGTGGTTCATCCGATGAGATCATCGTGGAGCAAGTGGGAGCCACCATGGGTATCCAGACCCCGCTAATGGTTATTGGCCGGAGAGGTGTCTCGGTCATGTCTACCTGTCTCCCGAACCCGTAGGGTCTACACACTTAAGGTTCGATGACGCTAGGGTTATAGGGAATTGTTATACGAGGTTATCGAAAGTTGTTCGGAGTCCCGGATGAGATCTCGGACGTCATGAGGAGCTCCGGAATGGTCCGGAGGTAAAGATTGATATATAGGACGGATGGTTTCGGACACCGGAAGTGTTTCGGGCGTCATCGGTAACGTACCGGGACCACCGGAGGTGGCCCCGGGGGTCCACCGGAAGGGGGCAACGACCCCGGGAGGCTATATGGGCCAAGTGCGGGAGGGAACCAGCCCCTAGGTGGGCTGGTGCGCCCCCTCCCCCCACTCAGCCCATGGCGCAAGAAGAAGGGAGAAGGCGGACCCTAGCGCAGGTGGGCCTAAGGCCCACCAGAAGGGTGCGCCACCCCTCCTCCCCCCCCTTGGCCGCCGCACCTCCCCCCATCTAGGGCTGCCGTCCCTCCCAGGAGAGGGAAACCCTCAAGGGGGCGTAGCCCCTCCCTCCACCTATATATAGTGGGCACTTTGGGGCTTTTGGAGACACAGTTTTACCTCTCCCTCGGCGCAGCCCTGCCCTTCTTTCTCCTCCTCTCTGCCGATGCCTGGCGAAGCCCTGCCAGGAGACCTCGTCTCTCCATCGACACCACGTCGTCGTGCTGCCGGAGATCTTCCCCAACCTCTCCCTCCTCCTTGCTGGATCAAGGTGCGGGAGACGTCACCGGGCTACACGTGTGTTGAACGCGGAGGTGCCGTGGTTAGGCACTAGATCGGAATCACACCGCGATCTGAATCGCCGCGAGTACGACTCCATCAACCGCGTTCTAGCAACGCTTCCGCTTAGCGATCTTCAAAGGTATGAAGATGCACTCACCCCTCTCTCGTTGCTGGTCTCTCCATAGGAAGATCTGAATATGCGTAGGAAAATTTTTGAATTTATGCTACGTTACCCAACACTCACTTCTTTGGAAATACAAGTTTCTCATAAACCTTGTACAAACCCAAAAGCTTTGATCATCTCATCAAAGCGTATATTCCAATTCCGAGATTCTTGCACCAGTCCATAAAAGGATTGCTGGAGCTTGCATACTTGTTAATATCCTTAGGATCGACAAAACCTTCTGGTTGTTTCACATACAACCTTTCCTGAAGGAAACAATGTTTTGACATCATATGCAAGATTTCATAAATAATGCAGCAACCACTAACATAACTCCAACAGACTTTTAGCATTTCTACGAGTGAGAAAGTCTCATCATAGTCAACTATTTGAACTTGTCAGAAACATCTTTGCGATAACTCAAGCTTTTCTTAATGGTGAATAGTCACCATCATTGTCTGTCTTCCTTCTAAAGATCCATCTTTACTTAATAGTCTTACTACCATCAAGTAATTCTTCCAAAGTCTACACTTTGTCTTCATACATGGATCCTCTCTCGGATTTCATGGCCTCTAGCCATTTGTCGGAATCCGGGCCCACCATTGCTTCTTCATAACTCGTAGGTTCATTGTTGTTCAACAACATGACCTCCAAGACAGGGTTACCATACCACTCTGTAGTAGTACGCGACCTTGTCGACCTACGAGGTTTGTAGTATCTTGATCCTAAGCTCAATGATCACCATCATAAGTTTCCACTTCAATTGGCGTAGGCGCCACAGGAACAACTTCCTGCGCCCTGCTACACATTGGTTGAAGTGACAGTTCACTAACCTCATCAAGTTCCACCACCCTCCCACTCAATTCTTTCGAGGGAAACTTTTCCTCGAGAAAGGACCCGTTTCTAGAAACAAACACTTTGCTTCCGGATCTGAGATAGGAGATGTATCCAACTGTTTTGGATATCCTATGAAGATGCATTTATCCGCTCTGGGTTCGAGCTTATCACACTGAAACTTTTTCACATAAGTGTTGCAGCCCCAAACTTTCTAGAAACGACATCTCTGGTTTCTCCAAACCAAAGTCTATAATGTGTCATCTCAACGGAAATATGTGGTGCCCTATTTTAAAGTGAATGTGGTTGTCTCTAATGCATAAACCATAAACGATAGTGGTAATTCTATAAGAGACATCATAGTATGCACCATATCAAATAGGGCTCGGCTATGACGTTCGAACACACCATCACACCATGGTGTTCTAGGTGGCATCAATTGTGAAACAATTTCAACATTGTCTTAACTGTGTACCAAAACTCGCGAGTCAGATATTCATATCTATGATCATATCGTAGACAGTTTATCCTCTTGTCACGACTATCTTCACTCTGGAATAGCTTTGAACTTGTCAATATCTCAGACTTGTGATTCATCAAGTAAATACTCGTGTATCTACTCAAATCATCAGTGAAGTAAGAACATAACGATATCCACGGCGTGCCTCGGCACTCATTGGACTGTACACATCAAAATGTATTGCTCCCAACAAGTTACCTTCTTGTTCCATGTGGTATGATTTTGCATGTCTCAAGTGATTCAAAATCAAGTGAATCCAAACGATCCATCCGCATGGAGTTTCTTCATGCATTTAAACCATTAGGTATGGTTTGCATGTCTCAAACGTTTCAAAAATGAGTGAGTACAAAGATCCATCAGCATGGAGCTTCTTTCATGCATTTTACACCAACATGACTCAAGTGGCAGTGCCACAAGTAAGTGGTACTATCATTATTACTTTGTATCTTTTGGCACCAATATTATGAACATGTGTAGCACTAAGATCGAGATTCAATAAACCCATGAAGGTAATTATTCAAGCAAATAGAATAACCATTATTCCTTTTAAATAAATAATTGTATTGCAATAAACACGATCCAATCATGTTCATGCTCAACGTAAATACCAAATAAAAATTATTTAGGTTTTACCACCAATCCCGATGATAGAGGGAGCGTGCGATGTTTGATCACATCAACCTTGGAAACACTTCCAACACGTATCGTCACCTCGCCTTTAGCTGGTCTCCGTTTATACCATAACTTTCATTTCGAGTTACTAATCACTTAGCAACCGAACCGGTATCCAATACCCTCGTGCTACTAGGAGTACTAGTAAAGCACACATCAATATCATGTATATCAAATATACGTCTGTCGACTTTGCCAGCCTTATTATCTACCAAGTGTCTAGGGTACCTCCGCCTCAGTGACCGTTCCCCTCATAACAGAAGCACTTAGTCTCGGGTTTGGGTTTCAATCTTGGGTTTCTTCATTGGAGCAGCAACTGATGTGTCGTTTCATGAAGTATCCCTTCTAGCCCTTGCCCTATTTGAAACTAGTGGTTTTACTAGCCATCAACAATTGATGCTCCTTCTTGATTTCTACTTTTGCAGTGTCAAACATTGTGAATCGCTTCAAGGATCATCATATCCTTGATATGTTTATAGTTCATCACGAAGCTCCAGTAGCTTGGTGGCAGTGACTTTGGAGAACCACCGAATCTCATCTGGAAGACTAACTCCCACTTGATTCAAGCATTTTGTTGCACTCAGACAATCCGAGCACATCCTCAACGATTGAGCTTTTCTCCTTTAGTTTGTAGACAAAGAATCTTGTCGCAGGTCTCACACCCCTCAACAAGGGCACGAGCATGAAATCTCAATTTCATCCCCTAGAACATCTCTTATGTTCCTCGACGTTTCAAAACGTCTTCGACGCCTTGCTTCTAAGCCATTAAGTATTACGCACTGAACTATCATGTAGTCATCAAAAACGTGTATGTCAGATGTTCGCAACATCCACAGACGATGCTTGAGGTGCAACACACCAAGTGGTGCATTAAGTACATAAGCCTTCTGCGCAGCAATAAAGACAATCCTCAGTTTTACGGACTCATTCCGCAAAGTTGCTACTATCAACTTTCAACTAAATTTTATCTAGGAAGATATAAAAAACAGTAGAGCTATAGCGCAACCTACATCGTAATTCGCAAAGACCTTTTGACTATGTTCATGATAATTAGTTCAATTAATCATATTACTTAAGAACTCCCACTCAAAAAGTACATCTCTCTAGTCATTTGAGTGGTACATGATCCAAATTCACTAACTCAAGTCCGATCATCACGTGAGTTGAGAATAGTTTCAGTGGTACGCATCTCTATGCTAATCGTATCAACTATACGATTCATGCTCGACCTTTCGGTATCATGTGTTCCGAGGCCATGTATGCACATGCTAGGCTCGTCAAGTTTAACCCGAGTGTTCCATGTGTGCAACTGTTTTACACCAGTTGTATGTGAATATTGAGTCTATCACACCCGATCATCACGTGGTGTCTCAAAACGACGAACTCTCGCAACGGTGCATAGTCGGGGAGAACACAATTTCATCTTGAAATTTTAGTGAGAGATCACCTCATAATGCTACCGTCATTCTAAGCAAAATAAGGTGCATAAAAGGATTAACATCACATGCAATTCATAAGTGACATGATATGGCCATCATCGTGTGCTTCTTGATCTCCATCACCAAAGCACCGGCACGATCTTCTTGTCACCGGCGCACACCATGATCTCCATCATCATGATATCCATCAACGTGTCTCCATCGGGGTTGTCGTGCTACTTATGCTATTACCACTAAAGCTACGTCCTAGCAATATAGTAAATGCATCTACAAACACAAATGTTAGTTTAAAGACAACCCTATGGCTCCTGTCGGTTGCCGTACCATCGACGTGCAAGTCAATATTAACTATTAGAACATAATCATCTCATACATCCAATATATCACATCACGTCATTGGCCATATCATATCACAAGCATGCCCTGCAAAAACAAGTTAGACGTCCTCTAATTTGTTGTTGCTTGTTTTACGTGGCTGCTATGGGTATATAGTAGATCGCATCTTACTTACGCAAAAACCACAACGGAGATGTGCAAATTGCTATTTAACCTCTCCAAGAACCGCCTCGGTCAAAACCAATTCAACTAAAGTTGAATAAACCGACACCCGCCAGTCATATTTATGCAACGAGGTTGCATGTCAATCGATGAAACCAGTCTTTCGTATGCGTACGAATAATGTCGGTCCGGTCCGCTTCAATCTAACAATACCGCCGAATCGCGAAAAGACTAAGGAGGGCAGCAAATCGAACATCACCATCCACAAAACCCTTTGTGTTCTGCTCGAGATAACATCTACGCATGAACCTAGCTCATGATGCCACTCTTGGGAACGTTGCATGGGAAACAAAAAAATTCCTACGCAGACGAAGATCTATCTTGGTGATGTTCATCTACGAGAGGAGATTAGATCCACATAACCTTGTAGATCGCTAAGCGGAAGCGTTAAGAAACGCGGTTGATGTAGTGGAACGTCTTCACGTCCCTCGAACTGCCCCACGAACCGTCCCGCGATCCGTCTCACGAACCGTCTTGCGATCCGTCTCATGATCTGTTCCGATCTAGTGCCGAACGGACGGAACCTCCACATTCAGCACACGTACAGCTCGATGACGATCTCCACCTTCTTGATCCAGCAAGAGGGGGCGGAGAGGTAGAAGAGTTCTCCGGCAGCCTGATGGCGCACTGGTGGTGGTGATGATCTACTCCGGCAGGGCTTCGCCTAAGCTCCGCAGAAATACGTTTTAGAGGAAAACTGCGTGGCATAGGGTCGAGCAGCACATGGCAAAGTTGTGTCTCAAAAACCCTCAATACCCCTAGTATATATTGGAGGGAGGGCGGCGAGGAGGCAGCCTCAAAACCTCAAGGTTTGGCCGAAATTGGAGGTGGAGGAGTCCTACTCCAATCCTACTTGGAGTAGGATTCCACCTTCCCACTTGGAAACTCTTTCCACCTTGTTTTTTTTCCTTCTCAAACCTTATTGGCCTTAGTGGGAACTTATTCCATCCCACTATGGGCTGGATTATATATTCACATAGCCCATGAGACCCCTTGGGGCGTGAAACCCCTCCCGATGGTCCCCGGCACCCCTCCCGGCACTCCCGGTACACTACTGATGAGCCCGAAACTTTTGCAGTGACCAAAACAGGACTTCCTATATATCAATCTTTACCTCCAGACCATTCTGAAGCTCCTCGTGACGTCCTGGATCTCATGCGGGACTTCGAACAACTTTCAGTTACCAACACCTATAACTCAACTATACCGAAACGTCACCGAACCTTAAGTGTGTAGACCCGCGGGTTCGAGAACTATGCAGACATGACCAGAGACACTCTCCGATCAATATCCAATAGCAGGACCTGGATGCCCATATTGGATCTAACATATTCTACGCAGATCTTATCGGTTGAACATCTATGTCAAGGATTCAGTTAATCCCGTATGATGTTCCCTTTGTCCTTCGGTATGTTACCTACCCGAGATTCGATCGTCGGTATCTTCATACCTAGTTCAATCTCGTTACTCATAAGTCTCTTTACTCGTTACGTAATACAAGATCCCGTAACTAACTCATTAGTCACATTGCTTGCAAGGCTTGTTGTGATATTGTATTACCGAGTGGGCCCCGAGATACATCTCCGTCACACGAAGTGACAAATCCCAGTCTTGATCCATGCCAACCCAACAGACACCTTCGGAGATACCTGTAGAGCACCGTTATAGTCACCTAGTTACATTGCGACGTTTTATAGACACAAGGTATTCCTTTAGTGTCCGGGAGTTGCATGATCTCATGGTCATAGGAACAGATACATTGACATGCAGAAAACAATAGCAATAAACTGACACGATCAGATGCTACGTTTATAGTTAGGGTCTTGTCCATCACGTCATACGCCTAATGATGTGATCCTATTATCAAGTGACAACACTTGCCTATGGCCAGGAATCCTTGACCATCCTTGATCAACGAGCTAGTCAACTAGAGGCTCACTAGGGACAGTGTGTTGTCTATGTATCCACACATGTATTTGAGTTTCCGGTCAATACAATTCTAGCATGGATAATAAACGATTATTATGAACAAGGAAATATAATAATAACTAATTTATTAATGCCTCTAGGTCATATTTCCAACAGTCTCCCACTTGCACTAGAGTCAATAATCTAGTTCACATCACCATGTGATTTGAACGAATCCAACACCCATATAGTTCTCGGGTCTGATCACGTCTTGCTCGTGAGAGAGGTTTTAGTCAACGGTTCTGAATCTTCCAGATTCATGTGTGCTTTACAAATCTTTATGTCATCTTATTGATGCTGCTACTACGTGATATTCGGAAATACTCCAAATATCTACTCTACTATACAAATCTGTTTTACTACTCGTAGTTATTCGGATTAGTGTCAAAGCTTGCATCAACGTAACCTTTTACGACGAACTCTTTAACCACCTCCATAATCGAGAAAAATTCCTTATTCTATTAGTTACACAGGATAACTTTGACGGTTGTTCAGTGATTCAGTCCTGGATCACTCTGTGTACCTCTTAACACACTTGTGGCAAGGCACACATCAGGTGCGGTACACAGCATGGCATAATGTAGAGTCTATGGCTAAGGCATAGGGGACGACCTTAGCCCTTTCTCTTTCTTCTGTCGTGGTCGGGCTTTTGAGTCCTACTCATATTCACACTGTACAACACAACCAAGAACTCTTTCTTTGCTGATCTATTTTAAACTCCTTCAAAAACTTGTCAAGGCATGCATTTTCATTTGAAAGTTCAGTTTAGCATTCTAATCTATCTCCATAGATCTTGATGCTCAATGTTCAAGCAGCTCTATCCAGGTCTTCCTTTGAAAAACCCCTTTCAAACAACCATTATGATTTACAGAAATTCTACATTACTTCTGATAAACAATATGTCAACCACGTATACTTTATCGGAAACACCATAATGCTCCCACTCACTTCTTTGGAAATACTAGTTTCTCATAAACCTTGTACAAACCCAAAAGCTTTGATCATCTCATCAAAGCGTATATTCCAATTCCGAGATGCATGCACCACTCCATAAAAGGATCGATGGAGCTTGCATACTTGTTAGTATCCTTAGGATCGACAAAACCTTCTGGTTGTTTCACATACAACCTTTCCTCAAGGAAACCGTCGAGGAAACAATGTTTTGACATCCTATGCAACATTTCATAAATAATGCAGCAACTGTGCCTCACAGCGCACAAGCATGCCGTGGCATGCCAAAACTGCGCTCTGGGCGTGCTACAGGGAGTCACCGAGGTGGGGGCGACGCCCTCGTCCAGTTCGAGCCTCCCCCGAGATGTCCAACCTCTTCCCCGACAGCCCCTCTGCATCGGGCAAGCCTCGGGGCACCTCCTCTCTCGCGCTAGAGATCGCACGACGCGTGCTCGTGCGCTCCAGAACCGGCCAAGCTTGCGCGGCCACGAATGCTCGCCTTCTCTCTCCCTCCCTGTGCTGCAGATGGTTTGGGCGGTCCAATACCACGTCCTGAGACCGTGGTTTCAACCCCGACCTCTCTGTGCACCCCCATGCACGCCACGGTGAGTCACCGGCGCTCCCAAATCTGCTCACCGTCACGGGCCTATGAATAGCCCTCCCCCTCGCTCCAGCACCCCTCAGATAGCTTCGCCACATCCACTAGTACCTCCCTAGCCACCCCAGCAAACCACCAGAGCCTCGGTGCTCGAGATTGACCGAGGCCCCTCCGCCTCGGAGCTCCGGTCGATCTCCGGCTACACGACGGCACCTGCGCCCCTCGACCCACCAAACTGACCCCCTTAATCCCAGGAAGCTTTCCCCCAACTTACCCGAGCTTTCCCGTATCTCTAGCCTCTCCCTTGACCACCTCCCGAAACTCCTCCACCACGGCCTCCTCGTCGCCGGCGAACCCCTGCCTCCCCATCGTTGTTTCGACCACCAGCAGGTAGGAGACGGTCAGGCGGACCCATTCCCGTGTTCATTGGAGCTTGAGCGCGTCGGCAACCTCGTCGGCGTCCTCCTCCTCCTCTCTGGCTGGAGGTAGGAGACGACCCCGACAAGTGTGCCCCACCTGTCGGTGGCCCAGCCTCCACCCCCGCGCTGGCCTCGGCCACTGACCGCAGGGCCCCGCACGTCAGGTTCAAACCTGACGGCGCGCGCGCCTAGGCAGGCCGTCGGCTCGCCATGGGCCAGCCCAGCTCTGGGCCGAGCCAAGCCTGGAGCTGGTCTGTTTTCTTTTCATTTTTAAAACCTGGATTTCTAAGATTTTTATAAAAACATTTAACAAGTGTAAAAATATAATTCTTCCACTGTTATTTTTCTAAAAATGTGAACTATTTAATGATATCCTTAGATGAATTTTTCCAGCAACTATTCTATTTTGTAATATTAAAAAGGGATAAAATGGAATAGTTTTGCTTCTGCTTGGTTGTTTTCAAAAATATTTCTTCAATAAAAACTAAGAAAAATATTTTTTAAATGATATCTTAGATTTATCAGTAATAGGGAACATTTTTAAAATGACTTTGTGGACTGTTTCTGTGTTAGCTATTTCTTATTTATTGTTTTATCGATGATAGAAAATCCGTGTGATGAGGGAATCGGAGCGGAAGACCTCGAAGACCCCGGATACATAGCTGACCATGGCAAGCAGCCCTTTGACCATGACTGAGCATATGTTATTTCCATGATAAATAGCAAGTATTTCCATTGCATATGATCATAAGTGCCGGTAATCATTTGATATGATTTCACCGAAGCCTCCCCCGGAGCACATGCATTGAGCTTGACTCTACCCCTTAGGGCCATGCTAATACCATGTTGACAAGTAAAGATAACAGTAGTTCTATCATGAGCATGATGTTGTCATAAAGCAAGAGTTTATGAAAACCCCGTCGGGTGCCACTAATGCCCGGGGGTGATGATGAGTTAGGTGGTCACTTTTGGTGAAGTGATGCACCCGGTATTTGTGTGAGTAAGGTTTTGAAAATGGGATTAGATTTATGATGTGTCGACCGTCCCAACCTTACCAGTACGACCACGTTACCCCTTATGGGACGGGGCTATGTTAATTACTTTGGTCGGTTCTAGCAAAGAGCCACATTACTAGTGGAGGGAGTGATGTGTGGTCACTCTTGTGATGGGGTCGTGCCGGGTAGGACGACTATGCCATTTTTATGAGTTCCAGTCACACCGTTGGTCCCCGCATGGTTGGTACTGTCCAGAGTTGGTGCTCGTAAGACGTACAACATGTGGGCTGGGTACCAATCGAGTGGACCTCTTTGTCTAGTATCGTCAGGGGAAGGCATTGATCGGGTACTTACCTCGGCTATGTGATATACCGCAAGTCGTGGATGACACGGAACTTTCCCGGATCTCGTGGGTCCAGCGTACTACCTCTGCAGAGTGTAAACTATTCGAATAGCCGTGTCCACGGTCAAGGACAGTTGGGTAATCCTTCTTAAACTACATCCTGATATTTCCGCATAAACCAAGTGTGCGTGAGTATGTGTGTGTGTAGTGATAAGAAAAGTGTTGCTATGATAGCAATGATATGACCAAGTTCGGTGACTTGGCATATAGGGAGAACCCGGATGGTTCATCCCTCAACAGATATGCTAATATCTATAACCTGTTCTTCAAGAGTAATTCTTTAACTTGATGCATATTCATGATCATTCCACCCAGATGAGTTACACTAAAGATGCATGATATTGTTATCCTTCACTTTCGTTGTTCATATCATGGGTTGTTTGCGAGTACATTCAAAGTACTCCTTGGCTTGTCACTGGTTATGTTATTGACCAGACATGGAAGGACCGGAGTTTGGAGATGAGTACGTATTCGGAGACACCCGTGCGAACTAGGACGCTTCCGAGTCAGAATGCCTGTCGGTGTAGGCTTGATGGCATGGGCACCTGCTTAGCCCTATGTTTTCCGCTATTAGTGTATTCATGTGATTTGGCATTAGGCCCTGTCTTGTGAACTTGACCTTTCGGTCACGTGTTGTAATAATCGGTACTTGGATGTAAGACTCTTTATTCAGTAGCTGTGTTCGATGAGCATTGATCTCTGGGATCACTGAGCACGGCGATTCTCGACTAGTAAGTCGGGGTCCCCACAGAGCTGGTATCAGAGCCATCCTGACTATAGGAAGCCTTAGGTAGCATGGGCGATAGCCGAACAAATAGTGCACATAGAATGACCCGAGAATCGCACCCACTATATATTTCTAACCCTCTCCTCTACACCTTGTAGATGGCCGCTGTACCCGAGACGCTTCTGGAAACGGGCTTTCCTCTCCTTTTGAGTGATAGCCTCGAGAAGTGTCAAGTGTGTCGCACGCCCGTCTTTCTCTACCACGAACACTGGGTCAACGCCGACACCAAGGAGTATCACATGGACGTGATAGTGAAGGCTAATGACTCCCCAACTAGCTGGTTCTTTGAAGGGCCACAAATGTAGGATCTGATGTTGGCCGTGGAGACTGCAGCATGAGAGGCACTCGTGCGACTCCGCGACATCCTTCCTGAGATGGCCGACGAACCCGCTACTCGTCACATACCTTTTGTTAAGGATAAGGTAGACGGAAGCTGGACACTCAACCCCTCATCCGAGGACAGGATGCCATTAAGGTTTCAGACCTACTTCAGCCTCTCCTCAGACACCTTGACGCATCTTTTGATCAAGGAGTCAACTAGGATTCGCCAAGAGCTGCACCAAGTTAAGGACCTACTTCGTATGGAGAAGATGAAGAACCGCAAGGTGAAGAAAGAAGGAGAACCTGTGATATCACCTGGCTTTGTTTTCCGAGGAGGAATACCCCCGCTTCAGGCTATTCCTCTTCAGAGTCGACGTTTAACCGCAGAAGAATACACCGAGCTTTTCGCTGCCTCACCAACCAAGAGACGTCGAGATGGTCTACTTCCTTCCCCTACTCCTTCGAGGAAGGGAAGCACTAATGAAGATGAAGACAGAGATGAAGATGAAGACGAAGATCCCACAGAGCCGGCTTATGAGACCGCGCAGTCGATCGCTTAGCAGCGTCAGATGTACCGAGCGTAGGAGTTCTTGTATCAAGATTTTATGACCCTAATGTTGTGTGCACATGTTGGATGCAAGTCACATTCTGCCTTGAGCAGCTTGTAAGCGACTGCATCGCTTGTTTTACATTTAATGCAGTAGTTCTTTCCAAAAACCTTTGTCATAAAACCCTGCACGCTAGCACACACCAAACCCCCCCCCCCCTCGTTACTAGAATGTCATCCCTTTAGAGTGCAACCAGTTCAGCAGAATTTGACCAGTCTACTCCCCTGACAGGATGGTGAATGCAACTCGCAACAGCACTTTCGTCAACCCCGGCTCTACCTCTTCAGGACAGCAGCAGGGAACCGGAGGGGAAGCTCAAGTTGGAGATCACCATGTGCAGCAAGACGATGTTCCTCCGCCGCCGCCTCCCCCTGAAAGCTTGACCATGGCTCAGTTCCTTCAAGCTCTTCGGGAGGAGCGTCAAGCCAACAATGCCGCTATCCGGCAGTTGGCTCTAACTTTGGTGAACCACCCGCCGCAGAACGGGAATGGCAACGGTCGCTCAACTCTCTCTGAGTTTATGCGGACTACGCCGCCCATAATCGCGGAGACGACTGAGCCCTTGGATGCCGATGACTGGATCCGCACTATCGAAGACCTTCTCGCGCTGGTCAAGTGCACTGACGACAACGAGAAAGTTCTCTATGCAACCCACTGCCTTGGAGGCACGGCCAGAGCCTGGTGGGATGGATTTCAGATCATGCGAGTCAGGCAAGTCATCACCTGGGCCGTGTTCAAAGATGGATTCCGCGTCGCTCACATTCCTTCGAGAATGATGACCATTAAGAAGCGGGAATTCCGAGCCTTAAGGCAAGGCAGTGGATCAGTCAAGGAGTATTTGCAGAAGTTCAACCTTCTATCAAGGTATGCACCTGAAGATGTCAGCACTGAGGCTACCAAAGTGGAGCGCTTCATGGAAGGACTGCAGCAGTCACCCCAGTATCAGTTGGTTGTTTGTGAATGTCGAACCTTCAGTGACCTGGTTAATAAGGCTCTTATGTTGGAAGACAAGCGTCGTGCAATGGACAACACCCGTAAGCGCAAGCTAATGGGTAGTGGAGGACCGAGCAACTCGAAACCACGACCATGCCAGTCAGCCCCAGCAAGACCCAACTATCAGCAGCAGCAGTACAAGCATCCAGTATTTCGCCAGAATTACCAACCTCAACAAGTCAGCGTCAAGCCAGCAAGCACTCCGCCAAACAACGGTGGGAGCAAGACCAACCTTCCAGCGCAAGTTACCTGTTTCGGGTGTGGACAACCAGGGCACTATTCCAGGCAGTGCCCCAATAAGAAACCCGATGCTCCGCGCCCCAATGCGCCAAATCCAGGCCAAGGAGCACCAGGCAGGAACCACGCTCCCCGCAATCAGCAGTATCACAGCAAGGGGCGGATTAAACATATTTCCGCAGAAGAGGCACAGGAAGACCCGGACTGCATTCTGGCTACGTTCCTCGTCAACTCTACCCCAGCAACAGTATTGTTTGATTGTGGTGCTTTGCATTCCTTTGTTACGCAAAAGTTTGCGGAAAAGTGTGGACTAGAACCTACCTTGCTTCGTGGGCATATGGCAATTCAAACCCCGGGAGCAGTTTTGAGGACCAACCTAGGGTGTAGAAAGGTTGGGATAGTTATCAATGGGACGAGCTTCTCAGCGGATCTCATTGTGCTTAAGTCGCAAGGCCTAGAAGTAATCCTCAGTATGGAATGGTTGGCGAAGC
The DNA here is from genome assembly GCF_904849725.1 of Hordeum vulgare subsp. vulgare. Classification (NCBI taxonomy): domain Eukaryota; kingdom Viridiplantae; phylum Streptophyta; class Magnoliopsida; order Poales; family Poaceae; genus Hordeum; species Hordeum vulgare. The sequence continues at coordinate 281,545,400 of NC_058524.1, read as the reverse complement.
ATCAGAGTATCTTGGACTGTGCTAACAGGGCCATTACCATGACAAGTGACCAAGGGGTCAAAGTCAAGTATGTCTCCGAGCCAGTACCCACTCGAGTGCCACGAGTTAACAGCCTATCAGAGGAAGGACTCGACCGAGTGCCAATACTCTGTGAGTACCCGTATGTCTTTCCTGATGAGCTACTAGGGATGCCTCCTGACCGAGACATCGAGTTCATCATCGAACTCATGCCCGGGTCAAGGCCTATCTATAAGAAGCCTTACAGGATGGGATCCGAAGAGCTAGCGGAGTTGAAGAAGCAACTGGATGAACAACTCAGAAAGGGTTTATTCTTCCAAGTGCGTCACCTTGGGGATCGCCTGTTCTCTTCGTGTCCAAGAAGGATGGGACAATCCGACTTTGCGTCAATTACCGTTCACTCAATGAGGTCACGATCAAGAACAAGTATCCACTCCCCAATATTGAAGACATGTTCGACCAGCTTAATGGAGCAAAGGTATTCTCCAAGATCGACCTCCGATCTGGATATTACCAACTAAAGATTCGACCCGAAGACATTCCGAAGATGGCATTTGTGACCCGGTACGGTCTGTACGAATGCACTGTCATGTCCTTCGGATTGACAAATGACCCAGCTTACTTCATGTACCTCATGAATAAGGTATTCATGGAATATTTGGACAAGTTTGTCATTGTATTCATTGACAACATATTAATCTTTTCCAAGTCTGAAGAAGAGCATGAGAAACACTTGAGGTTAGTATTGGAAAAGCTTCGAGAGCACCAACTGTATGCCAAGTTCAGCAAATGCCAGTTTTGGCTGAACGAAGTTGGATTCCTAGGTCATACCATGAAAGCAAGTGGATTGGTAGTTGATCTCTCTAAGATTACCACGGTAACCAATTGGGAATCGCCAATCGACGTGAAGGAAGTGAGGAGTTTCCTCGGACTCGCAGGATACTACCGCAAGTTCATAGAAGGATTCTCCCGCATCGCGCGACCTATGACTCAGCTCCTGAAGAAAGGCAAGAAGTTCGAATGGACGCCCGAGTGTGAGGCAAGCTTTCAAGAGTTGAAGAAGAGGCTAACCACCGCCCCGGTATTGGCCACTCCAGATATCAGCAAGGAGTTTGTGATATATTGCGATGCCTCAAGTACTGGGATAGGTGGGGTTCTAATGCAGGATGGCAGCGTCGTGGCATACTTGTCGCGGCAACTGCGCACGCATGAGGAGAATTATGCCACCCATGATCTCGAGTTGGCAGCAGTAGTGCATGCCCTGAAGACATGGCGACATTACCTTTTGGGGAAGCGATGTGAAATATACACCGACCACAAGAGTCTGAAGTATATCTTCATCCAAAGGGAATTGAATAGAGGCAACGGAGATGATTGGAGTTAATCAAAGACTACGACCTCAGCATTCAATATCACCCTGGTAAGGCAAATGTAGTGGTTGATGCCTTGAGTCGGAAGACCGGGACCTTAAACGTCATGCTTAAGGAAAGGCAGCCCGCCTTATACGAAGAATTGGAGAACTTCGGATTGGAACTGGTGGAACCAGGATTCCTAGTTAATCTCAAAGTCAAACCAACGCTGGAAGACGACATCAAGGAGGCCCAGAAGGGTCACAAGAGCATCGAAGGTATCAAGAAGAAGATTCCAGAAGGCAAGGCCCCAGGATTCTTGGAGGATGATCAAGTAGTGGTGTGGTTTGGGAAACATTTATGTGTACCAAACAAGGCCGAACTCAAGGAAATCATCCTACGGGAAGCTCATGATACACCCTACTCCATTCACCCCGGTGGTACCAAGATGTATCAAGATCTCCGAGAAAGATTCTGGTGGCACGGCATGAAGAGGGAAATCGCGTCATATGTGGCCAAGTGTGTTGTGTGTCAGCAAGTTAAGGCTGAGCATCAGCGACCCGTAGGACTGCTACAACCTCTCCAGGTGCCGGAATGGAAGTGGAAAAAGGTAGGGATGGATTTCATTACCGGTCTACCAAGGTCTACCAAGGGCCATAACTCGATATGGGTTATTGTCGACCATTTGACAAAAGTGGCTCACTTCATCCCTGTCAACACCACTTATGACGGGAACAAGTTGGCTAGTCTCTATATCGAGCGCATAGTAAGCCTTCATGGAGTTCCCAAGGAAATTGTATCTGACCGAGGCACGCAGTTCACCTCAAGGTTTTGGAGAAAACTTCAGAAAGCCCTCGGTACCAAGCTCTCTTTCAGCTCCGCCTTCCACCCGCAGATGGGAGGACAGACGGAAAGGGTGAATCAAATACTCGAAGATATGCTCCGCGCATGCGTCCTAGCGCACGGAGCCAAATGGGAAGACTGTCTGCCATTCGCTGAGTTTTCATACAACAACAGCTACCAGTCTAGTCTCCAGATGGCCCCGTTCGAAGTGTTGTACGGACGGAAATGCCGCACCCCGCTCAACTGGTCAGAAACCGGAGACGGGCTGATTTTCGGACCAGAAGTTTTGCACCGGACAGAAGAGAAGGTGCAACTAGTTCAAGAAAATCTGAAGGCAACCAAGTCGCAACAAAAGAGTTATGCGGACTCTCGCTGCAGGAATGTGGTGTTCATTCCCGGAGATCTGGTGTACTTCTGTGTCACGCCTCTCAAGGGAACCAAGCGTTTCCACGTTAAGGGGAAACTTGCTCCAAGGTTCATTGGGCCATTCAAGATCACGGCAAGGCGTGGAGAGGTCGCTTATCAGTTGGAGTTACCTCCGGAACTTTCGGGTGAGCACAACGTTTTCCACGTGTCACAGCTTCGGAAGTGTCTCCAGACGCCAAGTCATTCCGATCCTCATAAGGACATTGATCACCGGGCCATTGACCTTCAATCTGATCTCACCTACTGCGAGAGGCCAATCCGCATTCTGGATGAAGCAGAGCGATGCACCAGAAGCCGCACCATCAAGTATTTCAAGGTTCAATGGAGCAACCACACCGAAGCCGAAGCTACATGGGAGCGTGAAGACTATCTCCGATCTGAGTTTCCAGACCTTTTTAGCACCTAACTTAGGAATCTTGGGGACGAGATTCTTGTAAGGGGGATAGGTCTGTCACACCCTGTTTTTGCTATCACTTGTCTGTATTGTAAAATTCTAAGCTTGTTAAAACTTTTTCAAAACTAATGTTGTGAGTGCCATCATTGACATTGTATGCTTCTATGCTTGATCTTGTGAGGATTTAAAACCCTAAATCCCTTGGTATTATTACTGATTTCCAAAAACTTTTGATAACCAAAGTAAAACCACCTTGAGTTGCACTGCATGTCCTTGATAGCAAGCAGTGCTACTACTCATATTTGGTAATCTGATTTTTACCCATCTTTATACTTCAAAACCACAAAAATAATTATTTTTGTGATTATTTTCCTAATTCAATAACCTGTCCATTTCTAAGGTCAGAATTGGTATTCCAACATGGAAAAATACTTTTCTGCCTTGGAAAATTCTAATTAAATTTAGAGATGATCAGAAGGACATATATTTTCCATACATAGGATTTTAAACCCCATTTTATATTAAATTTATTGATTAAAACTATAAAAGCTATTTCTGTCTGTTTTGGCATTTTGAAATATTTCCAAAGGAAATATTCTCAATAAAGTCCTAGAAAATTCCAGTGGTATACCTAAGCCTTGTTTGGTGTCCACATAAAGTTTCATCTTGATCAAAGGTGGATAAGGACCCCAAATAACCCAAAAACTGTGTTTGTCCAGAATCAAGTTAGAGCAACTCTACATAGCAAAGTTTGTCCAATGAGTCTAAAACTTTGCAGGAGTGCCTAATACCTCAAATGAGGGTTCCACACCAAAAATGGGATTTGTGGGACTTAGTTTGCCCACACTCCCTTTGGAAGGAACAGATCTGGTCATATTGGAGTGATTTCAAATTTACAAAGCTAAACTTGTCCTTTGGAGCTCAAATTTAGTGGAACTCCAAGGTTTACCACCAAAACCAAACCTGTTAAGTCTCAGCACCAGTGGTGGGGTGCAACCCCCTGTACCCACTGTCGAACACCTTCTGACAGATAGGAAAAAGACAGCTTCGCCACAGCTAAACCAAACTCTTGTATCTAACCCCAGTCAACTCGCCCCTCACTGGTTCAAAGTGGAAAGGCCAAAAACCCCAATTTAGACCTCGGTTCATGGCTGACAGCACCAGTATTTCTTGCCTCCTTTGACCAGCCGCAGCTCCCACTAAAACCAAACAGCTAGGCACACCCCCAGCAAGTGTGAGGACATGCTAGACACGTCCAAAGTGCCTCAGAGCGCACCAGCATGCCGTGGCATGCCAAAACTGCGCTCTGGGCGCGCTACAGGGAGTCACCGAGGTGGGGGCGACGCCCTCGACCAGTTCCAGCCTCCCCCGAGATGTCCAACCTCTTCCCCGATAGCCCCTCTGCGTCGGGCAAGCCTCAGGGGCCCTCCTCTCTCACGCTAGAGCTCGCGCGACGCGTGCCCACGCGCTCCAGAATCGGCCAAGCTTGCGCGGCCACAAATTCTCGCCTTCTCTCTCCCTCCCTCTGCTGCAGATGGTTCGGGCGGTCCAATACCACGTCCTGAGACCGTGGTTTCAACCCTGACCTCTCTCTGCACCCCCCATGCACGCCACGGTGAGTCACCGGCGCTCCCGAATCTGCTCACCGTCACGGGCCTATAAATAGTCCTCCCCCTCGTTCCAGCACCCCTCAGATAGCTTCACCACATCCACTAGTACCTTCCTAGCCACCCCAGCAAACCACTAGAGCCCCGGTGCTCAAGATCGACCGAGGCCCTCCGCCTCGTAGCTCCGGTCGATCTCCGGCTACACGACGGCTCCTGCGTCCCTCGACCCACCAAACTGACCCCCTTAATCCCAGGAAGCTTTCCCCCAACTCACCCGAGCTTTTCCGTGTCTCTAGCCTCTCCCTCGACCACCTCTCGAAACTCCTACGCCAAGGCCTCCTCGTCGCCGGCGAACCCCTGCCTCTCCGTCGTTGTTTCGACCACCAGCAGGTAGGCGAAAGTCAGGCGGACCCATTTCCGTGTTCATTGGAGCTTGAGCGCGTCAGCAACCTCGTCGGCCTCCTCCTCCTCTCTGGCTGGAGGTAGGAGACGACCCCGACAGGTGTGCCCCACCTGTCGGTGGCCCAGCCTCTACCCCCTCGCTGGCCTCGGCCACTGACCGCACGGCCCCGCACGTCAGGTTCAAACCTGACGGCGCGCGCGCCTGGGCAGGCCGTCGGCTCGCCATGGGCCAGCCCAGTTCTCGGCCGAGCCAGGCCAAGAGCTGGTATGTTTTCTTTTTTATTTTTAAAACCTGGATTTCTAAGATTTTTGTAAAAACATTTAACCAGTGTAAAAATATAATTCTTCCACTGTTATTTTTCTAAAAATGTGAACTATTTAATGATATGCTTAGATGAATTTTTCCAGCAACTATTCTATTTAATAATATTGAAAAGGGCTAAAATGGAATAGTTTTGCTTCTGCTTGGTTGTTTTCAAAAATATTTCTTCAAGAAAAACTAAGACAAATATTTTTTAAATGAAATCTTAGATTTATCAGTAATATGGAACATTTTTAAACCAAGTGTGCGTGAGTATGTGTGTGTGTAGTGATAAGAGAGGTGTTGCTATGATAGCAATGATATGACCAAGTTCGGTGACTTGGCATATAGGGAGAACCCGGATGGTTCATCCCTCAACAGATATGCTAATATATGTAACCTGTTCTTCAAGAGTAATTCTTTAACTTGATGCATATTCATGATCATTCCACCCAGATGAGTTACACTAAAGATGCATGATATTGTTATCCTTCACTTCCGTTGTTCATATCATGGGTTGTTTGCGAGTACATTCAAAGTACTCATTGGCTTGCCACTGGTTATGTTATTGACCAGACATGGAAGGATCGGAGTTTGGAGATGAGTACGTCTTCGGAGACACCCCTGCGAACTCGGACGCTTCCGAGTCAGAATGCCTGTCAGTGTAGGCTTGATGGCATGGGCACCCGCTTAGCCCTATGTTTTCCGCTATTAGTGTATTCGTGTGATTTGGCCTTAGGCCATGTCTTGTGCACTTGACCCTTCGGTCACGTGTTGTAATAATCGGTACTTGGATGTAAGACTCTTTATTCAGTATCTGTGTTCGGTGAGCATTGATCTCTGGGATCACTGAGCACGGCGATTCTCGACTAGTAAGTCGGGGTCCCCACACCGTACATGAGGACCCTACATAGTCGGACCCCGTTGACAGTCGGATCGACAACCAGCGCTTGCCTTCCGGGGGTGGCAATGTGGGCTGGCTGGTCCAACTAATCGAATGTGATGGGTGTTTTTGCCCAATCGAGATACTTCGTGATAGTTGGAACTGCCATGTTCACCTCCCGATTGATGACTTTCAATTGGCTCTTACTCTCAACATCGGCGAAGATCATGAGGACCTTCTCGATATTCGGATACCCACGGGCATCCTCCTGATTGTCCTTGTTATCCTTTTCCCCAAAGGGTTCTCCGCCCATCTCTTGTTGGTGCACGCGACAGTCTCGAGACATGTGCTTGGGGAGGATGGGCTCTCCATCATCATACTTCTTGGTGTGAATCGGGCACGCTGGTCCAAGAGGTTGCTCTTGGGCTCGATTTTCTTCTTAGCCGATGAATCCTTTTTTTTCTTCTGCTTGGATTTGTTTTAGCCTTGCCCTGGAACAACAGCGACTTTGGCCTTGCCCGATGTGCTGGCCTTCCGCTTCTGCTTCTTTCCCGTGTTAACCCCCGAGTGAGGGGCATCACCAGCTCGGCCTTTGCCGCTATGGAGGCAGTCTTCTTCTTCATCGTTCACATACCGATTGGCGATTTCCAAGGCATGACTGAGGAACGGGTCCCCTGATCTACCAAGGATGAGCTCCCTCTACCGAGTGCGTGCCTTGAAGGCGCACATGGCATGATGCTCGGAGACTTTCTCCATGATGTTGTGCAGTGTGGTCCATCGCTGGATGTACTCTCAGAGAGTCTTGTTGCTCTTGTGAACACAGTGTTGCAACTATGTCAGGCTACCGGGCACTTGTAAGTGCTTTAGAATGTTTTGATGAACACTCGGGCGAGGTCCCCCAGCTGTGGATACTACTGGAGGGCCGCTAATTGATCCACGCCCTTGTTGACCCCTCCAACATGAGAGGCGCGTGCTTCATCGCGACGAAGTCGTCACCGCCGCCTATCTAGATGGCCACTCGGTAATATTCAAGCCAAGTTTCCGGCTTGGGCTCACCTTTGAACTTGCCAATCCCCGTAGCCAACCGGTAGTTGGAGGGGATATCCGCTTCGCGGATGTGTCTGCCGGAACACTCAAGTCCAGAGACTCCCCGGCTCGCCCGCGAATGGTCAACCATGCTTTGCGTGATTATGGACCTCGTGTTTAACAGGGGAGCACGGTAACCATCGTCTCCATAACACCTATGTTGACTGGGGCTTGGCCTACGACCGTGGTGTTGGTGTTCGAGTGAACCACTCCTCACGGGAGGTGTCCTGCTACGAACCCGATAATCATGCCTCTGATCCCCATATGGACCTCTTGGGAGAGGAGGTGATCTTTGGTGTCTTCCGGATGCATGAGGGTTGTGTGCCGTCTGCACAATGTCCGCTCGGACGGACTTGTTGAGGATGCAATAATGCGGTTGTGACACCACAGAGTTCTACTGCAGGGTGGTCTTCAACAAAGTTTGGATATGCCGAATGCCCTCCACAACCGTGGAATCACTCGGCTGAATGGAATTAGAGATCCTAGTGGTCGCGGCCAGGTTCTGCAAAGGTATTCGCATCACCTCGATGTTGCACTGGCGGTCATTTGGAAACAATTGCCAGCGGCTGCGACTGGAACTGGGTTGATCCCTCGCGGACCAGGCTTCAAGTGAGCGCTGAAGCCACTCGAGTTGCTCGCGCTCGGCCAGAGTGGCATGTCACACGTTCTCCAAGGCTATATCCTCCGGGGTTTTCCATGTGATGGGGGTACGTAGAGAATGATCACTCCTCAGCCTAAGTTTCTCTCGCTGCTGCTCATTGAGCGGTTAGGGGACGTGGTGGCCGGAGTCGGCAGGACGACGTTCTCCACCATCGTGTTCGTGGGAATTCCCTCCAGAGAAACCAGGGGCTCCTCCTCTGGCCGTGTTGGTCATCATGACCTCCACAGCATCCCTGTTGCTTTCGTAGTCGGACTCGTCTAATGAGTTATTGCCCGATAAAGGGGAAAGGCTGACGGTGGGCTCAAGTGAGTCGAGCATGGCCACCTGCCCTGACGTGGCCTTAAGGGACATTGCATGCTTGATCCACCGCTGCAGCCGTGAGCGCCCAGAGAGCTTGCGACGAACCGCAATGGGGCGTGGGGGTACCGAATGATATGGCACCGATGGATGTCTGATCAGGACCCCGTGCGCTACCGTGCTAAAGTGTGAAGCACCTTGAGCGGGCAGAGCGTCGGTGTCCAACGGCGCGCCCTGCAGCCACGCCGAGTCATCGGCGATGAAGCTGAGGGAACCGAAGAGGATCTCATCGCCGAGTGTCATCATGATGACGGAAAGAATGGAAATTTCAACTGCACCGGATTTTGCTAAATGTGTAGCCCAACAGTGGGCGCCAACTGTCGTGGGAATCATCATAACAATAGTACTGGGGGTATGAACGAGGGGCGAAGCCTAGACACAGCCCAGTGGTTGCACTCGGATGTATGAGTTTGGGCCCCACTCGGGAGTGGTAAAGATCATACATCTCGAGCCGTGAGGCTAGTTTGCTTATGGGAATGTGAGAATACAAAATGCTCAACCCTCGTCCAGGAGCTCAGGTGTGGCTTATATAGAGTGTGCCACGACCGGCCAAGCGCCATTACAAGGGTGAGTTAATGCTAATAACTATGGAAGTTACTAGTACCAGCATCTCTAACTCTGGTGTTACTCGTAACGTCGGTCTTCACTATACTTTATGTGGTAGTTTAAGTCTGTTGTCCTTGTTGTCCCTTCATCGTCCGCACCTTGCTTTAATCCGAGTGTTGGGGCACGTCTGACTAACCGAAGATGGTCCGAGTGAGCTAGTGCATCCGAGTGAGAATCTATTCACCTGAGTGACACCAGGACTGCACGGGTAGCTTTGAGGACATTGATGACTATGTGGGGCCTTAGGTAAGCCCTGGAATGCACGTATGTTGCCCCACCCCAAATGTACAACCCCATCACCTCATTCTTGGCCTCAGGAACATGGTGTAGCTCCAAGCCTTCAAATGTGTTCTCCAACTTCCTGACTACATTGTAGTAACCAGTCATAGCTGCGCTCCGAATGTACCACTCCTTCATCACCTAGTTAACAACGAGGTCTGAATCACCGTAGACCATCAAACGTTGAATGCCGAGTGATATAGCCATATGGAACCCATACAGGAGGCCTTCATACTCGGCCTCATTGTTGGACGAATCCAAGTGGATCTGGACTATGTAGCTCACTCGATCTCCTTGGGGAAACGAGAACCACTCCAGCCCCCGAGCCATGGAGCATTTTGGATATATCGAAGAACATAGTCCAATGCTTGGGGATGCTTGTGGTCGGTTGTACTTGTTCTATCCACTCAACCAAGAAATCTACGAGGGCTTGAGACTTGATTGCCTTCTTGGCTTCAAACTTGATCTCCAACTAGAGGAGCTCAATTGCCCATTTAGCCACTCGGCCGGCGGTGTCTCTGTTCTACAGGATTTCCGACAAGGGGGCGTTGCTGATAACCGTGATCGTGTGATCTTGGAGGTAGTGAACCACCTTTTTCATGCTCAGGTAAATACATAGACCAGCTTTTCATAGTGTGGGTACCTTTGCTTGGAGGGAATCAAGACTTATGAGATGTAATAGATGGGTCGTTGAACCTTGTATGCCTTCCGTGGCTCCTCACACTCCACAGTGAGGATGGTCCTGACCACTTGGCTAGTGGCCCTGATGTACAGGAGCAAAGACTTGCGGCTACCCGGAGCAGCTAACACCAGCTTGGTGGAGAGCAAGGCCTTGAGTTTTTCGAACGCAGCTTGCGCCTCGGGTGCCCACTCGAACCTATCAGATATTTTTCATCAATCGGTGGAGAGGTAATGCCTTGTCTTCGAGTCTTGATATGAATCGGCTCAGGCCCGCAAGGCAACCTATGAGCCTTTGCACGTCATCTAGATGCTTTGGTTGTTTCATTCGGACTATAGCGCCGATCTTGTCGGGGTTGGCATCGACCCCATGTTCGGAAATGAGGAAACTGAGCAACTTGCTAGCTCGTACCCCAAAAGTGCACTTGTCCGGGTTGAGCTTTATCCCGAAGCGTCGTAGGTTCCTGAAGGTTTCGGCGAGGTAAGTTGGGGGTGGAACCTTTCCTACACTTGACCATGATGCCATCCATTTAAGCCTCCACGTTTTGACGAATCTGCTTATCCAAGCATTTCTAGATCATGCACTCGAAAGTAGCTCTGGCGTTTTCGAGACCAAATGGCACAGTGATGTAGAAGAAACACCCAAATGGGGTGATGAAGGCCGTTTTTATTTAAATGGGCCCATACATTCGGATTTGATGGTACCACGAGTATGCATCGAGGAACGACACGCATTCACATCTGGCAGTAGAATCTACTGTTAAATCTATACGGGGTAGGGGAAAGTGATCTTTCGGGGAGGCCCGATTAAGGTGCTTGAAGCCAATACACATCCGGAGTGTCGTTCTACTTGGGCACCATGACGACATTCATGAGCCACTCAGAGTGTTATACCTCACGAGTGAACTCTACAGTTGGAGGCCAACGATCTATTCACCAATCACCTTGCGCTTCTCCTCGGAGGAACGACGCAAGTGCTCCTTGACGGGTTTGACCTTGAGGTCCTCTCGGGGTCGATGCTCAATCAGCACCGTGGGAACACCCGGCATGTCAAATGGCTTCCATGTGAAGATATACCAATTCTCACGGAGGAAGTATATGAGCTCGGCTTCCTATTTCTTTTTTGACTATAAACTACAAGGAAAAAGCCTCACAATGCTTTCTTAATCAAAAGAAACAGAAGGTACAAGAAAAATCCTAATCATTACTATAGAAGCTAAATTAAAGCAAAGGAAAAGGGTTACATACTTACAAGGTCAAAGAAAGCTAAACTAATTAGGAGAAGTTAGCCAATCAGTCCAAATAATATCCTTAAATTTACATGTCATCCCATGGATAAGTGACTCCCCGTTGATTGCGCTGGTTTCCCTCCAAGCTTAAAGTGTGATGTAGCACAGCGACGCCAAGTATTTCTCTCAATTATGAAACAAAGGTATCAATCCAGCAGGAAGATCCACAAGACTATGTAAGAGATACCTGCACACAAATAGCAAATCCTTGCAACCCAACGCGTGTAGGGGTTGTCAATCCCTCATGGCTAAAGTAAAAGGATAGATTGATAGATACAAATAAAGTGATGGCAAATTAAAATGCAGCAAGGTATTTTTGGGCTTTTGGATAATATAGATCTGAAAATAAAAGATATTATAAAATGGAAACGCAAATTGCAAAATAGAGATTGCAAATAGATAATGTAAAATAGACCCGGGGGCCGTAGGTTTCACTAGTGGCTTCTCTCAAGAAAATAGAAAACGGTGGGTAGACAAATTACTATTGGGCAATTGATAGAAGAGAAAATAATTATGAGAATATCCAAGACAATGATCATGTATATAGGCATCACGTCCAAGACAAGTAGACTGACTTCTGTGTGCAACTACTTCTATTACTCCACACATAGACCGCTACCCAGCATGCATCTAGTGTATTGAGTTCATGGAGAAACATAGTAATGCTTTAAGAATGATGACATGATGTAGACAAGAGCTATTCATGTAGGAATAAACCCCCATCATTTTATCCTTAATAGCAACGATACATGTGTGTCATGTATCCTTCTGTCACTGAGATTGAGCACCGCAAGATCGAACCCATCACAAAACACCTCTTCCCATTGCAAGATAAAAGATCAAGTTGGCCAGACAAAAAGAAAATATCGGAAAAGAAATACGAGGCTATAATTATCAAGAATGGATATAATTTCATAGATCTGATCATAAACTCACAATTCATTGGATCCCAACAAAGACACCGCAAAAGATTGAGTTACATTAAATGGATCTCCAAGAGACTATTGTATTGACAAGCAGAACGAGAGACAAAGCCATCTAGCTACTACCTACGAACCCTTAGGTCTGATATGAACTACTCATGAATCATTGGACAAGCACCAATGAGGATGATGAACCCCTCTGTGATCGTGTTCCTCTTCGAAACGGGCTCTGGATTGGATTTCATGGCTTCTGGAACTTGCGGCGGCTGAAACAATTTGTCGTCGACTCCTCTAGGGTTTCTGGAATATTGGGGTATTTATAGAGATCATAGGTGGTGGGGGAGGTGCATGAGGCCCCCACTAGCCACCACATCATGCGAGGGGCCCTGGGCGCACCCTGGTGCCTAGTGGGCTGCATGGGCCTCCTCTGGTGATCATCCTTGGTCGCCAAGTTTCCTTCTCATCCAGAAAAAATCTTCAAAAAATTTCATGGCATTTGGACTTCATCTGGCATTGATTTTACGTGAAGGAAAAAACAGCAACTGGCACTTGGCACTATGTAAATAGGTTAGTCCCAAAAAATGATATAAAGTTGCTATAAAATGATCATAAAACATCCAAGAATGATAATATAACATCATGGAACACAAAAAATAATAGATACATTGGAGACGTATCAGCATCCCCAAGCTTAATTCCTGCTCACCCTCGAGTCGGTAAATGATAAGAACAGAAATTTTGATGAGGAATGCTGCCTAACATGTTCATCATATTGTTTTTCTTTCTAGAATGGACATATGGACTTGTAAATGATGCAAAGCAATGGTATATAATTTGACATGAAAATTTCAATACTCAAGCATATCAACAAGTAACCAAGTCTTCCAAAATATCAACGCTGAAGAACGCTATATGCTCCATCATTGATCCATTCATGCAACACACCCAAAATATTAGCTACACCAATGCTCAAGTATGATAATAGTGTTCCTTCGCTCGTGCTTTATAAGAGAAGATGGAGACTCAAATTCAAAATAAAAATTGCATAAATTAAAAAGATAGGCCCTTAGTACAGGGAAGCAGGGATTTGTAGAGATGCCGCAGCTCAGAGTGAAAAATTTAGAGATACGATATTTTGGGTGGTATGCTTTTCCTGTCAAAGAAAACGACTAAGAGTTTCCAATATCTCCCATGCTAAATAAATCATAGGCGGTTCCCAAACTGAAAATAAATTTTATTCCTTTTTCCACCATTCTTTCGCATTCCACAGCTAGCCGCATCCACGAGTAACATCCATACCAACACTTTCCAAGGAATTTATTATTTGCCAACATAAAATAAATTTTCTTTACATTTTTGGACTCAGCATCCCTATTACCAACATACTCTCGTGCAATGACAAGTGAATAAACACTCACCTTGAGAATGACCTATTTAACATGGAATAAACCAGCCACCCCTCGTTGCTTCACTAGCGGTACGGGCACACAAAATAGAAATTTATTTTGAACATTAGAGTTGGCACTTGCAAATTTACTTAGAACGGCGTTGAAATACCGCATATATTTGGGTATGGTGGACTCATTTGGCACAACTTTGGGTTTAGGATTTGGATGCACAAGTAGTATTCCTACTTAGTACAAGTGAAGGCTAGCAAATAGATTGAGAAGCGCCCAACCAAGGAATGAAAACCATCATAAGCGAACATTAAACATAACTAACACCAAATAATGCAACACAAGTAGTTTCATAGCATAATTATTGACTTCATGTGAATGCATAGGGAATCACAAACCTTAACACCAATATTATTACTAAATCATATATACTCATCAACATAACTCATATATCACTATTTTCATATCGCAAAACTATTGCAAAGAATCAAGTTTACCATCCAATGATCTTCATGAAAGTTTTTATATATCTTTCCTGGACATCCATCACTTTGGGACTAATTTCATTTAAAGCAAATTGCCATTGCAAATAACAAGCTTTCAAACAAGTATAAGTGAATAATGAAAGCACAAGTTTCCTTAAAATTTACAACTCTCAAAATAATATATGTGAAGCAAGAGATGATTTCTTCAAAATTTCTACTAACTCTCAAAATAATCTAAGTGGAGCATGAGAGCAAAATTCTTCAAAATAACAGCACCACCATGCTCACAAAGATATAAGTGAAGCACTTCAGCAATTCCATGGCTCTAAACAAAATTGAAGTGAAGCATAAAGAGCGATTCTAACAAATCATAGCATAATTTGGCTCTCTCGGATAGTATGTCCAGCAAGGTTTATTATGACAAGCTAACCAACAAATAAAGCAAAGACACATGTAATACAAGAATCTCCAAGCAAAAAAAATGATATGTGACGAATAAAAATATAGCTTCAAGTAAAATTACCGATGGTTGTTAGAAGAAAGAGGGGATGCCTTCCGGGGCATCCCCAAGCTTAGTTGCTTGGTACTCCTTGGATATTACCTTGGGGTCCCATGGGGCATCCCCAAGCTTAGTTTCTTGGTACTCCTTGGATATTACCTTGGGGTGCCATGGGGCATCCCCAATCTTAGGCTTTATCACTCCTTATTCCTTCATCTGTCATGATCTCAATCAAAACTTGAAAACTTCAATCACACAAAACTCAACCAAAACTTTGTGAGATCCGTTACTATAAGAAAACCAAACTTTACTTTAGGTATTGTTGAAAACCTATTCCAATTTTGTTTTTGCATTATACCTATTGTATTCTAACTTTACCATGGATTATACCCCCCGACACAAACCATAGAATCATCAAAATAAGCACACAACGCAAAGAATACAAAATCTGACAAAAACAGAACAGTCGGTAAAGATTCAAATTTTAATCATACTTATGTATATTCAAAAATTCTTAAAACGTAGGACAACTTATGGAATTTGTATATCAATCTTGTGTAAATTATTCAAATGCTTTTGACATTTCTGTTACTTTTAGGATTTTTTCTACTGTACGCAAAAGTTTCTGTTTTTTGACAGGATTAAAGCAACTAACACCCCACATGATCCCAAAGGCTTTACTTGGAACAAACACTAAATAAAACATAAGAAATACAATCATAACAGTAGAATAATTGTGCAAATGCACGAGACCAGAAAGCAAAAGTGAAAAATGAATTTGATTCATTGGGTTGCCTCCCAACAGGCGCTATCATTTTATGCCCCTAGCTAGGCATAAAGCATAGATTCAGGTATTGTCATCTTTAGTTTTTGCTATCTTTGTAAGAGCTTTCTCAAACCCACGTGGCTCTTTACGTTTTCTAATATTCTAAGGAAAAGAGACCATCTCGAGATCCAAAATACCTAACCGCTTATTACACAAGGTAATCAAAGTATTTCCACTGATATGTTTGAGAGGTTCATAAGATTTTTGCAATTCAACAAAAATTTCCTGTAGATCACCTAATTTGT
Organism: Hordeum vulgare subsp. vulgare; assembly: GCF_904849725.1. NCBI lineage: Eukaryota > Viridiplantae > Streptophyta > Magnoliopsida > Poales > Poaceae > Hordeum > Hordeum vulgare. The sequence goes on along the minus strand of NC_058524.1, from coordinate 281,529,846 downwards.
CTAATATTTAAGCTCCTTCTTGTCCAAAAGTAAATACCCTTTTGAGTCGCGAAACCCCCAATATCCTTTCTGTTATTTCATAAGCAGCATTAGCATCAATCTCAACAAAATCTCCTTAAGCGGCAAAGTCTAGAAGTTACCTGTGATGCATGTTTAATCCTATATAAAAATTGCAGAGCAAAATCTTTGCACCTCCTTTTAAATGCAAGCACGATAAGATTCCATCAATCTATACATGCAAACAAGAATTTCGGAAGTAAAATGGCAAAAGGAAAGAAGGCAAATTTTTGTGAAGTGAGGAAGAGGAAAACGTGAGGCAAATGGAAAATAATGTAATTACAAGGAGATGAGAGTTGTCTGTAGGAACCTGATAGATCTTCACTTGATCTTCCCCGGCAACGGCGCCAGAAATCTTGACTCCCCACTGATTGCATTGGTTTCCCTCCAAGTTTAAAGGATGATGTAGCATAGCGACGGCAAGTATTTCCCTCGGTCATGAAACCAAGGTATCAATCCAGTAGGAAGATCCACAAGACTATGTAAGCGGTACCTGCACACAAATAGCAAATCCTCGCAACCCAACGCATGTAGGGGTTGTCAATCCCTCGTGGGTAAAGTAAAAGGATAGATTGATAGATGCAGATAAAGTGATGGCAAATAAAATGCAGCAGTATATTTTTGGGGTTTTGGATAATATAGATCTGAAAATAAAAGAGAAGTAAAATATAAACGCGAATAGAAAAATTGAGATTGCAAATAGATAACGTAAAATAGACCCGGGGGCATAGGTTTCATTAGTGGCTTCTCTCAAGAAAATACCAAATGGCGGGTAGACAAATTACTGTTGGGCAATTGATAGAAAAGCAAATAACAATGAGTATATCCAAGACAATGATCATGTATATAGGCATCACGTCCAAGACAAGTATACCAACTTATGCTTGCATCTACTTCTATCCAGCATGCATCTAGTGTATTGAGTTCATGGAGAAACGGAGTAATACTTTAAGAACGATGACATGATGTAGAAAAAGATATATTCATGTAGGAATAGACCACATAGTTTTATCCTTAATAGCAATGATACATGCGTGTCATGTCTCCTTCTGTCACTGAGATGGAGCACCGCAAGATCGAACCCATCACAAAGCACCTCTTCCCATTGCAATATAAAAGATCAAGTTGGCTAGACGGAAACCAAATATCAAAGAAGAAGTATGAGGCTATAATAATAAAGAATGGATATAATTTCATATATCTGATCGTAAACTTAGAATTCATCGGATCCCAACAAACACACCGCAAAATATTGAGTTACATCAAATGGATCTCCAAGAGACCATTGTATTGAGAAGCAGAACGAGAGAGAAAGCCATATAGCTACTGCCTACGGACCAGTTGGTTTGATATGAAAAACTCACGCATCATCGGAGGAGCACCAATGAGGATGATGAACCCCTCCGTGTTCGTGTTCCTCTCTGGAACGGGCTCTAGATTGGATTTCGTGGATTCTGGAACTTGCGGCAGCTGAAACGATTTTTCGTCGACTCCTCTAGGGTTTCTGGAATATTGGGGTATTTATAGAGCTCACAGGCGGACGAGGAGGTCTCCAAGGCCCCCCTAGCCATCAGGTCGTGCCAGGGGCCCTAGGCGCGCCCTAGTGCCTAGTATGCCGCCTGGGCCTCCTCTCGTGATCATCCTTGGTCCCCAAGTTTCCTTCTGGTTTAGAAAAAATCTCCAAAATGTTTCGTGGCATTTGGACTTGATATGGTATTGATTTTCTACGAAGGAATAAAACAGCAAAAAAACACCAACTTGCACTGGGCATTATGTCAATAGGTTAGTCCCAAAAAATGATATAAAGTTGTTATGAAATGATCATAAAACATCCAAGAATGATAATATAACAGCATGGAACAATCAAAAATTATAGATACGTTGGAGACGTATCGTTAAGCAGAGTCATGTCATGAATAAAGTTGTGTCTCCAAGCCCTGAATATTGGATCCTCATTCATGAAAACATTTCCATTTCTTAATTTCTAGATGTTCCAAGCAACTATAAAAACCACTTGTGTGAAAAATGTTTTTCAAATTCCATTCTTGCATGAACTGCCATCTGATAGGTGGACATGCCAGGATGGGAAGACTAGTTGATCTGCAGATAATTCCACACTCTTTGACTAAAGTTACAAGTGAAAAACAAGTGCACCACATCTTCATGAATCATATGGGGGTAGAGCACACATGTGTGATCCTTAATATACCATTGTCTTCTTTGTAACATGTCTCTAGTATTTAAATGGTCCATGAGCAATAACCAACAAAACAACTTGATCTTAAGTGTACAAGAGCATTTCCAGATCCAATTGAAAATTGGGTCAGCCACAATATTCTCATGAACATAAATGTAAAAGGATTTTTGGCCTGTAGATACCTTTGTTTAAAGGCTAGATACATTCATCATCAGCATGTGACATTGTACATCCCTCTAGCAGTTGTTTCAAATTTGTGAGTTCATCAAAAGCATGATATGATAGAGGTAGATGTAAACCAGATAGAGTATCAGAAGATAGAACCTCACCTAGTGTCATGTGGCCATCATTAACAAATGAAACCAACCTTGGGAAAGTTTGACTGGTAGAATCTGTTTTCAGTTGCTCTAACCATCTGTGTGACCAGAACAGGATAGATCTTCCATTCCTCGGCTTTGGAACAGTAAGTTGACAATACTTATGTCACGCCCAAGATGCGACCCTATCCTCAATTTGGCACGAGGGCCTCGTCAGGGATAGAAGCGCACCTCGTCGTGTCGCAAGAATGGATATCGTTACAAGTACATGTACTGAAAAGAAGAGATATATATATAGAATTGGCTTACACTCGCCACAAGCTACATCAGAGTCACATCAGTACATTACATAATCATCAAGAGTAAGAGCAGGGTCCGACTACGGACAAAGACAAACGACAAAAGGAGAACGACGTCCATCCTTGCTATCCCAGGCTGCTGGCCTGGAACCCATCCTAGATCGATGATGATGAAGAAGAAGAAGAAGAAGAAGCAACTCCAAATGAACAATCAACGCGCTCGTGTCAAGTAACCTCTACCTGTACCTGCAACTGGTGTTGTAGTAATCTGTGAGCCACAGGGGACTCGGCAATCTCATTTCCAAAGGTATCAAGACTAGCAAAGCTTAATGGGCGAGGTATGGTTAAGTGGTGAGGTTGCTGCAGCGACTAAGCATATATTTGGTGGCTAAACTTACGAGTACAAGAAAATAAGAGGGGGAAAGTATACGCATAACGGACGTGACTACTGATGATCAAATGAATGATCCTGAACACATACCTACGTCAGACATAACCCCACCGTGTCCTCGATCGGAGAAGGAACTCACGAAAGAGACAGCCACGGTTACGCACACAGTTGGCAAGTTTTAATTAAGTTAACTTCAAGTTATCTAGAACCAGTGTTAAACAAAGTTTCCACGTTGCCACATAACCACGGGCACGGCTTTCCGAAAAGATTTAACCCTGCAGGGGTGCTCCAACTAGTCCATCACAAATTACCACAAGCCGCATAGAAATCCTCAATCACGAAGCTCGCGACCTCGTCGGATTCCCTAGTGGAAAAACCTCAACTCTGAGATTACCCAAAGCCTCACCGGAATCCCGATGCACAAGATATTTCGTCAAAGGTAAAACTAATCCAGCAAGGCCACCCGACGTGTCGACGATCCCGATAGGAGTCGCGTACCTCGTTCTCAGTACACGATGGAGGAGCGATGGTTACCACGCCAAACGCCGAGTTGCCCCGGGTAGCGTTAATAAGCTGCTCTGTTTTGGACCAACACTCATGAGGATCACCGGCCCGGGGGTTGATTAAATTATCCTCAGGGTCCGGAAAGTCCCTATGCAATTTTATTAGGTGATTAGGCAAATGTAGTACCAATTTTGGGCCTTGCCATACCAGCTTTAATCTAAAACGAATTACCAAGGGGGTCCCCATAAAAACCCCGATCGTGTTAGGAGCGCTCGATTATGGAAAATAACACCGGTAGCCGAAACTAAGGGGGCAAAGGTGGAACAAAACACCAGGCTAGAAAGGCCGAGCCTTCCACCTTTTACCAAGTATATAGGTGCATTAAATGAAATAGCATTTAATATGGTGATATAACAAGGAACCCATGCTTTCACATGGAAGCAAAGCACCTGCAACTAGCAACGCTAACACTGCGTTAAGCAAGCAGTAACATAGCCAATCAGTGGTTTGCTAGGTTGAACAGGTTGAAGGTTTTCATGGCATTGTTGAGAGGTTGATATTTAACAGGTGGTAGGCAACGAGACATAATCGATAGAAATGGTGAAACTAGCATGGCAATGATAGTAATGGTATCTGGGGAAATGGTCATCTTGCCTGAGATCCCGCTTGGAAGAAGAATGCCTCCGTGAAGCAGACGAACCGACGTAGTCGAACGGGTCCTCACAATCCGGCACGCTGCGGAACTCTATCGAGGCGAAGCAAACCGGAAACACAAATCAACACACGGAATTCACCACACGATGCACAATACAAATGATGCATGAGCAGCTGAAAACATGCAAGTCACGGCATGACAATCCACACAATCAAACACTACACATTAAGGGAAGTTCAATATGCAACGAGTTGCATATTGACAAAACTCCACGTTTATTTATTTAGTTCTATTCCGATTAGATACACGGAAATATTAAACGTGGTTAAACATGGCAAGAGGTGAAGCGTAAACAAACTACCTATCTAGGCATTTTAAATGAGGTCAGAAATGACATATAGCATCTCCGAGACGACCTCACATGTTACTTTACAATTCTGTCCAGATCCGAACTAACACATTTAATTGGTTGTTAAACAGAAAAACAAATAGGTTCACGTGATTGTACGCATCGCTACAAGCAATTTACACATAAAGAGCATCTCCAACGGAGCTACGGATCGAAAGATACGGACACCGCAAGATATGATGGCATGAATGCAATATGTGTGCAACGACGGTCACGAGCACTTCAAAACATACAATCAGCAAGATAAAATGAATCTACACGAGATTCTAAGCAAGTTTCATGTAGGACACGATCAAATCAGAGCTACGGTTCAACAACTACGAGCAAAACAAGAACTGACTACAATCTGCCAAAATCAGCCACATAGCATTTTCTACACCCCACAACTACGGGCTACACAACTCCGATAAACTCAAGCAAGGCATGGCACGAAAGAGGGCAAGACGCACTACTACAAACAACTAAGAACAACTAGCATGGCAGCAAGGAGCACTAGGAAAAGAAGACACAAAAGGGCATCTCACACACTATTTCATACTTAGTGAAAATTACACCTCATGAAAGTGCAGTTTTCGATCTGAAGCTATATTGACAGCAGCAAGACCATAAGCTACAGGACTCCAAATGGCATGAAAATTCACAGCATGCTAGAGAATCACAAGGGTTACAACTAACTCCATTGCACCAACCTCAAAAGAGCTACAGAACAAAAGATAGAAGCAAGAGAAGACAGCAACAAAATATAACAGATTCCAGACTTAGAAATATTTCAGCTCCTCAAAATCAGCACTATTTCTAGCAACTTGAGAGCAAGCAAACTACACCTAAACATGCTTTTCTATTGCAACTAAGAATACCAGGGACTAGTCTAAACACCCAAGAACAACTCCCTAGTTGACAACTCCGTCAAACGAAGCACGGAATAAATCCTACGAAATAAACAAAAGGGCATCACGGCAAAATATCGCACGAACTAACTTGCTCTAATGCTAAAACTAATTGCACATGGGATTTTTCTACCCTGAAAACATATAAAATATGTGGGGTTGCACAACAAAATAATGCCACACATAAATGCGAGATAAATAACCTATACACGGAAAAATAAACTACCGGCAAACCCTACACGCAAAAATACCAATGACCGCTCTAATATACATGGAAAAATGGTTCCTAAAACATGGGCATTTATACTACGGCATCCGAGCAACCCGGACTTGCGCGAAAATTAAATACGGGACGTATCCTATTAAAACAGCACGCATATCTAGGCAAACAGTGGGTCAAACCACCTCAAACATTTATGCAAGTTGCAAAAACGGATACTACGCGAAAAACTACAAGAAAAACATATCTAATACGTTCCGATCCGACTTACGGATTAAAATCTACGAACGCTTTAATATACGTATATTTCTGGAATTTATCTAATCCGAAAAAATCTAACAAAAACCTATCAGGCCGAATTCTGCGCTGGGCCTACTCGCAACGAGCGCGAAATAGCTGAACTAGGCTGGGGCGCAACAAAGAGGGCCAGGGGACTCTCACCTCGGCCTGGGCCGGAACTGAAGATGGAGGTGGGCCGAAGGGAGGAGGAGGCCTAGGCTGCCGGAAGGAGCTGGAGCTGGGCCAGGCTTCTCCCCACGTCGCTACGGCGGCCCAGCAGCTCCCTCTCCCCGATCCGATCGGGATCGAGGCAGGGCTGGCTCGGTGGCCACCACGCCGGTGGGCGGAGCTAGGGACCCCGGCGAGGCTTCCAAGGATGGGCGAGGCGACCTTGCGGTGAGGGAGGCCGAGGGGCGGGGCTTCCGATAGCCGGGAGCGCCGGTGGCCGGCGGCGAGGGCACGGAGCGGAGGACCGCGGCGCGGCAGGCGACCGGAGGCTGGAGCACGGCTCCGTCGTCGAGGGAGGACCTGGCGGCGGGGCGTAACGGCCGGCGAGGCACGGCGGCTGGGGTGCACGCACGCGCGGGCTCGGGGGCTCCTCCCCTCGAGCTAGCGGCTGACGGCGGCGGCGCTGGAGATGCGGGATCCGGGGCAGATCGGGGGCGGCGGCGGCTCAGGCCCAGATGGGCTCGGGCGGGCCTGCCTCGGGCTCGCGGGCCCTGGCGGCTAGCAGGAGGTGGGAGAGAGGCTGCGCTAGGGTTGGGCACGGGAATCGAGGAAGAGAGAGAGGGGGCTGAAATAAATGCTTGGGCGTCTATTTATAGACAAATGTGGGGGCTAGGTTTACGGGAATCGCGTTCCGGATCCAACCGCGGGGTCGGATTCGAGTAATTCCGAACGCGGGAACGGTTACGAGGCCGTGTAGAGGGGATATCTGGGGACGAGAGGGAGAACGGGTGGCACGGCAACGAATTTTAAAACACCGACAGACGTCCGGCGGTAGACCGAATACGGTGCCGCAACGATCGACCGTTCGGGTACCAGACGGTCTCCGATTGCGACGAAACTTGACGGGCGGCCTACCTATATTAAAATAACACCGCACGTCAAATCTCAACCCAATCAGAGAAAGTTTTACGCACACTTTAAAAACAGGGTTTCGACGGTGCCGCGGGCGCGTGCGTGTGCGGTCGGACTCAGAACGGACAACGACGGGAACCGGCAACTAACAACGGATGCAACTTTTGAAAACTGGCGGCACGGAGATGCCGATGCAATGCAGATGATGCGCATGATGCGATGATGATGCGACAAAAGAAAAATAGACACACGACGAAAACAGAATAGAAGGGGAATCTTCTGGAACGTCGGCATCGGGCTGTCACAACTTAGTAGCCAATTTGAAGACATCACGCCATAAAAAGGAACCACATATATTGGTTATATGAGGAGCTGAGTTATGATAATAAGAGTTCCATATCAAACTCACCCATGGAGTGTCATGATGATTATAAAATGTATACAAAAAAATAGGAGAAGAGCCTCATTTTTTACTTTGAGATTGATCACTCCAATACCTATTTTATTTTTGGGAGGCAAACCAAATTACATGCTGCTAGGGACTGTCTAGGATTGTGAGAGTTGCCCCATCAAAGACATAGCCTCTGGATCCTCTCAATCTGTTTTAAAATACCAACTGCAACTTGTGCTTCTTGCCTGGCTTTGTTGTGGGCTTCTTGAGAGGAATAGATTTAGCAAGTGAGTTGTGCTTATAGCCATCACGTAGAGCACAGAGACGAGCACCGCGCCTAACATTAGTTTCAACCACAACAACCTTGGGCTTACACGGACGAGTGTACTTGGACGGAGCTGCAGTAAAGTTGAATGAGTTCATCCACTAGTACAGGATGGTCCAAGGACGACACATCAATCAAAGACCCTTCGCTGAAGTTGTGTGTGATGCATGAATCGCAAACGGTATAGTTATAGCTCCGTCGCCAATAAAGAAAATTGTGTGCGATGGCGGAACCAACAAATACGATTCAGAAAAAAGTTCCATATGCGATACGTGGCATACAGCTTTGGCACACGAACTGCTTGCGATGAGCCAGAATTACGCAAACGCTTAACCGGATAAAGGTGTGTGTGATGTATGACATACAGTTCATCCGGTGAACTGTTTGCGATGAGGTAAAATAACACAACCGATTCAGCATCTGAAATTGTGTGTCATACCCGGCAAATCGGTCGCTCGGACGAACTGGTTGCGATGATCAAAAGTAACACAAACAACTCGGCGTAACAAGATGTGTGTGATACCCGGCAAACAGGTCAGTAATCGAAATTGTGTGGGAAGACGGATAAAAAGACAGACGATTCCTGATAATAAGTTGTGTGTGTTGTGGACATGCTCGCACCCAAGTATTTGTGATTGTTGAAATCATCACCGACGTGTTCCTTTCTTTAATTGTAAGCGATGTGATTTGTTCGTCTACATACCATCTATGCTCTGTCTACATAACAACACAGAACAACATCATGATTGCATAACCTAAATAAGCATATTTTTTGCCTCTTTGTGGCTTATGTCTAAAACTTTCTCCCTTAATCAATGAAATGGTAAATCTTTTGCCTTGTTTAAAAAAAATTACTGACTACAGATAACATTTGCACACCTCAAGTACATGTATACTAAACTAGTAGTAACGATCATCAAATCATTCATCTATGCTTATTTTGACGAGGGGTGTCGGTCGGTGCAGGACGGAGGCACTTCATCATGTCAACGACCTGCCTACACATCATGTTGCTTACGTACGCGTACTTGACGTGATCTTCATCCAGTCTTCGGACCCAGGCGCGGTGCCGGGCAACCTTCTTTTTCTTGCACACATCTTTCATGCCTCTATAGTAGGGGTCGATGATGGCTATGGCGAGGTCTACCCAAGCAGACTTTATGCTTCTCCTCTCCGCCCAAAATCTTGTACTGGCATTGGATGTCCACAAGATTCCGAGAGGCCAAGCCCGTGGTCTTGAGCACCTTTTTATTGTTGGTGGTGTCCACCGTACCGAATATGTAGTCGGGGTTGTTGACAAACCTGATGAAATGCACGCAAGGCCTTGTGGCGTGGTAGACGAGGACATAATGACCCACGCACAGCTGGGCAACGACAACCTTCTGATCATGCCCGACACAACCGCCGGTGTACTCAAGGTCGAAGCTGACCACTTTGTACTTGTCAAAGGCAAGTAACTACTCCATGGTGTGGATGGAGTTCTCCACCCAGACCAGGTCATTGGTGTACACCACCGTGAGGTTCTTGAACCTTACGTGGGTGTCCACGTAGGCACGAATGGTGAACTGCCGCTCGGCGGCGGCGGCAGCCGCTGGGAGCTCCACCTTTGGAGTCGAGCAGGATATCCTCTCTGTATTCGGAGTCGTGGGTGTGTTTCTTGTGTTGTGGGAAAAGGTTGGGGAGAGACAATAGATTAAATGGGGGTTGGACGGGTTGTAATTGGCACGTCTTGTCACCACGTTTTCGGCGGAGGATTCCTGTGTAAGTTTGACCAGCACGCGAACACGCGGTTCGTTTGGCCACGCGGAGGCTCGAAGTGCCGCCAACGTATCGTTGGTGAGCCCATTCTCGCGCAACCACACAGAGCTTCCCCGCCCGGGTCGGTTGGGCGCGTGTCGGCTGGAAGAGAAGCTTCCATTATTGTGGGTGTTAAATGGCAAACAGTTGGCAAAAAGGAAGTGTGTGCAATGACTTAAAGCAGTGCGGACGTGAATGATCACTGTCGGTTGCGTAATATAGTTCGTTTGCGATGAGATCGGGAAGGGAAACACAAGTCAGAATGGTAAATAATCAAGTCGGTTACATGTTAAGGTGGAGATATCAATTGTCCATTACATATTTAAGTCAAAATAGTACTACCAAAATACGACTCTCATACGATGCGAGTTCACTGATTGCATCACAAATAGCATAAATATTTAAGTCAATATGGTGCTTTCTGATAGGAGTGGAGGAGTGGGAAGACAAGGATTATTTAGTTAGAACAAGGTAAAAGAATAGTGTATTGTTAATTAGAAGTTAATAGGTAGGAACATATTTAGTAGAGTCTGGAAATGAAATCATAATTATCTTCTTAAAAAGTACATAATTACTTCGACCAAAAGCTAAGCACCAATGCAGGAGTAGTTGCTAAGTCTTTTAATGGACTTAGCACCTCATCTAAGAACCATGCATTGGAAGAAGCCATGACTTCAATTAGATTGCTCTACGCACTACTAGTTTATAAATCAAAGTCTCATGAATATCTAAATTAACACATAATAAACATACTCAAGCATACATATAAGATGCACAAACTAGATAGCTAGGATAGTGTTGGACATGTACATATAATTCAATCCTGATCGTACCCACCAACAACGTAAACTTCCTCCAGGTACTCCGCGTACGCGACGTGCGCCATCCTGCGAGAATATTTTTGCCTCAAGGAGCCAACGGCTCATCCTCTAGCATGCGCAAGAACACTTGCAAATGTGGGGTGAAGCCTTTGGCACAGAACGAGCATCCAAAGCCCTCATTCTGGGTCCTGATACGACAACTTTGCGTTCCCGCATAAAGCTCACTGAGCTTTTGTTTCTTGTACCTCCTCTGGTCATATTTATCGCTGCCAACGTCCTCATATAGCACCTACATATATAATAAAAAAATCATGACATTGATGAATGAAATGCATAAAATGATATCACAAACGACTTAGTGCAGTAAAATTATTAACTAATGATTATAAATGCATGAATCGATTATTGTCAAACAAACAAAGAACCTTTAAGTAAGTACTACTTCCTATTATCACTAAAGGAGTTATCTAAGTGCTCTTATACAGTGTTTATTTACAAAGGGGTATTTGTATAATCATCTATGTAGCCGGATTATTAGCAAAACGATCATTTGTATGGATCAACCATTAAATCGGTGTAAAACCTTAGACAGAATATTAGCATAAACACTTGTACAGATGTCACTTATCATTTACCTAACAAACAATCAATGTGTACACACTACACGAATTTATTAGATCTTACTCTGATTACATGGATTGAAATAACATGAACCCTGGCTCTCCATTCCAAAAAAGGCGGAAACAGAACTAATCAAATATACCCTATAACATAATTACCAAAATAGGGGTCTAATCGATTCTCCGTCATCCTCGAAGTCGTCGTCGTTGGAGCGGTCATCAAAGAGGTCGTGGTAGTCTTTGTGCATCACCACCTCCTGTTAGGGAGGCACGATGGGGCTTACAACGCCATGGTCGCGCTTCTGTCTGTGCAAGACCTCGTTGGCGGGAAGGGCCCCAGCTTCGAACCCCACGCCACCACTCCCTCCGATGGTGCGCTTGATCACCATCTGATACACTTCCCAAAGTGTTTACGACTGGGAACACGGCAAAGATGCAGCCGCGATGTGTGAAGAGGGGAGTACGGCTACCTGCGATGTGTGAAGAGGGGAGTACGGCTACCTGCTATAACTAACGGCACAGACGTAATTAATATAAAGTGGTTGGGAGGGGCTCGCGGTCTTGTCGCATGCCTCCCATTATTTCACACACTGCTTGCATGTCTCCTGATGAGCCTGTAAAGAAGACAATTCGCACGCGTCCCATCAATTCACACACCAGCTCGCACGTCTCAAGCTCGCACGTCTCATGAAGAGTCAGGGTCTGTTTGGTTGAAGACTAATTTTGCCAAGCCAAAGTGTGGCAAGCCATCAAAATGTGGCAAGCTACAAAGTGTGGCTGAAAAAACGAATGCTAACTTCGACTAATTTTGCCAAGCCAAAGTGTGGCAAGCCATCAAAATGTGGCAAGCTACAAAGTGTGGCTGAAAAAACGAATGCCAAACTTCGACAAAAGTTGACAAAAAAATTGACTATGATAAATGGGTCATAGGGACAATAAAGTGTGGCAAGCCAAAGTATGGCAAAAACCAAACATATGCCAACTAAACTATGGCTGCCAAAATTTGGCTTAGCAAAGTATGGATGTGAATCAAACAGGCCCTCAGTATATCGGCCCGCTCGGACTGTGCGCATGCGTCCCGTCAACACACGGCAAACAGGACCATGGTGGTACGTAATATTTTGTTGGGACCAATGCACCGTCAACTCAAGTCTGCTCGGCAAGCGGTGCCATGGTGGTCCGTAATATTTTGTTGGGACCAATGCACACAGTTGAATACGAAAGTGGCCGGTCAGAGTCCCCGGACACGGGCTTTTGAGGAGTCCGATTTGCAAGATGTCACTGCAGATGCTCTAACACAAGGACAACTGGATAGAGCTTGGTGCAGAAACACTGTATGCATTTCTGCGACGTAGTGGCACCTACGCTCAACCTGTATTTGCAGGACGACTGCAAATTAGCAGGAAAAGTGGTATACTTCGTTTCAAAAAAGACAGATGTAGTATTTACAAGACAGAATAAAGCTCAAATCAAGGAGCTGCACTATATTTATCTTTGCTGTTCATGGACATTTTTACAATTTTCATCATCAAGAGCACACAAACCCCTGTTGAATCTGCCGCTGCAAAGAGAAACAAAAAGTTTCTATAACTACATATGAAAAAGCACTCACTGACCTCATCAAGCCTCAGTTCTTCGAGGAGGCTCTTTGAAGCAATCAACATTGCACAGGCCTATTGATCTAATCATCTCGCCAAGCCTGCCAAAGATTCCCAAAGGCATCAATGCAAAAAAAAAAAAAATGAATCATACAAAACTGGTTTGGCTTCAGAAAATGATCGTTACATAGTTTATGCTGATCGAGTGAATGGAAAAAGTATAACTCTGCATGATGGTGCAAGAGAGGAGGCTGAGGGAGGACCAACCTGTCAATGCTTTTCCTTGGTTTGTCTGTCTGTTCATTTTCATCTCTTGTCCTGTCAAATGTGTCGACACTTCTCCTTGATCTCTCCTTCTTATCTGTGCTCGACCTTGCCTTTTCCCTGACGCCTGTACTTCGCCGGTGTTTATATACACGTTTAGTGCTCAGCCTAGGATGCTGCTCGTGTCTTGAGCTCTGCCTCGATGGCTCTAACCTCTGTGAGGTCATCAAATGCACCTCAGAAAGAGCAACGCTATCTGATGGTTTTTCATTTCCAGCTAGCAACTTCTCACTCTCAGGTGTTGCTTCTTTTCCAGCAGGCAACTTCTCTACAGCTGACAGAAACTTCTTCAGATGCCTTATGTACACTGGGAAGGTCTCCAAGTTACAGTGGTCACCTCCCTCGATCCACAGAGGCTCATACTTCTGTTGGCTCAGCTCCCATATCTGCTTTCCATGGGAAAAATTGACAACATCGTCACTTGTACCCTGAGAAGAAAGGGAAATAGGTCACCAGATTATTTATCCGAAGCTATGCACGGATTACACAAGGGGCATATAAGATATGACTACAACGTGTGGATGTATTTAATTCCAAACTTACATGAATCACCAGAACAGGGCATTTAACAAGGGGAATTTTCTCGATGTTCTGTAACAAAGCAAATGTCTGTTAGTGTACACAAAGCAGGTCAGGTCTTTTAGTATTTCTCTTGATAGTTCAGCTAGCAAAGCAAACCTTATATATGTCAAACCAATATGTTTTCTTCACAGAATACATGACACGCAGGCCAGAAAGTATGGGACTATGCAGAACAACTGCTCTTATGTGATGCAAGTGAGCAGCTAAATCAACAGTGGGGCCACTACCAACAGATTGACCATAAAGAACAATGTCTTCTTCCCTAGTCCCATAAACCTCCACAAGGCATTTATATGCAGACTCTATGTCAGCAAATGTATTAGCTTCACTTGCCTGAAAATGGAAGGTGCCAGAAAGATTGTCTCAACGGAGTTTATTTTTCTAACCATGAGATAAACAAATGGAACTACCTTCCATAAAAACATATGGAATTAGCCGAATGCAAAAAAGGATCCCTTAACCAAAGCGCTCATATGGGAATCAGATTTGTGGCCTCTCCATGACAAAAATATTAAGCTATTAAATGATTTGTACCTGCCAAAAACATTTTTAAACTATTCTAATATAAGCAGGTATTGCTCCTCTAGCGACAAGTTAGAACATTAGTTTCAAGAAAGAGCAGAAAGTATTATTAACCTTGCCTGATGACCGTCCATAACCAGAATAATCATACCTGCGAAAATTGAGCAAATTATTATAAAGGCACCAAAATGAGGTGTTGATACATCAATGATCAATGTTACCATTAAAAGTTGTAAAATGAAGAATAACATGGCTTGCTAAGGCATCAAGGAGAACGTAGGCTTGTAGCATTGCAGCATTATTCAAGTAGCTTACCTAGAATGACTAAATCCTCACACAGGTGAAGCTGTACATGGCATGCAACGATAAAGGTGTTATGACCCGCGTACACTATAGCCGGAGGAGGCCCAATGGCGCAGGCAGTTAGAGGCTTGGCCCAACTTATCATTATTTTTATTAGCACATCAGGGATTATATAAGCACATGTAAAGACTCGTTTTGGAGATAAGAAGTAGCAATCATAATTGCACGGCTTCTGCCGAGGCCCCCAAAACCCTAGCCACCCCTGGGGCCCTTCTCCCGAACGCAATCAAGGCGCCCCAGCGCCGTCACCCGTGCCTCCAGCCTCGCCAGCCCTCCTTCCATCCCTACAACCTAAGACCACGTCCTGGTAGGGGCCCTGCCCATATCAATCTGGTATCAGAGCCAGGTTACTACGGAAAGTTCACCCGGGAGTTCGGCCTCATCACGGCACCGCTCACGCGACTGCTGCGCCGCGACGCCTTCGCCTGTGACACCGACGCGGCCAAGGCCTTCCAGACACTCAAGAAGGCGCTCACTACGGGGCTGGTCCTCCAGATGCCTGACTTCGACAACCTGTTCACGGTGGACTGCGACGCCTCAGGCGTGGGGTTTGGCGCCGTCCTTCATCGGGGCGCGGGACATCTCGCGTTCTTCGGTAGGCCTTTCGCCGCGCGCCATCACAAGCTCGCGGCTTACGAGAGGGAGCTCATCGGCTTGGTGCAGGTGGTGGGCCACTAGCGCACGTATCTACGGGGGCGGCCGTTCCTTATTCGCACGGATCACTACAGCCTCAAGTTTCTGTTGGACCAGCGCCTATCCACCGTTCCGCAGCACCAGTGGATCAGCAAGCTCTTCGGGTTCGACTTCACAATCGAGTACCAGCCAGGTCGCCTCAACACCGTGGCGGACACGCTGTCCCGCCAAGACGCCGACCACGACACGGATGTCGTCGACACCGAGGGGGTTGCTCTTTGCATCACCTCGGGGCCCTCGTTTGCCTTCATCGACGACATCCGCCGAGCCACGGCGACAGCCGCGGATGCGCAGCAACTCCGTCAGCGCCTCGAGGCGGGCGAGTTGCAGGAGCCATGGCACCTGGACGACGGCTTACTCCTACACGGGCGATCTCCGCCACCAAACCATTCTGCTGGCACACTCGGCCAGCCACGAGGGTGTGCAGAAGACCCTTCACCGCCACCGAGCTGACTTCTACATACCCGGCGACCGTGCGCTGGTGCAAGACTGGGTGCGGGCATGCGTGACTTGCCAGCGCAACAAGACGTAGACACTGCAGCCGGCGGGACTACTCCAGCCCCTTGAGGTGCCCTCTCAGATCTGGGCTGACATCTCCATGGATTTTATCGAGGGACTTCCTAAGGTGGGCGGCAAGTCCACCATCCTCACAGTGGTTGACCGCTTCTCCAACTACGTGCACTTCATCGCGCTCGGCCACCCCTACACCGCCACCTCTGTCACGCGTGCCTTCTTAGACGGCATCGTCCGCCTCCACGGGTTTCCCTCCTCGATCGTCAATGATCGCAACCCGGTGTTCACCGACCATGTCTGGCGCGATCTTTTCCGGATGGCGGACGTAAAGTTGTGTCTGAGCACGGCGTTCCACCCATAGACCGACGGCCAATCCGAGGCGGTCAACAAGGTGATTGTTATGTACTTACGATGTGTTACAAGAAATCGCCCACGCGCCTGGGTGGACTGGCTTGCTTGGGCGGAGCATTGCTACAACACCTCCTACCACTCCGTCCTGCGTGCCACACCATTCAAGGTGGTCTACGGTCGTTCGCCACCACCCATTCTTCCGTTTCAACCGGGGACGGTCCGGACTGAGGCGGCGAGCGACCTTCTGCGCAGCAAGGATGAGATCCTTGCCGAGGTACGTCGGCGTCTTCTCCAAGCCAGCAACTGTCCAAGAAATACTACGACGCCCACCACCGCAAGTCGGAGTTTGCGGTGGGTGATTTGGTGTGGCTGCGACTTCTCCACCGCACCACTGTAACACCCTGGATTTTGCTCATTTCTTTTTTCTTTTGATTTTGGTCTGGATTTGCTTTTCTGTGGCTTGGTAGTTTTGGAACCTAAAGGGATCGCCCTTGATTTCTCTTCCCTAGTGGCTTGCCAACCTTTAAACCATCAAGACCTTGTCATTTCCATCTTGGACCAATCTCAATAATCTTTTCCCTGAGAATATTCCTTTTTCTATTAAAGGAATAACCATGTTGCTCTGGGTTGTGAAGCAACCCACATTTCTATCATTCCAAAAATTCCCAAATAATTCTTATAAATTTCTTGGGTCATATCTTCCTCAGATATGACAAAATCCTTCCTTGTCATGTTCAAAAATATTTCATCAATATTCCTTTTCTGATTCTGCCCTAGCTGTCAAGTTGTGAAGCAAGTACCCTTTATATGTGCTTTCTTGCTCTCAAACTTTTTGGGCACTCTTTCCTATCCATATCATTGCCTCATGACAAAATTCAACCTCATTTGGCTAGTAAATATTTCTTGGCAAATTTTCAAAGTTCCTAATCCACATGAAGCTTTGTGAAGCAAGTGCTAGCTAAGTGTATTCAAATGAGTTGAAATTTTGCAAGACCCTTCACATGCTCAATTAACACTGCCCACAAAATTTGAGCATCATCCCTTCAACTATGTGAGCGCAACATCAAATCTTTGTCTCTGGTCATTATTTTGGATTGTGAAGCAACTGTACTTTATGTTGCTCCATAATTTCTGAAATTTTACCAGGACATTCTCCTACTTATAAAACATCTCTCCACCAAATTTGAGCTCATTCTATCTAACCATTTCCCCTCAGTAATTTTCCTAAGATTCTGTCCAGTAGGATGCTGTGTGAAGGAAATACCATTTTGGTTTATCCAGATGGTATGAAATTTATACAGTGTCTTCATATGCCAAAATAACTAGCCTCCTCCAAATTTCAGCTCCATCCCTGTTGATATGTGAGTGCCACATCAAGATTTGTATTCTAGACCAGATTGGCCAGTTGCAAAGCAGCTCTATTAAATCTTGGTCTTTTTCTTCTCAAACTTCCCAGGATTGTAGTCCTTCTTACCCTTAACCTCTCAGACATCATATTTGGCTCTTATCATCCACCTGTTTATCTCAGTAATATGGCCAAGTTTGCTACAGCAAACTTCCAGTGAAGCCTCCCATCTCCTCTTAGCTTCTTTTGTCTATCTATCACCTCAGAGGGACTAGTCCTTGGAAGGACTCGCTGCTAGACAACACGGTGCATGCAAGGGTGCACCGCGAGCGCCAGCTCACGTGGTGACCACGCCTTTGGCATGCCATATGCACGCTCTGGCAGTGGAGCCCTCGGTCCCGTCCGTTTCCCCCTCTCCCTCGACACCTAGCCATGTCTAGGGGCTTCCCCTCGACGTCGTCTTCCTCCTGGACCCCTCTCCCCCTCTAGTTTCTTCCTCGCCGCGTCGCGACGAGCTCCGCCCGTGTTCTAGCAGTGACCGCCGTCGTTGTCTTCTCCCCCGAGCCCTCCCGAACTTCCCAGACCTCGCCTGAGCCCTCCCCATCCCTCCTAGAAGTTGTTCGAGGCCGCTACCGGCCAGACACGTCGCACCGGAGCTCCAGTGCGTGGCTAAGATTGCCACGGCGGCCGTCCTCATCTCCTCTCGTCGGCCGCCTATATATAGCCATGGCCTCGAGCCTCCCCAAGCATCCCCAGCGCCCACAGCATCCTCCTAGTCTCCTCCCCGGACAGTCATTTGAGCTCGAAGAGCCCCTCTGGCTCTCCACGGCCGCCACGGTCGCCGGCGAACCTCGCCTAAATTCGTGCCACTCCGGCCTCCTCCTCTCCTTCCGAGCTCCTCTCTGGACCCTCCACTCCACGGCAATCACCCCGATATGCCCTTTCCCGGCCGATTCCACTACGGAGCACCTCCTCCACCGCGGAGCCGTCGCCCTCGGCCACCGTTGCCGTGGCTGACTTCGGCCATCCCGGCGCCCTCTCCGCTACCCACGGGCGCGGTATGGAGCGGCACATCCATCCCCGGCGGCGTCCAAGCCCGCCGTGGCCTCCCGTCACCGGTGCTGGCGAGGACGAAGCCGCAGCTGCTCCCTGTCGGGGAGAAGGAGGGAGAAGGAAGAAGAAGAGGGAAGGAGAGAGAAGACCCGACAGGTGGGGTCAGGGACCACCTGTAGGCGACTGGAGGCCTGCCAGGCTGGATAAGTGGAGGCGCCCTCCCGCAAAGCCGTCTTTCTGCACCGAAGGCGTATTTTCTAAAATGCGCTTTCACCCTCTGCCCAGCCGCACTGCTCAGGGACCCGGATGTGAATATCTTTATTGCAGATCAGGCAGTCAAACCCTTATATCTTTTTACCCGTAACTCCGATCGAGGTGATTCCAAAGCCCACGTCTTCGTCTCATCGAGCACGTCATGATGGTATCATTTTCATTATGTGTTCGCATTCTGAAAATTGCCATTTTGCCCTTGCCTCTAAACAGCCCCTCCGAGAGAGAACTGTTTACGGCAATCAATTCCGCGGACTCTCCACACTTCTCCCCGATGGTTCCATCACCCCAGTCAAGCCACAACGCTCATTTGCATAATTGCATTGCAATATCATAGTTTAACCAATTACTATAATCGCAATTATAATTATTTCTAGTACGGATTATATTATGCAATGTTTGAATAAATTCTTGAATAGGTGACTACCATGTTGAGTACGGGATTGTTAGTAACTAGTATTTTACCCACTAGTTGATGCCATGACATTGAAGATTACTGTCTATGATTATTTTAGGTTTCATCCGGCAGTTGGTGGATACGAATCAATAGCAGTGGCTTGAGCTTATTGGTTATTGGATTACTATGATATCGGAGTGTCAGCTATGACAGAAATATTATTCGGGGATAAGATAATTAGTTGGTTGGTCGAGAGTCACCTGTCCGGGCTTATCCATGCAACCACATTTGTCGGTATGGGATGGC
Source organism: Hordeum vulgare subsp. vulgare (assembly GCF_904849725.1). NCBI lineage: Eukaryota > Viridiplantae > Streptophyta > Magnoliopsida > Poales > Poaceae > Hordeum > Hordeum vulgare. The sequence continues at coordinate 281,510,280 of NC_058524.1, read as the reverse complement.
CTTGACTTGGTCTGATCGCGTGTTCTTTTATCGGTACCACCAAAGAGGGAAGGTTATGCGCGCGTGCTACCCTGGCCCGGTAGGCGGCGATAACCTTGTGAGCCCAGTTGAGTTATGTGGGTACCCTTCCCCGTTTGGGACAGTTTAGTTTGGCCACGACGATGGCAGGTGTCATGAGGACACAGGGGCCACCCATGGCAGGACTCCGGGGGAGGATGAATGCCGGTGGTACGATGGGAGAGTCACGGGCCAGGCAGGTTTCATTGGAGCAACGCTGGTCCACCCGAATGGGATCACGAGGCCAGGTACTCCATGGTGTGGGTAAAGTGCGCAACCTCTGCAAAGTGAAAAATCTATTCGAATAGCCGCATCCACGGTATTGGACAGCCCGTCCAGACCTCAGTAGGTGGTCAACCATAACCATAGTAGTAATAATAATGATGGAAGAACTCGTCTGAGTATGGTAGCAGTTGGGCATCATGCCGGTGACAAGTCTTGGTGTCCGTCTTGAGGATATTCGCTGAAGGTTCTTGGTGAGATCACGAGTTGGTCACCAGAGTACGGTGAGAGTAGCCTGGTATGGTTATTTTCAACTATCCCTTCAGTGATGATAAATCTTTACCTAATCTTAATTGCTATGATGTTGTCTTGTCTTAATGCTGAGGTTTGTTGTGAGCTTGCGAGTACATTCAAAGTACTCACCTGGCGTGTCATGTCAGTTTGCAGGTCATGCCATAATTGCGTGCTTGTCGAGGATCCCGAGTTGCGAGCTAGGATACGCGTTCCAGCCAGAGTCCCTGCGGGGTGGAGTCCATCACCATCGTCATTGTTCCGTTGCTAGCGTAGAATTACCATAGGCAGGCGTAGTATCGTCGTGGCGATGTAATCCAAGTACCCTTGTAACCTTTTCCACAGTAATAAAGAGCTGATTTGTTCTATGCCAACAGTACCGTATTCCAAAAGACTTGTTCCTGGGCTGGAATACTGGGAGTTCCGGTTTCCTCTGAGCCAGGGTGCCACAACCACGCAGTACCTGGACCCACGAGCCAAGCGCAAGCTCGGCCCTCGCTACGCAGGGCCGTTTCCGTTTTTGGCGCGCATCGACAACGTCGCCTACCGACTTCAGCTACCGTCGGGCGCCCGCATCCACGACGTCTTCCATGTGGGTTTGTTGAAGCCTTTCTGCGGCGAACCGTCGGCGACCGCGCCGGCTCTTCCCCCAACCACCGACGTTCGTCTTCTTCCGGGTCCAGAGAAGGTGTCGAAGGCCCAGCAGAGCCAAGGTGTTTGGCGCCTGTTGATCCAGTGGCAAGGCCTTCCGGAGGAGGACGCCACTTGGGAGCAACTCTTGGAGTTCCACTAGCATTTCCCTGACTTCCAGCTCGAGGACGAGCTGTTTGCGCAGGCGGGGAGAGATGTTATGACCGGCGTACACTATAGCCAGAGGAGGCCCAATGGCGCAGGCAGTTAGGGGCTTAGCCCACCTTAGTTAGGGGCTTGGCCCAACTTATAATTAATTTTATTAGCCCATCAGGGATTATATAAGCACATGTAAAGACTCGTTTTGGAGATAAGAAGTAGCAATCATAATTGCTCGGCTTCTGCCGAGGCCCCCAAAACCCTAGCAGCCCTTGCGGCCCTTCTCCCCAACGCGATCACGGCACCCCAGCGCCGTCGCCCGCGCCTCCAGCCTCGCCGGCCCTCCTTCCATCCCTACAACATGAGACCACGTCCTGGTAGGGGCCCTGCTCCTATCAAAAGGCATTTACACAATGGGCACCCAATTCAGTAGTCAACAGGTCAGGCTAACATAAAAGGCATAGTAACAGTCTGTGAAGATCTGTTCAAATTTTATGCGGCCAGCTATTGTCTGTTATAAGCTGCAAACCTCTAACTGGTGAAAATTAACTGCAAAATGGTCTGGTTTTGTAGTAATCAATCCAACAAAAATCTTGAATGCATCATGCAGACTGCACATCACCTCTATTGGACTATTTATCCTACATTAGGCATTCATCCATTATACGGTACACAACGTAAGAAGGTGAAATATTTGTCTTGAGGGTGAAATCAGGAAAACTGCAAATGAAGGTATTTTAAGTCAGTTATCACATATAATTTCAGCTCAGATGGCATCAGAATAAACACCGTGGGTGGGAAGATTGACCAAACCGAATTTCAATTTGATGAGGAGCAAGAGTGCACGTTTGCTAGAAACCGAAATTGTCTGCTTTCCATTAATTTTAGTGCCCTAATTTGGGAGAGACAATAGCTGGTCTCACTGACCTTATATTATATGTTGGCTCCGCATTTTGCTTTTAGCTGTAGTTACACTAGGGGCGTGTTTGGTTCCCTGCACTGCATGTGGCTCGCATCCACCATGCAAAAACTGGATGTTTGGTACACTGCATGGTCTTTTGAGCCTGGCCCATTGGATGCAAAAGTAGGCCTCTCAGCCAGGCTGAGGGAAACGCAAGTTTCCTGCGTAGCTCGCGTGCAGGTCGTTGCCTCGCTCTTTCCTTCCTTTTCCCAACTTTTGCCATAGCCGCCACCGTCCTTGTTCCTCCTCCATCGAGCTCCGCCGCCGTTCTCCGCCGACCTCCGTCGCCGCCCTCCTCATTCGTCCTGGACGAAGCTCCGCCGTCCTCTACCAAGCGGCGCCGTCGCCCTCGTCAAGCCGCCGCACACCGGCTCCTGTCGCCTCGCGCTGCCACATGCCGGATCCCGGCGCCTCGCGCTGCCATAGGCCAGATCCGTCATCTGGAGTCACCGCCGCCGCCGCCCTTGTGAAAGCTCCGCCGTCCTCGACAGTCCTCCTCAAGCGCCGGCGCCGCCCTTGTCAAAGCGTCGCAGTCGTCGGTCGTCCTCCTTAAACGCCGGTGACGCCCTTGTCCAAGCGTCGGCGCCACCCATTTACACCATCTGGATGTCACCTCATACATCCATACCATGCAAAGTTCAGCAAACACTATCTCGGCTCATCGTTGCATCAGTCCAACCAGGCCACACTCACCCAGCATCCTCCATGCGATGCAGCCTAAAACTACACAGGGAACCAAACACGCCCTAGAAGATGCCTTGTGCACTGCAGTGAGATTTTAGCACAAAATGAGAGGAGTGAAAAAGCTGAGGTTCTAATAATTCCTTGAATGTGACAGGCGGGTAAGAACACGCAGAGAAATAAGCAATAAATGGCTAGCTGGTATTAGCTTTATAAGAAACTAGTATTATAACCCATGCTTTGCCCCAGTTTTTTTTTTGGGATATTTCAACGAAAATCTTATTCCTACGTACAAGTTACTACAAAAACTCTACCTACTGGTTCATTTGGATCATAACTACCCAAACGATTTTAGCTAACGGTTTCCAGATTTAACTAGTACGTAAACCTTTCGTAAAAGAGAGTGGATTTTCAGCTCCCGGGTGCCTAGGCACCCTCTATGAACAGTAAAATCAAAAGAAATAGAAAACAAAATAAGAAAAATCTGAAACTTTGCAGCATCAAAGATGATGAAAGTTTATAGGTGTTTGCAAGTTTTCATGCGAAAAAACTATTTGAGGAGCTCTACACACGGAAAATATTTAAATGCTTGAAGTTTTGAGCACTTTTTAGCTGTAATCTGAAACTTGTTTGTACATCTTTCTCTACATGATATTTTGACATGAAAACTTGTAGGAACCTACAAAGTTTGATCATCGTTGATGCTGTAAAGTTTCAGATTTTTTTGATTTTGTTTTCTATTTTTTTGATTTTACTGTTCATAGAGGGTGCCTAGGCACCCGGGAGCTATCACACCTTTCTCTTTGTAAAACCCTTATGTATGAATAGCATTACTCTATTGACAATACGCTTATACTAGCAGCACTAATAAATACTATAAAATTAGTCTTTACGGTCTGTTATGGCCCCATGAACAAAATATGTCTTTTCAGATACAGAGTTTTATTCCTACATAATAATGGTATAATACATCCCTCCTTCATAAAACTAAATAAATTAAGATTAACACAAACCCAATATTATAACTCCATCGAGTTTGTGTATAATCAAAACCCATCTTGAGTTTCTAATGTCTAAGGATTAAATATCTTGACTTAGCTTGCAATCTAGTGACACGAACCCGATATTATAGCTCCATCAATTTTGTGTGATTATTAACTTGTAGATTATAGTAATGGCATGCCTTCATACCCTGTATTGTGAGAGTATCCAATGCACCAGGGCCTGTGGTGCTCCAGGTGTACCCAGTCTCAGTGCACTCATCTAGAAGTCGTAAAACATTCTGAGGAAAAAGAAGCAGCATGTGGGCACAATATACACCAACCATGCTATGGAGTTTCAATTTAAACTTAAAACACGACTCTCTTAGTGAATAGTTGCTACCCTAAATTGGGGTGTGAATTGGCCCATTATCTCAATTGACAATGTATTTGTCATCTTTGTTTCACAAGTTATGTTTCAAATTTGGATTTGGTAGACGTTGCCACCGTGTCTATGCACTCTATTTTTTTTTTTGAGCTCTTTGAAGTTCTAAACATGGTTGCACCATGACCTACATATATTAAATTACATTTCTATCGCAGAATTCATTTTATTTACAGAAACCTAGTTACTTGTTTGCAACGGGACTATAAGGGCCATGATCAAGAAGGCTTGACAAATACATCAAGACCCTTTGCCCTGAAGCTTCTTAACACTTCCTTTTTACCTCATTCAGTTTATCTTCTCCAAAAGATGCATAGTATAACTCTGTTCTTGTGTTGGATTGAGACGTGGTAGGAGTGTCAGTTGGTTCAATACGCGCAGCAAACTCAGTTTAAGCCTATTAGTCTTTACCATGAGCAGCCTGAGCCTGATGACAAATTAAAACAACATGGGTCATCTACAAAACGTGCGCTAATACTAGGGTGAGAACTGAGAACGTATTCAGAGCACCAGAGCTTTATGGCCCTTACAGCCACTAGCCAGATGACGACTATTTCATCAACCAAATATAATACGGAGTACTTTCTATAAAAAACAAAAATCAGAAACAACCAACTAACTTTTTCTTAATATAAATTCCAAAGGGGCTACTTTTAGCAAGCACGACCAGTCATGCATCAACTCAGAATCTAACCATTTGCTCATAAGATGACCCAATCACTGAAGCTGCATTCTTGCTCCCTCAACTAAATGCAAATCAAGATGAGATAAATGGGCCAAGTAAACACACGAACACTTACCCCATGATATTGACGTGGAGGCGAGCGCTGAACTCTATGAAGAGCTCATACATCTTGCCGAGGTCGGCAGCATTGCCGTGCGAGTACAGTACCGTGAGACTCGCCTTGGGACACCCTACATACATGGCGATAATTTCCGTGCCCCGCCGCGTCCGGAGGCGACGTGCCTCCACCCCCTCCCTCCACGGAACCCCCGTCATCAACACCCTCCTAGAAAGCGCAGCAGCATCACTCCCCGCCGGAGCCACGCCCGGCGGAGGCGGCTCCTCGTCCACCACGCCGTAAGACGGTGGGTCTGGCGGGAAGAAGGCGAACTTAGCGGCCACCGAGGACGTCACACCACCCATATTCGCTGACCTCAGACCTGCGGCGGCAGCGGCATTAGGGTTGAACTCTCCGGTCTGGGGAGGAGGAGGCGCCAGGGAAGGCGTGTGGCCGTGGAAGTCGACTTGTTTCAGGGGCTTTAAAGGAAAAAGATCGGTGCGCGGGCTTCGCTGCCTAGGGGCTATATGGAAGTACTGAATTTACTCAGGGACTCTGTTGTAACTCCTGGAAAGTACAGGGGGTTTACGGAGGGGAGGGGCTCCCTCTTATCAATATACGGAGTATTTGATACGTAGAATCTACCAACATTCCAAAAAAAAAAAAACAGAACCGCTAGCGGAGAATTAGGAGGAGAAATTGCCGGGAGAATTAAAGCAAGGGCGACGCTAGGCAGCCGGCCAGCCCAAATTTCGGTCACGCGTCGCGCGAGAGTGCGATTCAGCCATTTTTTATGCTGGATTTGGTATCTACAACCTATAAGAGCAACTCTAGCAAACCTCGCAAAATTTAAACCCGTAAAACGCATTTACGATTTCACTTAAATCTCGTTTACGGGTCAAAAATGAGCGCGGACAATAAAAACCGTAAACAAAACTGCATAATTTAAAAATATAGTTTCACGAAAATTTCATAGTACATGCTACATAGGTTACATACTACATAGATTACATAAAATGAGCTCAGTCCTCCTCGTCGGAGCTGCCGAGGTCGATGCACATCGCCTTCTCCTCTTCGCGGATGCGTCGCCACTCGTCGTCCTTCTCCTTGGCAGTGATGTTGGCCTCGACCGCCTGCCGCCACTGGAGGTCTTCGATCTCCTCATCGTGGCGCCGACGCTCCGCCTCCTCGTGCAAACTGCGTTCGGCAATGGTTGCCGCAACGGCTTTCACGTCGACGACGAAGTCCTTCGGCCCGACGACTCCGCGGCGGTTGAGCTCCTCGGGCTCCTCCTTGACGGCGACGACGTCCTCTGGCTCCTCCGACCACTGCCTCTTCACAGCGAGAAGGGGCGAGCCCGAGGAGGAGCCCGTGGCGACCTGCCGACGGTCGTACTCCTCCGTCTCCCGGACGCGGAAGCTCGCCGGCGACGAAATGTTGCGGTTGGTCCACCTCCGGGCCCCGCGCTTCCTCGCGGCGTCCGACCGGACGCGCCGCTCGCGCTCCGGGTCGCTTCCGCCGCCGGAGCCGCGTCCAGAACTCCACATTGCGGCTGAAGGCGAGGGAGGTGGTCGCCGACGACGAGAAATGTGGGGAAGGGGTGGGGAATCGCGGGGGCTCGGCGACGGCGGGGGATAGGGTTTCGACCCACAAACGCACCGCGAAACCGTAGATATAGTGATCGGGGCGTGCGTTTTGCAGGCCGCGGTAAAAAAATTTACGGGCGGGGCGAGTATGCGGGATCTGTTCTGGACGAAAAAATGAGCCTAACCCGCATAGTCGCCGGACTTTTGCGGGGTCTGCTAGAGTTGCTCTAAAAAGGAAACCCCTAAAAAGAACGATGACATATCCAACTATAAATATAGGAAAAATCTAATTGATAGTGTGCGCACGGTTGCGTGCTGCGTTGCCGTGCGGCGGGCAGACTGACCCATCTAATCTAAGCATATCGCGTGTTAGATTAGGAAGGAAAAAAGAGATTTGCATGCTACAGACAACGTGCGATTTCCTTTGATGTTTGAAATTCAAAAAAAAATTGTCTACAAAATCGTTAATTCAATCGATGATCCGCTTTTACTATTGGCTTTCTCGCGACGAGTTCTTCGAAACTAGATCCCATGTCGATATGTTTCGTCAACTATTTTTTTTTCGTTCGTACTTGCCACATTTTTTGACCCACTTGCCATATTATTAACCACTTACTTGCCTCAAAAAAATAACTTGATTGTCACTTTTTAATGTTTGTTTCATACAAAAGCCTTGTAACAGATTTTATTATACATGATATAAAAGCATGTCATTGACTGTGTTTGCCAATTTAAAATATATCAACTTGTCATATTTACATACAACTTTGTCAGAAAACTATTTTTGTATGCTTATTAATTTAACTATGCCGAGTTCTCATATTTACAAACGATGACCAAAAAGTATTTTTTATGGTTATTGGTTTTAAATATGTTGAGTTGTCATATTTTTACGCGTAATCGTCTAAAAAAGTTATTTGTCTTTGTCAGTTTGATTATGTCGAGATGCCATATTTATTCACAATTTCTAAAAATATGACGATTAAGTTATTTTTTATCACACAAGTAAGTAATTACTAATATGACAAGTAGTACAACAAATGTGGTAAGTACAAGCAAAAAAAATATTGTCGAAACATGTCGACATGGGTTCTAGTTTTGAAGATTTCGTCGAAACAAAGTCAACGACGAAAACGGATCATCAGTCGAATTAACGGCTTAAAAGATAAAAGTTTTGAATAATGCATGTACCTTTTTTCCTATTTTTGTGTGAGGCTTTGCATGCATGCAGTGATCCCTTTTTATACTTTTATGATTCCCTGCATGCAAGCACTTTAGTCTCAGCCTGCCATAGCGTTGAATGACTCACTGAAATGGAGAAAGAAGAGATTATAGGATGGATGAAAGTGGTGACGTACGCAGTAGGGCCGTCACACGGGAAGCCCTGAGTGGGGCGCCGCTGCCTAGTGGCCTTCATATAAAACGTCTAATCATATTATCAACAATCTAATTACATTGTTAATAAAACTTTAATTTCCTCGCTAACTAACGAAAACACTCCATGCTGCTAACGAAAACACCCTTTCCGTTAACAGAACAGCTCCCCTCGCTACTACGCCTACATTGAAACCGCCCCAGCGCCCCCACCCCCGCGCGCTCGCCGTCGTCACCTCCCCCGCGCGCTCAGTGTCGCCGCCCCCGCTCGGCCGCTCGCCTCACGCCTCGTCCATGTTGAAGAGATGCCTGCTGCTACTAAGCCCCGCCCCTCGGCCCCGCTGCATTCCCCCGCACCCGCCGATTCGACCGTGATTTTGGTGAGAATGTGAAATCCCTCCTTTTGCTCCTTTTCAATCTTTCAAAACAATTTATTCATTGTTGTAGCTTTCATTGATCTTCTCTTCATTATGATTAAATTTCTCGTCGCTTCCTCTAATGATCCAACTAATTAATAAGAGAAAAGAGGAAGAAGAAAATGTATGACACAAGAAGAGATGCCTCTAGAAGCAGCGGAAACAAGTTTGCCTTGTATCTCTTTCTACCATTACATATTTTTAGAATGTGCAACTCTTAATTGAATATTTACTTATTACCGTCATGTATATAGGGAGATCATGATCATGACAAATGATGAAACATGCACTCCCAAAAGAGAAGAGGAAGTGAAGAAAAAGTTTTTTTTCAGAAAGGCGTTTATGAGAATCCTACAGTTCGGCTTTACTTAAGAGATGGCAACTGTCCTATATATAAATAGTGAAGTTAGCAGCTACTTATTTTAACACTTGTGATTCCATTATATGAGTCTACATAATGCATGTGCATCGTCCTACTAAATGTGAGTAATTACATCTTGAATTCTTTTTTTTGCAAAAATACATCTCGAATTCGTTGATGGGGCATGATTTTGGTCCGTACTTTGTATGGATTGACTGTACAAAGTACAAATATTATGCTAATAATATTTTTTGTTTGCAGCCAATATAAAATATTTTATCACCGGGTCCATTTTTAACTCTAATTTCAAAATCAAATTTGTGATATTTTTTGTTGTATATAAAATAAAAATCAACAAAAAATTTAGAACCCTACAACAAAACCCCGCACGTTGTGCGGCGGATCCAGCGACCGTCTTTTATGACATTTTCCCACGTTGTGTGTCCACATCCATGTGCTAAAAAAGGCAAGTCCACCTCCCGTCATGTTGCAGCCACCCGCCCCGTCCGCCAGAAAACCCGACCCCGCCACCATGGACATCGCTTCCCCTCACCAGGGAAAGCCTACGCCCAGCAGTGTCCCTGTTCTTGCCTCTCCTTTACACATGGAGATCATAATTGTTGTATAAAGAAATTGTTGCTTGTTGAAATGTATCTTGTCTATTGCCTTGCATCTTGCTTTCGCAAAAACAACAGGAAAAAGAATTATAAATTTTTGTGTTCGTAATCTATGCATAAGTAAGAACACGTCATAAAAAGTTGCTGTAGTTGCTTACAAAAATATACAAAAAACCTAGTTACTGAAGACTAGTTGCTTACAGAAACACAAAAGAAGAAAGGGAAAAGGCCTAAAACAAGTAATAGAAAATTTGCATGCATATTTGTGAAGGAGGATTTATGAAAGCCGCCCGTTGAGTTTTGGCTGTGTTTCTGGTGATTTCTGAAATAAAATGCCCCTATTCATTGAGTTTTATTCTAAAACTTGTTTTTGTTTTACATTTTTTCGTTTTTCGTATTAATTACTTCCCTATATTTGTCTTCTAAAATATGCAGATGGTCACTCTTGACCTCAACGAGACTTTGTTCAACGTGATGATGGCCCTATGTACTACACACAAGCCCAACCTGAAAAGTCCCAACTTCTATCGAAGAGGTGGATGAGACGCCGGATATGTGTTCTCCTCCTGTCCAAGATATCGTCGGTGTGGAGTTTCATGTTGTAGCGGCCGCTGCTACTGGTGCGTCTGATGCGACGACAACTGCTAACACTATCATGCCCGCCCGTGCCATGTTCAGCCCAACTGCAACTCTGCCTAGTGATGGTGTGCAAGGTCTTACAGGTGGTGCTCGCTTGTTTGCTTTTGATGAGAATGAGGTGTGATCTAGCCCACGGGAACCTTATATCGGCATGGAGTTTGACAAAGCTAGAAGCATCTAGGTTGAGGAAACCTTGCATGCCACGGGTGGGCGAGTTTTGGTTTGGCTTAGGACCGGCGATTCCGGGGGATGCGTGGTGTTCCCGCCTCGCTAGGCGACTTGATCGCCTGGTTGAGGCGACCTAGCACGCCACAGAGTGGACGAGTTTTGGTGTGGCTTAGTATCGGCTATTTCGGGGGCCGCATGGTGTTCCCGTCCCACTAGGCGACTTGATCGCCTAGTTGAGGTGACCTAGCAAGTCACGGGTGGGGGAGTTTTGGATTGTCTTAGGACCAGCGATTTTGGGGATCGCATGGTGTTCCCCTCCCGCTAGGTGACTTGATCGCCTTGTTGAGGTGACCTAGCATGCCACGGCTGCGCGAATTTTGGTTTGGCTTAGGGCTGGCGATTTCGAGGGTCGCATGGTTTTCCCGCCCCGCTAGGTGACTTGATCGCCTCGTTGGGGCTACCTAGTGCACCACGTGTGGGCGAGTTTTGGTTTGTCTTAGGGACGATGATTTCAGGGGTCGCATGGTGTTCCCGCCCCGTTAGGCGACGTGATCGCCTCATGCCATGGGTGGGTGAGTTTTTGTTTGGCTTAGGACCGGCGATTCCAGGGGTCACATGGTATTTCTATTGGAAATATGCCCTAGAGGCAATGATAAAATAGTTATTATTATATTTCCTGTTTCAAGACAATCGTTTATTATCCATGCTATAATTGTATTGAATGAAAACATAAATGCATGTGTGGATATATAGACAAAACAATGTCCCTAGTAAGCCTCTAGTTGACTAGCTAGTTGATCAAGGATGGTTAAGGTTTTGTGACCATATGCAAGTGTTGTCACTTGATGACTGGATCACATCATTAGGAGAATGATGTGATGGACAAGACCCAAACTATGAACGTAGCATGTGATCGTGTCATTTTCTTGCTATTGTTTTCTGCGTGTCAAGTATTCATTCCTATGACCATGAGATCATGTAACTCGCTGACACCGGAGGAATACCTTGTGTGTATCAAACGTCGCAACGTTACTAGGTGACTATAAAGGTGCTCTACAAGTATCTCTGAAGGTGTTCGCTGAGTTAGCATGGATCAAGACTGGGATTTGTCACTCCGTGTGACGGAGAGGTATCTCGGGGCCTACTCGGTAATACAAGATCACATATAAGCCTTGCAAGCAATGTGACTCAAGTGTTAGTCACGGGATCTTGTATTACGGAACGAGTAAAGAAACTTGCCGGTAACGAGATTGAAATAGGTATAGGGATACCGACGATCAAATCTCGGGCAAGTAACATACCGAAGGACAAAGGGAATGGTATACGGGATTATATGAATCCTTGACACAGAGGTTCAATCGATAAGATCTTCATAGAATCTGTAGGATCCAATATGGACATCTAGGTCCAGCTGTTGGATATTGATCGGGGAGTGACTCAGGTCATGGCTGCATAGTTCTCGAACCCACAGGGTCTGCACACTTAAGGTTAGGTGACGTTTCGGTATAGTTGAGTTATAGGTGTTGGTGACCGAAGGTTGTTTGAAGTCCCGGATGAGATCACGGACGTCACAAGGGTTTCCGGAATGGTCCGGAAATGAAGATTGATATATTGGATGGTTTCATTTGGTCTCTCGAAAGATTTCGGGCATTACCGGCAGTGTACCGGGAGTGACGAATGGGTTCTGGGTTTCCACCGAGAGGGGCCCACCCACCCGGGATTGAACCTAATAGCCCAAGGGTGGCGCACTAGACCTTAGTGGGCTGGTGAGGTGATACGTCTCCAACGTATCTATAATTTTTTATGGTTCCATGCTATTATCTTGTCAAACTTTGGATGTTTTGTATGCCTTTTATATCTTTTTTGGGACTAACTTATTAACTCAGTGCCAAATGTCAGTTCCTGTTTTTTTCTGTGTTTTTGACCCTTTTCAGAGGAGGATTTTAAACGGTGTCCAAACGGAATAAAACTTCCGAAAAGATTTTTTCCGAAACAGAAGATACGCACAGGACGTGAGAACCAAGGTAGAGGCCACTAGGGGAGGCCACAAGCCCCCTAGGCGCGGCCAGGGGGGCCATGCCTAGCAGGCTTGTGGGCCCCCTATGGATCGTCTGCCCTACCTCTTCCCCCTATAAATCCAAAACTGCACGAGAGATCCACAAAAATACTTTTCCACCGCCGCAAGCTTCTGTCTCCGCAAGATCCCATCTAGGGCATGTTCTCATGCCCTGCCGGAGGGGGATTCGGATACGGAGGGCTTCTTCATCAACACCATGGCCTCTCCGATGATGCGTGAGTAGTTCACCATAGACCTTCGGGTCCATAGCTAGTAGCTAGATGGCTTCTTCTCTCTCTTGGATCTTCAATACAAAGTTCTCCATGATCTTCATGGAGATCTATCCGATGTAATCTTCTTTGCGGTGTGTTTGTCGAGATCCGATGAATTGTGGATTTATGATCAGATTATCTATGAATCTTATTTGAGTTTCTTCTGATCTCTTATATGCATGATTTCATATCCTTGTAATTCTCTTCGAGTTGTGGGTTTTGTTTGGCCAACTTGATCTATGATTCTTGCAATGGGAGAAGTGCTTGGTTTTGGGTTCATACCATGCGTTGACCTCACCCAGTGACAGAAGGGGTAGCGAGGCACGCATCGTGTTGTTGCCATCATGGGTAAAAAAGATGGGGTTTACATCATTGATTTGAGTTTATCCCTCTACATCATGTCATATTGATTAAGGCGTTACTTTGTTTGTCATGAACTCAATACACTAGATGCATGCTGGATAGCGGTCAATGTGTGGAGTAATAGTAGTAGATGCAAAAAGTATCGGTCTACTTGTCTCGGACATGATGCCTATATGTATGATCATTGCCTTAGATATTGTCATGACTTTGCGCGGTTCTATCAATTGCTCGACAGTAATTTGTTCACCCACCGTAATATTTGCTATTTTGAGAGAAGCCTCTAGTGAACACTATGGCCCCCGGGTCTACTTCACATCATATTTTCAGCCTTACACTTTTACTTCGTTGCACTTTCTGCCTTCAGATCTCACTTTGCAATCAATCTTGAAGGGATTAACAACCCCTTTATAGTGTTGGGTGCAAGCTTGTTTGTGTTTGCGCAGGTGCTCTGGACACTTGGCTTGATTATCCTACTGGATTGATACCTTGGTTCTCAAAACTGAGGGAAATACTTACTGCTTCTGTGCTGCATCACCCTTTCCTCTTTAAGGGAAAAACCAACGCAAGCTCAAGAGGCAGCAGAAGGATTTCTCGCACCGTTGCCGGGGAGGATCAAGTCAAGAATAGTCTCCCGTCAACGTGTCAATCTCTGGCACCGGGGATTGTTCTAGGTGAAGCTCATCCAAGTAAGTGTTGCAAACTCATCTCTTGCATTTACTTTTTGGCCTCTCGTTTTCCTCTCCCCCACTTCTGAAAAACAAAATTTACAAAAATATTTGCCTTTTTCGTTCGCCCTTTTCTCTCGCTTGCTTTCTGTTCGCCTGTGTGCTTGTTTGCTTGCTGAAGTGACCATGACTGAAAACACCAAACTTTGTGACTTCTCGAATACTAATAATAATGATTTTATTAGTACTCCGATTGCTCCCGCCACTAGTGCGGAATCATACAAAATCAATGCTGCTTTGCTGAATCTTGTTATGAAAGAGCAATTCTCCGACCTTCCTAGTGAAGATGCCGCATCCCATCTTAATACCTTCATTGAGCTTTGCGATATGCAAAAGAACAAAGATGCAGATAATGATGTGATTAAATTGAAGCTTTTTCCGTTCTCGTTGCGAGGTCGAGAAAAAACTTGGTTTTCATCTTTGCCCAAAAATAGTATTGATTCTTGGAACAAGTGCAAATATGCTTATATATCCAAGTATTTTCCGCCGGCTAAGATTATCTCTCTCCGTAATGGTAACATGAATTTTAAGCAACTTGATCATGAACATGTTGCACAATCTTGGGAGAGAATGAAATTGATGATTAGAAATTGTCCCGCTCATGGCTTGAGTCTTTGGATGATTATACAAATCTTCTATGCTGGTTTGAATTTCGCTTCTAGAAATATCTTGGACTCCGCCTCAGGTGGAACGTTCATGGAAATCACCTTAGGAGAAGCCACAAAACTACTAGACAATATCATGACAAACTACTCTCAGTGGCACACTGAAAGGTCACCTACTAGCAAGAAGGTACACGCTATAGAAGAAATTAACTCATTGAGTGCTAAGATGGATGAGTTAATGAAATTGGTTGCTAGTAAAGGTGCTCCTTTAGATCCTAATGATATTCCCTTGTCTTTCTTGATTGAGAGTAGCAATGCGAGCTTGGACGTTAATTTTGTTGGTAGGAATAATTTTGACAACAACAATGCTTTTAGAGGAAACTATGTTCCCAGGCCTTTTCCTAGTAATCCCTCTAATAACTTTGGCAACTCCTACAACAATACTCATGGAAATTACAATAAATTACCCTCTTATCTAGAGAGTAATATCAAAGAGTTTATCAACTCGCAAAATATTTTCAATGCGTCCATAGAAGAAAAACTACTCAAAATTGATGATTTGGCTAGGAGTGTTGATAGAATGTCTATTGATATTCTTTGAAAGTTAGATGTGCTCCTCCCAAGATCAATATGGATGAAACTTTGAAAGCTATGCGTGTTTCCATGAATGAGAGCAAAGAAAGAACCGCCCAAATTCGTGCTAGACATGAATGGCTTAAAAGGGCGTGTTCTCGTGATAAGAATCACGAAGATCTTAAAGTGCTTGGTGTGACCCCCGTTGAATCCTTGTTTTCCAGTGTCAAACCTAATGATGATGGGGCTGGATATGAATCCACTTTGGTTTAAAAACGCCCCAATGATTCGGAGTCCATCTATCTTCATGCTAAAAGCATTGAAAGTGGAGTAGAAGATATCAAAACTTTGAGTAGTAATGAAACTACTACTTTGGATTTCAAGGAATTCAATTATGATAGTTTTTCCTTGATTGAATGCATTTCCTTGATGCAATCCATGCTAAACACTCCACACGCCTATAGCCAAAACAAGGCCTTTACCGATCATATCGTCGATGCTATGATAAAATCTCTTGAAGAGAAACTTGAGTTGGAAGTTTCTATTCCTAGAAAGCTTCACGATGAGTGGGAACCTACTATCAAAATCAAAATCAAAAACTATGAATGCAATGCTTTGTGTGATCTGGGTGTTAGTGTTTCCGTGATTCCAAAGTCTTTATGTGATGTTCTAGGCTTTAATGAGATTGAGGAGTGTTCTCTTAATTTGCGTCTTGCGGATTCTACTGTCAAGAAACCCATGGGAAGGATCAATGATGTTCTTATTATTGCAAATAGGAACTATGTACCTGTGGATTTCATTGTGCTTGATATTGATTGCAATCCTACATGTCCTATCATTCTTGGTAGACCTTTCCTAAGGACTATTGGTGCTATCATCGATATGAAGGAAGGGAATATTAGATTTCAATTTCCTTTAAAGAAGGGCATGGAGCATTTTCCTAGAAAGAAAATAAGATTGCCTTATGAATCCATGATGAGGGCTACTTATGGTTTGAGCACCAAAGACGACGATACGTGATTCTATCGCCTTATGCCTAGCTAAGGGCGTTAAACAATAGCGCTTGTTGGGAGGCAACCCAATGAATTTATCTTTTTCTGTCTATTTTGTTGCGTCCACACTATCATAATTCTGTTATGATCGTGTCTTTTGTTTTTCTTTTTGTGTTTGAGCCATGCAAAACCTTTATGACTAGTTTGGTGTGGGGTGTATGATCGTGTTGGAAAAAGACAGAAACTTTTCGCTCACGAAATTATTTTTAATTTTTTATCCTGAAAGAGCTTTTGAGTTGATTCTTTTTGCTGCTGGTTGATATGTATTTTTTTCTAGGCTTTCGTAATTTCTCAGAATTGTTGAGGTACCAGAAGTATACGAAGTATACAGATTGCTACAAACTGGTCTGTTTTTGACAGATTCTGTTTTTGTTGTGTTGGTTGCTTGTTTTGATGAAACTATGGATAGTATCGGGGGGGGGGGGGGGGGGGGTACTAGCCATGGAGAAGTGAGAATACAGTAATCTAACACCAATATAAATAGAAATCAAGATTGCTACAGTAACTAAAGAGGTGGTAGTTTGTTTTCTTGTGCTAATGATATCACGAGTTTCTGTTTAAGTTTTGTGTTGTGAAGTTTTCAAGTTTTGGGTGATGTTCTCATTGACAAAGGGATAAAGAGTGGAAAGATCTCAAGCTTGGGGATGCCCAAGGCATCCCAAGCCAATTTCAAGGACACCAAAAAGCCTAAGCTTGGGGATGCCCCGGGAAGGCATCCCCTCTTTCGTCTTCAATCCATCGGTAACATTACTTGGAGCTATATTTTTATTCACCACATGATACGTGTTTTGCTTGGAGCGTATTGTATCGTAGGAGTATTTTATTTTTGTTGTGTCACAATCATCCTTGCTGCACACCTTTTGAGAGAGACATGCACTCATCGTGATTTTGCTAGAATACTCATTGTGCTTCACTTATATCTTTTGAGCTAGACAATTTTGCTCTATGTGCTTCACTTAGATCTTTTAAAGCACGGCGGTGCGTAACTTCGTAGTTGGCTTGTTCTATGAAAGTAGTCCCAAAGGTGATAGGTACCCAAAGAGGATACAATAAAACTTCCATCTTCATGTGCTTTGAGTAGAAAGAGAAGTTTGGTTCCTCTCAATTAGTTTTGAGACGTGGATTTGGTAATATTAAGGGTTATGTTAGTAGGGTGTTGTGAATCTAGAAATACTTGTGTTGAAGTTAGTGATTCACGTAACATGCACGTATGGTGAACCGCTATGTTAGGAAGTCGGAGCATAATTGATCTATTGATTGTCATCCTTTGTGTTGCGGTCGGGATCGCGCGATGGTTAACACCTACCAACCCTTCCCCTAGGAGTATGCGTTTAGCACTTTGTTTCGATTACTAATAAAAACTTCCGCAATAAGTATGTGAGTTCTTCATGACTAATGTGAGTCCATGGTATAGATTCAATTTCACCTTCCACCATTGCTAGCCTCTCTAGTGCCGCGCAATTTTTGCCGGTGCACAAACCCACCATATGCCTTCCTCAAAACAGCCACCATACCTACCTACTATGGCATTTTCATAGCCATTCCGAGATATATTGCCATGCAACTCCCACCGTTCTGTCTCATGACTTGTGTCGTCACTCTCATATTGCCATTGCATGATCGTAAGATAGCTAGCGAGATGTTTCAACGTCATACGCCAAGCTAGATCGTTGCACATCCCGGTACACTGCCGGAGGCATTTCCTATAGAGTCATCATCGTTCTAAGCTTTGAGTTGTGAGTAAATAAAAGTGTGATGATCATCATTATTAGAGCATTGTCCCATATGAGGAAATTAAAAAAAGAGGCCAAAGTTGCCCACAAAAATAATATGGAAAGAGGCCAAAGAGCCCAAACAAAAAAAAAGGAAAAATAGAGAAAAAGAGAGAAGGGACAATGCTACTATCTCTTTCCACACTTGTGCTTCATAATAGCACTATGTTCTTCATGATTGAGAGCCTCTCATTTTGTCACCACCATATACTAGTGGGAATCTTTATTATAACTTGGCTTGTATATTCCAATGATGGGCTTCCTCAAAATTGCCCTAGGTCTTCGTGAGCAAGCAAGTTGGATGCACACCCACTAGTTCTCCTTTTGAGCTTTCACATACTTATAGCTCTAGTGCATCCTTTGTATGGAAATCCCTACTCATTCACATTGATGTCTATTAATGGGCATCTCCATAGTCCTTTGATACGCCGAGTCAATGTGACCATCTCCTCCTTTTTGTCTCACAACCTCCACCACACTCTATTCCACCATAGTGCTATATCCATGGTTCACGCTCATGTATTGCGTGAGAGTTGAAAAAGGTTTGAGAAAGTAAGAGTGCGAAAACAATTACTTGGCCAATACCGGGGTTGTGCATGATTTAAATTAGTTGTGTGGGGATGATGGAGCATAGCCAGACTATATGATTTTGTAGGGATAACTTTCTTTGGCCTTGTTATTTCGAAAGTTCATCATTACCTTGCTAGTTTGCTTGAAGTATTATTGTTTTCATGTCAATAGCAAACAATTGTTTTGAATCTTACAGATCTGAACATTCATGTCACATGAAAGAAGTTACAAAGGACATCTATGCTAGGTAGCATTCAACATCAAAAAATCAGTCTTTATCACTTCCCTACTCGAGGACGAGCAGGAGTTAAGCTTGGGGATGCTTGATACATCTCCAATGTATCTATAATTTTTGATGGTTCCATGCTATTATCTTGTCAAACTTTGGATGTTTTGTATGCCTTTTATATCTTTTTTGGGACTAACTTATTAACTCAATGCCAAGTGCCAATTCCTATTTTTCCGTGTTTTTGACCCTTTTCACAGGAGGATTTTAAACGGTGTCCAAATGGAATAAAACTTCTGAAAAGATTTTTTTTCCGGAACAGAAGATACGCAGGGGACGTGAGAACCAAGGCAGAGGCCACCAGGGGAGGCCACAAGCCCCCTAGGCGCGGCCAGGGGGGCCCGCGCCTAGCAGGCTTGTGGGCCCCCTGTGGCTCATCTGCCCTACCTCCCAAAAAATCCAAAACTGCGTGAGAGATCCATGAAAATACTTTTCCGCCGCCGCAAGCTTCTGTCTCCGCAAGATCCCATCTGGGGCACGTTCTGGTGCCCTGCCGGAGGGGGGGGGTTCGGATACAGAGGGCTTCTTCATCAACACCATGGCCTCTCTGATGATGCGTGAGTAGTTCACCATACACCTTCGGGTCCATAGCTAGTAGCTCTCTTGGATCTTCAATACAAAGTTCTCCATGATCTTCATGGAGATCTATCCGATGTAATCTTCTTTGCGGTGTGTTTGTCGAGATCCGATGAATTGTGGATTTATGATCAGATTATCTATGAATCTTATTTGAGTTTCTTCTGATCTCTTATATGCATGATTTCATATCCTTGTAATTCTCTTCGAGTTGTGGGTTTTGTTTGGCCAACTTGATCTATGATTCTTGCAATGGGATAAGTGCTTGGTTTTGGGTTCATACCATGCGGTGACCTCACCCAGTGACAGAAGGGGTAGCGAGGCACGCATCGTGTTGTTGCCATCAAGGGTAAAAAGATGGGGTTTACATCATTGGTTTGAGTTTATCCCTCTACATCATTCCATCTTGCTTAAGGCGTTACTCTGTTCGTCATGAACTCAATACACTAGATGCATGCTGAATAGCGGTCGATGTGTGGAGTAATAGTAGTAGATGCAGAAAGTATTGGTCTACTTGTCTCGGACGTGATGCCTATATGTATGATCATTGCCTTAGATATCGTCATGACTTTGCGCGAGTCTATCAATTGCTCGACAGTAATTTGTTCACCCACCGTAATATTTGCTATTTTGAGAGAAGCCTCTAGTGATCACTATGGCCCCCGGGTCTACTTCACATCATATTTTCAACCTTACACTTTTACTTCGTTGTACTTTCCGCCTTCAGATCTCACTTTGCAATCAATCTTGAAGGGATTGATGATGTCAATTGTTCTTCCCCTTGCAACGACACTAGAAGAATGATGCTAGCACCCTCCAGCAATCGAAACTAGAAGAATGTTGTTGACGCCCACCAGCGCGTGGGATCGTAGCAGTTTTCGAGGGTAGAGTATTCAACCCAAATTTGTTGGTTCGCACGACGGGAGGTGAGAGAATATTCTCAAGTATTAGCACCTGAATATGTCAGATTCAGCCACACCTGAAAGATTAGTATCTGCAAGCAAAGTAGTAACAACAAAGTAGCGAGTAACGGCAGTGGCAAGGAACAGCGATAGTGACAGCAGTAGCAAGTAGCAACAGTAGTGTCGTGGGTATAAGTCTGACACTAGATGTGTAGGGTACGAAAGGATGGGAAGAGCCTTAGCTACGGCGAGGTTGTATGAATTCAGGCCCCTCTATGGTGGAGGTAAAAGCCCTACGTCTCAGCGCTCTTGGGAGCTTGTTGTCAAGTGGAATATGGATTACAGTGAATTGCTAACCCGTGCACCAGTGGGGAAGGGCGGCTTATATAGAGTGCACTGCCCTTCACAACGGTTCGGTGCACAGGGGTGGAGTAGTGGCGAATAAATGCCTGCGTTACAGGTAACGTATGTCTTAAATGCTAATAAAGGTACATGGAAACGTATGACCGTTGCCCTCCAGGGGGGTTACGATGTACAGAGTGGAATCCAGTCGGTATGTTTGATACGCTCCGAATGCTCATCTCCGACTGGATGATGGAGGAATCGTCACCGACTGGATGATTGGAAGTCCTTAATTCAGTCGGAACTGACTAAGGGCCTTATCCTTTATGAAGGGTAGTCCTTGGGTAGGACCCATAGGGCAGGCCTATGACCCTACCCTAGGACTATAACCCCATCATTAGTCCCCGAATGGATTGGGGTTGGAACGACGAAGCGATGCTTGGAGTACGGGTCCGACTGGTATGGATGCAACTTTGGCGTTGTCTGCCTCGATCCATTTTATCTTCTTGACTAGTAATCC
Source organism: Hordeum vulgare subsp. vulgare (assembly GCF_904849725.1). Classification (NCBI taxonomy): domain Eukaryota; kingdom Viridiplantae; phylum Streptophyta; class Magnoliopsida; order Poales; family Poaceae; genus Hordeum; species Hordeum vulgare. The sequence continues at coordinate 281,489,297 of NC_058524.1, read as the reverse complement.
GAGTGGATGTATCTATGAAATGACCGTCAGGGACCGAGTGATTCCGTGGAATCTTTTGACGTGACCAGTCAACTGACAGCGGCGGATTTTCTGGGATCCTAAAATTTCGGTTGTCGCGCGCTCAGCGGGGATGACGACATCGCAATCGAGTAGTATCTGCCGCCTCGATTTCCGCGCCTTCATCTCCTCCACTAATATCGCAGCAACCGGTCGGGGGATAAGATTTCGGGGCCACCTGCTAGTGACCCAGTTGGAACCTTATTTAAACCTCTACAGCGAGGGTTTTTCGTTGCACTCGCCTGATAGCTCGCACTTGCCTCGCTTCTCTCGCAAACTCCTGCGCATCCCAAGCTCCTTCCTTCCCCTCCTCCCCGCAGATCTACAGCCTCCACCATGACGAAGGGGCAGACGAGCAAGCTCGAGGCGCGGAAGAAGAAGAAGGCGGCGGCTCCTGCTCAGCGGCGGCAGCGAGCACTGCCGGCGGGTTGGATCCAGGGGGATTTCCTCCCCTCCACGGTGACGAAGGAGGACATGCTGGAGCTGGTGGAGCAAGGCATGATCGAGCACAAGACGTGGAGGCTGCCGGCGGAGGGCGAGACGGAGCTGGCGCCCCAGGAGGGGGAGCGCGTCCTGCTGCTCAGTCATGTGTACCGAGGCTTCTCTCTGCCTCCTCATCCCTTCTTCAGAGGTATAATGAACCACTTCGGGGCGCAACTCCACCATTTTCCTCCCAACGCAATTGCTCATCTCTCTGCCTTCGTCGTGCTGTGCGAGTGTTTTATCGGTTGTCCTCCCCATTGGGGGCTCTTCAAGCACATCTTCTCTGCTAGATCTCAAACCATCAAAAGACTTAGCCAGTCGGACGACAAAACTCACCTCCTCCAGCTCTGCGGAGGCTTAGGCTTCCAAAAGAAAAGTAAAAGTAGCTATCCCACTCTTTAGTTGTCTGAATCCGTTAGGAATTGGTAGTCGACTTGGTTCTACTGCCATGACGTTGCATGTCCGAATGCCGCAACTGGACTGCCACCTTTTAGCCTAGACCGCCCGGCTCCGCCTAGGCAGCTTGCGCCCGCGAAGATGGAGAAGATCCAGATCCAGCCTCTGGTCGATGCACTGGTAGAGGTCGTCCGAAAGGGAGTCACTGGCATAGATTTGCTGGAGATTTTTCTGGGTCGGCGTATCCAGCCTTTGCAAGCTCGACACCACGCCATGTGGCACTACGCGGGGCGTGCCCGAGTGCGTGACCGGGGAGCTTGTGACGTCGTGGGTCCGCAACATCACAGGCGTCTGCGACAACCCCAGAGGAGCCCAGCGAGTGAAGCCCTTCCGCCGAACAACCCTCCTCCGAATGAGGTGAGTATAACTTCTCGAGTGCACACAATTGTCTTAGATTTATCGCTTTTTCTTGTATCACTGTCTGACGTCTGGTGTTGTCGACTGTATCTCGTGCAGGCGTGGACCAACTGGTTTTCTCCCGTCTCGAACGGGAATCCGGCTGAGGAAGAGGAAGGCAGCCAGGAGGGCAGTGTGGAGAGCGTCGAGTACGTCTCCGACAGTGGGGAGACGGAGGAGGAGTCCGAAGAAGAAGAGGGGGAAGATGAGGAACAGAACTCGCCACCCCCACCACCAGAGCCTCGAACTAAACGTCGCCACGAACCCGTGGCTCCGTCGGCTCCTCCAACGGCCTCGAGTGCACCGCCAGCTCCTCCTGTGGTTCCGAGTGCCTTGCCAGCTTCTCCCGTGGTTCCGAGTGCTCGGAGCACAAAGAGGACCAGGGACTCTGCTGCTGAGCCCGCGGGCCAGCCCTCTAAGGTGGCCAAACCGAGTGGATCCAAGCCTCGGAAGGCTTTGCCGCGGATGAGGATCGCCGTTCCCGTCGCCTCAGCGTAAGTGTATTGTTCTTCTATCTTCTTCCAGTATTTGATTGAACTCATGCTTATTGGTCGAGTGAATTTTAATCGACAGAGCTGCCACCTCCGCCACTTCTCTGCCATGCCAGGGGGACGATCCCATGGATACGGACAATGTTGTCACATCCCAGCAAGGTACGTCGTGGCAACTCCGAGAGATTACATCATTGTTTCATGAATTCTGTCTTTGGTCTTGTCCTTTTTCCTATGGTCTCACGTCGTTTGGTCGGGCTTCCTTCAGAGGTGATCCATGTGGAGGAGGACGATCAGAAGAGGTCCGAGCAAGCTGCAACGCCTGTCCTTGAGGCTGTTCCGTCTGTTACTACTCCCGCCATGGACGCGCCGCCAACCGAGATGATGCCGTCGACTGACACGGCGCTCATCGTTGCTGAACCGACTGGAGCAGGACTTGGGATGCCCAAGGAGTCTCTTGTGGTGCCAGGTTTGTCGACCGTCCAGTTCGACGCCGAGCGCCTTCTGGAAGATCAGGTGGGAGCTGCCAAGGGGGCCATGGTGCAGGCGGAGTTGATGGCGGGTGATGCCAAGAGAGCGTACGACTCCATCGCGTCTGTGTACAAGCAAAGCTTGGAACTCCGGGACGATATCCGAGTAAGTGGGCTAGTAAGTATTTGCTTTCCCCTTGTAACCCACTGGGTGTTTAAGCAATATACTCGGATGCAGGATGATTATTTTGCAGTGGGTTCACTCTTAGTGAACCCAGTGGGTGTAGTCCCCGAGACTTCTGTCGAGTGCTTGCACCGGCAGTTGTCTTTATATACATTTTCTTTAAGTTGATCAGATCAAAACTAATCTGTTCGAATGTTACTGGTGGGGGCACTCCGAGTGCACCTACTGGATTAGTCCCCGAGAGTAATTTTACTCAGGTCGGGTAGTAGTAGCCTCATAGGCTTGTTTTTGTTATGTATCTCAATAGGGCGGACCTGTTTGAGCTTCATGCCAGTGGGGTCACTCTTAGTGAACCCACTGGGTGTAGTCCCCAAGACCGCTGTCGACTGCTTGCGTCGGCAGGGGTCTGAAGAACTTCGAGTTTTTATTGTTTTCCTTGCGGAATTTGTTTGATCGTCTTTTCGCGCTGACTTGCAGAAGACTTGCGAGATGGGATCGGCGTACAACACTGTGAAGGCTGAAAAGATTCAGCTTGCTGCGGAACTGGATGCATCAATGCTTGCCTTGGCTAGTCTGAAGGGTGTTCTGGCTGAACAAGATAAGTCCTTGGAGGAGTCCCGTGAGGCAAACAAGGCATTGGTGACCGAAATGGAGAAATGGGGAAACAAAGAACCGAGCTGATGGGGCAGATGAAGGTGATGAACAGGCGGTGCATATCACAGGAGAAGTACGTCAGTGACTCGGCAAGGCAGATGATTGCGCTTCTCGGTGGTAAGTTCTGTTTTTCCGAGTGCTTGTTGACTGTGTAGTTCATTTTGCGCTTACTTGTTGCTCGTCTTGTCTTTGCAGATTTTTGTATGGACGCTGAGGCTGAAGCAGCTGACGTTGAGCGGTCGGTTATTCCGAACGTTCCACTCGGCGATGACGCCAATCGAGACATGCTCCGAGCGCACATTCGCCTGGGTAAAGTGGGACCTTTCATCGGACGACTGAGAGAGGTCGTCGGCCGAATCGACAAGGAGCTGTGGCCCGAAGACGAGTCCCGGCAAGAGATGGAAGGGTTGATGACTCGGCTGGAGGACGTCCCGAACCGAGTGCAGGCGTGGAAGAAGTCTGCTGCTCGCTGTGGTGCAGACGTGGCGCTGTCGCTGGTCCGAGTGCACTGCAAGGAGGCTCGCGAAGAGAAGCTGAAGGCGCTGCAGGTCGCAAACACCAAGAAGCTTCGATTCGAAGATTTCATGGAGACCTTCCTTGAGAGCGCCACTCGCATCGCAGACGGGATCGACCTCGACACTTTTGTGGAGCCTGCCAGTCCCAGTGCCAGTCCTGACGACGCTTGAGAAAACTTTTACCTCGGTATGCCGAGTGTTAGTTGTATGAAACTTTGGCCACTGCTGTTGGCCGTCACATTCGTGGTTCGGTGTGGATAAGCTTGATCTACACCGAACCAACTATCTTTAGACGAACTTTGAATTTGAATCGAATCTTTTGCTCTTTCTTTGCCAAAGAGTTGTTGACACGATTTTGGCTCGTGGTTTTTGTTTGGCGTTTCTTGGTGAAGCCAATGGCAAACATGCGGAGCATGTAATTGTCAGTTGTCTTGACATCTGCATGAGCCCCACTGAGGGTCTGCTGAGTCCCCGAGTGGATCTGTAGGATACACTCGAAGGCAATTGTGTACTTAGGCGATTCATGATCGCGGCTAAGTCTTCGAGTGCGACTGTAAGGTCGTACTCGGAGCGAGTTGTTACTCATGTAATTGTCAGTTGTCTTGACATCTACATGAGCCTCAATGAGGTTCTGGTACTCATGTAATTGTCAGTTGTCTTGACATCTACATGAGCCTCAATGAGGTTCGTGCTACTCATGTAATTGTCAGTTGTCTTGACATCTACATGAGCCTCAATGAAGGTCTGCTAAGCCTCCGAGTGGATCTGTAAGATACACTCGAAGGAAGCTTTCTACTTAGGCGATTCTTGGTCGCAGACAAGTCCCCGAGTGCGACATTCAGTGAACACTCGGAGAAAGTTAATACTTAGGCGATTCTGGATCGCGACAAAGTTCTCGAGTGTGACGTTTAGTGCACACTCGGAGAAAGTTTGTACTTAGGCGATTCTTGATCGGAGCTAAGTCCCCGAGTGCGATGTTTAGTGCACACTCGGAGAAAGTTATTACTTAGGCGATTCTGGATCGCAGCTAAGTCCCCGAGTGCGACGTTTAGTGCACACTCGGAGAAAGTTTGTACTTAGGCGATTCTTGATCGCAGCTAAGTCCCCGAGTGCGACGTTTAGTGCACACTCGGAGAAAGTTATTACTTAGGCGATTCTGGATCGCAGCTAAGTCCCCGAGTGCGATGTTTAGCGCACACTCGGAGAAAGTTTGTACTTAGGCGATTCTTGATCGCAGCTAAGTCCCCGAGTGCAACGTTTAGTGCACACTCAGAGAAAGTTATTACTTAGGCGATTCTGGATCGCAGCTAAGTCCCCGAGTGCGACGTTTAGCGCACACTCGGAGAAAGTTTGTACTTAGGCGATTCTTGATCGCACCTAAGTCCCCGAGTGCGACGTTTAGTGCACACTCGGAGAAAGTTATTACTTAGGCGATTCTGGATCGCAGCTAAGTCCCCGAGTGCGACGTTTAGTGCACACTCGGAGAAAGTTAGTACTTAGGCGATTCTGGATCGCAGCTAAGTCCCCGAGTGCGACGTTTAGTGCACACTCGGATAAAGTTTATACTTAGGCGATTTTGGTTCGCAGCTAAGTTTTTTTTTGAGACCGGAGTCTGCGAACGCGGAAGAATTTTGAATCTGCAAAAACTCAATCTGCTTTGTATTACTTCAACGATACTTGTTCTTTACATTGCTTGAGTCGACGGTCACGTGTAGAAGCGCTTCAGGAGATCTCCGTTCCATGCTCGCGGCTCGTCCGTTTCCCTGTCGAGGTTGTAGAGTCGATATGCTCCGTTGTTCACCACCTTGGAGATGATGAAGGGTCCTTCCCAGGCGGGAGCCAACTTGTGAGGTCTCTGCTGATCCACTCGGAGCACCAGGTCGCCTGCTTGGAATGTACGACTCCTGACGTGTCGCGCGTGAAAGCGCCGCAGGTCTTGTTGATAAATGGTTGAGCGAGTCAGTGCCATCTCGCGCTCCTCCTCTAGAAGATCCACTCCGTCTTGCCTTGCTTGCTCTGCTTCAGCTTCGGAGAAGAGTTCAACTCGTGGAGCGTTGTGAAGCAAGTCACTCGGAAGGACTGCATCTGCTCTGTAAACGAGGAAGAACGGGGATCGCCCTGTAGATCTATTTGGGGTTGTGCGGAGACCCCAAAGCACCGAAGGCAGCTCGGTGACCCATGCGCCGGCGCCATGTCCCACTTCTCGCAGGAGTCGAGGCTTCAAACCTTGCAGAATAAGTCCATTCGCCCGCTCTGCTTGCCCGTTTGTTTGGGGATGCGCCACAGATGCAAAATCCACTCGGATACCTTGGCCTGTACAAAAACCTTTGAATCTGTCCGAGTCAAAGTTTGTTCCATTGTCAGTGATTATGCTGTGAGGTACCCCGAATCTGGAGATGATCTCCCTGACAAACTTGATGGCCGTAAGGGCGTCGAGCTTTTTGATGGGCTTGGCTTCAATCCACTTTGTGAACTTGTCGACTGCCACCAACAGATGTGTGAATCCCCCTTGGCCTGTCCTGAATGGACCGACTGTATCTAATCCCCATACTGCAAACGGCCAAACAAGAGGGATTGTCTTCAACGCAGATGTTGGTTTGTGGGACTTGTTAGAGTAGAACTGACAGCCTTCACATCGGTTGACCATATCTTTCGCCATTTCATTCGCCTGCAGCCAGAGGAAGCCAGCTCTGAATGCTTTGGCGACGATTGCCCTTGAGGAGGCGTGATGACCGCAGGTTCTCGAGTGAATTTCTTCCAGGATTAACTGTCCCTCCTCAGGGGAGATGCATCGTTGAAGGACGCCTGAAACGCTTTATTTGTACAACTGGCCATCAATGACAGTGAACGACTTTGACCTGCGGACGATCTGTCTGGATTGGACTTCATCTTCTAGTAATTCTTGCCTCACGATGTATGCAATAAACGGCACAGTCCAATCGGGGATGATAGCAAGAATCTCCATGATCAAATCAACCACAACAGGGACTTCGACTTTAGTCGGATCTGTCGAGCTCTTTGGTTGTACTGGTTCCTCTGTGAATGGATCTTCTTTAACTGAAGGAAGGTGGAGGTGCTCGAGGCAGACGTCACTCGGGACTGGTCTCCGAGTGGATCCGAGTTTTGCCAACTCATCAGCTGCTTGGTTTTTCAGTCGCGGAACATGGTGGAGTTCCAGACCTTCAAACTTTTGCTCAAGCTTCCTCACTGCATTGCAGTATGTGGTCATGGTGGGGTTCCTGACGTCCCACTCCTTCATCACTTGATTAACCACCAAATCCGAATTGCCATAGACCATGAGGCGACGGACGCCGAGTGCGATGGCCATGCGCAGTCCATAAAGGAGAGCTTCATACTCTGCCTCGTTGTTGGAGGAATCAAAGTGTATCTGCAACACATACTTGAGTTTGTCACCCTTTGGCGATATGATCACAACGCCAGCGCCGGAGCCATTCAACATCTTGGACCCATCGAAGAACATTTTCCAATGAGCCGAGTAGATGTGGGTCGGTTGCTGTTGCTCTACCCATTCTGCTATGAAGTCAGCCAGAGCTTGAGACTTTATAGCTTTCTTGGCCTCGAACTTGATGTCGCAGTATAACATCTCCATTGCCCACTTCGCCACTCGGCCCGATGCGTCCCGATTGTGTAGGATTCCCGACAACGGAGCATCAGAAACGACGGACACCGAGTGGTCTTGAAAATAATGAGCCACCCTCTTCGCAGTCATGTAAATCCCGTAGATAAGTTTTTGATAATGGGGATACCTCTGCTTGGAAGGAATGAGGACTTCGGAGAGATAATACACTGGCCGCTGAACCTTGTATGCTTTGCCTTCTTCTTCCCGTTCGACTGTGAGAACAGTGTTGACGACTTGATTTGTAGCCGCGATGTAAAGAAGAAGGGGTTCTTTACTGAGCGGAGCAGTAAGAATCGGCTGGGTGGAAAGTAGGACTTTGAGGTCGTCGAATGCGATTTGGGCTTCATCTGTCCACTCGAAAGTATCTGATTTCTTCATGAGTCGGTACAGAGGAAGTGCCTTCTCGCCGAGTCGACTGATAAACCTGCTCAAAGCCGCTAGGCAACCTGTGAGTCTTTGAACTTCGTGTATTCTGACCGGCCGCTCCATTCGGACGATGGTACCGATCTTTTCGGGGTTGACATCGATCCCTCGTTCGGAAACGAAGAAACCGAGTAACTTTCCGCTGGGAACGCCGAATGAACACTTGGCTGGGTTGAGCTTGATATCATACCTACGAAGGTTGGCGAATATTTCTGCCAAGTCAGTCAGCAGGTCGGAACCTTTGCGTGACTTGACTACGATATCATCCATATACGCCTCCACATTCCGACCGATCTGGTCGAGGAGGCATTTTTGTATCATGCGCATAAAGGTTGCTCCTGCATTCTTCAAACCAAATGGCATAGTGATGTAGCAGAAGCACCCGAATGGGGTGATGAAGGCTGTTTTTAATTCATCGGGGCCATACAGACGGATCTGATGATAGCCCGAGTAGGCATCAAGGAATGACAAACGCTCGCAACCCGCAGTCGAATCGACAATTTGATCGATGCGGGGGAGCGGAAAATGGTCTTTCGGGCACACCTTATTGAGATGCTTGAAGTCGATGCACATTCGAAGCGACTTGTCTTTCTTGGGCACCATGACAACATTGGCGAGCACTCGGAGTGGTGTACCTCGCGAATGAAGTTGGCTGCCAAAAGCTTAGCCACCTCTTCTCCGATTGCCTTCCTCTTGTGCGCGGCGGACCGACGCAGGCGTTCTCGGACAGGCCGAGCGGCGGTATCCACATGTAGTCGGTGCTCAGCCAACTCCCTGGGTACACCTGGCATGTCAGCGGGCTTCCATGCGAAGATGTCCCAGTTCTCACGGAGGAATTGGATGAGCTCGGCTTCCTATTTAGGATCATGGGTGGTGGAGATGTTCGTCGGGGCAGCGGTGTCGTCCGTCGGGTGGATGCTGATCTTCTTCGTCTCTCTCGCCGACTGGAATGCAGACTCTGAAGCTGGCTTCTTCGAATGCATCAAGTCGGCGGGGTCGACTGTTTTCTTGTACTCGTCAAGCTCGAGGATAGCCATCTGCTGATCGGCGATGCTCGACCCCTGCTGTAGACACTCCTCGGCCCGCTGCCGATTGCCGGTGATAGTGATCACACCTTTTGGGCCTGGCATCGTCGGCTTCAGGTACACGTAACATGGACGGGCCATGAAACGCGCATACGCCGGGCGGCCCAGAATTGCGTGGTACGCACTCTGGAAGTCCACCACCTCGAACGTCAGCTTTTCCTTGCGGAAGTTCTTGTCGGAGCCGAAGACGACGTCCAACGCGATCTGGCCGAGTGACTTGGCCTTTCGTCCAGGGACGACTCCATGGAACTGCATGCTGCTCTCGCTAAGTTTGGACATCGGAATGCCCATCCCCTTGAGAGTGTCAGCGTACATGATGTTCAAGCCACTACCGCCGTCCATGAGGACTTTGCGCAGTCGGACTCCTTCCACCACCGGGTCGACGACCAGAGCCTACCTCCCTCGGGTGGGTACGTGTGCTGGATGATCCGACTGGTCAAAGGTGATTGCAGTCTGAGACCATTTGAGGAACGTGGGGTTGGTCGGCGTGTCCATGTTCACCTCCCTGTTCACCAGCTTCAGTCGACTCTTGCTCTCAACGTTAGCTAAAATCATCAGTGTTGCATGGACTTGGGGGAACGGATCCTCCTTGTCCTCCTCATCCTGTTCATTGTCCTTTTCACTCAGCTGCCCTTCGCCGAACCCCTGGATCAGGAGGCGACATTGCCGAGTGGTATGCTTCGGAAATATGGCGTCCAGCTTCATGTGAATTGGACATGGCTGGTCCAGGATGTGGTTTCCGAACTGTTTCTTCTTGGGGGTGAACTGAGCCTTCCCCTTGCCCTTGAACTTGGCATTGGTAACGGCTGCGGCCTCTGCCTGCGGAGTGGACGGAGCTTTCTGCTTCTGCTTCCGAGTGCTGTTCCCATCTCCATCGGCGACTGCTTTGTGCTTGCCACTACGAATGCGGTCCTCTTCTTCGCCATTTGCATAGCGTGCCGCTATCTCCATCATCTTACTCATGGAGATGTCGCCTGTTCGACCGAACTTCAGGTACAGATCTCTGTACCGCACGCCTGCCTTGAAGGCGTAGACTGCTTGGTGCTCTGTGACGTTCTCCACCGTGTGGTAGAGGGTCGTCCAACGCTGAATGAAATCGCGCAGGGGCTCATTCTACTTCTGGACACAGTGCTGGAGCTCCACGAGACCAGCAGGACGTTTGCACGTCCCTTTGAAGGTCCTAATGAAGACTCAGGCCAGATCTTCCCAGCTGTAGATGCTTGAGGGAGCCAACTGGTTCAGCCACGCTCGTGCCGAGCCGTCGAGCATCAGAGGGAGGTGTTTCATGACGACGTGGTCGTCCCCTCCTCCGATCTGGACTGCCACTCGGTAGTCGTCCAGCCACGTTTCTGGCTTGGATTCTCCTGTGAACTTGCTGATCCCCGTCGCCAATCGGAAGTTGGGAGGGATGTCAGCCGAACGGATGGCTCGACTGAAACACTCGGGACCAGAGACGATGGTCCTGCTTCCACTCGGACGGTCCACATCGTGGCCATCGCGGTGGGTCCGGCCCCTGTCGACCCTCCTCTGGGCGATATGCCCCCTCGCGTTGGGCCTTGGATCATAAGTGTCACCGACTGAACGCCGGTCATCATGATGTCGGGGCCCGTAGGGCCCACCCCGCGGAGGGGTGCGTGAACGGCGACGATCTTCGGGATTCATGGAACGGCTGCCCCCCCTGTGTCGCTGATGAGAACCGGGGCTCTGAACTGACCGATGCGTGTTCTCGTGAACAGAACTATTGTGGATCCTGTTGTGCGACTCGAAGACCGCCGAATTTTGCTGATGCGCCGTGTGCAGCAGGGCACGGATTTTCTCGATCCCTCTGCCAGCCTCAGAATCAGTCGGCTGGAGGGAATCGGTTATCTTGGCGGCGGCAGCCAGGTTGAGGACGGGTGTGCGGAACACCTCCACTTTGCTCCGCCGAGTGTGCCGACTGGCAGAACGGCGGGGCTGACGGCGAGCGCCGGATGTTTCGCCGACCTCGTGCTCGTTCCGGCCGGTCTGGCGGGGACTTTCATGGGAGTTGGCCATGTGCACTTCGGCTGCAGGTCCGCGACCCAAGTACTCGGAAGGAAACTCACTCGGAACTGAGTCCGAGCGCTGGGACGGCGGCGCCACTACAACCGACTCTAGGACTGCCACTTGTGAGGACGCGTGCTGGCGCGCCTGGGCGTGTTGCACCCAACGCTGGAGCCGCGGACGGCGGGACCGCTTATTGCGGCGTGCGACGGCGGCGTAGGTCGACACCGGAGCCGACTGCTGGAGAAGAAGGATACCGCGGGCGCCGGCACGGAAGTGCGTAGCGCCGTGGCTGGGGAGCGTCTCGACGTCGAGAGGGGCGTCCCGAAGCCATGCCGAATCATCGACGATGAAGGAGAGAGCGCCGAAGAGGATCTCGTGACCCATGCTCAAATCTCCACCGGATGACATGATGAAAAGATGTAGTCGCAAACTCGCCGGAAGTCGCTTAGACGCCTGCCCCATGGTGGGCGCCAACTGTCGTGGGTATAAGTCTCACAGTAGATGTGTAGGGTACAAAAGGATGGGCAGAGCCTTAGCTACGGCGAGGTTGTATGAGTTCAGACCCCTCTACGGTGGAGGTAAAAGCCCTACGTCTCAGTGCTCTTGGGAGCTTGTTGTCGAGTGGAATATGGATTACAGTGAATTGCTAACCCCTGCACCAATGGGGAAGGGCGGCTTATATAGAGTGCGCTGCCCTTCACAACGGTTCGGTGCACAGGGGTGGAGTAGTGGCGAATAAATGCCTACGTTACAGGTAACGTATGTCTTAAATGGTAATAAAGGTACATGGAAACGTATAACCGTTGCCCTCCAAGGGGGTTACGATGTACAGAGTGGAATCCAGTCGGTAAGTTTGATACGCTCCGAATGCTCATCTCCGACTGGATGATGGAGGAATCGTCACCGACTGGATGATGGGAAGTCCTTAATTCAGTCGGAACTGACTAAGGGCCTTATCCTTTACGAAGGGTAGTCCTTGGGTAGGACCCATGGGGCAGGCCTATGACCCTACCCTAGGACTATAACCCCATCAAGTAGCAAGCGACAGTAGTCGCAACAGTAGCAGCACAGCAAGACAAGTAACAGCAGTAGCAACAGTAGTAGCAGCAGCAGAGCAAGACAAGTAACAGCAGTAGCAACAGCAGAGCAAAACAAGTGACAACAGTAGCAACAGTAGGACAAACTCGTAGGCAATGGGTCGGTGATTTGTTTGGATGATATTCATCATGCAACAGTTATAACATGAAGAGATATGTGGCTAGCTCCCGTTCGTCAATGTGATGTAGGCATGCATTCCGTGTGTCGTCATACGTGCTTAGGGAAAAGAACTTGCATGCCATCTATTATCCATCCCTCCCGTGGCAGCGGGGTCCAAAAGGAAACTACGAGATATTAAGGTTCTCCTTTTAATAAAGAACCGGACCAACGCATTAGCACTTGGTGAACACATGAACTCCTCAAACTATGGTCATCACCGGGAGTGGTTCCGGTTATTGTCACTCCGGGGTTGCCGGATCATAACACATAGTAGGTAACTACAACTTGCAAGATCGGATCTAAAACACACATATATTGGTGACAACATAATAATTTCAGATCTGAAATCATGGCACTCAGGCCCTAGTGACAAGCATTAAGCATGGCAAAGTAGTAGCAACATCAATCTCAGAACATAGTGGATACTAGGGATCAATCCCCATCAAAACTAACTCGATTACATGATAGATCTCATCCTACTCATCACTGCCCAGCAAGCCTACGAATAGATTACTCACGAACGACGAAGAGCTTCATGGAATTGGAGAGGGAAGAAGGCTGATGATGACGTTGGCGACGATTTCCCCTCTCCGGAGCCCAAGACGGACTCCAGATCTGCCCTCCAGATGAAGAACGGGTGGTGGCGACACCTTCGTATTGCAAACGCGATGAAAACTTCTCTTTTTATTTTTTCTAGGACGAAAGGGGACTTATAGACCCGAGGTTGGGGGCAGCAGAGCCGTGTGGGCCCCACAAGCCTACCCGCCGCCACTAGGGGCGGTGGTGGCGGAGCCAGGGTTTGTGGCCCACTGGCCCACCCCCTCAGGTGGAACTTGGCGTAGATATTTTTTATATTTTCCAAAACTGCTCCCCGTAAATTTTCAGGACGTTTGGAGAACTTTGATTTCTGCACAAAAATGACACCAAGGCAATTCTGCTGAAAACAGCGTCAGTCTAGGTTAGTTCCATTCAAATCATGCAAATTAGAGTCCAAAGCAAGGGCAAAAGAGTTTGGAAAAGTAGGTACGATGGAGACGTATCAACTCCCCCAAGCTTAAAACCTTGCTTGTCCTCAAGCAACTCAGTTGACAAACTGAGAGAGAAAGAAAAACTTTGACAAACTCTGTTTGATCTTGTTGTTGCAACTATGTCTAACTCATAACCAGAACTTCAGCAAGATCACAAGTTAACCACATAAGCAAATGACACAAAGGTCTCACGGTAAACTAATATCAATGGCATAATCAGCTAACGAGCAAATAATAATGAGTTTCAAATACCAACACTTCAATCAAAACAAGCATGAAGCAATATGAATAGGTGGTATCTCGCTAGCTCTTTCTGAGACCGCAAAACATAAATGCAGAGCACTTTCAAAGATCAAGGGCTGACTAAACATTGTAATTCATAGCAACGAATATCCAGTCATAGTCATACTCAATATCAATCAAAAGCAAAGCATAAAAATGACAGAGGTGCTCTCTAATTGGTGCTTATATAGGAGGAGGATGACTCGACAGGAAAATAAATAGACATGCCCTTCGCAGAGGGAAGCATTGATTTGCAGAGGTGCCAGAGCTCAAGCTTTGAAAACAGAGATAATAATTTTGGGTGGCATGCTTTCATTTTCAACGCAATGACCAAGAGTTCTCAATATCTTCCATGCTACTCATGCTATAGGCGGTTCCCAAACAGAAAAGTAAAGTTTTAACTCGCCCACCACCAATCAATCACACACCACGGCTAGCCAAATCCTCGGGTACCGTCCATACTAACATCAATCCGGGGGGAGTCTTGTTTTACAGTTATGTTTTCGATTTAAGCGTGGAACTGGGCATTCCAATTACCGGCCCCTTTCTCATGAATGACAGTGAATAAACACATGTCGAGGATAACACTCCTAGCATGGAAGATACCAATAGCCCCCTGTCACCACATGAGTGGTTCGGGCATGCAAAACAGATTATTTCTTGAAGGTTTAGAGAATGGCACATGCAAATTTACTTGGAACGGCAGGTAGATACCGCAAATAGGTAGGTATGGTGGACTCTCATGGAAAAACTTTTGGGTTTATGGAAGTGGATGCACAAGCATTTTTCCGCTTAGTACAAGTGAAAGCTAGCAAAAGATTGGGAAGCGACCAACTAGGGAGCGACAACAGTCATCAAGATGCAATGAGTCTGACTAACATTGAATGCAAGCATGAACATGATATAAATCACCATGAACACGAACATCATAGAGGCTATGTTGATTTTGTTTCAACTACATGCATGAACATGCGCCAAGTCAAGCCACTTGAAACATTCAAAGGAGAATACCATCCTATCATACTACATCATAGTTATCTCAAAATCTATGTTGGCATTCAAGACAAACCATTATAAGCTCTCAGCTAAATAAGCATGGCATCAGAAACTATGATCTCTAAGTTCTCATTGCAAACATGGTTCTCTCACAACAAAGCTAAATCTGGGTCGACAAGCTAGTCATATTTACAAAAACAAAATAGATAGAGTTCATACCAGCTTTTCAGTCTCAGTCACTTCATCATATATCATCATTGTTGCCTTTCATTTGCACGATCGAACGATGTGAACAATAATAAGCGCATTGGACTGAGCTGAATCTGCAGGCAAACACAAAGGAGAAGACAAAGTAATATGGCTCTTTGAAAGTTAAACAGGTAAGCAAGTAAGAACCAATAAACATTGTAACCAATATCTTCTACCTTGACCCAAAGAAAAAGAAAACTATTTACACGGGAAAACTCCCAACAAGCAAAAGAAGAAAGAAAAATCTTTTTGGGTTTTCTTAAAAGGACACAAAACCAGAAAACAAGAAAATGAAAATAAACTAGCATGGATAATACAGTGGCAAAGTGTAATCACCGGCTAACAAGGTGAAAGCATAAGCATGAATGTAAAGTCGGTGAGAACACGTACTCCCCCAAGCTTAGGCTTTTGGCCTAGCTTGGTCTACTCCCATGGATGGTCCTGGCGAAACCCAAAGTCATAATGGGTGTTATACGGGAGTGCTGCAACCACTGCCTGAATAGCCGCCTCATGAAGTCGAGCAGCAGTCGCCTCCCTCTCATACTCCTCTGCCTCTCTATGGTTATGTAGTATCTTCGTTTTACCTGAAAGTCAAAGAAAGCAGGAGCAGGAAGGGTAATATGGAAAACACGCTGCCGGTTAAATATCAAGTGGTATAGGAGGGATCCATGACCTCTCTCAAGGAACTGGTAGCGTATTAGAGCGACACGATCAAGGTAGGCTGTACGGAGAGTTGGGTCTTCTGGACGGATGGATACTCCAAGAAAATTTGCTAAGCGTGTAGCATAAACTACACCAAAGAAATCCCCCTCACTGGCATTTTTATTCAGCCTCCTTGCTATTATAGCTCCCATATTGAAGCTCCTGTCACCTGTTACTGCACTCTTAAGGATACTAAGGTCGGAAGCGCATAGGTGACAATGTGCATCCTTGCCGTTAATGCACCTACCTATGAAGAGGACAAGGTAGTGCAAGGCAGGGAAATGGATGCTTCCTATGGTGGCTTGCGTGATATCTCTGGTTTCTCCAACATTTATACTAGAGACAAAGTCTCTGACCGAAGACTTAGAAGGATCATTAACACTACCCCCATCAGGTATCTTGCAAATCCTATTGAAATCCTCCAAATCCACGGTATAGGATTTATCGTACAGACCAAACAGTATGGATGAGTCACGGCCAACTAAGAATTTAAATCTACGCACGAAAGAGGCAGTGAGCATAGCATACTGTTCACATTTATCTGAGAGGAATTCTTCTAACTCGGCATTGCGGACAAGTGTATCAAACTCATCCTTGAAACCTGCTTCGATCATGAACTCATCGGAAGGCCATTCACATGGTTGTACCGGTGCATCCCTTAGTTGAAAAGGTTCGGGCTCCCGAAAAGAAAGATGAGGACCCTTCTTACTTGAGGAACCACCATGAAACTTCCTCGTGAACATAATTTCCTTTTGCTGAAATTTTTGAAGTTCAAGAGAAAAGTGAATGAAGACCAACCATACCTTGTAGCAACTACTCCTACTAGTGCCTAGACACCGTATCACGCGCTAAAACTATTTGGGACCGGCTAAAATCAATCTTTCTAACTCAAGAACAGGGTCACCAAGGTAGCAAGAATACGCGAAGGATAAAGCACTAGAGCAAAAACTAATTGGACCAATAGAGGAGTCACTTACCAAGGAGCAATTTCCCCAAAACGGTTAGGAGAATGGTGCTTTGAGCAATGAGATCGAAAATCACAGCCAAATGAGCAAGAACACGGGTTTGAGCTGCGAAACAATTTTTTCTGGAGGTGGAAGAAGAGGCTGAGAGCTGGAATGAGTGGAGGTGGTGCCTGTGGGCCCCACAAGCTTGCACCCCGCCACGAGGGGGGTAGGTGGCGGTGGCAGGGCTTGTGGCCCACTGGTCAGGCCCCAGGCGAGCTCTCAGGCCCAGAAATTTTCAAAAATTCGAGAAAAAAACATACTAAATTTTCAGGACCATCGGAGAACTTTTTATTTTCGAGGTATTTTTCTCCGGGACGCTAAAACAGAAAACAGGAAAAGCTAAACTAATTCTATCATTTTTCTTCTAAGCAAAAGAAAATGAAAACTCAAAACAGAGGTATGTGACTCCTTGATTCATCCGTTTCATGGTCATCGAAAGAAATCTGTCAATGGGGTTGATCAAGTCCTTATGACAAAACCTTCTCGAATTGCAAGAGAGAACGGAGAATTTTCGAATAGCCACTATGTCACCTCAATGGGGATATGTATCTCCCCAACAAGCAAATCATACTTCATCTTGACACGAGGAATAGGGCATTCAAAGCTCCCAATGAGAATCGATGAAGTCTTTTCGATAGCATTGATGCAATGTACTTGATATCGTTTCTTCGGAAAGTGCACCGTGTGCTCATTACCGTCGACATGGAAAGTGACATTGCCTTTGTTGCAATCTATAACAGCCCCTGCAGTGTTTAAAAAGGGTCTTCCAAGGATGACAACCATGGCATCATCCTCAGGAATATCCAAGATAACAAAGTCTGTTAAGATAGTGGTGTTAGCAACCACAACAGGCACATCCTCGCAAATGCCGATAGGGAAAGCAGTTGATTTGTCGGCCATTTGCAGAGAAATTTCAGTGGGTGTTAACTTATCCAACTCAAGTCTACGATAAAGAGAGAGTGGCATAACACTAACACCGGCTCCAAGGTCACATAAGGCAGTTTTACGTAGTTTCCTTTAATGGAGCAAGGTATAGTGGGCACTCCGGGATCACCAAGTTCCTTAGGAGTTCCACCTTTAAAAGTATAGTTGGCAAGCATGGTGGAGATCTCAAGATCCGGTATCTTCTATTTATTAGTCATGATATCTTTCATGTACTTGGCATACGGAGACATTTTTGAGCATATCAGTTAACCGCATCTGGAGAAAGATGGGTCTTATCATCTCAACGAAGCGCTCAAAATCCTCATCATCCTTTTTCTTGGATGGCTTAGCAGGAAAGGGCATAGGTCTCTGAACCCATGGCTCTCTTTCTTTACCATGCTTCCTAGCAGTGAAGTCATTCTTATCGTATTTCTTAGGTTGTGGGTTATCAGGATTAACCGTAGGTTCAATCTCCACATCCTCATCATTGCTAGGTTGAGCATTATTATGAACATCACTGTCCATATTGTCACCAGGTTCATGTTCATCACCAGATTGTGTTTCTGCATCAGACGCAGAAATATCATTAGGTTCTTCAGGTGTGACAGTATTTGGTGAACTGGCATGCAGGCTTCTATCATCCTTCTTCTTCTCCTTAGGATGACTGGGTGTATCAGCATTGATTCCTTGAGAAACTTGATCAATTCTCTTAGGATGACCTTCAGGATACAAAGGTTCCTAAGTCATTTTGCCTCCTCTAGTAATGACTCTGACAGAGTTGTCATTTAATTCATTGAGCAGGTCATTCTGAGCTTTAAGTACTTGTTCTACCTGAGTAGTAATCATAGAAGCATGTTTACTCAGAAGCTTCAGATCATTGACATTTCTGTCTACACAAGCATGTTTACTCAGAAGCATCATCAAGCACAGGCGACATATCAAGATTTCTAGCACGAGGTGATATCGCAAACTTACTCATAACTGAAGGTAAATCAAGTGCAGAGCTAGATGGCAATTCCTTACCTCCCCTCGTAGTTGAGGGCAAGACTTTGGTCTTCGGATCCTTCAGATTCTTCATAGTGATCAGCAGATATCAATCCCAAGTGACTCAGAGAATATAGCAATACCTCCCCGGCAACATCGCCAGAAAAATGCTTGATGTCAACTGTTCTTCCCCTTGCAACGGCACCAGAAGAATGCTGCTAGCACTCTCCGGCAATCGAAACTAGAAGAATGTTGTTGACGCCCACCAGCGCGTGGGATCGTAGCAGTTTTCGAGGGTAGAGTATTGAACCCAAATTTGTTGGTTCGCACGATGGGAGGTGAGAGAATACTCTCAAGTATTAGCACCTGAATATGTCAGATTCAGCCACACCTGAAAGATTAGTATCTGCAAGCGAAGTAGTAACAGCAAAGTAGCGAGTAACGGCAGTGGCAAGGAACAGCGATAGTGACAGCAGTAGCAAGTAGCAAGAGTAGAAAGCGACAATAGTAGCAACAGTAGCAGCAGAGCAAGACAAGTAACAACAGTAGCAACGGTAGTAGCAGTAGCAGAGCAAGACAAGTAACAACAGTAGCAATAGTAGTAGCAGCAGCAGAGCAAAACAAGTGACAACAGTAGCAAAAGTAGGACAAACTCGTAGGCAATGGGTCGGTGATTTGTTTGGATGATATTCATCATGCAACAGTTATAACACACAGAGATATGTGGCTGGCTCCCGTTCGTCAATGTGATGTAGGCATGCATTCCGTGTGTCGTCATACGTGCTTAGGGAAAAGAACTTGCATGACATCTATTGTCCATCCCTCCCGTGGCAGCGGGGTCCAAAAGGAAACTACGGGTCGTCATACGTGCTTAGGGAAACGAACTTGCATGACATCTATTGTCCATCCCTCCCGTGGCAGCGGGGTCCAAAAGGAAACTACGGGATATTAAGGTTCTCCTTTTAATAAAGAACCGGACCAACGCATTAGCACTTGGTGAACACATGAACTCCTCAAACTATGGTCATCACCGGGACTGGTTCCGGTTATTGTCACTCCGGGGTTGCCGGATCATAACACATAGTAGGTAACTACAACTTGCAAGATCGGATCTAAAACACACATATATTGGTGATAACATAATAATTTCAGATCTGAAATCATGGCACTCGGGCCCTAGTGACAAGCATTAAGCATGGCAAAGTAGTAGCAACATCAATCTCAGAACATAGTGGATACTAGGGATCAATCCCCATCAAAACTAACTCGATTACATGATAGATCTCATCCTACTCATCACCGCCCAGCAAGCCTACGAATAGATTACTCATGAACGACGAAGAGCTTCATGGAATTGGAGAGGGACGAAGGCTGATGATGACGATGGCGATGATTTCCCCTCTTCGGAGCCCAAGGCGAACTCCAGATCTGCCCTCCAGATGAAGAATAGGTGGTGGCGGCGCCTCCGTATCGCAAACGCGACGAAAACTTCTCTTTTTATTTTTCTGGGACGAAAGGGGACTTATAGACCCGAGGTTGGGGGCGGCAGAGCCGTGTGGGCCCCACAAGCCTGCCCACCGCCACCAGGGGGGTGGTGGCGGAGCCAGGGCTTGTGGCCCACTGGCCCACCCCCTTAGGTGGAACTTGGCGCAGATATTTTTTATATTTTCCAAAACTGCTCCCCGTAAATTTTCAGGACGTTTGGAGAACTTTGATTTCTGCACAAAAATAACACCAAGGCAATTTTGCTGAAAACAACGTCAGTCCAGGTTAGTTCCATTCAAATCATGCAAATTAGAGTCCAAACCAAGGGAAAAAGAGTTTGCAAAGTAGATACGATGGAGACGTATCAATTGACAACCCCTTTATACAAAAGTAGGTTTCGCGGTTCTATCAATTGCTCGACAGTAATTTTTTCACCCATCGTAATATTTGCTATTTTGAGAGAAGCCTCTAGTGAACACTATGGCCCCCGGGTCTACTTCACATCATATTTTCAGCCTTACACTTTTACTTCGTTGCACTTTCCGCCTTTAGATCTCACTTTGCAATCAATCTTGAAGGGATTGACAACCCCTTTATAGTGTTGGGTGCAAGCTTGTTTGTGTTTGCGCAGGTACTCTGGACACTTGGCTTGATTCTCCTAGTGGATTGATACCTTGGTTCTCAAAACTGAGGGAAATACTTACTGCTTCTGTGCTGCATCACCTTTTCCTCTTCAAGGGAAAAACCAACACAAGCTCAAGAGGCAGCATGAGGCCAGCCCTAGTGGGCTATGTCGGCTAGGAAAAGAAAACCAAAGAAAAAAAAATAGGGAGGTGGGAACGAAGGAGAGGACTCCTCCTTCCCCAAACCGAATTGGGGTTGGAGTCCACCTCCTCCTCTCTCGGCCGGCGCCCTTGGGGCTCTCTTGATCCCAAGGCTAGACCTTCCTCCCCTCCTATATATACTAGAGGTTTAGGGTTTTTAGGACACAACTTTAGCCACGTGCAACCCTAAACCTCTGCTTCGTAGTTCTTCCTCTAGATCGGTTTTCTGCGAAGCTCGGGCGGAGCCCTGCAGGACTAGTTCATCACCATCACCGGCGCGTCGTCACGCTGCCGGAGAAATCATCTACTTCCCCGTCTCTCTTGCTGGATCAAGAAGGCGGAGATCGTCATGGAGTTGTACGTGTGCTGAACGCGGAGGTGCCGTCCGTTCGGCGCTGGATCAGAACGGATCGTGGGACGTCGGTTATTTGAATCACGAAGCTGTACCACTACATCAACCGCGTTTCTTAACGCTTCCTGCTTAGCGATCTACAAGGGTATGTGGATCCGATCTCCCTCTCGTAGATGAACATCACCATGATAGGTCTTCGTGTGCGTAGGGAAATTTTTGCTTCCCATGCAACGTTCCCCAATAGTGGCATCATGAGCTAGGTTCATGCGTAGACGTAATCTCGAGTAGAACACAAAAGTTTTTGTGGGCATTGATGTTCGATTTGCTGCCCTCCTTAGTTTTTTTTCGATTCGACGGTATTGTTGGATTGAAGCGGCCCGGACCAACATTACTCGTACGCTTACGAGAGACCGGTTTCATCGACTAACATGCAACTTGTTGCATAAAGATGACTGGCGGGTGCCTGTTTGTTCAACTTTAGTTGAATTGGATTTGACCGAGGCGGTCCTTGGAGAGAGGTTAAATAGCAATTTGCACATCTCCGTTGTGGTTTTTGCGTAAGTAAGATGCGATCATACTAGATACCCATAGTAGCCACGTAAAACATGCAACAACAAATTAGAGGACGTCTAACTTGTTTTTGCAGGGTATGCTTGTGATGTGATATGCTCAAAGACATGATCTGATATATTTGATGTATGAGATGATCATGTTGTAATAGTTAATATCGACTTGCACGTCGATGCTACGGCAACCGTCAGGAGACATATGGTTGTCTTTAAACTAACGTTTGTGTTTGCAGATGCGTTTACTATATTTCTAGGTTGTAACTTTAGTGGTAATAGCATAGATAGCACGACAACCTCGATGGCGGAACAATGATGGAGGTCATGATGATGGAGATCATGGTGTGGCGCCGATGACGATGAAGATCATGTCGGTGCTTTGGTGATGGAGATCAAGAAGCACAAGATCATGGCCATATCATGCCACTTATGAATTGCATGTGATGTTAATCCCTTTATGCACCTTATCTTGCTTAGAACGATGGTAGCATTATAAGGTGATCCCTCACTAAAATTTCAAGATAAAATTATGTTCTCCACGATTGTGCACCGAGGCGACAGTCCGTCGTTTCGAGACACCACATGATGATCGGGTGTGATAGACTCAACGTTCACATACAACGGGCGCAAAACAGTTGCACACGCGGAACACTCGGGTTAAATTTGACGAGCCTAGCATGTGCAGACATGGCCTCGGAACACGAGAGACCGAAAGGTCGAGCATGAATCATATAGTTGATATGATTAGCATAGAGATGTTTACCACTGAGACTACACTAACCTCACGTGATGATCGGATTTGAGTTAGTGAATTTGGATCATGCCACACTCAAGTAACTAGAGGGATGTTGATACGTCTCCAACGTATCTATAATTTTTGATCGTTCCATGATATTATATTATCAACTTTGGATGTTTTATATGCATGAATATGCTATTTTATATTATTTTTGGGAGTAACCTATTGACCTAGAGCCGAGTGCCAGTTCTTGTTTTTTTCCTTGTTTTTGACCTTTTTCAAATAGGAATATCAAACGGAGTCCAAATGGAATAAAACTTTTGCCGTGATTTTTTATGGAAAATATAAAAAACACAAAAAGAAAAAGATACCAGAGGGGAGTCCCCAGGAAGCCACGAGCCAGGGAGGCGCGTCCACCCCCTTGGGTGCGCCTGGGGGGCTCGTGACTCCCTCGTGGGTCCCCCTGACTTGTTCTCGACGCCATCCGCTCCTATAAATACAGAAACCTTCAGAAATAAACCTAGATCAGGAGTTCCGCCGCCGCAAGCCTCTGTAGCCACCAAAAACCAATCGGGAGCCCGTTCCGGCACCCTGCCGGAGGGCGAATCCATCTCTGGTGGTCTTCTTCATCATCCCGGCGATCTCCATGACGAGGAGGGAGTAGTTCTCCCTTAGGGCTGAGGGTATGTACCAGTACCTATGTGTTTGATCTCTCTCTCTCTCGTGTTCTTGAGATGTCATGATCTCGATGTACCACGGGCTTTGCTACTATAGTTGGATACTATGATGTTCTCCCCCCTCTCCCTTCTTGTAATGAATTGAGTTTCCCCTTTGAAGTTATCTTATGGGATTGAGTCTTTAAGAACACTTGATGTATGTCTTGCACGTGTCTATCTGTGGTGGCAATGGGATATTCATGTGAGTACTTGATGTATGTTTTGGTGATCAACTTGCGGGTTTCGTGACATCGGGGACCTATGCATATGGGTTGGCACACATTTTGACTCTCTGGTAGAAACTTTGGGGCACTCTTTGAAGTTCTATGTGTTGGTTGAATAGATGGTTCTGAGATTGTGTGATGCATATTGTATAATCATGCCCACAGATACTTGAGGTGACAATGGAGTATCTAGGGGACATTAGGGTCTTGGTTCATGTGTGTCTTAAGGTGTTATTCTAGTACGAACTCTAGGATAGATTGAACGAAAAGAATAGCTTCGTGTTATTTTAATACGGACTCTTGAATAGATCGATCAGAAATAATAACTTTGTGGTGGTTTCGTACCCAACAATAATCTCTTCGTTTGTTCTCCACTATTAGTGACTTTTGAGTGACTCTTTGTTGCATGTTGAGGGCTAGTTATATGATCCAATTATGTTATCATTGTTGAGAGAACTTCACTAGTGAAAGTATGAATCCTATGCCTTGTTTCCACGCATTGCAATACCGTTGGTGCTCACTTTTATTATTAATTACCTTGCTTTTTTTATATTTTCAGATTACAAAAACTTATATCTATTATCCATATTGCACTTGTATCACCATCTCTTCGCCGAACTAGTGCACCTATACAACTTACCATTGTATTGGGTGTGTTGGGGACACAAGAGACTCTTTGTTATTTGGTTGCAGGGTTGCTTGAGAGAGACCATCTTCATCCTATGCCTCCCACATATTGATAAACCTTAGGTCACCCACTTAAGGGAAAATTGCTACTATCCTACAAACCTCTACACTTGGAGGCCCAACAACGTCTACAAGGAGAAGGTTGCGTAGTAGACATCAAGCTCTTTTCTGGCGCCGTTGCCGGGGAGGTTAGCGCTTGAAGGTATATCTTTATATCTTGCAATTGAATCTTTTAGTTTCTTGTTTTATCACTAGTTTAGTTTATTAATATAAAACTACAAAAAAATGGAATTAAGGTTGCCTCATATGCTTCATATTTTTAATGTCTTTCGTGAAAATGATGGTAAGGAAAATTGTGCTCAAGTGCTAGAAGAAGAATTACATAGAATGCTTGGCATAAAATATGTGAATGATGAGCATGATTGCAATGCTGTTAGTATGAATTCTTTGGATACCCATGATGCGAATGATATGCAAAGCAACAAGCTTGGGGATGCTATGTTTGATGAAGATGATCTTTTCAGTTTCCCCACTTTGAATGATCAAATTTATTATGATGAAAGCATGCCCCCTATTTATGATGATTATTGTGATGATACTTATGATATAGATAAGAAAGATGATAAAACTTGTCACAATTATGAGTACCCTTTTACTGAACATTACTCTTTTAATGTGGAAACAATTCGTAGTGTTCAAGTCTTTTACGATACTCTCACTACTATTGATGAGAATAAATTTCCTTATGTGGAGAGTAGTAAAATTTCTATGCTTGTAGATCATGAAAAGAATGCTTTAGGTGCTGGTTATATTGTTGAATTCATTCATGATGCTACTGAAAATTATTATGAGAGAGGATCATATGCTTCTACATATTGCAATAATATCAAGCTTCATCTCCATGTGTTGAAACTTTTGAAGTCATGCTTGTTTTATCTTCCTATGCTAGTTGATTCTTGCTCCAATAAATTGTTTGATCATAAAATCCCTATGCATAGGAAGTGGGTTAGACTTAAATGTGCTAGTCATATGCTCCATGATGCTTCCATTATGTTTCAATCCTTATCTTTTATGTGAGCATCATTGAAATCATCATGCCTAGCTTGAAAGGCATTAAAGAGAAGTGCTTGTTGGGAGACAACCCAATACGTATCCTTACTGTTTTTGTGTGTTCACATGATTAAGCTATTGTATTAATCATATTTTATTACCTTATTTTCAATAAAGTTCCAAGTAAAGCCTTTATGATTAGTTTGGGTGATAGTTGTTTGATCTGAAAAATACAAAAACTTTGCGCTCGCCTTGTTTCCACGCATTGCAATACCGTTCGTGCTCACTTTTATTATTAATTACCTTTCTGTTTTTATATTTTCAGATTACAAAAACTTATATCTATTATCCATATTGCACTTGTATCACCATCTCTTCGCCGAACTAGTGCACCTATACAACTTACCATTGTATTGGGTGTGTTGGGGACACAAGAGACTCTTTGTTATTTGGTTGTAGGATTGCTTGAGAGAGACCATCTTCATCCTACGCCTCCTGCGGATTGATAAAACTTAGGTCACCCACTTGAGGGAAAATTGCTACTGTCCTACAAACCTCTGCACTTGGAGGCCCAACAACGTCTACAAGGAGAAGGTTGCGTAGTAGACATCAGATGTCTATTTGAGTGGGAGTTTATTAGTGATATGATTAGTTAAACTCTAATTATCTTGAACATAGTCTAAGTCCACTTTGCAATATTTTATGTTGTAGATAAATGGCTCACACAGTAGCAACACTGAATTTCAATACGTTCCTAGAGAAAGCTAAGCTGAAAGATGATGGTAGCAACTTTGTAGACTGGGCTTGTAACCTTAGGCTCATCCTACAAGCTGGGAAAAAGAATTATGTCCTTGATGCTGCGCTAGGAGATGAACCACCCGCTACGTATGACCAAGATGTTTTGAACGCTTGGCAATCACGTAAGGAGGATTACTCAGTAGTTCAATGTGCAGTCTTGTATGGCTTCGAACCGGGACTTCAACGACGCTTTGAACGTCATGGAGCATATGAGATGTTCTAGGAGTCGAAGTTTATCTTTCAGAAGAACGCTCGGATCGAGAGGTATGAGACCTCTGACAAATTCTATGCTTGCAAGATGGAGGAGAATTCGTCTGTCAGTGAACATGTGCTCAAAATGTCTCGGTACTCAAACCGTCTAGCCGATCTAGGGATTGAACTCGCGCAAGAGGCTACCACTGTCAGAATTCTTCAATCACTGCCACCTAGCTACAAGAGCTTTGTGTTGAGCTATAACTTGCAAGGGGATGGGTCACTGGAAGCGCAATTGCCCCAAGTATTTGGCCGATAAGAAGGCGGCCAATGCCAAACCAGGTATATGTGATATACATGTTATTGATGTGTACCTAACCAACTCTCGTAGTAGTGCCTGGGTATTTGATACCGGTTCTGATGCTCATATTTGCAACTCGAAGCAGGGACTGCGGAATAGACGAATGTTGGTGAAGGATGAAGAGACGATGCGCATGAGAAATGATTCCAAGGTTGATGCAATCGCCGTCGGCACAGTCTCACTTCTGTTACCATGAGGATTAGTTATGAACTTAAATAATTGTTATTTAGTGCCTGCGTGAACATTATATATGGATCTTCTTTATTGCGAGATGGTTACTCATTTAAGTCAGAGAATAATGGTTGTTCTATTTTTATGAGTAATATCTTTTATGGTCATGCACCCAATGTGGGGGGTTTGTTCATATTGAATCTTGATTGTGATGACACACATATACATAACATTCAGACCAAAATATGTAGAGTTAAACAATGATAGCGCCACCTTTTTGTGGCACTGCCGTTTAGGTCATATTGGTGTAAAGCGCATGAAGAAACTCCATGCTGATGGGCTTTTGGAGTTACCTGATTTCAAATCACTTGACACGTGTGAACCATGCCTCATGGGCAAGATGACTAAGACTCCGTTCTCTGGAACAATGGAGCGCGCAAGTGACTTGTGGGAGATCATACATACTGATGTGTGTGGTCCAATGAGTGTGGAGGCGCACGACGGATATCGTTATTTTCTCACCTTCACTGATGATTTGAGTAGGTAAGGATATATTTACTTGATGAAGCACAAGTCTAAAACGTTTGAAAAGTTCAAGCAATTTCAGAGTGAAGTTGAAAATCATCGTAACAAGAAGATCAAGTTCCTACGATCTGATCGAGGGGGCGAATATCTAAGTTTCGAGTTTGGTGCTCACTTAAGACAATGTGGAATCGTTTCATAGTTGACACCGCCTGGAACACCACAGTGTAATGATGTGTCCGAACATCGTAATCGTACTTTGTTAGATATGGTACAATCTATGATGTCTCTTACCGATTTGCCATTATCGTTTTGGGGTTATGCATTAGAGACATCTACATTCACTTTAAATAGGGCACCATCAAAATCCATTGAGACGACACTATATGAGCTATGGCATGGCAAGAGGCCAAAGTTGTTGTTTCTTAAAGTTTGGGGATGCGATGCTTATGTCAAAAAGCTTCAGCCTGAAAAGCTAGAACCCAAAGCGAAAAAGTGCGTCTTCATAGGAGACAATTGGGTACACCTTCTATCTCAGATCCGAGGGCAAAGTGTTTGTTGCTAAGCACGAAGCTGTTCTTGAGAAGGAGTTTTCTCTCGAAAGAATTGAGTGGGAGGAAGATAGAACTTGATGAGGTTGTGGAACCTCTGCTCCCTCTTGATGGTGGCGCAGGGCAGAGAGAAATCTCTGTCGAGGCAACACCAGTTGAGGAGGAAGCTAATGATGATGATCATGAAGCTTCAGATCAAGTTACTATCAGACCTCGCAGGTCGACAAGATCACGTATTGCTCCTGAGTGGTACGAGAATCCTGTCTTATCGATCACGTTGTTAGACAACAATGATCCTGCGAATTATGAAGAAGCAATGGTGGGCCCGGATTCCAACAAATGGTTAGAGACCTTGAATTCCGAGATAGGATCTATGTATGAAAACAAAGTATGGATTTTGGAAGTATTACCTGAAGGTCGCAAGGCTATTCAGAACAAATGGATCTTTAAGAAGAAGACGGACGTGGACGGTAATGTGACCGTTTATAAAGCTCGACTTGTGGCAAAGGGTTTTTCACAAGTTCAAGGATTTGACTACGATGAGACATTCTCACCGGTAGCGATGCTTAAGTCCGTCCGAATCATGTTAGCAATAGCTGCATTTTTTGTTTATGGAATCTAGCAAATGGATGTCAAAACGGTGTTCCTTAATGGGTTTTCTTAAGGAAGAGTTGTATATGATGAAACCCGAAGGTTTTGTCGATCCAAAGAATACTAACAAAGTATGCAAGCTCCAGCGATCCATTTATGGACTGGTGCAAGCATCTCGGAGTTGGAATAAGCGCTTTGATGAGGTGATCAAGACTTTTGGGTTTATACAAGTTGTTGGAGAATCTTGTATTTACAAGAAAATGAGTGGGAGCTCTGTAGCATTTCTAATATTATATGTGGATGACATATTGCTGATTGGAAACAATGTGGAGTTTTTAGAGAGCGTGAAGGATTACTTGAAAAAATGTATTTCAATGAAAGACCTAGGAGAAGCTGCTTACATATTAGGCATTAAGATCTATAGGGATAGATCGAGGCGCCTAATAGGACTTTCACAAAGCACATACATTGATAAAGTTTCGAAGAAGTTCAAAATGGAGCAGTCCAAGAAGGGATTCTTGCCAGTGGTACAAGGTATAAAGTTGAGTAAGACTCAATGTCCAGTAACTGCGGAAGATAGAGAAAAGATGAGTACCGTCCCCTATGCTTCAGCCATAGGGTCTATCATGTATGCAATGTTGTGCACAAGACCGGACGTCAGCCTGGCCATAAGTATGGCAGGCAAGTTTCAAAGTAATCCAGGAGTGGATCACTAGATGGCGGTCAAGAATATTCTGAAGTACCTGAAAAGGACTAAGAAAATGTTTCTCGTTTATGGAGGTGACGAAGAGCTCATCGTAAAGGGTTACATCGATGCAAGCTTTGACACTGATCCGGATGACTCTAAGTCTCAAACCGGATATGTATTTATTCTTAATGGGGGTGAGGTAAGCTGGTGCAGTTTCAAGCAAAGCGTCGTAGCAGATTCTACAAGTGAAGCGGAGTACATGGTTGCCTTGGAGGCAGCTAGGGAGGGTGTGTGGATGAAGCAGTTCATAAAGGATCTTGGAGTTGGGCCGAGCGCACTAAATCCAGTAACTCTGTTTTGTGACAACACTGGTGCCATTACTCTAGCCAAGGAACCAAGGTTTCACAAAAAAACCAGACACATCAAACGACGCTTCAACCTCATCCGTGACCATGTTGAAGGAGAGGACGTAAATATTTGCAAAGTGCACACGGATCTGAATGTTGCAGATCCACTGACTAAACCTTTTCCACGTGCGAAGCATGATCAACACCAGAACTGAATGGGTGTTAGATTCATTCCAATGTAAATCGCATAGCGATGTGAGGATAGATTATTGACTCTAGTGCAAGTGGGAGACTGTTGGAAATATGCCCTAGAGGCAATGATAAAATAGCTATTATTATATTTCATGTTTTAAGATAATCGTTTACTATCCATCCTATAATTGTATCGAATGAAAACATAAATGCATGTGTGGATATATAGCCAAAACAATGTCCCTAGTAAGCCTCTAGTTGACTAGCTAGTTGATCAAGGATGGTTAAGGTTTTCTGACGATATGCAAGTGTTGTCACTTGATGACTGGATCACATCATTAGGAGAATGATGTGATGGACAAGACCCAAACTATGAACGTGGCATGTGATCGTGTTATTTTGTTGCTATTGTTTTCTGCGTGTCAAGTATTCATTCCTATGACCATGAGATCATGTAACTCACTAACACCAAAGGAATACCTTGTGTGTATCAAACATCGCAACATTACTGGGTGACTATAAAGGTGCTCTACACATATCTCCTAAGGTGTCCGTTGAGTTAGCATGGATCAAGACTGGGATTTGTCACTCCATGTGACGGAGAGGTATCTCGGGGCCCACTCGGTAATACAACATCACATATAAGCCTTGCAAGCAATGTGACTCAAGTGTTAGTCACGGGATCTTGTATTACGAAACGAGTAAAGAGACTTGCCGGTAACGAGATTGAAATAGGTATAGGGATACGAACGATCAAATCTCGGGCAAGTAACATACCGAAGGACAAAGGGAATGGTATACGGGATCATATGAATCTTTGGCACACAGGTTCAGCCAATAAAATCTTCATAGAATATGTAGGATCCAATATGGACATCCAGGTCCCGCTGTTGGATATTGACCGGGGAGTGTCTCACGTCATGTCTGCATAGTTCTCGAACCCGCAGGGTCTGCACACTTCAGGTTAGGTGACGTTTTGGTATAGTTGAGTTATAGGTGTTGGTGACCGAAGGTTGTTCGTAGTCCCAGATGAGATCACGGACGTCACGAGGGTTTTTGGAATGGTCTGGAAATGAAGATTGATATATAGGATGGTTTCATTTGCTTTCCGGAAAGATTTGGCATTACCGGTAGTGTACCGGGAGTGACAAATGGGTTCCCGGTTTTCACCGGGAGGGGCCCACCCACCCGGGAGTGGGCCTAATTGCCCAAGGGTGGCGCACCAGCCCTTAGTGGGCTGGTGAGACCAGCCCAAGTGGGCTATGTCAGCTAGGAAAAGAAAACCAAAGAAAATAAAAAAAGAGGGAGGTGGGAAGGAAGGAGGAGACTCCTCCTTCCCCAAACCGAATTGGGGTTGGAGTCCACATCCTCCTCTCTCAGCCGTCTCCCTTGGGGCTCTCTTGAGCCCCAAGGCTAGCCCCTCCCCTCCTCCTATATATACTAGAGGTTTTAGGGTTTTTGATACACGGCTTTAGCCACGTGCAACCCTAAACCTCTACTTCGTAGTTCTTCCTCTAGATCGGTTTTCTGCGGAGCTCGGCCGGAGCCCTGCAGGAATAGATCATCACCATCACCGGCGTGCCGTCACACTGCCGGAGAACTCATCTACTTCCCCGTCTCTCTTGCTGGATCAAGAAGGCGGAGATCGTCATCGAGCTGTACGTGTGCTGAACGCGGAGGTGTCGTCCGTTCGGCGCTAGATCGGAACGGAACGTGGGATGACGGTGATTTGAATCACGAAGTTGTAGCACTACATCAACCGCATTTCTTAACGCTTCCCGCTTAGAGATCTACAAGGGTATGTGTATCTGATCTCCCTCTCGTAGATGAACGTCACCATGATAGGTCTTCGTGTGCGTAGGAAATTTTTGTTTCCCATGCAACGTTCCCCAATAGTTTCCGCCCTACTAGGTGACTTGATCGCCTGGTTGAGGTCACCTAGGATGCCACGGGTGGACGAGTTTTGGTTTGGCTTAGGACCGGCAATTTTGGGGGTCGCATAGTGTTCCCGCCCCCCTAGGAAACTTGATTGCCTAGGTTGAGGCAGCCTAGCATGCCACGGTTGGGCGAGTTTTGGTTTGGCCTAGGACCGGTGATTCCGGGGGTCAAATGGTGTTCCCGCCCCGCTAGGTAACTTGACCGCCTAGTTGTGGTGATCATGTACGCCGCGGGTTGGTGAGTTTTGGTGTGGCTTAGGACCGACAATTAAGGGTGTCCCATGGTCTTCCCATCCCGCTAGGCGACTTGATCACCTAGTTAAGGGTACCTAGCACGCAACGGGTGGGCTAGTTTTAGTTTGTCTTAGGACAATCAATTCCGGGGGTCGCATGGTGTTCCCTCCCGTCTAGGCATCTTGATCACGCGACCTAGCACACTACGGGTGGACGATTTTGGTTTTGGCTTAGGACCGGGGATTCCAGGGGGTCGCGTGGCGTTTTCGCCCCATAGGCGACTTGATCTTCTAGTTGACGCGACCTAGCACACCATGGGTGGGCCATGGCTGGGCGAGTTTTGGTTTGGCTTAGGGCTAGCGATTTCGGGGGTCGCATGGTTTTCCCGCCCCGCTAGGCAACTTGGTCGCCTGGTTGAGGCAACCTAGCGCACCATGTGTGGGCGAGTTTTGGTTTGGCTTAGGGCCGACGATTTCCGGGGTCGCATGGTGCTCCCGCCCTACTAGGTG
Source organism: Hordeum vulgare subsp. vulgare (assembly GCF_904849725.1). NCBI lineage: Eukaryota > Viridiplantae > Streptophyta > Magnoliopsida > Poales > Poaceae > Hordeum > Hordeum vulgare. The sequence continues at coordinate 281,457,253 of NC_058524.1, read as the reverse complement.
ACTTGATCGCCTCGTTGAGGCGACCTAGCATGCCATGGGTGGGCGAGTTTTTGTTTGGCTTAGAACCGGTGATTCCAGGAGTCACACGGTGTTCCCGCCTTGCTAGGCGACTTTCGCCTGGTTGAGGTGACCTAGCATGCCATGGTGGACGAGTTTTTATTTGGTTTAGGACCAGCGATTTCGGGGGTCGCATGGTGTTCCCTTCCCCTAGGCGGCTTGATTTCCTAGGTTGGGGCAACCTAGCATGCCATGGTTGGGCCAGTTTTGGTTTGGCTTAGGACCGGCGATTCCGGGGGTCGAATGGTGTTCCCGCCCCGCTAGGCAACTTGATCGTCTCATTGTGGCGATCTAGCACGCCACGGGTAGGTGAGTTTTGGTGTGGCTTAGGACCGACAATTATGAGCATCGCTTGGTGTTCCCATCCCGCTAGGCGACTTGATCAGCTTGTTGAGGCGACCTAGCACGCAACGGGTGGGCTAGTTTTGGTTTGTCTTAGGACCAGCAATTCCGGGGGTCGCATGGTGTTCCCGCCCTACTAGGCATCTTGATCGCGCGACCTAGCACACCACGAGTGGACGATTTTGGTTTTGGCTTAGGACCTGGGATTCCAGGGGGGTCGCGTGGTGCTTCCGCCCCATAGGCGACTTGATCATATGGTTGAGGCGACCTAGCACACCATGGGTTGGCGAGTTTGATTTTGGCTTAGGACCTGGAATTCTGGGGGTCGCCTGGTGTTTCCGCCCCATGGGCGACTTGATCACATGGTGGGTGAGCTTTGCTTTTTCAAGATCTGAGGAGACTTTTGACGGGCGTGAGGTGCGACCGGTCGACTAAACCGACGGATTCTAAGATAGGAGAAGTTCTGAATAAGTTTGGCATCAATCTAGTTTGCAGTTTTTTTGGTTGATTCCCTACCTAAGGCATGTAAAAATGTTATGAAGAAAATAAAGAAATCAACAAAAAATGTGTGGTTTAGTACCTCACCATCTATTTGGTCTGGGGAGGTCTCTATCTTAAACCCTGTCGGGCCAGGTATGGCAGAAACTATGTCCTTGCCTAGTTTTCACTATCTATGTTGCCATCACAGAAGCAACAAAGAATTGGGGTTATTTTTCATGATTTCTACACTGAACCAGTTTCTGCCTTATTTCCAAATGTAAAAGCTAACAAAAGTACATGCAATACATAATTAAAGAATGTGTTGGAAAAAATATGGGCACACAGAAATGGAACATTAATTTAGCACCAGAGACTATGAAGTGCTTGTTATCTGCTCAAGCATTGTGCATAAAAAATGCTAACATTTCATAGAGCAGTAACAAGACAGTGATGAAAAACTAGTACACTCACAGCAGAAATCTAAAACTCAAAACAGCCTGAACAAAAAATTGTGTTCGCTCGGTGATATTACACTTAAACGTGCTTCAGATGTCCACTACAATTGCCCACTGTAAGTGGTAGCTGTTAGAGTTAGAGACAGATATCAATTGTAACCTCAACAAACTCTCTCTTTCTCTCATACCTTTCCTCTCTTTGTACGCTACCGATCCTAGCGATCGTTGCCTTTTCTTGTACGCTAAGGCAAGGTTATTGCCTCAATCAATATATACATATGCGACTCCCTTATGAGGGAGTAGGAATGCTTCCTCGATCCAATCTTACTTGGTATACAGAGCTAGCCTCTTCCCTATCATCTAGCAAATACAAACCCAAAGACATCCTTCCATTGCCATGGCTACGAGCTCAAGCGTCGTCGGCCTCAACCTCGGTCCTCCACCAAAATAGAAGCTCGCGAGGGGGAACTACCTCATATGGAAGGGCAGGTCATGCCGGCATTGTGAGGCATGCAAGTGACCAGTCTTCTTGTCGGCAGCGATGCCACACCGCCGAAGAAGGTAGAAGTTACCAAGGCGGACAAAACCATGGCCATAGATCCCAATCGTTTGTACGACTCGTGGTTATCGAAGTATCAACAAGTTCTCAGGTACCTGCTGAACTCTCTCGCCAAGGAAATCCGTGCGCAGGTCATCGGTAAGGACAATACCATTGATCTATGGACTCTCTTACCACCTTGTTCGCTGCGCAGTCACAATCCCGGATAACAAATCTGAGGATAGCCATCGCCAACACCAAGAAGGGCAACATGTCCAGCAACTCCTTCATCGCCAAGATGAAGATCCTTGGAGACGAACTTGTAGCAGCGGGTCATCCAGTAACCGACAGGGAGATGATCGACAACATCCTCACCAGCCTCGATCGTGACTATAATCCTATCGTTGCAGCAGTCGGCGCCATCAAGAACTCCATCATCGTTGATGATCTTTTTGCGCAGATTTCTGTCTTCGACCAGAGGATGGAGATGTTAGGCAACGGACCTACGGCCTTCCCATCATCGACCAACACCGTGTATGGAGGGCGCGACCAGTCCCACACCAAAGGAGGACGCGGGAGAGGAAACAGGGGCCGCGATCGTTATGATCGTCACGCCTCCCCTTCTGCTGTTCGCGCTGGTGGAAGCGGCGACTTTGAGCAGCGTCAGCAATAGCAACCACCACAACAACATCAGCAACAACTTGAAGGAGACTATCCCGAGTGCCAGATATGTTACAAGTACCACGTTGGTGGTGCTAAAGCCTGCTGGCATCGGTATGAGGAGGATCGTGAAGAGAATAAGAAAGCCAATCTCATCACCAAGTCCTACGAAATTGAGTCCTTTTGTGATGCGTGTCAACAAGCGAAATGTCATCAATTACAATATCCGACCTGTACCAGTGTATCTACTACTCCCTTGCAACTTATTTTTCCAGACATTTGGGGGCCAACTCCCACGTGAGTTGGTAGATTCTCTTACTAAGCTTTATTGATGACTATAACAAGTTTACGTGAATTTATTTGCTAAAGAAATGATCAGATGTCTTCCAAGTTTTTAGCAATTTCCAAAGTCTTGTTAACCGCCAGCTGAACTCTAAAATCCTTGCCATGCAAACAAACCGGGGTGGTGAATATGAGAAACTCAATTCCTTTTTTCAAAAAATTGGAATTTCACATCATGTCTCTTTCCCACATTCTTAGCAACAAAATGGCTCTGCCGAACCAAAACATCATCATGTTGTTGAAGTAGGACTAGCATTGCTAGCCCATGCATCCATGCCTCTCAAATTCTGGGATGAAACCTTCCTCACTGCCACATATCTTATCAATATCCATCCCAGTAAAGTTATAAAATTTGAGAGTTCAATAACTTTTCTTTTTGGTATAGCCCCATATCTTACATCCCTTCACATATTTGGTTGTGCATGTTGGCCAAATCTTAGACCATATAACACACGCAAACTTGCGTTTCATTCTAAAAGATGTTTCCTTTTAGGCTATAGCCCTATGCACAAAAGGGGTTAAATGTCTTGATGTATCCACTGGCACGGTTTATATCTCTCGAGATGTTATCTTTGATGAAATAGTCTTCCCATTCGAGTCACTTCATCCAAATGCTGGTGCTCTTCTCCGTAAAGAAATTCTTCTTCTACCGGACTTTGAACAAGGGGGTGATAACGATTGTACTGACCAATGTGCTAATATTCATTCTAGTTCTACTCGTTGCGTTGTGTCTATGCAGGTGCGTGAAGAACCCAGAGTTCAAAATGGTCCAAATGATCAAAATCCGGCACAAAACGATGCTATATTTCATGTGTATGAGCAAGAAGCAGCAAAACCAGATGTCGGTGCACTAAAGACTGGGTTCTCTAGTGCCCCAGACTTGTGCATGGGCGCAAAGAGCCCCTGACTGCAGGGCACAGCGGAATCCAGACAAGACTCACCCCCAAGGCATCCAAGACCCTGGCAAGCCTGTCTTGCCGAGAAGACACCCAAGGCTACGACCGTCTAACGGACGTGATGAACACACCTAGCACAAGGCCCCGGTGAGCCCCCCTCGCTGGGAAGACACCCGAAGCCCCCCGACAAGTTTCCTTCCCGGGACGAAGCACCAAGGCCCTGGCAAGCACCCTTGCCTGGATGACATGGCAGCGCACCAGAGCGCGACCGCCCTTGCCACAGTACCACCGCTCCCCCGCGTTCCAGCGCATTCCGCATGCGCCAGCGGGGCGTCCACGTGTCGAAACACCTGGACACATGTCTTCACCAGCACTCAGCTGACATGGACAAGACGTGCATTTAATGCACCTGGCAGCGGTAGATGGATAAGCGCCGCTGTAGGTTCACTGTAACATCTCGTGAACCTACCACTGAGCACTGTGGGTGACCCCTTTGCCTATAAAAGGGGCCCTTAGCTCATTCACAAGGGGTTAGACTTTTTGGAGATTGGCCAAGAAGAGGATTATCATCGCTGTAAACGAACAACAAAAGAACGCTTAATACGATCAGACGAGCGGGACTTAGGGTTTTATGCGTAAGCAACCCGAACCTGGGTAAAAAGGCTTGCCGGGTGTTGATCGTTTGGTCTGCTCTTGACGCTGTCTTTCTCCGCCCTACGATCACAAGGGTATCACGTTGATCCCCATAGGTGTCGGCCTAGCATCGCCGACATCTTTGGCGCGCCAGGTAGGGGGGGGAGGATCGCGTTAATCTAACCTAGCCTTCAGTGCACCACCTCTCCTTCGTCGCCATGGCCCCCAAGAGGAGGGGCGCTCCGGCGACCAATGCTCCCGCACCTGGCTCTCCGGCCCCGGCGAGGGCAGGAGAAGGTGCGGGCACATGACAAGAAGGCGGAGGCCCCGAGCTTCCGCAACATTCTGGAGAGAAAACCCAGGTGAGTGGAGTCTCCCGCAGCCATGACGGTCATCCTCCCCCTGGTACGTCGAGGGACACGGCCGCGCGACCAGCTGACGGCGCAACCATATCCAAGGATGCGCCGATGCCTTTCAAGGCGCCCACGCGAGCCCACACATCGCGGCCTTCTCAGGCCTCGCAGGACAGGTCGCCCCAGGAGGGTGGTGATCCGCCCCCACCTAAGGGTACCTCTGGACCATGTTCTCTTGGTACGCCGAGCAGGCGTACCCGCTCTACTATGGCGCGGGCTGGCGAGCCACCGCGTGACCAACAGGGATCCCCTTCTAATATGGTTAGAAGTGAGAGCCCCGTGAGGTCTTCGCACATCTCGCCGCCGCCCGAACCGACGGAAGCACTGAAGCGGGCCCAGCTGCTCCTCGATTTCCCTCCACCGGCGGACAAACAAAGGGAGTGGAGGGCCACCATCCAGAGCCTCCTGGCAGTCGCTGATGGAGACCAGCCACAGCAGGCAGGGACGTCGAAACGACCCTCCAACAAACACACTCGAGACCATGTCGAGAAGGCAGGGTCTCCCACCGCCACCGTGCACTCTCCTCCCTAGCGGTGAGAACGGGTCATTGCCTCCGATGACTCGACCGGGTCTTCAGACCCCCGCCACTGCCGCGATCAGCGGGACATTCTCCATGAGTGGCGTGAGGAAGACGTCCGCACCCTCATCGAACGGCGGTGCGAGACACGCCATCAGTCAAATATGCGGGCTGGGACCGCCTCTGGCGCACCGGTTTCAGGGTACCCTGACGACCTACCTTACGAGGTCGGATGCCCATCGTTTACCCGCTAATTACGACGCGTCCAGTGGCCGAGCTCCCGTACTTTCAAACCGGAGATCCCGAAAAAGTACGATGGCAGGACCCATCCGTCGGAGTTCCTCAGCATCTACACCATCGCGGTGCAGGCTGCCAGGGGACGAGACGAGAAGATATTGGCCAACTACTTCCCGTTGGTGCCCAAGCCCAACGTCAGGTCCTGGTTGATGCACCTCCCCAAGAACTCCATCTTCTCGTGGAAGGAACTGTGCCAGGATTTTGTTGGGGCCTTTACTGGCATCCACCGAGCTCATGGTTAGGAAAGCGACTTGCACATCAACCCCCAGAAGGAGGGTGAACCCCTACGCAAGTACATCCAGAGGTTCAGCCACATCCAACACAACATCCCGGATGTCCACCCAGCTGCCGTCATCAGCGCGTTCCACCAGAACGTGTGCAATTGAAAGATGCGCGAAGAGCTGGCGATGAACAAAGTCCGCGATGTCGTTGAGCTCTACGCTCCGGCGGATAGGTGCGCATGTGCAAAAGAAGGAAGGAAGCTCCCCGATGAGAATGCCGGCGTTGAAGCCGTCTCCGAAGACGAAGACGCCGACGTCGCCACCAAGAGGGGAAAGCGGCGTAACAAGAAACGAAACGGCAAAATCGTGTTTGCCGTCGAGGCCACCGGCGATGCCGACTCCGCCAAGAAAGCGAAAGCCGAGGCCTCCGGCAAGGATACCACCGGGTGCGGCTCCTGCTAGGCCTTGGCGGCCCCCGAGAAACTGGATGGCTCCGACACCGAGTACAGCAAGATCCACCGCACCAAAGGCCACAACCGCCAGTACTACTGGCAAGTCGAACAGCTTGCCGAGAGGCAGTGGGGCGAATGCCAAAGGCGCAACAAAGAAAAGGCCCAACAAGGTGGGGAAGGGTCAGGCGGTAAGAAGGGAGCCGCCCCGGCAAGTTCAAGGGAAAGAAAGCAAGGCTCGCGCAACCACGAGAAATAAGAGAGGAGGCTGATGACAAAGACAGCCCCGATGACGACTCCAGCGACCACGAGTTCTAGAGGGCAACGGACATGATGTGCCTTGAAGGAGGCGCCTCGCTGCATTCTTCGCACCGCCTGCTCAAGAAGTGGGCACGTGAAGTGATTGCGGCAGAGCCCTCCATCGGCGCCTGCAAGCCCCTGAGGTGCTTGGAGACACCAATCATTTTCGATCTTAAGGACCACCCAGACCGCGTTACCGCGGTCGGGTGCTTGCCGTTGTTGGTGTCACCGATAATCCGCAACCTCAGAGTAACGAAAATGCTGGTGGATGGAGGGGACGGCCTGAAGAAGGCGGGACTGATGAAGTGGACTCCTGAGGCGGAAGTGGCACTACAAGACTTGAAGGAATACCTCTCCTCCGCACCCATGCTCGTGGCCCCTAGACCCCAAGAGCCACAACTCTTGTATTTAGCGGCAACCAGCCAGGTGGTCAGTGTTGCCTTGGTGGCGCAGAGGGAGGGGGCGACGAATCCCCGGCAAAGGCAACGCCACCCGACGAGGATGCGCGTGATGGCAAGCGAGAGCTCCCCGCTGTGGCAGAAGATGACCAAGAGAAGTCCTCGCCAACCAGCGGACATGTGCAAAAGAATAAGTTGGTGCAACGCCCGATCTATTTCGTCAGCTCCCTCCTACAAGAGGCTAGAACGAGATATTCCGGGGTGCAAAAATTGCTTTTTGCCCTCCTCATGGCCTCAAGGAAGATGCGCCACTACTTCCAAGCACATGAGATTACCGCCGTCACTCGCTTCCCGCTGCACAGGGTTCTGTGAAACCCCGACGCGACCGACATGATAGTAGAGTGGGCGTTGGAATTGTCCAGCTTCGGCCTCAAGTTCGAGAGCACCTCGACCATACAAATCAGGGCCCTAGCAGAGTTCATTGCAGAATGGACCCCAACGCCAGACGAATAAATTCCAGAATCAACCCTCCCGGGGAAGGAACCGACTCGAGAGTGGGTCATGTACTTTGATGGAGCTTTCTCCCTCCAGGGCGCCGGGGCTGGCGTGTTGCTAGTCGCGCCTTGATGACCCACAAGTATAGGGGATCAATCGTAGTCCTTTCGATAAGTAAGAGTGTCGAACCCAACGAGGAGCACAAGAATCTGACAAGTGGTTTTCAGCAAGGTAATATCTGCGGGCACTGAAATTATCAGTAACAAGTGATTGTATGGTGAGATGATTCGTAGCGAGCAACAAGAAACAAAAGTAGCAACGGTGCAGCAAAGTGGCCCAATCCCTTTTGTAGCAAGGGACAAGCCTGGACAAAGTCTTATAGGAGGAAAAACGCTCCCGAGGACAAACGGGAATTTCTGTCATGCTAGTTTTCATCATGTTCATATGATTCACGTTCGTTACTTTGATAGTTTCATATGTGGGTGGACCAGCGCTTGGGTACTGCCCTTACTTGGACAAGCATCCCACTTATGATTAACCTCTCTCGCAAGCATCCACAACTAAGAAAGAAGAATTAAGACAAAGTCTAACCATAGCATTAAACTAGTGGATCCAAATCAGCCCCTTACGAAGCAACGCATAAACTAGGGTTTAAGCTTCTGTCACTCTTGCAACCGATCATCTACTTACTACTTCACAATGCCTTCCTCTAGGCCCAAATAATGGTGAAGTGTTATGTAGTCGACATTCACATAACACCACTAGAGGAAAAACAACATACAACACATCAAAATATCGAACGAATACCAAATTCACATGACTACTATTAGCATGACTTATCCCATGTCCTCAGGAACAAAAGTAACTACTTACAAAGCATAATCGTATTCATGACCAGAGAGGTAATGAGTAGCATCAAGGATCTGAACATAAACTCTTCCACCAAATAATCCAACTAGCATTAACTACAAGGAGTAATTAACACTACTAGCAACCTTACAAGTACCAATCGGAGTCGCGAGACGGAGATTGGTTACAAGTGATGAACTAGGGTTTGGAGATGAGATGGTGCTGATGAAGATGTTGATGGTGATGAGTCCCTTCCGATGAGAGGAGTGTTAGTGATGACGATGGCGACGATTTCCCCCTCCGGGAGGGAAGTTTCCCCGGCAGGATCGTCCTCCCAGAGCTCTAGATTGGTTCTGCTCAAGTTCCGCCTCGTGGCGGCTGCGAATCCACGAAAAAGCTCCCTTCTGATTTTTTTCCGGACGAAACCCTTCATATAGAAAAAGATGAGCGCCGGAGGGGCCAGAGGGGGCCCACAAGCCCTCCAGCCCCGTCTAGGGGGTAGGCCGGGCCTGGCAGGCTTGTGGCCTCCAGGTGGCGCCCCTCCGGTACTTCTTACGCCCAGTATTTTTTATATATTACCAAAAAATTCCACGTTGATTTTCACGGCTTTTGGAGTTGCGCAGAATAGGCATCTGAAACTTGCTCCTTTTTCAGGCCAGAATTCGAGCTGCCGGCATTCTCCCTCTTCATGTAAACCTTGCAAAATACGATAGAAAAGGCATAAGTATTGTACCGTGAGGTGAAATAACAGCCCAGAAAGCAATAAATATCAACATGAAAGCATGATGCAAAATGAACGTACCAACTCCCCCAAGCTTAGACCTCGCTTGTTCTCAAGCGAAAGCCCAGCTCAATAAATATGTCCACATGTTTAGGGAGAGAGGTGTCGACAAAACAAGATACGAACATGCAGGCATCATGATCATGATTAGAACAGCAATACCAACATATAATCTCTCATGCTAAAGTGATAATTCCTTCACAAAGTAAAACATGGATCAAGAACCTTACTGAGAAGTAACAACCGATAGCCTGTAGTCATTGAAGCAATTGCAATTTATCACAACACCAGAAAGAGTCAAATAAGAGCTTGTAAAGCAAATCCACATACTCAATCATCTTTTCGTTCTCTACAATTGCTACTACTCACGTGGTACTCATGAAATCAAAGTTTCAGCTCGACATAGAGAAAGATAGGGGCTTATAGTTTTGCCTCCCAACTGCTTACCTCAAGGGTAATGTCAACAATAATAATTCATGAATACTTACCTGCAACTTGACATATGAATATAGATCTTTCCCTAGGATGTGACGTTAGCCAAGATAAAGGCGAAGCAAGGAATTGGTGAAGATCACCATGACTCTTTCAAGGGAAAAAAGTAAAGGTACAAGATAGGCCCTTCGCAGAGGGAAGCAGTGGTTGTCATGCGCTTTTGAGGTTTGGATGCGTGTCCTCTTAGTGCGGAGGAACATCACTTTATATTGCCTCCTGTGATAAAGAACTTTATTATGCAGTCTGTCGCTTTTATGTCTTCCTCATCATATGTTCGTACAAAGCTTATTTTCGACACACTAATAGATCATACATATTAGGGAGCAATTTTTATTGCTTGCACCGATGACAACTTACTTGAGGGATCTTATTCAATCCATAGGTAGGTATGGCGGACTCTCATGGCAAAACTGGGTTGAAGGTTTATGGATGCACAGGTAGTATCTCTAGTTGGTGCGGAAGTTTTGGCTAATATGAGGTGGAAGCAATCGTCACATGCTAAGGGATCTCTAACCATATAACATTGTTCGGAACCAAGCAAACACAATTCATTATGTTGTCTTCCTTGTCCAACATCTACTTCTAGGCATGTAATAGTTTAGTGAGTGTTCACAATCATAGATGGTGTCAAGAATGATATATTTATATGTGAACCTCTCCTTGTTTATCACTTCCTATTAATTGCAACAATGACCAAGGTCTACGTTTGTCTACCCTCAACAAGTTTCAATCATCATCCTTTTTATATGTGAATCCATCACTTCCCATAAGATCACTATATGATCTTTCATGCTTTTGTTCTTTCTCGATATTTTGATCATGGCAAGAGGCAAAGCCCTGCAACTAAGATACTCTTTATTATATGGCTCACGAGATCGAATACAACGGTGGTGACACAAAGCAAAACTCAAGACTAAAACACTAAGACCTTTATTCTACTAGAGAAAGAGAAAACTGAAAAGGAACAAACTAAAACAAAGGTAAAGGCAAAAGATATGATGGTGATACTGATGGGGTCATAGTCCTAGGGTAGGGTCATAGGCCTACCGTACATGTCCTACCCAAGGACTACCCCACACAAAGGACATGACCTTAAGTCTGCCCCGACTGAATTAAGGTATCCCCATCATCCAGTCGGTAACAGGCCCTGAATCATCCAGTCGGTAACTAGCATTCGGAGGACACCAGGCTCACCGACTGGATACACTCGGTACGTCGTAACCTCTCCGGGGGTAGACTGCCGTACGTTTCCGGGTGCATTTATTAGCATTTAGAGCATACGTTACCTGTAACGTACGCATTCAATCGCCACTACTCCACCCCTGAGTCAGAACCGTTGTGGGGGGCAGCGCACTCTATATAAGCTGCCCTCCCCCACTGATAAAAGGGTTAGCAAATATTTGTACTCCAGATCCCACTCGGTAACAAGCTCCGAGAGCACTGAGACGTAGGGCTGTTACCTCCACCGCAGAGGGGCCTGAACTCATACAACCTCGCCGTAGCTAGGACTCTGCCCATCTCATTCGTACCCTACACATCTACTGTCAGGCTTATACCCACGACAGTTGGCGCCCACCTTGGGGCAGGTGTCTAAGCGACTTCCGGCGAGTTTGCGACTACTTCTTTTCGTCATGTCGTCCGGTGGAGATTCGAGCATGGGTCATCAGATCCTCTTCGGCGCTCTCTCCTTCGTCGTCGACGATTCGGCGTGGCTTCGGGAGGCACCTCTCGACGTCGAGGCGCTTCCCCGTCGCGGGGCCACGCACTTCCGTGCCGGCGCTCGCGGCGTTCTTCTTCTCCAACAATCGGCTCCATTGCCAGCTTGCACCTTCGTCACGCGCCGCAGCAAACGATCTCGCAGTCCGCGTCTACAACGTTGGGTGCAGCATGCCCGAGCGCGTCAGTTCGCGTCCTCTCAAGTGGCGGTTCTGGAGTGTGTTGTGGTTGCCCCGCATCCCCAGTGCTCGGGCTCGGTTCCGACTGAGCTCCCTTCCGAGTACGTGGGCCGCGGGCCTGCAGCAGAAGTTCACATGGCCAACACCCATGAAGATCCCCATCAGGCCGGCTGGAACGAGCGCGAAGTCGGTGAAGCATCCAGTGCACGCCGTCCGCCTCGCCGTTCTGCCAGTCGGCACACCCGGCAGAGCAACGTAGAGTTGTTCCGCACACCTCTCCTCAACTTGGCTGCAACAGCCAAGATCGCCGATTCCCTCCAGCCGACTGATTCAGAGGCAGGAAGAGGAATCGAGCAGATCCGTGCTCTGTTGCACACGGCGCAACAGCAGAATTCGGCAGTCTCCCAGTCGCACAATCGGATCCACAATAGTTCCGTCCATGCAAACACGCATCGGTCGGTTCACAGCCCCGGCTCCTATCAACGCCACAGGGGAGGCAGTCGCTCCATGGTCCGTGAAGATCGCCGCCGTTCGCGCACCCCTCCGCGGGGTGGGCCCTATGGGTCCCAACATCATGATGCTCGGCGTTCAGTCGGCGACACTTACGACCCGAGACCCGACGCAAGAGGGCGAATCGCCCAGCGAAGAGTCGACAGGGGTCGAGCCCACCGCGATGGCCACGATCTGGATCGTTCGAGTGGCACCAGGACCATCGTGTCCGGCCCCGAGTGTTTTAGTCGAGCCATCCGCTCGGCTGACATCCCGCCCAACTTCCGATTGGCAGCGGGAATCGGTAAATTTACGGGGGAATCCAAGCCTGAAACATGGCTAGACGACTACCGAGTGGCAGTCCAGATCGGAGGAGGAGACGACCATGTCGCTATGAAGCACCTCCCTCTGATGCTCGACGGCTCGGCGCGAGCTTGGCTGAACCAGTTAGCCCCCTCAAGCATTTACAGTTGGGCAGATCTGGCCCGAGTGTTCATCAGGACCTTCGAAGGGACGTGCATACGCCCTACAGGTCTTGTGGAGCTTCAACACTGTGTCCAGAAGCTGAATGAGCCCTTGCGCGACTTCATCCAGCGATGGACAACTCTCTACCACACGGTGGAGAATGTCACCGAGCATCAAGCAGTCTGCGCATTCAAGGCAGGCGTACGGTACAGAGAGTTGTATCTAAAGTTCGGCCGGACAAGCGACATCTCCATGAGCAAGATGATGGAGATAGCAGCTCGTTATGCAAATGGCGAGGAAGAAGACCGCATCCGGAGCGGCAAACACAAGACAGTCGGCGATGCCGACGGAGGTAACACTCGGAAGCAGAAACAGAAAGTTCCAACCACACCGCAGGCAGAAGCTGCAGCTGTGACCAGCGCCAAGTTCAAGGGCAAAGGGAAAGCGCAGTCTGCCCCCAAGAAGAAGCCGTTCAACAATCCCATCCTGGATCAGCCTTGTCCAATTCGCACGAAGATGGACGAAGAAGGCAATCCCATATACGCGAAGCATTCCACTCGGCAGTGTCGTCTCCTGATCCAGGGGTTCAGCGAAGGACAACCGAGTGAGAAGAATCCTGAACAAGATGAGGAGGATAAGGAGGATCTGTTCCCCCAAGTCCATGCAACCCTCATGATTTTTGCTGACGTCGAAAGCAAGAGTCGACTGAAGCTAGTGAACAGAGAGGTCAACATGGCCGTCCCGACTGCTCCCAAGTTCCTTAGATGGTCTCAGACTACGATCACCTTTGATCAGTCGGACCATCCAACGCATGTCCCCACTCCAGGAAGACAGGCTCTGGTCGTCGACCCGGTGGTGGAAGGAGTCCGACTGCGCAAAGTCCTCATGGATGGCGGTAGCGGACTAAACATCATGTACGCCGACACCCTCAAGGGAATGGGCATTCCGATGTCCAGACTCAGCGAGAGCAATATGCAGTTCCACGGAGTCGTCCCCGGGCGGAAGGCCAAGTCACTCGGCCAGATCGCGTTGGATGTCACTTTCGGCTCCGACAAAAACTTTCGCAAGGAGAAGCTCACATTCGAGGTGGTGGATTTCCAGAGCGCTTACCATGCAATTCTGGGCCGCCCGGCGTACGTGAGTTTCATGGCACGCCCATGCTATGTGTACTTGAAGTTGAAGATGCCAGGTCCAAAAGGCGTTATCACCATCACCGGCAACCGTCAGCGAGCCGAGGAGTGTCTGCAAGAGGGATCAAGGATCGCCTACCAGCAGATGGCTGTACTCGAGCTCGAAGAGTATAAGAAGACAGTCGACCCTGCCGACTTAATGCGCTCAAAGAAGCCAGCTTCTGAGTCCGCGTTCCAGTCGGCGGGAGAGACTAAGAAGGTCAGCATCCACTCGACGTACGAGTCTGCCGCCCCGACGAACATCTCCACCACCCTAGATCCTAAATAGGAAGCCGAGCTCACCCAATTCCTCCTTGAGAACTGGGACATCTTCGCATGGAAACCTTCTGACATGCCGGGTGTACCCAGGGAGTTGGCTGAGCACCGACTGCATGTGGATCCCGTCGCTCGGCCCGTCCGAGAGCGCCTGCGTCGGTCCACCGCGCACAAGAGGAAGGAAATCAAAGAAGAGGTGGCCAAGCTGCTGGCTGCCAACTTCATTCGCGAGGTTCACCACTCCGAGTGGCTCGCCAATGTCGTCATGGTGCCCAAGAAGGACAAGTCACTCCGAATGTGCATTGACTTCAAGAACCTCAATAAGGTCTGCCCGAAAGACCATTTTCCACTCCCCCGCATAGATCAAATTGTTGATTCGACTGCGGGATGCGAGCGTTCGTCATTCCTTGATGCCTACTCGGGTTATCATCAGATCCGTCTGTATGGTCCCGATGAGTTGAAAACAGCCTTCATCACCCCGTTTGGGTGCTTCTGCTACATCACTATGCCTTTCGGTCTGAAGAATGCAGGAGCTACCTTTATGCGCATGATCCAAAAATTTCTCCTCGACCAGATCGGTCGCAATGTGGAGGGATACATGGATGATATCGTAGTCAAGTCACACAAAGGTTCCGACCTGCTGACTGACTTGGCAGAAACATTCGCCAACCTTCGTAGGTACGATATCAAGCTAAACCCAGCCAAATGTTCATTCGGTGTTCCCAGCGGAAAGTTACTCGGTTTCTTCGTTTCCGAACGAGGGATCGATGTTAACCCCGAAAAGATCGGGACCATCGTCCAAATGGATAGGCCGGTCAGAATACACGATGTTCAACGGCTCACAGGTTGCCTAGCGGCTTTGAGTAGATTCATCAGTCGACTCGGCGAAAAAGCACTTCCTCTGTACCGACTCATGAAGAAGTCAGATACCTTCGAGTGGACAGACGAAGCCCAAGTCGCATTCGACGACCTCCAAGTCCTACTTTCCACCCAGCCGGTTCTTACTGCTCCGCTCAGTAAAGAGCCCCTTCTTCTATATATCGCGGCTACAAATCAAGTCGTCAGTACTGTTCTTACAGTCGAGCGAGAAGAAGAAGGCAAAGCATACAAAGTTCAGCGGCCAGTGTACTACGTCTCCGAAGTCCTGACCCCTTCCAAGCAGAGGTATCCCCATTATCAAAAGCTTATCTATGGGATCTATATGACTTCAAAGAAGGTGGCCCATTATTTCCAAGACCACTCGGTATCTGTCGTTTCTGATGCTCCGTTGTCGGAAATTCTCCACAATCGGGACACATCGGGCCGAGTGGCGAAGTGGGCGATGGAGATGCTGTACTGCGACATCAAGTTCGAGGCCAAGAAAGCTATTAAGTCTCAAGCCCTGGCTGACTTTATAGCAGAATGGGTAGAACAACAGCAACCGACTCACATCTACTCGGCTCATTGGACAATGTTCTTCGATGGGTCTAAGATGTTGAATGGATCCGGCGCTGGTGTTGTGATCATATCGCCAAAGGGTGACAAGCTCAAGTACGTGCTTCAGATACACTTTGATTCCTCTAACAACGAGGCAGAGTATGAAGCTCTTCTCTACGGATTGCGCATGGCCATCTCACTCGGTGTCCGTCGCCTGATGGTCTACGGCGATTCGGACTTGGTGATCAACCAAGTGATGAAAGAGTGGGACATAAGGAACCCCACCATGACAACATACTGCAATGCAGTCAAGAAGCTGGAGAAGAAGTTTGAAGGTCTAGAACTTCATCATGTTCCAGGACTGAAGAACCAAGCAGCTGACGAGTTGGCGAAACTCAGATCCACTCGGAGACCAGTCCCGAGTGATGTCTGCCTTGAGCACCTCCATCTTCCTTCAGTTAAAGAAGATCCCTTCACGGAAGAACCAGTACAACCCAAGAGCGCAACAGATCCGACTGAAGTCGATGTGCCTGCTATGGTTGATCTGGTCACAGAGATTCTGGTAGTCATTCCCGATTGGACTGTGTCAATCATGGCAATATCCTGAGACAAGAACTTCCAGAAGATGAAGTCCAAGCCCGACAAATAGTTCGCAGGTCGAAGGCATTCACTGTCATTGACGGTCAATTGTACAAGGAGAGTGTTTCAGGCGTCCTCCAACGTTGCATTTCCCCAGAGGAAGGACAGTTGATCCTAGAGGGTATTCACTCGGGAACCTGCGGCCATCACGCTTCTTCGAGAGCAATCATCGCCAAGGCGTTCAGAGCTGGATTCTTCTGGCTGCAGGCTAACGAGATGGCCAAAGCTATGGTCGACCGATGTGAAGGCTGTTAGTTCTACTCCAACAAGTCCCACAAGCCAACATCTGCACTAAAGACAATCCCACTTGTGTGGCCATTTGCAGTTTGGGGATTAGACGTCGGACCATTCAAGACAGGCCAAGGAGGCTACACACATCTGTTGGTGGCAGTCGACAAGTTTACAAAATGGATAGAAGCCAAGCCCATAAAGAAACTCGACGCCTCCACAGCCGTTAAGTTTGTCAGGGACATCATCTCCAGATTCGGAGTGCCTCACAACATAATCACGGACAATGGGACAAACTTCGACTCGGACAGATTCAAAGGTTTCTGTGCGAGTCAGGGTATCCGAGTAGATTTTGCTTCCGTAGCACATCCGCAATCCAATGGACAAGCTAAGCATGCGAATGGACTTATCCTTCAAGGTTTGAAGCCTCAACTCTTGCGAGAGGTAGGACATGCTGCTAGTGCATGGGTCACCGAGTTACCTTCAGTACTTTGGGGCCTCCGCACCACTCCAAACCGATCAACGGGGCGATCGCCGTTCTTCCTCGTCTATGGAGCAGAAGCGGTCCTTCCGAGTGACCTGCTTCACAATGCCCCGCGAGTCGAACTCTTCTCCGAAGCCGAAGCGGAACAAGCAAGGCAAGATGGAGTTGATCTTCTGGAGGAGGAACGCGAGATGGCACTCACTCGTTCAACAATTTACCAACAAGATCTGCGACGCTTTCATGCACGTCATGTCAGGAGCCGCACGTTCCAAGCAGGCGATTTAGTGCTCCGAGTGGATCAGCAAAGACCCCACAAGTTGGCTGCGGCCTGGGAGGGGCCTTTCATCGTCTCCAAGGTGCTGAACAACGGAGCATACAGACTATACAACATTTAGAGGGAGACAGACGAGCCGCGTGCATGGAACGGAGATCTCCTTAAGCGTTTTTATACGTGATCGTCGACTGAAGCAGTGTAACGAACAAGTTTTGACGAAATAATATACAGCAGATTCAGTTTTTTGCAGATTTAGAGTTCTTCCATGGTTGCAGACTACGGTCACACACAAAAAAAAACTTAGCTGCGATCCCGAATCGCCTAAGTACTACCTTCCTCCGAGTGTGCACTTCACGTCGCACTCGGCAACTTAGCTGCGATCCAGCATCGTCTAAGTACTAACTTCCTCCGAGTGTGCACTATACGTCGCACTCGGGGACTTAGCTGCGATCCTGCACCGCCTAAGTACTAACTCCCTCCGAGTGTGCACTATACGTCGCACTCGGGGACTTAGCCGCGATCCTGAATCGCCTAAGTACTACCTTCCTCCGAGTGTCCACTTCACGTCGCACTCGGAGACTTAGCTACGATCCTGCATCGCCTAAGTACTAACTTCCTCCGAGTGTGCACTATACGTCGCACTCAGGGACTTAGCTGTGATCAAGAATCACCTAAGTAATAACTTCCTTCGAGTGTGCACTACACGTCGCACTCGGGGACTTAGCTGTGATCAAGAATCACCTAAGTAATAACTTCCTTTGAGTGTGCACTATACGTCGCACTCGGGAACTTAGCTGTGATCAAGAATCACCTAAGTAATAACTTCCTCCGAGTGTGCACTATACGTCACACTCGGGGACTTAGCTGTGATCACGAATCACCTAAGTAATAACCCCCTCCGAGTGTGCACTCCACGTCGCACTCGGAGACTTAGCTGCGATCCTGCATCGCCTAAGTACTAACTTACTCCGAGTGTGCACTTCACGTCGCACTCGGGGACTTAGCTGCGATCCTGCATCGCCTAAGTACTAACTTCCTCCGAGTGTGCACTATACGTCGCACTCGGGGACTTAGTGGCGATCCTGCATCGCCTAAGTACTAACTCCCTCCGAGTGTGCACTATACGTCGCACTCGGGGACTTAGCCACGATCCTGAATCGCCTAAGTACTACCTTCCTCCGAGTGTGCACTTCACGTCGCACTCGGAGACTTAGCTGCGATCCTGCATCGCCTAAGTACTAACTTCCTCCGAGTGTGCACTATACGTCGCACTCAGGGACTTAGCTGTGATCAAGAATCACCTAAGTAATAACTTCCTCCGAGTGTGCACTATACGTCGCACTCGGGGACTTAGCTGTGATCACGAATCACCTAAGTAATAACCCCCTCCGAGTGTGCACTATACGTCGCACTCGGGGACTTAGCTGCGATCCTGAATCGCCTAAGTAATAACTTCCTCCGAGTGTGCACTATACGTCGCACTCGGGGGCTTAGCTGCGATCCTGAATCGCCTAAGTACTAACTTCCTCCGAGTGTGCACTATACATTGCACTCGGAGACTTAGATGTGATCACGAATCACCTAAGTAATAACTCATTCGAGTGTGCACTACAAGTCCCACTTGGAGACTTAGACATGGCCAACAATCACCTAAGTCTTAATCTTCTCCGAGTACGCACTAAGTGTTGCACTCAAAACAACATTCAAACAAAAGACTAAAGGTTTTCATTCCGATTCCACAAGTTTAGCAACGATAACTGACTCGGTGCAGATCAAGCTTACCCACACCGATTTAAAAGTACGATATCCAACAGAAGTGGCCAGAGTATCTTACAGGAAAACACTCGGCATACCGAGGACAAAGTTTTATCACGCGTCAGCTGGGCCGGCGCCAGGACTGGAGGGCTCCACAAAAGTGTCCAAGTCGATTCCATCAGCGATACGGGTAGCAGTCTCAAGGAACGTCTCCATGAAGTCTTCGAATCGAAGCTTCTTTGTATTGGCGACCTTCAATGTCTTCAGCTTATCTTCCCGCACCTCCTTGCAATGGACTCGGACCAAGAACAACGCAACGTCAGCACCGCAACACGCTGCCGATTTATTCCACGATTGCACTCGGCCCGGAATCTCCTCCAGTCGCCCAATAGAGTCTCCATCTCCTGCCGCAACTCGTCTTCCGGCCAAAGCTCCTTGTCAATGCGGCCGATGACTTCTCTCAGTCGACTGATGAAAGGACCCACTTTGCCTCTGCGGATATGCGCCCGGAGCAGATCCCGGTTGGCGTCCTCGCCGAGTGGCACATTGTCCTTCATGGATTGCTCCACAGCCGCCGCTTCAGCTTCGGCGTCACCGCAAAAGTCTGCACCAAACGAGCAAACGGACAGTAAAAACCGAGTGTTCGTCACACGGTCCAACCACTCGACAAAGCATAAGACTTACCAGCCAGACGAGTCATCATCTGGACAGCCCAGTCGTTGACATACTTCTCCTGAGCTGTCCATCGTCTGTTCCGAACAACCACTTGATTGTGCAGTTCAGTCCTCTGTTTCTTCAGTCTCTCCACCTCCGCCATCAACACCCTGTTTGCTTCCAGCGCCTCCTCCAAGGACTTCTCTCGTACTTCCAGTGCACTCTTCATGCCGGCCATGGCGAGCATCGCAGCTTCCAGTTCACCAGCATACTGGTTCCTCTCATCCCTCAGGGCCTCATAGGCCGTTCCCATCTCACAGGTTTTCTGCCACCAACAAACAAAGGGTAATCAGCAAGTTTCTCAATACACAGTATAAGTTCTTTAGACCCCTGTCGACGCAAGCAGTCGACAGCGGTCTCGGGGACTACACCCAGTGGGTTCACTAAGAGTGACCCCACTGGCATGCACCTCAAGCAGGCCCGCCCTATTGAGATGCATGTTTTCACCTACGCCTCAGGGGCTAATACTACTCGACCTGCGTGCAACTTAATCTCAGAGACTCTTACCGCAAGAGCGCTCCGACTGCAATAAGTACTCGCACTCCGAAATACTGTCTACGGACACAACCAACCTGAAGACACAATGTATAAAGACAACTGTCGGTGCAAGCACTCGATAGAAGTCTCGGGGACTACACCCACTGGGTTCACTCGGAGTGAACCCATTGCAAAAACAATACCACCCAGTGGGTTACAGGAGAAAAGTAAATACTTACTAGACTACTTACTCGGATGTCGTCGCGCAGCTCCAAGCTCCGCTGGTACAACGCCGCAACGGAGTCGTAAGCCCTCTTGGCTTCTCCAGCCATGAGCTCCGCCTGCACCATGGCCCCCTTGGCTGCTCCCACCTGCTCCTCTGGAAGACGCTGGATGCTGAATTCAACATTCGACGAACCGGGAATCGTGGGAGGTCCCTGGGGCATCCCAAGATCCACCCCAGTCGGGTCCTCCCCCACCGGCACCGGTTCAGTCGGTGGAGGCGCTTCAGTTGGCGGAGCATCAGCGACAAGGGCGGCAGCAGGGGGAGCAGCCTCAGGGACTGGCTCCAGGACAGGCTCCACGGCGGGGTCGGCTCTCCCCTGCTCGTCCTCATCCAGGTGAATCCCCCTGACAAGCCGAATGGCACGACGACTCAGAAAAAGAAAGAATGGTGTAGTCTACAGAAATAAAACACCCGACTCTCCTACGACATACCTGGCTGGGATGAGACAACATTGTCCGTGTCCATGGGGTCGTCCCCTTGGCGGGCTGGAGAAGTTGCAGAAGTGGCGACCCTGTCGGGTGAAGTCCATTCGACTTATAAAACAGGAGTTCACTCGGACAACAGAAAGATCCGAAAGTTAGATTCACTTACGTGGAGGTGACGGGGATGGCAACCCTCATCTGCGGCAGAGCCTTCCGGGGTTTGGGCCCACTCGGCCTAGGTGCCCTGGAAGGCTGGCCCGCGGGCTCAACGGCTGCATCCCTGGCCCTCTTGGTGCCTCGAACACTCGCGACCACCGGGGCAAGAGGCGGAGCACTCGACGACGCAGGAGGAGCTGAAGGGATGGCGGGCTCGTGCCGACGTTTGCTCCGATGCTCTGGCCGCGGAGGTGGCGAGTCTGTCTCTTCGTCCTCTTCCTCGTCCTCATTGTCCTCCTCCTCCGACTCCCCGCTGTCAGAGACGTACTCGGCACTCTCCACGCTCCCCTCCTGGCTGCCTTCTTCCTCCTCCTCCTCCGGATCCCCATTCGAGACGGGTGAGAACCAGTTGGTCCACGCCTGCATGAAGTTCAGTCGGACACATCAGACATCACACGGAGATATAAATAAAAGAAAGGAATTGATACAGTTCAATGCACTCGGCTCATGTCACTCACCTCATTCGGTGGAGGGTGATCCGCGCTGAAAGGCGTCACTCGGCGAGCTCCTTTGGGGTTCTCACAAGGACCCGTGATTTGGAGCACCCACGAGGTCACCCTCTCCTCGGGTACGCCCACCACGTTGGTCCGAGTGGAATCCTCGGGCCCTGTGTAGTGCCACATAGCATGATCGCGAGCCTGCAGCGGCTGGATCCGCCGACCCAAGAAGACTTCCAGCAGGTCTATGCCGGTGACCCCCTTCCTGACAACATCCACAAAGTGCCTCGACCAAAGGCTGGATGTCGTTCTTCTCGGCTTTCGAGAGCGCGAGCTGCTTAGGTGGGGCGGGCCGATCTAGACTAAACGGAGGCAGCCCAGTCGACGCATTCGGACAGGCTATGTCCTGGCAGTAGAACCACGTCGACTGCCAGTTCCTAACCGACTCGCTCAACTGGAGGGCAGGATAGCTGCTCCGACTCTTCTTCTGAAACCCTAAACCCCCACAGAGCTGGAGGAGATGCGTCTTGTCGTCCGACTGACTAAGGCGTTTGATCGTTTGAGAGCGGGCGGAGAAGATATGTTTGAATAAACCCCAATGGGGAGGGCAACCGATAAAACACTCGTACAAAACAATGAAGGCAGAAAGGTGGGCGATGGCATTCGGAGGGAAGTGATGGAGTTGAGCACCAAAGTGGTTCATGATGCCTTTGAAGAAGGGATGCGGGGGCAGAGAAAAACCTCTGTGGACATGGCTGAGGAGCAAGACGCGCTCCCCCTCCCGTGGCGCTGGCTCGACCTTGTCGTCCGCCGGCAGCCTCCAGGACTTATGCACGAGCATGCCGTGCTCCACCAGCTCCAGCAGGTCCCCCTCCGTCACCGTGGAGGGGAGAAAGTCTCCCTGGATCCACCCCGCCAGCAACGGCCACTGCCGCCGCTGAGCAGCCGCCGCCTTGTTCTTCTTCTTCCTCGCCTCCATCTTGCTGGTCTGACATTTGGTCATGGCGGCGACGGCGAGCTCTCGAGAAGGAGGAGAAGGAAGGAGCATATGAGCGCAGGAGGTGGCGAGGAAGACGGAGCAGGCGGAGCGAAAGATTCGGCGAGCATAACCGAAGGGTCTCGTCGCCCAGAGTTAAATAGAGCACCGACTGGGTCGCTGGCGAGCGGGCCCGAAATCTTATCTGCCCAACTAGCCGTGGCGATATCAGTGGAGGAGTTGAAGGCGCGAGGATTGAGGAGTCAGGCGCTACTCGAGCGCGCTGACGTCGTCCCCGCTGAGCGCGCGGAACCCGAAATTTGAGATCCCGGAAAATCCGCCGCTGTCAGTTGACCGGTCGCGTCAAAAGATGTCGTGGAAGCACTCGGTTCCCGACAGTCTGTTTCGCAAGCACTTCCACTCAAAGCGTTGGTCGAGAGAGATAAAATGGATAGAGGCAAGCAACGCCCAAGCCGAACCTAGTTCAGTCGGATCTGAACCTCAAACACCGCTTCTATGTTTCAACCCCAATCCATTCGGGGACTAATGATGGGGTCATAATCCTAGGGTAGGGTCATAGGCCTGCCGTACATGTCCTACCCAAGGACTACCCCACACAAAGGACAGGACCTTAAGTCTGCCCCAACTGAATTAAGGTATCCCCATCATCCAGTCGGTAACACGCCCTGAATCATCCAGTCGGTAACTAGCATTCGGAGGACACCAGGCTCACCGACTGGATACACTCGGTACGTCGTAACCTCTCCGGGGGTAGACTGCCATACGTTTCCGGGTGCATTTATTAGCATTTAGAGCATACGTTATCTGGAACGTACGCATTCAATCGCCACTACTCCACCCCTGAGTCAGAACCGTTGTGGGGGCAGCGCACTCTATATAAGCCGCCCTCCCCCACTGATAAAAGGGTTAGCAAATCTTTGTACTCCAGATCCCACTCGGTAACAAGCTCCGAGAGCACTAAGACGTAGGGCTGTTACCTCCACCGCAGAGGGGCCTGAACTCATACAACCTCACCGTAGCTAGGACTCTGCCCATCTCATTCGTACCCTACACATCTACTGTCAGGCTTATACCCACGACAGATACGATACCGGGGCAACTCCCCCAAGCTTGGCAGAAGCCAAGGGGATTGCCCATACCCATGCTCAGTTGTCTTCCTTTGGAGGTGATGGTGGTGGAGTTGTTGCAACATGGGCTTGATCCTCCGTCTTCCAAGGCATAGGTGCTCCATCATGGAAAGATAAACGAGTCTCCGGAATCCTCAAATCTGCAGCCAACTGTATTGATTTAAATCTATACTCATACTCATAGTTTTGGTTCTGCAGGTCATAGATCTGGGCCTGGAGTTGATCAATCCTGTCATAGAGCCTGGAGAGGTGCTTCCCAATGTCATTGGCATCAATCCTGTGCTTGTTGGTGAACTCCGTGATCATCATGTGGTTGGCGTTGAGTCCACACTCCACCATCCCTTGGAAATTGAAGACTTGTTGCTCCATTGCTTCGAGCCTCGTCTCCATGCTTCCGGTCTTTTTGGCCCCCTCAACATCACGGATGTGCAACATCCCCTCACGCATCTCGATAGATTGAGGGTGTTGCAGCACTCCCGCTAGGTAAGGATTGATGACCTTGTCACCATCTCTTAAGCGTGGGATTGTTGCCTACCAATTGAACCTTTGTCATATTCCTCACTTCCTCGTTTCTGTCATGAATCTTATGTTTCAGCTCAAGGGACGTCTTTATGTCTCATTCTATGAGTTGCTCGATCTTCGAGAAGATAGAATCTTGTAGATTCTATCTGTTCCTTTGTTGTCATGTTAGATGAAGACCTCGAATATAAAGATGTCAAGACCAGCATGATGTAATGATTCAATATCTTCGAGAAGGGCAATTGGATCGTGAAGATTGCGATAGTTTAGTGTCCCCTCTTCCTCTTCCCGACTACGCCTGAATCTCGGGACGAGATTCTTGTTTAGTGGGGGTGAGTTGTCACAGCCCTAGATTGTGCTGTTGTTTCTATTTTGGTTGCATCAGAAAGCATCCATGCATCATGTTAAAATCCTTTTGAACCCTAAACGGGGATGACCAAACCCTAGCACCAAATAAAATCCAAATATGAATAACAAGGATTATTTTCAATAACCCAATTGGTCTCCAAAAATGTTCCCCCTTTTAGATAAATGTTGGAAAGAACATACCATGGGTGAAATCTATTTTAAGAATACCTTTGGCATTTTATTTTAATCTCCAAAGCCACTGAAATCAACAACATAAAGTAGTTTGAATATTTCAGAATGTTATAAAATGTTGAATCTTTTACATGGGTTTGGAAATATTCCAGTTAACACCCAAAAATTACTTTCACTATTTATAAAACTAGTTTGGAGCCCAAAATAAAGTTAATCAATACCAGAAATGCAAAAGAGAAAGAAAAATAAATGGAAAACAACTAACCTGCGCTCACGTGAAGCGGCCCAGCCCACGAGGGGCACCACCGTCTTCTTCCTCCTCCCAGGAGGAGAAGGAGCTGCGTGCCCGATGCATCGCAGGGCACGACCACGTCCCCTGGCCACCTCCTGCTTGCCTCCGGTCGTCTGGAGCTGGCTAAGGATGCTACGCTCTCTCCCTCGCCTCCGTCAACATCTTTCCTTGCTCCCTCTCTCTTCCTTCCCCATGTGTCTCTCTTCCTCGCGCATGCCCGAGAGCGCCGACGAACACCACCTCGGCCACCGAACCCCTCTAGCCTAGCGACTGTGTCCCCTAGCATCGCCGTTCTCCTCCCCATCTCTACGCCAGAGGAATAGAGCTCAGACGCCCTGCAGCGCCGCCATCTGCATCATCTTCACCGCCGGCCACCGGACATTGCCGCCGTCGATTCACGGCCTCTGAAGCGCCCCCGAGCTTGCCGTTGACGCCATAAGACTCGCGGTGAGCTCCTGATCCGTTCCCCCTTGCCTCATCGCCGTTCCCCTCCCCTAGCGCCGTGTGCCACCGGAGTCCGAAGGACGTTGCCGCCAGCCATGGCGCCGCCGTGGCTAGAGCCACCTAGGGCCGCAGCCGAACACCTCTCCGCACTCACCGCGCTCGTAAGAAGCCGTAGCCGCCTCCAACTCCTTCTCCCGTGACCCGTAGCCCCGTTCCCCACCGTGGTCGAACTCCGGCGACCGCTCCGCTCGTCGTCGCTGTTGCTCCAGCCCACCTCAGCGCCCCAAATTGACTGGAATGGTTGCGGGCGAGTCCCAACTCCATGTAGGTGGCCTCCGCCGCTCGATTGGTCACCGGAGGGTGATTTCCGATCACCTCCGCCGTCTTGAACCTCGTCGGCATCGAGTCACCGGTGGGTCTTACCCTGTCAACCAGGGAGTTGACCCCCTTGGGTCACCTACAGGTGGGGCCTAGCCCCTGTCAATTTAGAGTAATTTCAGAAACAAGTTAAACAAGATAATTGTCCTAATGACCCACTAACAGTGGGCCCAGACCCTAATTAGAAGTAAAAGTTTAAAATTAAACTCTTTCTAGTAAATGTGACACTAACGTGTGGCCCCCACACGTCAGGTTTGACCCAGACCAGGTCAGTTGACGTGCTGATGTAATGCTGACGCAGAGCTGACGCAATAAGTAATTTCCTATTATAAAATAATTCCAGAAAATGCCTAAAACTTCTAAAAATCATAGAAAATAAAATATAACTCACATGAAAATAATTTATATATGAAAAATGATCAGAAAAATTCAAGGAATCTGATTATGACATTTTCATGAATGTTTGAGATAGTTAACATCACCAAGTAGGCTAAATGATGATTAGGCTAAATTTAATAAATAGTTTGGAGATGGAATTTGGTATATATTTCAATTCCACTTCAACTAACAAGGCCAAACATTGAGCTAGGAAAATTAGTACCTCAAAATGCCATCCTCATGCATGATAAAACAAGTTATGCCTCAGCATCAAGTCGAATCAATTAAAAGGGTATCTGCAAAATACCTTGCTTGAAGTGATATTTGAATTCTAATTCAAACCAGCTTCAACCTAAGAAATGGTAGCTACATTAGCCCTGCCACTTATCGTTTTCATATCTTGATCATGCATCATAGCGTTGCATTTCCGTGAAGTAATTATTGTTCTTTATTGTTTGCCGGTGTTGTTCCCTCCCGGTAGAAGATGGTTCTGACGATGTGATCATTGACATTGATGAAGACTCATTGCTATCTTCAGACGTGTCAGGCAAGCAAACCCCCTTGAGCATACTGATATAAACCCACTCTCTCGCTCCTGATCTCTTTATTGCATTAGGAGAAACACGATTCAACTGTTTCATGTTCTCGATAGTTGAACCCATTCCTCTGCATGACCTGATTTTGCCACAGTAAATAGTTGAAACCACTTAGCATGAGTAGCAACTGCTTGAGCCTTGTTGTGCTTACTCATCCATGCTTGTTTACTATGCCTGCTATGCATAGAGTTGTGTCGGGTCTGATCCATCTGGGTGATGAATCGTAATGGTGGTGTTCATGTTCTACCGTGTGAGATTAAATGTGTGAATCCGATTTGGTAAAGGTAGCGATGAGAGGCCATGTAGGAGTACATGGTGGGTTGTCTCATTGGGACCGTCCTTAAGAACTGAGTTCTGTGTATGTTATCCAAGACAAGATACTACCACACATTGGCATACTCAATTGACCATCTTCGCGTAGATATCTATCCAGGAGTTGCAATTAGTTTCTGGTGTTTGTAGAAAAAGTGTTGGCGGACATGTTTAGCTCTACCCGACGGGGTAGGCTTCTCTGCGGTAGATACATAGTGGCACGGTGTACCAAGTGGCACCCGGATGGTGGGCTTGGGAACCCTGCGCGCATCGTTTGGGGCCGTAGAGGAAACCTTGGCCGGACTTCCTTGCGGGTTCAGTCTCAAATAGGCGATAAACCTGGACTAGGATCTTGTGTGGTTAACTGTCGTGGCCGACACCCACGCCAGTGCTTCCCCTTGAAGGTTGCCGAGATGCATGAAGTGCTTATGGTGCTAAGTGGTGAGAGCATGTGTGAAGAAGTATACCCCTGCAGGGTGATTTAATCTGTTAGAATAGCCGCGTCCTCGGATATGGACTTCTCGGAAACATTACGTGGTACATAGATAATTTAAATGGATGCGCTAAAACTTGCAAGATAAGTGTGAGTGCTATGGATGGCCTTCTCATAGGGAGACGAGAGTGGATCCATGGTGGTGTTTTGATTGGTGAATATGTGGACTCGTGCGCGCTATCCCACCTCAAAGAAAGAACTTGTAGTCGTAGTACAGGTTAGCCAAGAGTCAAAGCTGGCTTCCTGCAATCAAACCCCACAATCCTTTCATTGATACATGATGCATATGTAGATAGTTCTGATGTAAGTCTTGCTGAGTACCATTGTACTCACAGTTGCTTTATTTATGTTTTTGCAGAGAAGATTTAGTCCCATTAAAAAGGTTTGTATGCAACGTGTTCGATGTTGACCGAAATAGCTTGGGAATCCCAAACAAAGGTCTGGCTCCTTTGGTAGGGTCGTAGTAGCTTTTTAGGCTCTTCCAACCACTTTTAGTAGATGTCTGTACCGAGACATGTTGTGCTTCCGCTTGATGTTTGTATGACTTGAGTGTCGGGTCACGAGACCCCTGTTTGTAATATCATACTATGTTGACTCTTATGAGTCTTTTATAAAAGCTTGAGTCATAGAGTTATGTTTTGATGCCATGTTGTATCTACACATATCGTGCATATTGTGTGTATGTTATGAAATGCATTATATGTGTGGGATTCGACACCTAGTTGTGTGCCTTTAGTAGTACTCTTTACGGGGAAATGCCTCTTTGTGCTTCCACCGAGCCTTGGTAGCTTGCTACTGCTCCGGACACATTGATTGACCGGCATGTATCCTTCTTTTCTATTGTGTCTGTCCCTTTGGGGAAATGTCATGCGGTGTAATGGAGTACTTGTAGCTTGCTACGACTCGTCTACACACGCTGATGACCGACACCTGCTTTGCTGGGTTATGTATGCCTGTCCCTGTACGGATGTACCACTTGGGTATATAACTAGTCATGTCGACCCGGGTTCTTTGTCGCCTGAATGCTAGCGATACATTCATATACGTGAGCCAAAAGACGCAAACGGTCCCGGCCAAGGTAAGGTGGCAGCCGTGGAGTTTACCGTGCGTGAGGCCGCAAAGTGATGTGATGTGTTACAGGCTGGGTTCTTATGACTCGGGATCCAAGTCCCGACAGCTTTGGTATCAGAGCTTTACTGCCTGTAGGATAACCAAGCCAAACTGGTCGATGTTGAGTCTAGCAACTCTTTAGTTATATAAGGGAATTGTTTGTGGAAGGGAACGTAAGGCTCTTTTTACTCCTTTCCTTGTGTCATACTTATTCTGAGTCACCCTCTTCTTTATTCTACGGGGTTTAAGAATTAGGCTTTCTCATCTATTCATTAGGATGACGAGTTACTATGGTGGAGACTTATAGAAAAGTTGTTGTCTTCCTGGATCAGTGTCTTCATAAGAATTCAATTGTTATGTTGTCAGTTCTTCCAGGTTGCCTCATATTTCATGCTCGTACAGCCGTTATGCTGTCCGAGTTTTCCAAGGTTCCTAAATAATTTGATGCAATTGCAAATCCTCTCATTCTGAGTTAATGTCTTTTTGGCCAGACAAAGCGCACTAGTCATTGTGATGAGGTACTTTATAACCTCGACCTATTGTTGAAGTGTTAGGAAACCATGTAACCTCCGAAAACCACCCAATAGTCTAGATGTGTTTTGGTTTCCAGTGTCATAATTCTGGCCATCATTTTCAAAAAAACATCCCGTGATGTTATTTAGTTAGTAGCTATTCTATTTCTAGGTTCTTGAATCCAAGGATCATTCTGCTCACTCCTGTTGATAGTGTTGCTAGTTCCTTTAGAATGATTAGTAACCTTGTTGTAGTTCCCAAGGTTCATGGTATATCCTTCTTCCAACACCATGGATCATCTTTGGCAGAAGTTCTTCATGAACTAAAGATGATAACAAGAGTGCTCGTGATGAGTTCTCTACTCCATATGATGATTCTGCCAACTCCGCTCTTCTGCATGGGTTATCTCGAAGAATTATGTTGAACTCGTTCGACATGCTAATCTATGCATCCACAACTCAGAAAAATCATGTGCTCTTGAGTTGGTCCTAACTAGTTGTATTCTGACCTTCATTTATGAGAGGATAGTCAAGAGTAGTTGTGCATTCGTCTCATCGATGTCTTTTATTCCTTTGGTGTGTCAAGTTGTTCTATTTACGAATGACTGAGAGAAGCAAACTCCAGTGCCTCATCCATTTCTTGGATTGGGTCAAAGCAGCTGTATTCCGCAGATCAAAATGCCAATCTGGCTTTTGTTCTGTTCTATCTTGGAGTATTACCCTCTTTTTGTCAAGAGTGTTGTGAGAATTGCACCATCTCTTATGAGCTCCTGATGTAATGGTACTTCTCGCTATCATTGTTCGTCCCTCGGTTTCCCTGTTGGTTGTAACCGGAATATCGACAGGTGTACCATGATGTGTGAAATCAATACTCCTAGAAATGCCATTGCTTAGAAAGTTAATGGACAATAATTTCACTCTTATGGTGATGGTGACTGAATCGTCATCCTAAGATTGACCGTGCTACCTAGTCCATGTTTCATGGTGCATTTTTTGATCAATGGGCTAGGATTGTGTCAATTCTTCGCTCTTTGATCATATCATCTTGCCCTGAAAAGTGAGATTGTTCCCGAGCTTAATAACATATCGGTGATTCGTGATTTTCTGAATATCTTCTCAGAAGTATACCAGGTTTTTCCTGACTGTTATGATAGAGCTCGTGATCAAGTTGGTTTCCCTATAAGCCATCTTCTCCAAGAATCCGTGTTGGATACCCCGAGCTAGTTGGTTAAACTAAACAACAACTTGGAGAGTTGGAAGATAAAAGCTTCGCCTAAACTTAGTTCATTTAAAAAGGATTTTTTTTCCTGTTGTGTGAGTCTGAAGAAGATGATATTGTCATCGGCTGATTCATGTGATCAATTGTTGCATATATTATCTTGTCCAATTTTGATTTGAGTATGGGCTATTGTCAAATCAAACTCAGAGCCAAAGATTTTCGTAACGGTGTCTTACTCATGGATTTCCTTGAGCCTACACTATTGTATTCTTTGATCTGACCAATGCTATTATCTTGCTCACATAGTTGTGGAAATCCATTTATACGGGTATCTTGATGAATTATTGTTGAGCCCATCGGCAATATTTTCATTTGTTCCATGATTTATGTTGGACATTAAGCTAGTGCAGGAAACTTTGTAGACATTGTCTTCGTGTCTTGTGCACGAGGTATATGTCAGGTGTAAGAAGTGACTTCCTCTAATTGATGTGCATTGGTGCAAGTTGCTGCCACGAATATGAGAAGGTCGTTTTGTTATCTTCGGAATCATCCCAAATCAGTCATGCATGTGCGAAGTATGCTGTGGTTTGATAGCTTTGCAACCTCTCTCTCCATATGTATTTCCTAGCACACCAAGCCACTGATTGATTTGTTCAAGGAAAATAAGTTAAGTGCCATTCCTGAAGGTACCAGACGGACTTGCACATGGCATCGTTATCCGCAATGATGGTTCCCAAACCAGAACTCAGTAGTGTTTTGTTGTAATATTTTTCATGTGTTCATCCTTGTCTTGGACAATGTGTTCACGTGGGTCTTGCAATCCAGCTCATGTTTCGGAGTTGTCTTCCATAGTTCATTTCCTGAGAATCTCGCAACGTTATCTCGTTGACTTGTGTTGCAAACTTTCTTGTCATACATGTTGAGTCTGAAACATCATGTCACCAACCAGATCTAAATCTCAAGCAGATATGATGGTTGTAACGCTTCCCAAGGATTATAATATTGGTCCGTCTGTAACTCGGTAAGGTGATGTCATGGCTAACACACCTAACCGGAAGACTTAATATCATAATATCTCGCATCAGCAACTTTAGCCATCTCCCCGTGAGGTTTTTGTATGACTTATTTTGGAAGTTGTTCCTCATGGACTTCCTTTGATGCCCCGAAGTCCGACCTATACTTGATGTGCTAGATATCAAGCATGACCTATAATTGGGTTGTGCTAGTACATCAAGGAGAACATTAGAAGCGGAGTGCTAAAATGTCTCTCGGTCGATTAACCAGATTTCGTTCCCTTGGCATAGCTAAGGTGAAATCTGAGCAAGTGTTGTCTTCCTTTGCATCTGCATCCTCCATCACTGTTCATCATGGTAATATGTTGTGTCACCAGGATCTTTGGCACGGATATTGGTAAAACTTTGATGAATATGGAAATGCTCAAGTTCTTGAGAGCACACTCAGACACTAGGTTATATCCTCAGTAGTAATTGGAATGTGCTTTCCGTTTGCCGAGTTATTCTATAACCCTAGTTTCTTTCCAACATGAGTATGCCATTCTTTCAAATTCCTTCAAACAATCATTTGTGAATTGCCTTACCCTGGTATGAAGAGTTTCAATGATCTCTGTATCAGAAGTAATTCTTTTTGCCACTTAAGGGAATAACTCTATGAGTCACCCTCCTACGTTGCCCCGTTATGGTATGAAGGGCAACTTAATCCTCGCTACTCTGAAACCTTGTCACCATCTCTTAAACGTGGGATTGTTGCCTACCAATTGAACCTTCGTCATATTCCTCACTTCCTTGTTTCTGTCATGAGTGTTGTGTTTCATCTCAAGGGACGTCTTTCTGTCTAATTCTATGAGTTGATCATGAGTTGCTCGATCTTCGAGAAGATCTAATCTTGTAGAGTCTATCTGTTCCTTTGTTCTTGTGTTAGATGAAGACCTCGAAGACAAAGATGTCAAGACCAGCATGATGCAATGATTTAATATCTCCGAGAAGGGCAATTGGATCATGAAGATTGCGATAGTTTAGTGTCCCCTCTTCCTCTTCCCGACTACGCCTGAATCTCGGGACGAGATTCTTGTTTAGTGGGGGTGAGTTGTCACAGCCCTAGATTGTGCTGTTGTTTCTATTTTGGTTGCATCAGAAAGCATCCATGCATCATGTTAAAATCCTTTTGAACCCTAAATGGGGATGACCAAACCCTAGCACCAAATAAAATCCAAATAGGATCAACAAGGATTATTTTCAATAACCCAATTGGTCTCCAAAAATGTTCCCCCTTTTTGATAAATGTTGGAAACAACATACCAGGGGTGAAACCTATTTTAAGAATGCCTTTGGCATTTTATTTTAATCTCCAAAGCCACTGAAATCACCAACACAAAGTAGTTTGAATATTTCAGAATGTTATAAAATGTTGAATGTTTTACATGGGTTTGGAAATATTCCAAGTAACACCCAAAAATTACTTTCACTATTTATAAAACTAGTTTGGAGCCTAAAATAAAGTTAATCAATGCCAGAAATGCAAAAGAGAAAGAAAAATAAATGGAAAACAACTAACCTGCGCTCACCTAAAGCGGCCGAGCCCACCAGGGGCACCACCGTCTTCTTCCTCCTGCCAGGAGGAGAAGCAGCTACGTGCCCGATGCATCGCCGGGTACGGCCACGTCCCTTGGCCACCTCCTGCTTGCCTCCGGTCATCTGGAGTTGGCTAAGGATGCCACGCTCTCTCCCTCGCCTCCTTCAACATCTTTCCTTGCTCCCTCTCTCTTCCTTCCCCGTGTGTCTCTCTTCCTCGCGCATGCCCGAGAGCGCCGGCGAACACCACCGCGGCCACCGGCCCCCTCTAACCCAGCGACTGTGTCCCCTAGCATCGCCGTTCTCCTTCCGATATCTACGCCAGAGGAATAGAGCTCAGACCCCTGCAGCGCCGCCATCTGCATCATCTTCACCGCCGGCCACCGGACGTCGCCGCCGTCGATTCACAGCATCTGAAGTGACCCCGAGCTTTCCGTCGACGCCATAAGACTCGCGGTGAGCTCCGGATCCATTTCCCCCTTGCCTCATCGCCGTTCCCCTCCCCTAGCGCCGTGTGCCACCGGAGTCCGAAGGCCGTTGCCGCCGGCCATGGCGCCGTTGTGGCTAGAGCCACCTAGGGCCGCAGCCGAACACCTCTCTGCACTTACCGCCCTCGCAGGAAGCCGTAGCCGCCTCCAACTCCTTCTCCCGTGACCCGTAGCCCCGTTCCCCACCATGGCCGAACTCCGGCGACCGCTCCGCTCGTCGCCGCTGTTGCTCCAGCGCACCTGAGCGCCCCAAATCGGCTCGAATGGTTGCGAGCTAGTCCCAACTCCATGTAGGTGGCCTCCGCCGCTCAATTGGTCACCGGAGGGTGATTTCCGATCTCCTCCGCTGTCTCGAACCTCACCAGCGTCGAGTCGCCAGTGGGTCTGACCCTGTCAACCACGGAGTTGACCCCCTTGGGTCACCTACAGGTGGGCCCTAGCCCCTGTCAATTTAGAGTAATTTCAGAAATAAGTTAAACAAGACAATTAACCTAATGACCCACTAACAGTGGGCCCAGACCCTAATTAGAAGTAAAAGTTTAAAATTAAACTCTTTTTAGTAAATGTGACACTGACGTGTGGCCCCCACACGTCAGGTTTGACCTAGACCAGGTCAGTTGACCTGCTGATGTAATGCTGACGCAGAGCTGACGCAATAAGTAATTTCCTATTATAAAATAATTCCAGAAAATGCCTAAAACTTCTAAAAATCATAGAAAATAAAATATAACTCACATGAAAATAATTTATATATGAAAAATGATCAGAAAAATTCAAGGAATCTCATTATGACATTTTCATGCATGTTTGAGATAGTCAACATCACCAAGTAGGCTAAATGATGATTAGGGTAAATTTAATAAATAGTTTGGAGATGGAATTTGGTATATATTTGAATTCCACTTCAACTAACAAGACCAAACATTGAGCTAGGAAAATCAGTACCTCAAAATGCCATCCTCATGCATGATAAAACGAGTTATGCCTGAGCATGAGGTCGAATCAATTAAAAGGGTATCTGCAAAATACCTTGCATGAAGTGATATTTGAATTCTAATTCAAACCAGATTCAACTTAAGAAATGGTAGCTACATTAGTCCTGCCACTTCTCGTCTTCATATCTTGATCATGCATCATAGTGTTGCATTTTCGTGAAGTAATTATTGTTCTTTCTTGTTTGCCGGTGTTGTTCCCTCTCGGTAGATGATGGTTCCGACGATGTGATCGTTGACATTGATGAAGACTCATTGCTATCTTCAGACGTGTCAGGAAAGCAAACCCCCCTAAGCATACTGATATAAACCCACTCTCTCGCTCCTGATCTCTTTATTGCATTAGGACAAACACGATTCAACTATTTCATGTTCTCGGTAGTTGAACCCATTCCTCTACATGACCTGATTTTGCCACAGTAAATAGTTTAAACCACTTAGCATGAGTAGCAACTGATTGAGCCTTGTTGTGCTTACTCATCCATGCTTGTTTACTGTGCCTTCTATGCATAGAGTTGTGTCGAGTCTGATCCATCTGGGTGATGAATCGTAATGGTGGTGTTCATGTTCTACCGTGTGAGAGGAAAGGTGTGAATCCGATTTGGTAAAGGTAGCGATGAGAGGCCATGTAGGTGTACATGGTGGTTTGTCTCATTGGGACCGTCCTTAAGAACTGAGTTCTATGTATGTTATCCAAGACAAGATACTACCACACATTGGCATACTTAATTGACCTACTTGGCTTATTAATCGCCTAGATCTCTGTCTAGGAGTTGCAATTAGTTTCTGGTGTTTCTAGAAAAAGCGTTGGAGAGCGTCATTTAGCTCTGCCCGACGGGGTAGGCTTCTCTGCGGTAGATACACAGTGGCACGGTGTACCAAGTGGCACCCGGATGGTGGGCTTGGGAACCCTGCGCACATCGTTTGGGGCCGTAGAGGAAACCTCGACCGGACTTCCTTGCGGGTTCAGTCTCAAATAGGCGATAAACCTGGACTAGGGTCTTGTGTGGTTAACGGTCGTGGCCGACACCCACGCCATTGCTTCCGCTTGAAGGTTGTCGAGATGCATGACATGCATATGGTGCTAAGTGGTGAGAGCATATGTGAAGAAGTATACCCTTGCAGTGTGATTTAATCTGTTTGAATAGCTGCGTCCTCGGATATGGACTACTTGGAAACATTATGTGGTACATAGAAAATTTAAATGGATGCTCTAAAACATGCAAGATAAGTGTGAGTGCTATGGATGGCCTTCTCGTAGGGAGACGAGAGTGGATCCATGGTGGTGTTTTGATTGGTGAATATGTGGACTCGTGTGCGCTATCCCACCTCAAAGAAAGAACTTGTAGTCGTAGTACAGGTTATCCAAGAGTCAAAGTTGGCTTGCTGCAATCAAACCCCACAATCCTTTCATTCATACATGATGCATATGTAGATAGTTCTGATGTAAGTCTTGCTGAGTACCATTGTACTCACAGTTGCTTTATTTATGTTTTTGCAGAGAAGATTTAGTCCCATTAAAAAGGTTTCTACGCAACGTGTTCGATGTTGACCGGAATAGCTTGGGAATCCCAGACAAAGGTCTGGCTCCTTTGGTAGGGTCGTAGTAGCTTTTCAGGCTCTTCCAGCCACTTTTAGTAGATGTTTGTACCCAGACATGTTGTGCTTCCGCTTGATGTTTGGATGACTTGAGTGAGGGGTCACGAGACCCCTGTTTGTAATATCATACTATGTTGACTCTTATGAGTCTTTTATAAAAGCTTGAGTCATAGAGTTATGTTGTGATGCCATGTTGTATCTAGACATATCGTGCATATTGTGTGTATGTTATGAAATGCATTATATGTGTGGGATTCGACACTTAGTTGTGTGCCTTTAGTAGTACTCTTTATGGGGAAATGCCTCTTTGTGCTTCCACTGAGCCTTGGTAGCTTGCTACTGCTCCGGGCACATTGATTGACCGGCATGTATCCTTCTTTGCTGCTGTGTGTGTCCCTTCGGGGAAATGTTACGCGGTGTAATGGAGTCCTTGTAGCTTTCTACGACTCGTGTACACACGCTGATGACCGGCACCTGCTTTGCTGGGTTATGTATGTCTGTCCCTATACGGATGTACCGCTTGGGTATATAACTAGTCATGTCGACCCGAGTTCTTTGTCGCCTGAATGCTAGCGACACATTCATATACGTAAGCCGAAAGACGCAAACGGTCCCGGCCAAGGTAAGGTGGCAGCCGTGGAGTTTACCATGCGTGAGGCCGCAAAGTGATGTGATGTGTTATAGGCTGGGTTCTTATGACTCGGGATCCGTGTCTCGACAGTCCGGGAGGTGCACGAGGTGGCCACAAGCCCTCCAGCCCCGGCCAGGGGGGTAGGCCAGGCCTAGGAGGCTTGTCGCCTCCTCGGGCACTTTCCGGACTGCTTTAAAATTTTCTATTTTTTCAAATATTCCAAAGCGGAGGAAAATTGCTACGGGGAAAGTTTTGGAGTCGGTTTACTTACCGAATCACATTCCTCCTCGTTTTTGGAGTCTGAAACAGGCTGATAAATATCCCTTATGTACTCCTCCGGAGTTATGGTATTGATAATGTTGCTCTCAACATTTATAGGAGTACCTGAGATTTAATGCTTGATTCTCTGCCCGTTTACCACTCTCGGGCAATTACCTTCCATGTTGTTGATCTTGATAGCACCGGAACGATATACTTCCTCAATAATATAGGGACCTTCCCATTTAGAGAGAAGCTTGCCTGCAAAAAATCTTAGATGAGAATTGTATAGCAAGACATAATCACCTACATTGAACTCACGCTTTTGTATCCTCTTATCATGCCACCTCTTAACCTTTTCTTTGAATAACTTGGCATTTTCGTATGCCTGAGTTCTCCATTCATCAAGCGAGCTAATGTCAAATAACCTCTTCTCACCACCAAGTTTGAAATCAAAGTTAAGCTCTTTGATTGCCCAATAAGCTTTATGCTCTAACTCAAGAGGTAGATGACATGCTTTACCGTACACCATTTTGTACGAAGACATGCCCTTGCGATTCTTATAGGCAGTTCTATAAGCCCACAGTGCATCATCGAGCTTCTTAGACCAATTCTTTCTAGACCTGTTGGCAGTTTTTTGCAGAATCAGTTTAATCTCTCTATTGCTTAGCTCTACTTGACCACTGGACTGAGGGTGATAGGGAGACGCAATTCTATGGTTGACATCGTACTTAGCAAGCGTTTTATGGAAAGCACCATGAATGAAATGTGAACCACCATCGGTCATTAGATATCTAGGGACTCCAAATCTAGGGAAGATAACTTCCTTAAGCATCCTGATAGAGGTGTTGTGATCAACACTACTAGTGGGGATAGCTTCTACCCACTTAGTGACATAATCAACAACAACTAGGATATGAGTATACCCGTTGGATTTTGGAAAAGGTCCCATATAATCAAAGCCCCAAACATCAAATAGTTTAATGACAAGTGAATAGTTCATAGGCATTTCCTGACGTTTACTAATATTACCTATTCTTTGACATTCGTCACAATACAAGACAAACTTACGGGCATCTTTGAAGAGAGTGGGCCAATAAAAACCTGATTGCAATACCTTGTGTGCAGTTCTATCTCCCGCATGGTGTCCTCCGTAGGCCTCGGAGTGACACTTCTGTAGGATCTGTCCATGTTCATGTTCACGTACACAACGTCTAATAACACCATCTACTCCTTCCTTATAAAGGTGAGGATCATCCCAAAAGTAATGTCTCAAGTCAAAGAAGAACTTCTTCTTTTGCTGATACGTGAAACTAGGTGGTATATATATGGTGACGATATAGTTTGCATAATAAGCATACCACGGTGCACTACGTGAAGCATTGATGACATTCAATTGCTCATTGGGAAAGCTATCATCAATAGGTTGTGGGTCATCAAGAACGTTCTCCAACCTAGACAAGTTATCTGCTACTGGGTTATCAGCGCCCTTCCCGTCGACAACGTGCAAATCAAACTCTTGTAGGAAGAGAACCCATCTGATAAGTCTAGGTTTAGCGTCCTTCTTCTCCATGAGGTACTTAATAGCATCATGATCAGTGTGAATAGTGACTTTGGAATCAACTATGTAAGACTTGAACTTTTCACATGCAAACACGACTGCTAAAAATTCCTTTTCCGTAGTAGCATAGTTTCTTTGGGCAGTGTCTAGAGTTTTACTAGCATAGTGAATAACATTCAACTTCTTATCAACTCTTTGCCCTAGGACAGCACCACCAACATAATCACTAGCATCACACATGATTTCAAAAGGCAAGTTCCAATCAGGTGGTTGAACAATAGGTGTAGTTATCAAAGCCCTCTTAAGTATTTCGAAGGCTTCCTCACAATCATCGTCAAAAACAAAAGGAATTTCCTTTTGCAAGAGATTGGTAAGAGGCCTAGAAATCTTAGAGAAGTCCTTAATGAACCTTCTATAGAAACCAACATGACCAAGGAAACTTCTTATACCTTTGATATCTGTGGGGTATGACATTTTCTCGATTGCATCAACCTTAGCCTTATCGATTTCAATACCTCTTTCAGAAATTTTATGTCCTAAGACGATGCCTTCATTTACCATAAAGTGGCACTTCTCCCAATTCAAGACAAGATTGGTGTCTTTACATCTCTGTAAGACTCGATCAAGGTTGCTGAGGCAATCATCAAAAGAAGACCTGTAAACGGAAAAGTCATCGATGAAAACCTCAACAAACTTTTCACAAAAGTCAGAGAATATAGCCATCATACATCTTTGAAAGGTGGCAGGTGCATTACCTAAGCCAAAAGGCACACGTCTATAAGCAAAGGTACCGAAAGGGCAGGTGAAAGTGGGTTTCTCCTGATCAGATTGTGCAACTGGTATTTGGGAGAAACCAGAATAACCGTCTAGAAAGCAGAAGTGTGTGTGTGTTTAGACAGTCTTTCTAGCATTTGGTCGATAAAAGGCAAAGGGTAATGATCTTTCCTAGTGGCTTTATTCAATTTCCTAAAATCGATCACCATCCTATAGCCAGTAAAAATCCTGTGTGGTATCAATTCATCCTTATCATGTGGGGACCCCGACTTACTAGTCGAGATCGCCGTGCTCACTGATCCTAGAGATCAATGCTCACCGAATACAGATACCGATTAAAAGAGTTTTACATCCAAGTACCGATTATTACAACACATGACCGAAGGGTCAAGTTCACAAGACAGGGCCTAAGGCCAAATCACTCAGATACACTAGTAGCAGAAAACATAGGGCTAAGCGGGTGCCCATGCCATCAAGCCTACACCGACATGCATTCTGACTCGGAAGCGTCCAAGTTCGCAGGGGCGTCTCCGAAGATGTACTCATCTCCAAACTCCGGTCTTTCCATGTCTGGTCAATAACATAACCAGTGGCAAGCCAATGAGTACTTTGAATGTACTCGCAAACAGCCCATGATATAATCAACGAAAGTGAAGGATAACAATATCATGCATCTCTAAAGTAACTCATCTTGGTGGAATGATCATGAATATGCATCAAGTTAAAGAATTACTTTTGAAGAACAGGTTACAGATACCAATATACCTGTCGAGGGCTGAACCATCCGGGTTCACCCTATATGCCAAGTCACCGAACTTGGTCATATCATTACTATCACGACAACACCTTTTTCAACACCACACACACACTCACTCTTGGTTTATGCGGAAATGACCGGACGTATTTTAAGCAGGATTACCCAACTGTCCTTGACTATGGACATGGCTATTCGAATAGTTTACACTCTGCAGAGGTAGTACGCTGGACCCACGAGATCCGGGAAACTTCCGTGTCATCCACGACTCGCGATATATCACATACCCGAGCTAAGTACCCGATCAATGGCTTTCCCCTGATGATACTAGACAAAGAGGTCCACTCGATTGGTACCCAGCCCACATGTTGTATGTCTTACGAGCACCAACTCTGGACAGTACCAACCATGCGGGGACCAACGGTGTGACTGGAAGTTATAAAAATGGCATAGTCGTCCTACCTATCACGACCCCATCACGAGAGTGACCACACATCACTCCCGCCACTAGTAATGTGGCTCTTTGCTAGCACCGACCAGATTAATTAACATAGCCCCGTCCCACGAGGGGTAACGTGGTCGTACTGGTAAGGTTGGGACGGTCGTCACATCATAAATCTAATACCATTTCCG
Organism: Hordeum vulgare subsp. vulgare; assembly: GCF_904849725.1. NCBI lineage: Eukaryota > Viridiplantae > Streptophyta > Magnoliopsida > Poales > Poaceae > Hordeum > Hordeum vulgare. The sequence goes on along the minus strand of NC_058524.1, from coordinate 281,416,801 downwards.
AAACCATACTCACACAAATACTGGGTGCATCACTTCACCAAAAGTGACCACCTAACTCATCATCACCCTCGGGCATTAGTGGCACCCGACGGGGTTTTCATAAACTCTTGCTTTATGTCAACAACATGCTCATGATAATACTACTTCTATCTTTACTTGTCAACATGGTATTAGCAGGACCCTCAAGGGGTAGGGTCAAGCTCAATGCATGTGCTCCGGGGGAGCCTTCGGTAAAATCATATCAAATGATTACCGGCACTTATGATCATATGCAACAGGAATACTTGCTATTTTAACATGCAAAGTAACGTATGCTCATTCATGGTCAAAGGGCTGCTTGCCTTGGCGAGCTAAGTATCCGGGGTCTTCGAGGTGTTCCGCTCCGATTCCCTCATCACACGGGTTTTCTATTGTCGATAAAACAATAAATAAGAAATAGCTCACACAAAAACATACCTCTAAGTCATTTTAAAAATGTTCTTTATTACTGATAAATCTAAGGTATGATTTAAAAAATATTCTCCTTAATTTTCCTTGAAGGAATATTTTTGAAATCAACCAAAGAGAAGCAAAACTATTTCAATTAAGCCCTTTTTATTAATGTAAAATAGAATAGTTGTTGGAAAATTCATCCAAACATATTATTAAATACTACACATTTTTAGAAGAATAGTAGTGGAAGAATTATATTTTTACACTTGTTAAATGTTTTTATAAAAATCTTAGAAACCAGGGTTTTAAAAATAAAAGAAAAACCGGTTAAACTCCCGGCCTGGCTCGGCCGAGAGCTGGGCTGGCCCATGGCGAGCCGACAGCCTACCCAAGCGCGCGCGCCGTTAGGTTTGAACGTGACGCACGGGACCCTGCGGTCAGCGGGCGAGGTCAGCGCGGTGGAGGAGGCTGGGCCACCGACAGCTGGGGCACACCTGTCGGGGTCGTCTCCTAGCTCTGGCTAGAGAGGAGGAGGACGACGACGGCGAGGTTGCCGACGCTCTCATGCCCCAACGAGCATTGGAATGGGTTCGTCTTACTGTCGCCTACCTGCTGTAGGTCGGAACAATGATGGGGAGGCAGGGGTTCGTCGGTGACGAGGAGGCCATGGCGGAGGAGTTTCGGGAGGTGGTCGAGGGGGTGGCTAGAGACACGGAAATGCTCGGGCCAGTTGGGGGAAAGCTTCCTCGGATCGAGAGGGTTAGTTTGGTAGGTCGAGGGGCGCAGGAGACGTCGTGTAGCCGGAGATCGACCGGAGCTTCGAGGCGGAGGGGCCTCGGTCGATCTCGAGCATCGGGGCTCTGCTGGGTTGCTGGGGTGGCTAGGGAGGTACTAGTGATCGTGGTGAAGCTATCTGAGGGGTGTTGGAGCGAGGGGAGGGCTATTTATAGGCCCGCAATGGTGAGTAGACTCGGGAGCGCCGATGACTCACCGTGGCGCGCATGGGGGTGCAGAGAGAGGCTGGGGTCGAAACCACGGTCTCAGGACGTGGTTTTGGACTGCCCAAACCATCTGCAACAGAGGGAGAGAGAGGGGAGTCGAGCATTCATGGCCGCGCAACCTTGGCCTGTTCTGGTGCGGGCGGGCACGCGTCGCGCGAGCTCTAGCGCGGGAGAGGAGGGCCCCTGAGGTTTGCTCGACGCAGAAGGGTTGTCGGGGGAGAGGTTGGACATCTCGGGGGAGGCTGGAACTGGCTGAGGGCGTCACCCCCACCTGGGTGACTCCCTGTAGCACGCCCGGAGCGCAGTTTTGGCATGCCTCGGCATGCTGGCGCGCTCTGAGGCACTTTGGACGTGTCTAGCATGTCGTGGCACTAGCTGGGGGTGTAGCTAGCCGTTTGGTCCTTGTGGGAGCTTCGGCTGGTCAAGGGAGGCAAGAAATACTGGTGCTGTCAGTCATGAACTGAGATCTAAATTGGGGTTTTTGGCCTTTCCACTTTGAACCAGTGAGGGGCCAGTTGACCGGGGTTAGACACAGGTGCTGGCCACTTAATCTATGAGTTTGAAGCAAATGGGTTGGGTTTAGCTGTGGCTAAGGTGGCTTTTCCCTAACTGTCAGAAGGTGTTCGGTAGTGGCTTAAGGGGGTTGCACCCCACCACTGGTGCTACAACTTATGAGGTTTGGGTTTGGTCGTAAACCATGGGGTTTCACCAATTTTGATCTCCAAAGAACAAGTTTAGCTTTGTAAACTTGAAAACACTCCAATATGACCAAATCTGTCCCTTCCAAAGTGAGTGTGGGCAAACTAAGTCCCACAAATCCCATTTTTGGTGTGGAACCCTCATTTGAGGTATTAGGCACTCCTGCAAAGTTTTAGCATCATTGGACAAACTTTGCTATGTAGAGTTGCTCTAACTTGATTCTGGACAGACAGGGTTTTTGGGTTATTTGGGGTCCTTATTCACCTTTGATCAAGGTGAAACTTTATGTGGACACCAAACAGGGCTTAGGGATATCACTGGAATTTTCTAGGAATTTATTGAGACTATTTCCTTTAGAAATATTTCAAAATGCCAAAACAGACATAATAGCTTTCATAGTTTTATTCAATAAATATAATATAAAATGGGGTTTAAAATCCTATGTATGAAAAATATATGTCCTTCTCATCATCTCCAAATTTAATCAGATTTTTCTAAGGCAGAAAAGTATTTTTCCATGTTGGAATACTAATTCTGGCTTCAGAAATGGACATGTTATTTAATTAGGAAAATAATCACAAAAATAATTATTTTGTGATTTTGAAGTAAAAAGGTAGGTTAAAATCAGATTACCAAATATGAGTAGAAGCACTGCTTGCTATCAAGGACATGTAGTGCAACTTAAGGTAGGTTTTACCTTGATCAGAAATAAGCAAAGGTTTTTGGAAATCAGTATAATACCAAAAAAATTAGGGGTTTAATCCTCACATGATCAAGCATACAAGCATACAATGTCAATCATGGCACTCACAACATTAGTTTTTGAAAAAGTTTTAACAAGCTCAGAATTTCACAATGCACACAAGTGATAGCAAAAACAAGATGTGACATATCATTAGGGACAACGGTAATGCCTCCCTTCTTAGGGACGCAATGCACTGGACTCACCCAATCGCTATGAGCAACAAGATAAATAATACCTGCCTCCAGGAGCTTTAGTATTTCTTTTCTTACTACTTCTTTCATCTTAGGATTCAATCTCCTTTGATGACTAGCAACTGGTTTGGAATTAGGATCAGTTTTAATCTCGTGCTGGCATAGAGTGGGACTAATGCCCTTAAGATCATCAAGAGTATATCCAATAGCAGCACAGTGCTTCCTCAGAGTTTTTAGTAGCTTCTTTTCTTCATGCTCTGATAGGCTAGCACTAATAATAACAAGATATATCTCTTTTTCATCAAGATAAGCATACTTAAGAGTATCAGACAACTGTTTAAGCTCGAACACAAGATCACCCTTTGGTGGGGGTGGATCCCCAAGCAGTTCAATGGGCAGATTATTATTAAGGATAGGATATTTTTCTAAGACAACTCTATCTATCTCATCCCTTTCATCCATATGCATATCATTTTCATGCTCAAGCAAGTATTTCTCTAAGGGATCAGTATGAGGCACGACAATAGAAGCTAAGGCAATAGTTTCATCCTTACTAGGCGACTTCTTTTCATGAGGTTGTCTATCAAACTTGGAGAAATTGAACTCGTGTGACACACCTTCAAAGCCAATAGTGACAGTTTGCTTCTCATAATCAATATGAGCATTGACAGTATTGAGAAAAGGTCTGCCAAATATGATGGGAAAAAAGCTATCTTAGATGGTAGCAAGAACGAGGAAATCAGTAGGATACTTTGTTTTACCACACAAGACTTCAACATCCCTAACAATTCCCACAGGGAAGATAATATCTCTATTGGCAAGATGAATAGTGACATCAATAGGCTCTATCTCAATAGGTGCAATCTCATCTTTGATTTCATCATATAAGGATTGAGGTATTGCACTAACACTAGCACCCACGTCACATAAACCATGATATCAATGATCTCCTATCTTAACATAAACAACAGGCGTGCCAACAACAGGCCTATGTTTGTCTCTAGCGTGAGGTTTAGCAATTCTAGCAGCATCTTCACAAAAGTGAATACTATGTCCCTCAACATCGTTGGACAAAAGATCTTTGATAATAGCAATGCTAGGTTCAACTCTAATTTCCTCAGGGGGTGTAGGTGTTCTAATGTAGCCTCTATGTATCACAGTTGAAGCTTTAGAATGATCCTTTATCCTAACAGGGAAATGTGGTTTCTCAATGTAAGCACTGGGAACAACATGATCATTATAGGCAATGACTCTCTCTTCAACTGGATTGGGTTTAACTACATTGACTTCTAAAGGAGGATGATATTTAAACCACTTCTCTTTGGGAAGATCAACATGAGCAGCAAATGATTCACACAATGAAGCTACAATCTCAGAGTCAAGTCCATACTTAGTGCTCAAGTCACAAAAAATATTTGTTTCAACAAAGGATTTAACGCAATCAAACTCGAAATTCATACCTGACTCCTTTCCTTCTTCAAGCTCCCAATCTTCAGAGTTGCGTTTAATTTTCTCCAATAAATCCCATTTGAAGTCAATATCTCTCTTCATAAAAGAACTGGTACATGATAAAGCCGAGCATAAAAGTTCTGAATGATAATTTCTCTCGTGAGCTCATGATTGGGGCATGAATATAACATTGATTTAAGCCTCCCCCAAGCTTGAGCGATGCTTTTTGTGTCACGAGGCCAAAAATTATAAATATAATTTCAATCACGATGTACTAAATGCATAGGATAAAACTTTTGATGAAATTCCAATTTCAACCGATTGCAGTCCCATGATCCAGTATCATCACATAGCCTATACCATGTCAGCGCCTTATCCTTCAATGATAAAGGAAAGACCTTCTTCTTGACCTCATCCTCAGGCAAACCTGCAAGCTTAAATAAACCATAAACTTCATCTACATAGATTAGATGCAAGTCTGGATGTGATGTTCCATCTCCTGTAAAAGGATTAGCCAGCAGTTTCTCAAGCATACCCGAAGGAAATTCAAAGCAAATATTTTCAGTAGGTGCAGCAGGTTGAGGAGCAACTCTTTGTGCTTCCGTTCGAGGTGAATATACCCCGAACAAGCCTCTCAAAGGATTAGTATCCATAGTGACAAGTGACAATAAATTTCAGCATACTATATGAATGTTTCCTTACCAAGTTCCACTTACCAAAGGCGCTTCACTCCCCGGCAACGGCGCCAGAAAAGAGTCTTGATGACCCACAAGTATAGGGGATCAATCATAGTCCTTTAGATAAGTAAGAGTGTGGAACCCAACGAGGAGCAGAAGGATCTGACAAGTGGTTTTCAGCAAGGTAATATCTGCGGGCATTGAAATTATCAGTAACAAGTGATTGTATGGTGAGATGATTCATAGCGAGCAACAAGTAACAAAAGTAGCAACGGTGCAGCAAAGTGGCCCAATCCCTTTTGTAGCAAGGGACAAGCCTGAACAAAGTCTTATAGGAGGAAAAACGCTCCCGAGGACACACGGGAATTTCTGTCATGCTAGTTTTCATCATGTTCATATGATTCACGTTCGTTACTTTGATAGTTTCATATGTGGGTGGACCGGTGCTTGGGTACTTCCCTTACTTGGACAATAATCCCACTTATGATTAACGCCTCTCGCAAACATCCGCAACTACGAAAGAAGAATTAAGACAAAGTCTAACCATAGCATTAAACTAGTGGATCCAAATCAGCCCCTTACGAAGCAACACATAAACTAGGGTTTAAGCTTCTGTCACTCTAGCAACCCATCATATACTTACTACTTCCCAATGCCTTCCTCTAGGCCCAAATAATGGTGAAGTGTGATGTAGTCGACGTTCACATAACACCACTATAGGAAAAACAACATACACCACATCAAAATATCGAACGAATACCAAATTCACATGACTACTATTAGCATGTCTTATCCCATGTCCTCGGGAACAAAAGTAACTACTCAAAAAGCATAATCATATTCATGACCAGAGAGGTAATGAGTACTATCAAGGATCTGAACATAAACTCTTTCACCAAATAATCCAACTAGCATCAACTACAAGGAGTAATTAACACTACTAGCAACCTTACAAGTACCAATCGGAGTCGCGAGACGGAGATTGGTTACAAGCGATGAACTAGGGTTTGGAGATGAGATGGTGCTGATGAGGATGTTGATGATGATGAGTCCCCTCCGATGAGAGGAGTGTTGGTGATGACGATGGCGACAATTTCCCTCTCCGGGAGGGAAGTTTCTCCGGCAGGATCGTCCTGCCGGAGCTCTAGATTGGTTCTGCTCAAGTTCCGCCACATAGCGGCGGCGAATCCACGAAAAAGCTCCCTTCTGATTTTTTTCCAGACAAAGCCCTTCATATAGAAAAAGATGAGCGCTGGAGGGGCCACAGGGGGCCCACAAGCCCTCAAGCCCCGGCCAGGGGTAGGCCGGAGCTGGCAGGCTTGTGGCCTCTAGGTGGCACCCCTCTGGTACTTCTTCCGCCCAGTATTTTTTATATATTCCCAAAAAATTCCACGTTGATATTCACGACTTTTGGAATTACGCAGAATAGGCATCTCAAACTTTCTCCTTTTTCAGGACAGAATTCCAGCTGCCGGCATTCTCCCTCTTCATGCAAACCTTGCAAAATAAGAGAGAAAAGGCATAAATATTGTACCGTGAGGTGAAATAACAGCCCAAAAAAGCAATAAATATCAACATGAAAGCATGATGCAAAATGGACGTATCACGCCTACCCGTGAGCATTTCAAGTACGTGATCCAAATGTATTTCCCCCGAGAGAAGTCAACCAACAACACCGCAGAACATGAAGGGCTGCTTGCCGGGATCAGGATCGCGACAGATCTTGGGATTCGAAAGCTCATCATCAGAGGTGACTGTCAACTAGTCATCTGGCAAGTCAACAAAGATTATCAAAGCCCGTTGATGGAGGCCTATGTGGAGGAGGTGAGAAAGTTGGAAGAACGCTTTGACGGTCTACAGATGGAGCATGTACCCCGTGCCGAAAACACCATCGCAAATGACCTGTCAAAGCGAGCACCACTTAATCTCCGTGTGGAACCAGGGACTTTCGTGCTACGACTGACTCAACCCTCCGTGGCACCATCGACCAAGCCAGACAAAAGGAAGAAGCTCAACTCCGGCAAGTACCTCTTGACACACCTAGCAAGGATCCCCGGTAAGGACCTTGTTGTGGAGGAAGTTGCCGGACCAGAAGCAGAGCCTGCCGGGGGGGGGGGGATGCCGTTGCTCCTCGCCGTCGAGCCACGCGCTCCGGCATGGGCGCAACACATAGCCCGATACCTCCAAACTGGGGAATTGCCTGAGGATCCTGAAGAAGCAGAGAAGGTAGCTCGCCAGTCAAGCATGTACCAATTCGTGGACGATGCCCTCTACAAGAGGCGACTAAACGGCACGAAGCTAAAGTGCATCTCCCAGGAGGAAGGACTGGAGCTGTTGGCCGAAATTCATGGAGGAATATGTGGACGCACATAGGGTCAAGGGCCCTTGCCGGCAAGGCATTCCGGCAAGGTTTCTTCTGGACCATAGTCCTCCAGGATGCAACTGCACTAGTAACCAAGTGTGAAGCGTGCCAGTTCCATTCAAGAAAGCTTCATTAGCCAGCGCAAGCTCTCCAAACAATCCCTCTCTCATGGCCATTCTCGGTCTGGGGTATTGATATCCTCAGGCCCTTCCCACGCGCTGCTGGGGGCTTTGAGTACTTGTATGTCGCAATCGACAAGTTCACAAAGTGGCCAGAAGTGGAGTCGGCAAGAAGGGTAACATCGCAGTGAGCTATCAAGTTCTTCAAGGGGATAGTGTGTCGCTTTGGTTTCCCGAACAGGATCATCACTGACAATGGCACCCAGTTCACGATCCGCATCTTCATGCAATACGCCTAGGGCATCGGCAGCAAAATATGCTTCGCTTCCGTCGCTCACCCAAGGAGCAATGGTCAAGCCGAAAGGGAAAATGCCGAGGTACTGCGCGGGCTCAAGACTAGAACTTTCGACAAGCTGCGCGAACATGGAAGACACTGGATTGATCCATTGCCGGCGGTTCTTTGGTCGATTAGAACAACGCCAAATTGAGCCATCGGCCAAACACCTTTCTCCCTGGTCTACGGGGCAGAAGCAGTTCTTCCCACGGAAATCGCTTATGGGTCACCTCGGGTGCTCGCTTATGATGAGCTCGAGCTAGAGCAATTGCGTCCAGATGACACTGTGCTCCTCGAGGAGACCCGCATTCAGGCGGCTGTGCGAGCCTCTCGCTACCAGCAAGCCTTGCACCGCTATCATAGCCACAAGGTACGAGCCATAAGTGTCGAGGAAGGCGACCTTGTTCTTAGGCACGTTCAGTCAGCCAAGAATACCATCAAGTTGACGCCGAAGTGGGAAGGCCCATATCGGGTAGTACGAGTCACCAGGCCCGGCGTTGTCCGCCTGGAGACCAAAATGGCTTACGAGTGAGCAACTCTTGGAACATAGAGCATCTTCAAAAGTTCTACCCGTAGGGAGAGGTTGCCGGGCCACCCGACGACCACCTTTTGTACAAGTCTTGCCGAAGTTGCATCTAATCCTTTGTACAAAGCCAGGCGAAGACCCTGAGCGCAGTCAAATAAAGCATATCATTCCGCATCATCATATAGATCCTCATGATAGAAAACATGCATGCATCTATGACTCTGTGAAATGCATGAGCTAACAATGGGACCATACCCCCGACAGATATTTTCCCTCCGTTCTTTCCTTTGAAAGACAGGTATTACCCCTGCGCACAAGTTTGCCGAGGGGGGGAGATAGTAGGGACGCCCACAGAAGATAATGGGGACGCCCATAACAGCAACAAGAGCCAAGATATTCCACTCAAAGCAGAAATAATTAAACGCAGCCGGCAGGAAAGTTGTGGACATTTGTGACAGCCCGATGCCGACGTTCCAGAAGATTCCCCTTCTATTCCGTTTTCGTCGTGTGTCTATTTTTATTTGTTGCATCATCATCACATCATGCGCATCATCTGCATTGCATCGGCATCTCCGTGCCGCCAGTTTTCAAAACTTGCATCCGTTGTTAGTTGTCGGTTCGCGTCGTTGTCCGTTCTGAGCCCGACCGCACTCACACGCGCCCGCGGCATCGTTCGAAACCCTGTTTTAAAAGTGTGCGTCAAACTTTCTCTGATTGGGTTGAGAGTTGACGTGCGGTGTTATTTTAATATAGCCAGGCCGCCTGTCGAATTTCGTCGCGATCGGAGTCCGTCTGGTACCTGAACGGTCGACCGTAGCGGCACCGTATTCGGTGTACCGTCGGACGTCTGTCGGTGTTTTTAAATACGTTGCCGGGTCGCCCGTTTTCCCTCTCATCTCCGCCTGGCCCCTATGCACAGTGTGTCGACCCTACAAGCGGCCAGTCCGAAGACCCCCCGAACCCGAACCGGGCGGTCGTGACCGTTGGATCCGATCAACCCCATTTTACCGCAAACAGTCATCGGTTTGTCCATTGGACTCCCTAACCCAGCTATTTATGATCGTCCGATTTAATCGGAGGGTCCAGATGCCATTTAGTCTAACCCAATTACCGTATATTGTCAACCTAGACCTAACCCTGGCGTACACAACCTTCACCTCGAATATCTCCCTTCGTCCCGACAGCGCCGCCTCCTGCACAGCACGAGAGAGCCCTGCAGCGCCATCCTCCCCTCGATCTGCGAGCACCCCGCCGCCAGCTTCACTCAATCCCCGCGCCTGAGTCCATCGCGCACCTCGTGTTCCCCGCCTGCGTCGTTTCCCCGCCGCCAGCCTTCCCGCGCAGGCCGCCTTCCCGCTCGATCCGGTCGGGCGTTGATCCGGTCTAGCACATGATTCTCCAACTCTTTGCGTCGGGCGTGTCATGCAACTTGGTGGGAAGCTCTCTACTATCCGCAAGGATGACCTCTCTGCTGCTGATTACTACACGAAGATGAAGGGCTTCGCCGACGAGCTTGTGGCGGTAGGGAAGCCCGTCGATGAAGATGAGGTGGTGTCTCATCTGCTGCATGGATTGGATTCAGATTACAACTCCTTTGTATCTGCTATCTCCACCCGTGCGGCAGCAGACAACCCCATCGGACATGGCGAGCTATTCTCTCTGTTGCTTTCTGCCGAGGCCCGGCTCGAGGCACAAAACAACAGCCTCTCCCACTCCCTCAACCTGGCGTCCAAAGGCGGCGGTCGCGGCTCCTTTCCCCGACCTGCTGTTGGGGGTGATTCCCACTTTGGGTTTGGTGGGGGTGCACCTCATCCAGGAAACAACTTCGGTGGTGGTGGGGGGGGGGGGGGTCCTCCAGGAAACGGCGCTACCTCACATCCTGCTGGTCCCCTTGTCTGTCAAATCTGCAAACTTGACGGGCATGGGGCATGGTCATGCAAGAAGCGCTTCGACAATACCTACAACAACAATCCCAAGCGCCATACCAAATCTGCAAACACGGCGGCGGCCTCCTATGGTGTCGATACTAACTGGTATCTTGACACCGGCGCGACTGATCACGTGACTGGTGAGTTGCAGAAACTCACCGTACGTGATCGCTACACTGGACCGGAGCAAATCCACAATGCTAGTGGTCAAGGTATGGAAATTACACATATTGGTCATGCACTTCTTCCTACTCCTCATGAATCTCTCAGACTAAATAACATATTGCATGTACCTACCGCATCCAGAAGTCTTCTTTCGGGTCACCAACTCACTAAAGATAATCATGCCTACCTTGTTGTTTACCCGGAGTTTTTTTTTCTGTACACGATCAACAAACGGGGAGAACTATTCTTCACGGTCCAAGTAGACGTGGGCTATACCCTATTGCTGGCCAACCGGCTGCATCTGGACGTAAAATTCTTGGTGCCATCAAGCCATCTACTTCTAGGTGGCATAGGCGCCTAGGTCATCCATCCCTCCCGGTGGTTCAACAAATTCTTCGTAAACATAGCCTTCTAGTGTCAAATAAAACAGATCATCATCTTGTCTGTGATGCATGTCAAATGGCCAAGAGCCACTAATTACCTTATTCTCGTTCAACTAGTGTGTCTCATGCTCCTTTAGAGCTTATTTTTCTGATGTATGGGGCCCTGGGCCTCTTTCCGTTGGTAGACAAAAGTATTATGTCAGCTTTATTGATGATTTTTGCAAGTTCAGTTTGATTTATCTCATTAAAAATAAATATGTGTTCCAAATTCTTTATGTCTTCCAAGCACTAGTTGAGCGTTTGTTTGATCGAAAAATAATTGCCATGCAAACTCATTGGGGTGGCGAGTATCAAAAGTTAAATCATTTTTTTGAACACATTGGTATTACCCATCATGTTTCATGCCCTTATGCTCATCAACAAAACGGGTCTGCTGAACGTAAGCACCGTCATATTGTTGAAGTTGGTCTCTCCCTTTTAGCACATGCATCCATGCCTCTCAAATTTTGGGATGATGCATTCCTCACTACCGTCTACCTTATCAACCGTCTTCCTAGCCGAGTTATCAACAATCAAACTCCCCTAGAATGTCTAGTTGACACGCCACCAGAATATTCCTCCCTTCGATTTTTGGATGTGCGGTGTGGCCAAATTTACGTCCATTCAACAAAACATAAGTTGGAATATCGCTCCAAACAATGTGTCTTCATTGGCTATAGCACTCTTCACAAAGGCTACAAATGCCTTGATGTGTCCACCAGGCGTGTCTATGTCTCTCGTGATGTCATATTTGATGAACATATATTTCCCTTTGCAGCCTTACATCGTAATGCAGGTGCCCAACTTCGTAAGGAGCTCCTTCTACTTCCTCCCCTTCTCCTTAATCCTTCACCTCTTAATTCCCAGGAGGAAGTGTGTACTAGTAATGTGTCAATTTCTGATAACCTTGGACATAATTCTGCTGAAAGTGTGCAGGAATCTGATGGCAATAGTGCAGCAAATGGTTATGATTTTATGCATGCAGAAAATCCAGCAGAAACATCAACCACAGTGGATCCGGTAGGCGCTACAACCAGGGCTGATTCGCCTATCAGTCCCGTCTTGGGATCGCCGGCTGGGCCTGATTCTCCTGCGAGCCGCGCCTCGGGATTGCTTGGCGCCAGTTCCCCCCTGGTGGATCCAGCGCCCCAATCACCACATGCCACGTCGCCCGACCGCACCACATGGGTTGGCCGCAGCTCTCTGCCCGGTGCACGCTTCGGCGCCGATTTGGGTGGCTCCTCCTCGGGTCTGGTGCGTTCCCCTGCCAATTCCCCTCGATCGGGCGAGGCGCTGTCTCCTGTCGCTGCTCGCGATAGCGGGTCGCCCTCGCCCCAACCGGCTAATTCGCAGGCGGATTCCTCCCCTGATGACTCCACCGCGGGCCTGCCTGACCACGTGGCGATCTCTGGTTCACTGTCGTCGCCCGCTGCGGAACCTTCTACATCCGACGTCTCCTCCGACTCTCGTGCGGCACTTCGGCTTCATCAGCAACTAATACCACCACCACCATCGCCTCCTCCCACCTGTGCTCATACACGGTCACATGGTGGTATTTTGAAACCAAAATAATTTACTGATGGCTGCATTCATTGGGGATCATTTTGTGCTACAGGTGAACCACAGAATTTGAAAGAAGCTCTTGCTCATCACCAGTGGAAAGAAGCAATGGACGAGGAGTATCCTGCACTCATGGACAACAACACTTGGCACTTGGTTCCATCTCGCCCACGTACAAATATAATTGACTGCAAGTGGGTCTATAAAGTTAAACGCAAATCTGATGGCAGTATTGATAGTTATAAAGCACGCTTAGTGGCAAAAGGATTTAAGCAACGCTATGGTATTGATTATGAGGATACTTTCAGCCCTGTTGTCAAAGTTGCTACCATCAGGTTGATTCTTTCTGTAGCTGTTTCTAGAAATTGGTGCATGCTACAGTTGGACGTTAAGAACACGTTTTTGCATGGTGTTTTGGAAGAGGACGTCTTCATGAGACAACCTCCTGGGTATACTGATCCACGGTTTCCGCATTTGGTTTGTAAACTTGATAAAGAATTATATGGTCTGAAGCAGGCACCTCGTGCATGGTACTCTCAGTTGTCCTTCAAACTGCAAAGCCTTGGGTTTCTACCATCCAAGAGTGATACTTCTCTCTTCTTTTACTCTCGGCATGGAGTTACTATTTTTATGCTCATCTATGTTGATGATATTATTGTTACCAGTTCATCCGTTCAAGTAGTTGACGCTCTTCTCACTGATCTTCGCATGGACTTTGCTCTCAAAGACCTTGGTCCTTTGCATTATTTTCTTGGTATTGAGGTAACTCCTGCTGATGATGGTATTGTTTTATCACAAGGAAAATATCTGCTAGATCTCATTCATCGTGTTAATATGACTGGTTGCAAGCCTGCTAGTACACCTTTATCTACCTCCGACAAGTTATCACTGTTTGATGGTACACCTCTTGGCAGTGAGGATTCTACTAAATATAGAAGTATTATCGGTGCCCTGCAATATCTGACCTTGACTCGCCCTGATATTTGTTTCTCAGTCAACAAGGTTTGCCAGTTTTTGCATGCTCCTACTTCTGTTCAATGGACTGCAGTAAGCGCATCCTTCGTTATCTACAAGGAACTTTAACTCATGGTCTACGCATTTGTAAGTCTGTCTCCATGCTGGTCAGTGCTTTCTCTGATGCAGATTGGGCTGGTTGTCCTGATGACAGGAAGTCCACAGGGGGTTTTGCTGTGTTTGTTGGAAGTAATTTGGTTTCTTGGACTGCACGCAAACAACCCACTGTTTCTCGTTCAAGCACTGAGGCTGAATATAAAGCTCTTGCTAATGCCACTGCTGAGGTTATTTGGGTGCAAAACCTTTTGACAGAATTGGGTATCTGTCATCCTAGGTCTGCTTCCCTTTGATGTGAGAATCTGGGTGCCACCTACTTGTCCGCCAATCCTATTTTTCATGCCAGGACAAAGCACATTGAAATTGATTATCATTTTGTGCGTGAACGTGTTGCTCAAAAGTTGCTCAATATACGGTTTATTCCTACTGGTGATCAAGTGGCAGATGGGTTCACTCAGCCTCTCACTGTTCGGCAATTGGAGGTTTTTCATCGCAATCTCAACTTAGGCAAGTTGTGATTGAGGGGATTGTTAGACAATGTATTGTTACGTATACACACCATAGTTGTATAAACCGTGTGTATCACGTCATAGGTGTGCGTGGGTCAGGCTGAGTTGAGGATATGTGCTAGGATCAATCTCCTTGTGTTTAAACTGTAATCTAGATTGATCCTAACCTCGTGTTGTAATCTCCTTGGCCAAGTGCCCTATATCAACACGCATGCGTCCCTTCATCGTGCATACGCTTCAACCATCGAATCTTACAGGTTTTGCCGCGGCAGCGTCGAGCGCCAGCAATGGCAACGGTGACGAACGACCACGAAGATTGAATGTTTTTCTTCCCCAGTCAGACCCTCAAATGGCCGCGGACGCGTCCGGGCGCGTCCGCGGACACTAATCAATCACGTCTTGAATAATGCAAACTATATGTGGACATCTCATATTAGGATCTGAAATCCATACAAAAAACATGCAAGAAATGAAACTTACGTACTATGTAGGACCTATCTATTCCTCGTCGAAGATGTCGAAGATCTCCGTGCCCTCCGGCGCATTAATGGTCGCGTGCCGCAGCTCCGCCCCGTCATGCGCCTTCGGCTGCTCCGCATCAATCTCCATGTCCAGCTCATCGAAGAGGACGTCGGCCTCCGCGTGCCTCTGTCGGATGAGCATGGCCGTCCTCGGACAATGTCATGATCCGGTGTGCCGGCCGGACGAGGCAGCACGCACGGATGCGACGGAGGCCCTTGCAAGAGTGGATGTTGGAAAGGCGGAGTCAGACTCTTCGGCGCCCCGTAGGTTGCACCAGTGCGAGACGTAGAAGGCATTATTTGAGACGTGACTAATCAATGTCCATGGACGCGTCCGTAGGGCATTTTATGGGCCGAATTTGCAAGGTCCGGCTGTATGTACTCTTATGCTATTGGGCTTTGTTTATGAGCCGCATGGCTTCACGCATTGCTGGGCCCTCACTACATTCCATGTTCCTGCCATCGGATGAGACATCGATGGCAGCTAGAAATCTACGTCCCTCTGCAGTAGGCCCTACTGATTTAGAGGATCTCGTTCCTTGCTGCTCGTGCATGTGGACGAGAGGCAACCTACTGTGAGGAACATGTCGACCTTGGTGACATCCAGGATTCTAGGATGAGGCACGTGCAGAGAGACCTAACGTCGCTGGCTGCGATCTAGCGCTGCCGGCTGCGAACTAGCCCCGCCGGGGTCTGTGCGCGTCGCAGCCTGCTTGCGCCGGCGCCTGCGTGATGGTCCAACAACGTCTAACCCTGGCGCCTGGCGCCTTGTCACAGGCGGCAAGTCGGTCTGATTCCCATCGCCACATGGGATCCCGTTTCTCGCTGCTTTCGGTGGACGATGAGGTCGATCGAGAGGTGGATGATCTTGCGGTAAGCGTCACCATAGATGTGCTTCTAGAAGAAAGAATAGTATCTCAAGATGATGTCCGGCGACCTCCAAAGTCCGACGATGAGTTATCACCGGAGTTCTGGAATGAGATCGTGTACCCAACACCCGTGTCTCGGTTCTGGAAACGACGTTCTTCTAAGGCTGAATGCGAGATCGAGGAAGGTATGTCATCTGCTTATGTGTGAAGGATCGAGGGTTAGTCCGGGCGGTCTCCTTCATCACCGATGACAACAGATGAGGTTGCTTCACCACTAGCCGAGCGGACGCGATCGCCACGACATGGTGGGCTCAGGGTCCCGTCGGTTCGCCTCGGGTGGCGTGGTCCTCTACCACGACGTCGAATCACTCCTCCGCGATGCCTCGGGGACTTCTTCCCCGACACGGTGAGCCCTAAGGTGGGGTTAGCCGACAAGGGCAAGGCGGCGCTGATGCAATGACAATGATGGCCCGAGGACTGCATCAACCCACGATCTTGTTTCCTCGCGTGACACCGCAGTTCACGACATTCAAACGACGGGTGGGTCTAGGTCCAGCGCAGGCCGCTTTCCCTCATGGGCTCATCTCGGCCTTTGGCTGAGTGGCTTGTGGTGCGAGGAGAAGAATCCTCCTGCCTCTGCAGCACAACTGTCCTCACGTCTGACAACGGTGTCTCGATCTGATCGCGCGTGCGAGCCGTCATCGCCAGCGAGGGCATCAGGAATGCAATGACGCATCAATATTTTGTGGAAGTGCTCCAATCCTTCCCACCGATGGTCGCCACGCCGCAGCCACCTGGGTAGAAGACCATGCAGCTTGCTGCTCAACCAACAGTCGCAGCCGCAAGTGCAGCCGCCGTCGGTTTCGATGCCGCAAGGGGGCCTAGGGCCTCCCCGCATGGGGCGGCGCTGGCACAATCTTCCATGAAGGTGCCTGCAATCAACCCGCCGCCGGGCTTCGCATTCGGTACAATTGCTGTCGCTGCAGATGCTCTAGGACCGAAAAGGAAAAAGAAGACTAAGAAGAAAAAAAACATCGGGTGTAGGTGGGCTGAATCAGCTGCAGCAGGGGGCTACCTCACAGGTTGCCCCAACTGCGGCGCTGGTGGTTCAACCCGCTGTCCTACCTCTGCAGACACACCCACCTCAGTAGGCTCTTGTGTAGGCGATGCCCCAAGTTCAGGTTGCTAAGAAGGCTAAGACTCGGTGCTAGAAGTGTGAGGTGGACACACACGCTACAAAGAATTGCACGGTTGAACACTACTACTATATATGCAATAGTTCTTCGCACCCGATGAAGAAGTGCCCAACTGCGAAAATCCCAAGACCGTGTGTTCGTGACTGGTATGGGTAGCAAGGAGACTATGTTTGCTCAGTTCCCGGACAGTGTCCATCATGCTCAACTCGTTCCTAGCTCACGTCCCATCGCACTAATTAAGGTTGTTGGTATGGATGCAACAGCTAAACAGGTACATGATCAGGTTGCGCGTATGTTTCTGTTTCTGTCTTGGACCTCAGAGGCTGTCCCTAATGGGGATGGCTCATTCATAGTTGCTTTTCCGACTATGGAGGTGCTCTCGAGATTCGATGACATTGATCTTGGCATTCCAGCGCAGGATACAAGGCTTGCTTCTAGTCAGTGGAAGCCGGAGGAGATCATCCCTAAGGTGGAGCTACACGAGACTTGGGTACACGTCACATGGGTGCCACACTCTATGAGACATTTTCTAGGCTTATGGGTTGTTGGATCTCTGATTGGTACTACGATTGATGTTGATCTTTTGGCCCTCCGGCGTAGGGGTGTGGTTCATATCCTCGTGGGGATGGCAGCGGATGATTGTTTCAAAAAAGGTTGATAAGGATGGACCGTACATTCGGACATAGAATATTCTATTGCTCAAGGGTTATGAGTTCACTTTCCGCGTGGAGTGAGAAGGCTTTTTGCAGGAGTCGGATTTTATACTTCTCATTTGGGATACAAAAGCCAATGATGGAGCAACGGATAGGAATGTACAATGCAGTAAGGAGGATCAGACTGGATCTACTGCTCCTATGGAGCAAGATGATGGTGGAGTTATGGGTATGTTTGTTGACACCCATACATCTGCTCAGGAAGGGCTGTCTCAGCGGTCTTCGACAACGTGCCTTCAGGTTTCAACCAAAGACCTAAAACTCATAGAGGTGTGGAGATTATTCGTGAACGACAAGATATGGTGAAGAAACAGGGTTCCTGCCAACAAGCTGCAATGAACTAATGTATTAGCTCCCCGACAGTAATGGCGGGAACTCAACCAGTCGTTGCGCTTGGGTCTTCGGCTGGTGGGATGGCTTTGCCAGGTGCCGCTGTTGCTGCGCCCGCCGTCGAACACTAGATAGGTGACTCACCAGTCACGATGTCGCACATCAGCACTACCGATGTGTGCGGACGCAGCGGTGCATGCGGAGGCGATTCCAACTTCCCGGTGCAGTACGAATGCACCCTTCTGGCCTCCACCGCATGTTTGGAATAGCTGGTCATGCCGACCCATATGACTACGGTGGTCGAGAAGGCTGCTACATCACCTACGCCTCCTCTCGCTACTCAGCCGGGGATGGGGTCCAGGGAGTCAACGGAGGAGACACCATCGGAAGATATGGTGGGGGAGGGGGCTGCTACATCATCTTTGCCTCCTCCCATCATACAACCAGTGGTGGGGTCTTGTTCGTAGCCGGTGATGACACCTAGGCATAGTGAACGTCACCTCACCATGCGAGACGGAGCTTCAGCCACATATGAGGACGCGCTGGCCAAGGCCATGCGGCGTAAGGCGATGATGTATACATCGCCTCCTATTGGTACATCCCTCGCTAACAAATCATTTCTTTCGTATTCGAGTTCTAACATATCATCCAAGTTTAGAAATGTGGGAGTATGTCTAGGAAGAAATGAAAATGAAATTATTGTCTCGGCTAATGTGTTGAAGCACGTGGAGTATGATTGTTTAAAGATCTCTCCAGGTGAGTCCACTAAGATGGTGATCACACTAGAAGATGATGATGACGCGAATGTCTCTATAGATGGACATCTTCTATCTCATCTTGTGGGTGCGGTTACGGAGGTGGGAATGGCTGAGGACGAGCTAGGATCTATATACGATCAGTATGCTTCCGACCGGAAATCCAAATCCACCAAAGGCAAAAAAACTAAAATACGCAAAAAATACGAGAAAAAGCCTAAATCCCCAAATGTTTCCCAATGAGTGGCATGTTCGTGAATAGCAGAGGTCTAGGTGACTTGGCTAAGCATCTGAATATTGCACAACATGTTGCGGACAATAGGTTGGAGTTTCTCGCTATTTACGAAATGGGGAGACGTGCTTTTCGAGTTAGCGTCCTAAACTGTTTGTTTGACGGGAAGGACTTTACTTGGCACTCTACCCCCCCGTGCGGTAGGTCTGATGGCATCTTACTTGGCGTTAAATCAGATTCTATGGAGATTTTAACTTTTTCGGATGGGGAATTTCATATCAAATTCCACATCCGTAATAAAGTTGATAATTTCGTATGGAGTTTGGTTGTTGTCTGTGGTGCTGCTGAAGAAGCTCAAAAGGCTGCTTTTCTCCGTGAATTGGTTAACCTGGCTAATAATATTCCACATCCTATTTTAATAGGTGGAGATTTCCATATGCTACGGTTCCCACATGAGAAAAGTAAAGGAAGGTTTGATAATCATTGGCCTTTTTTATTTAATACTATTATTGATAGCTTGGATTTAAGAGAGGTCCACATGACGGGAAGGCATTTCACTTGGGCAAATAGTCTTCCCGAGCCCACATACGAAAAGTTAGATCATGCACTAACGAGCACTGATTGGGAAGATAAATTCCCGATGGTGACTGTACGCTCTCTAGAACGTATTGAGGCATTATCTGACCATGCCCCCATACTATTATCTATTGGCACATTAAAACCAAATACAAAACAACCCTTCAAATTTGAGTTGGGGTGGTTGGAACATGATGGGTTTTATGAGCTAGTTAAAAGAGTGTGGTCAAAGCCACTGGGTGGTGGTTCGCCTATTCAAAGATGGAATAACAAAATGCGAACTTTACGCACTCATCTTTGAGGCTGGGCTCGACACGCGGCCGACATACTCAAAAATGAAAAGGAACGGCTCTGTACCATCATTGACGAGCTTGACCCTCATGCAGAAATACATGTTCTCTCATTGCAAGAGATCGAGCTTAAAATCCAATCTAATGCGCAAGTAGCACGTATGCTGTGTGAGGAAGAAATCAAATGGTACCAGAGATCTAAGGCTATACACTTACTGAAAGGGGACTCAAATATGAGATATTTCCACAATGTTGCCAATGGCAGATATAGGAAAAAAATGTATTCGTTCCCTTAGTCACGAGGAAGGCCGGATCGAGGGATAAGAACAACTCAAGTCATATATCACAAAGTACTATAAAGGCATGTTCGGGGCTTCGGAAATGGGAATATTACCATGGATGAGTCACGAACAGATGATATCCCCCAAGTTTCCACTAAGGAAAACTCCTTACTAAATGCTCCCTTCACTGAAGAGGAGATTAGAAAGGCGGTCTTCCAAATGGAACATAATAAGGCACCTGGCCCAGATGGCTATCCTACAGAGTTTTACCAACACTTCTGGGAAGTCACTAAGACGGATCTTCTAGAATTATTGGGAAGCTTGCATTCCGGGCAACTAGAGTTGTTTCGTCTGAACTTTGGGGAGATCATTTTGTTACCTAAAATTTTGGAGGCAGAAAGGATACAACAATGCAGACCTATATGCCTTCTGAATGTTAGTTTCAAAATCTTTACGAAAACTGCAACCATAAGGCTAAATTCAGTGGCTGATCATGTGGTCAAACCTACACAAACTGCTTTTTTGCAAGGTAGGAATATCCTGGATGGGGTCATTTTTTTACACAAAAACGTACATGAGATGCACACTAAAAAACTTAATGGTGTAATTTTCAAGATAGTCTTTGGAAAAGCGTATGATAAGGTTAATTGGTCGTTCCACCAACAGACTATGAGAATGAAAGGATTCTCATGAGAATGGTGTGCCTTGATCCATAGTTTCGTTTCTTGGGGTAGCATTGCCGTAAAGGTCAATGATGACATATGATGCTATTTCGAAACAAAGAAGGGATTATGACAAGGTGACTCCATATCTCCACCAGTATTCAATTTAGTGGCGGATATGTTGGCGATCATGATTGAACGGGCTAAACAAGATGGTCAGATTGAGGGGGTTGTCCCACACCTCGTTGATGGGGGATTTTCAATCCTTCAATATGCAGACGATACGATTCTATTTATGGATCATGATCTAGATAAAGCGACAAATCTGAAATTAATATTGTGAGCATTCGAGCACTTATCGGGATTGAAAATTAATTTCCATAAAAGTAAATTGTTCTGTTTTGGCGAGGCTCACGACACAGCTGCTCAATATGCATAGTTATTCGAATGTGAGCAAGGTCAATTCCTTATTACATATTTGGGTATACTAGTACATTATAGGATACTGGAAAATGCCGAATGGTAGAATGTGGAAGAAGGTCTGCAAAAAAGACCCGCGAGTTGGAAAGGAAAATTGCTATCCTTGGGAGGAAGATTGGTTCTCATTAATTCAGTATTCACCAATATGGTACTGTATATGATTTCTTTCTTCCAACTAACCAAAGGAGACCTACAAAGATTAGATTATTTCTGATCAAGATTCTTTTGGCAAGGGGATAGTGAGAAAAAGGAATATTGACTCGCTAAATGGAATGTCATGTGCCGACCAAAATACCAGGGAGGACTCGGGATCCATGACCTACATGTTAAGAACTCAGCCCTCTTGGGTAAGTGGCTTTTTAAGTTACTTACGGAGGACGGTGTGTGGCATACACTCCTTAAACGAAAATACATTGGCAGAAAACCGTTATCACGGGTCCTATGGAAACTCGGTGTCTCACATTTTTGGGCTGGTCTAATGGCGACTAAGAAACACTTCTTTCGCTTTGGGGTATTTAAGATTAAGGATGGATCGAAAATTATATTCTGGGAGGACAAGTGGTTAGGGAATACCACCCTTCAAGAATAATATCCGGCTCTATACAACATTGTACGACAAAGGTCCTATGCTTGCTTCTGTTATGCAAGATTCATCGCCAGTTGTGACGTTCAGACGAGACTTAATTGGTACGAGACTACAGTCTTGGAATACCTTGTTGGGACGAATGACATCGGTTCAGTTGTCACAAGGTTCCAATGAGTTCCGTTGGAATCTTTGTGGGAATGGGATTTTCACGATGGATTCCATGTATAGGGTGTTGGTACACGCTGAAGTGCGAGTGGATAGTAACAAAAAAATATGGTGCACGAAGGTTCCACTCAAATTAAAAATATTCGTGTGGTACCTTCATAAAGGATTCATTTTAAAAAAAGATAACGTTCTCAAACAAAACTGGCACGTCAATAGGGAGTGTGTTTTTTGTCCTCAAAAAGAGACAATAAAACATTTATTCTTTGAGTGCCAGTTTGCACGGTCTATTTGGTCAGCTATCCAAATGGCTTCCAACTTATATCCACCAACCTCAATGGCCAATAATTTTGGTAACTGGTTATTTGGGATTGATAATAAGTTTCAAACCATTTTAAGGGTAGGAGCGCTTGCCATTATATAATCTCTATGCTGGTTGGTGAAGTTCCTGCAACTAGAAAGGTATTATTCTTATAAACTGATTGTGAACTTTCTTGATGCATGGTTTTTGTACCCTCTAAAACAATATAAAATTTATTGCCATGTTAATTATTCGTACAATTCCATAAACTGAATAATCTTCAGAATGCACACAAGTCAATTCATATTGAAATTGTACCTCCATACTCCATCGAAACATAATCCAAGCAAATCAATTAGAATTGAAAAAACACGGAAAATATGGCACATGGAGGAGCAAAAATAAAACAAATCAAAGATTTGTTTGTTGCTAAAGTGAAATATATTCATTAAATTTCCTAGGAAAGTCTCTTCTATTCCGTTCATATTTTATATCTGATGGTAGCATGGCGCTTATAGCTCTGAGGTGTATGGGCTACTATTGATGGCTATCCTTGCCTTTCTTCATGGTTGTGTATTGCACTTGATATGTAACTGTTTCATTTTCCATTAAAAGCAATGCCTTTTTAAATCTGGTCAACATTTATGCAAAATAGTGGCCACTCACATCAGTGGAGTAAATTATGTAAGATAACCTACATTGTCTATAAGCTACTGTACATCTGAAATATTTCTAAATATCACCTTGAACTGAAAACTTCTCTTTCTCTTTGCTCCATTGAGTGAATAATCCAGAGCATCACAATACATAGTTCAATGATATTTAGGTACTGGTCTATTTGTTCGCATAGTGTTTGTCTGCATCTGTCATATATCGACCCATTATTGACTATTATGTGTGATGCACGAGCGATGCACGTGATGAACAAATTGAGTATAGTGGAGTCTTTCCCCTTCCCTTCGAAGCATGCCTTCTCCTCTTCACATCATCTTCCTTACACAACACTCGATCTACCTAGTCCTCCACATCTTGTAGAACCAAACTAAATATCCTGAGTCTTATATAGGAGTGAACATGACCACATCCACGCTCCTGCAACTTGCAGCCCCGACACCCGTAGCCACCCACGCCGCCGCTGCCCTGCCCCAGATCCGACCGCTGGACTGCTCCCCGTACCAGACCCGCCCGCTGGAATCCTCCCCGTCGTCCCTGCTCCACCCATCGGGCTTCCTCGGGATCCCACTGCGCTGGTGCGCCAAGCTCGTTGCAGATCTGTAGTCCGCGATGCGCGCGGCCGTGGCCTCCTCCTACCCATGCGCCGTTGGTCCCTACAGGCGAGCACCGTGCTAGAGGTTGCCCGATGAGGACATTGATACCAATTTTACACATGCTATACCTACTGGACCAGTTACTAGAGCTCGTGCACACCAATTGAATTACCATGTACTTTCGTTTCTTGCAAATCCTTCTAATGTTCATGAACATATGATGCTGCCTAAATTAGATACTTTTGATTTGCTTATGAATGAAGGACCTACCATGGACAAGGAGGATGGCCATTGGAGCGGGATCAAGCATGAAGGGGAAGCTGCACACGCGGGAAAGAACAAGGGAACTTCCAGTGGTGATTTTCGGACTTTGAAGCCACCATAAGGAAAACATGAAGGCTTGGACGAAATATACAAGATGTCACTTCATAAATTTCGTCCATAGGCTATTATAGGTGTTGCGTCACCTTATTTTTGGGCGAGGCCCATATAATTTCGAAATACTATCACACAAACTATTTTTAGAGTCTGTATGTGTGGGGAAACTGAGTTTAGGGTCGTTTTCGAACCCCTCCTCCAAGGGTCACGAATATCCCTATCTATTCCCTCATATATAGAGCCCTTAGGGAACCATTTAGACTTGGGTTTTGTTTAGATTACAAGTTCGCCATAGCTGCAACTTCGCGTCCTTCATTTGTGTTCTACGACCAGACCAAGACGTCAGAGAACCCCACTTTCATCAATAAAGCTTTCCTCTTATATTCGCAATATCCAGATTGCAATTTCAGTTTCTTGTTTGTTCTTCGTTTGCGTGCCGGAAACAGACCCTCGTGGTCAGGTTGATCGTGCGCCAGCATGGTCAATAACCTCTCGGAGTTGGTTTAGCGATTGCTGAGGCGCGACGTCTTCGCACGTTCTTAGTGGTCAGTTGTCAACTCATTGTTTGAGATGGTTTCCATAAGCCCACAACAAGCTGTTCTTTTCGTTGTTGATTTTCTTGTAAGGAGTCGTTTCAATTTCAATTGTGGTAGAAGAAGTCTTTTTTCCTTCTTCGTTCTCTTCTTACCAATAATCTAGTTACTATTCCTTCATTCCGAAGGCATTGTGTTATCGCTCTCTTTTATCCATTATCTAGTTTTATCAATATCTTGTTATTCCCTTGCTTGTCCATTTAACCGAAGTGTTGTCAAATCTTTTCTAAATTCTTTCCATCTTATCAAGTTTTGCCTTTTTTCCTGCTGAAGTGTTGTTGCATTTTCTTTTGAATTCTTGCTTATTCTTCATATCATTCTTCATCTCCTTGCAACTTTCAAGGATCGTTGATTTCACTCGTGTGTCAAAGAAGCAACCTTCAAGGATCGTTGATTTCACTCGTTTGTGTTCCTCTTTCTTTCTTCGTCATCCCCTGTTTAGTTCTAGATCTCGGGTTGAGATCCTCTTGTAGTGTGGAAGAGTTGTAACAGCCCAAGTGCACCCCTTGCAATTTATGTAACCTTTCCATGTTTGGAACTTCCAACTTGCCATGTGTTTCAATAAATATAAGTTTTGCTTCCGTCTTCTTTGTTGCATCATGGCATCATGGCATCATTCATGTTGTGCATCTTGTGTTCCTCTTGTGCGATGTTGTGTGAGTGTGAGCAATGGTGTTGTGTGTTTAAAAGTGATGGGTGAGCCTAGCTGTACTCTTTGTCACTATGAAAAACCCTTGTTCGTTTGAAAAACCTTGCAAAACATTCTTTCTTCCCATTTAATAGGATGTGTGTTTGAAAAGTGGCTCTTCTGTTCAAATAAAAATGTTGCACCCCTCTATTCTTTCTGTGTGAATTTTGGTTTGTGTGGTTTTAATAAAAAGGAAAAACATTTTCCTAAGAGAGAGAGAGAGAGAGAGAGAGAGAGCCGGAGCTGGGCCTCCTTTGCTTTCGCGGGCCAGCAACGCACAGTGCCGCAACCCAGCAGTAGCTGCGTAGTGCAGCCCACCAAGCTTCCTCGCGCGCGTCGTCGTCTCCCTGTATGGCAGCACATCCGAGTGCTCCACGTCGGCCATGAATTGGTTAGACGGCTGTTCGGCGCCCGCAACCCCTATATAAGATCTCCCCCGTGCCCTGGAAAGTCCCCTCGGTGGATTCCTTCACTCCTCTCTGCCCGCCGCTTCTCAGGTAAGCCGCCCACGCTAGAACCGTGGCCTGTACGCCATGACCCGGCCGAGCTCAAGCTTGTGCTCGAGGTAGTGCCCCTGCCTAGTCTACGACCTCCCTAATGGCGTGGATCGAACCCTCGGAGCACCATCCGTCTTCCTCGGCTGTGCACGCCTCGCCTCCAAGCCCGAAGCTCCTCCTGCAAGGCCTTTTTTTTGTTCTTCGCGGGCAGAAGCTCGTTGTTGTTCGCCACCTCGTCGCCGTCGCTTCGTTCCCTCTACGTCGACACCGTCTCGCCAGCAGGTAGTTAGGTAAACCCTATGTCCGCCCTGCAGTTGCCCGCCGCCGATAGTTCTCTATAGACCGCACGTAGTGTGTGCCAAGTTCACGCTCCCGGAGCTCCGGCCATAGTCGGAGTGTATGCATACTATTTGTTTTGCTTGTGTTCTTGCTCCCCTCCGTACATGCAGCCGCTCCAGACCCCAGGAATGGATAGCCCCCTCCATTCCGCACCCCTACCGAGGCTGTGCTCCTCCGGTGGCCGCTGGAGTAGCCACCAACGTTGTTGTCTTCTTCTCTGTTTGGAGGAAGAAGGAGACCGCCTCTGCTAGGGGCTAGCTCAAAAGAGGCCGAGCCCCCTTAAGTTTGAATCTCCCCATCCTAGCCCAGCGGTTGAGCCCCCAGTCCCCCACAGGGGATACGAGGGGTTGAATCCCACCGTTGCCCCATTTGAGTGAGCCCTCACAGTGGGCCCGACCCCACATGTCATACCCCCACAGGGCCCTGGTGCCCTGCCAGGTGGCTGCCCTTTTTCATTTTTGTTTTCATTGGTTTGTTTTGTTTTTCAGTGTTTTGGATATATATTTCCTCTTAGGGAATATTGTCATATTTGATATTTCCAAAATTGTCTAATTCCTAGGACATGCCAAATGTCGCATATGAGTGGCTATAAGTGCTAGGTGATTTTTTGTGAATGCAATTGTGTGAGATTTTTTAAAGAATCCTATGCTTATAATGTATGATTTTGGGGTATGGAAACCCAAGGAATCAAATGGTGGCATTGGATATCACTTTTGAGCAAGTTTGCAAAAGTGATATTTTGTGGTGACATGGCTTTTTGTGAATTTTGTAGTATTTTATCTAGGCATGCTTTGGTGGAAGTGTCAACATGAAAGTGCTAGTGTTTTGTGAGCACTAGGCCCTCGTAATTTTTGTTGCCATGGTAATCTAGTAGATGAGTGGATTTCTTGCTGTTTAGTAGCTAAGAAATTATTGCACAGTCACATGCTAGATTTTTTCGAAGTGTTGGTGACTATTATTTTCTTCCCATGTTGTGATGATGATTCCCATGGATATGTTGCTCCTTAGAGTTTGCTCAAATGACATGATTTGTTCTGCTTGATATCCTCTACAATTCCGTGCCTCAAGTTTGCCAATAGGGTCTTCCATCATAGTTTTATTCACTGTCGAAGTTGCTATGCTCATATAAATTGCTGCTAGTTTCACTTGTGTTTTTCACTAAGTCTGAGATTCTATAGTTAATTTTTTTTCCATGCTAGATTGGTGATATTAAGTATTCTGTGGGGATTTAGCCCAAGCTCAGTGCTAGTGATTTGTATTACATGTTGTCCTCTATCACCGTGTTAAATTTCTTCTGGTGAGGTTTGCTGTAGCATAGTATTTTGTTGCTGCCAATATGCTACCAGGTTATAAACTGCTAGTGCAATCTGTGATTTTTCACTAAGTCCTAGACTGTGATGATTTTTTCCATGTTCAGAGCTTGATAGCTATAGCTAATGATTCTTGCACCTAGTGAATTTGCTGTTGGTTAGGTGTTGTTTTACTGTTTGATAGATTCAATCTCATGCCTTTGTTGAATTAGATGGATGGTTGTAGCTACTATTTTTCTTTTGTGCAAAGTGGTACGATACTGTTAGTGGACAGGTTGCTTGCTATTTTGTTTTGGGCTTTGTGCGAGTGTGCTTGATGGAATTGCGTGATTTTTAGGTCCATTCCACCTGGAATTTTATGCTTAGTCCAGTGGTAACCTTGGAATGCCAAGTGAATGGCCATAGTCTTTGGTATATTGTTGTTTTGTCTTTGTTGCCTTCTGTATCTTGTTTTGTAGTTTCCAAGAGTTCCGTAACTCGGTTTACGACGTTCTTTATATGTTTTTGCACCGTTTTCTCGCGATGCATCTATTCCTACCATATTCATGCATGCTCAAAGAAGTTAACCTGAGGTTCTGTCCAGAATGTTAATAACTCAAATAATGGATGAAAGATGACTAGTATAGCAATGTCATGCTTTGTTTCATGCCACACATGCATCATATGTGATTGTGCATCATGGCATGCATATTTGTGGTGTTATCGAGTGTTGATTGTTGTTTCCCGATTATTTCTTCTCGATAGAGTTCTGAACCGCTTCGGAGTGTGAGGATTCGTTTGAATACGTTGGTTCATGTGCTTCATGGATTCGTTCTTCTTTCAAGCAGGATCTTTTGATAGCCCAAAATTCACACTAAGTAGAGATACTACTTGTGCGTCCATAACCCTTAAACCCAGGTTCTTTCCATAAGAGGCCACCATACCTACCTATGTATTGAATAAGATCCTTCAAGTAAGTTGTAATCGGTGCACAAAGCAATAAAAATGTATGATCTTTTATTGTAAGGTAAAATAAGCTTTGTACGATCTTGGGATGGCAAAGAAATAAAAGCGATAGACAAGATAGTAAAGTTTGCTATCACAAGATGCAATATAAAGTGACGTAACTTTTCATTAAGAGATTGCACATTCAAAAATAAAAAGCGCATGACAACCTCTGCTTCCCTAAGTGAAGGGCGTATCTTTTACTTTTCTATTTTTACTTTTATGCAAGAGTCAATAATGTGCTTCCCTATTCCAATCTGTTAATTCTTTAGTTGGCAAGTATCATGTGGTGGGGAAAGATCCAGGCACATATATCCAGTTGGATATAGGTGATCATGATTCATTATTGTTAACATTATCCCTGGATAAATATGTTGGTAGGTGGAACATTAAGCCCATATCTTCCTATGTGTTTGATTGAAAGTTCTTATTCTAAAAATATGCCTCGAGTGTCAATAATCATGGAACACTAAAAGATAGTAGAGTATGTGGAATTTGCTAAATCAAAACTCTTACAAAGACCCTTCCTGAAAATAAGATGAATTGTAATTGTGTAATAAGTGAAAATATAGTTTGCTAGTTTTCAAGAAAGTTTATGGTCTGTACTTTAACATGTGAATAGCTTGTTAATAGATCATGACAAGTTTTATGAGAAAAGTGTTGCCGTTTTATGATGCTAGAAAAAGTGATTGGAAGTAACATTGATCAAACTTATATACTATGCTACTTTTCACACTTCATAAATTAGTTCTTTTATCATTACCTACTCAAGAATGAGCAGGAATTTAGCTTGGGGATGTTGATACATCTCCAACGTATCTATAATTTATGAAGTATTCATGCCAATATTCTACAACTTCCATATACCTTTGCCAACATTTTATATTATTTTTTGGGACTAACTTACTTACGCAGTGCCTAGTGTTACTTCCTGGTTTTTGTGTTTTTTGTTCCGTAGAAATTCCATATCAAACGAAATCCAAACTCGATAAAAATTTATAGATTTTTTGAAATATTTGTGAATTTTGGGAAGAAGAATCAATGCAAGATGGTGCCCAAGGGAGTCACAAGCCAAGAGGCCGCGGCCAAGGGGTTGGCCTCTCCCTGATGGCTTGTGGCTCCCCCTTAAGTTGGTTGGGAACATTCTTACGGCGCAACAAAGATATTTTTCCGGCAAAAATACCCTCAAATTTCAGCCCGATCGTAGTTACGGATCTCAATATATTGAAAAATGGTGAAAGGCGAGAAAATAACAGCTTAAATATGAGACAAACAAAGAGAGAGATATAATCTCGAAGGGCTCTCGACCCCTGGAACCATGGAGGGCGATAACCATAGGGGAGAACCTCTACCTGTCTAGGAAGAGTCCATGGAGGAGGAAGCCTAAGGGGGAGACTCTCCCCCTCTCTTCCATCGGTGCTGGAGTGACGCTGGAGGAACCACCATCGTGGTGATCATCTTCATCAACATCACCGTCTCCATCACCTTCCCTCATCTATCTGTGGCATTCCACTCCCCCGCACCCCGATGTAATCCCCTACTTGAACATGGTTTTTTGTTCCACATATTATTAATCAATGATGTGTTGCCATCCTATGATGTTTGAGTAGATTTATGTTGTCCTTTGGGTTGATTAATGGTCTTGATTCATTTGAGTGTATGTTTTATTTTGGTATTGTCCTATGGTGCCCTTTGTGTTGCTCACACGTGAGGAAATTCTCGCTATAGGGGTTGCAATATGTTCATGATTTTCTTATAGTGGGTGTCTAGAACCACAAAAGCTTACACCCGAGTAAGGGATTAGTTTGCATATTGTAGTAAAGGGGACAAGAATTTTAATTCTATGGCTGGGTTTACCTTAATGATTTCTAGTAGTTGTGGATGGTTGCTAGATCCGATCATAAGTTCATATGATCCAGTACGGAAGTATGTTATCTCATGCCTCTCCATCATATAAAATTTCAAGAATGGTTACCGATCTTCTTATCAATTGCGCAGGACGATTCCGCACACCATACCATCATTATTCCACACTCTCTATTTATAATATATTGTGATATGTTCTATCTCTATTTAGTGCAGCAACTATTTTTTATATTTTAGTTTTCCAATATGATGCAAACTATCCTCTCTATACCCACAAGGCGGTTTTATTTCTTGTTACTAGATAGAAGCAAACGTTCGGTGCATGTAGAGTCGTGTGAGTGGAAGATAGGACTTGAGAGAATATTGATCTTATCTTTAGCTCCTTGTGTGTTCGACACTCCATAGTTACCAGTTCCATATTTGGAAATTGCTATGGTGATTCCTTGCACTTGGGGATTATCACAGGGTCACACACATCATTCCATTTTCAGGAAGTATCACAGCTTCCGAGGCCGTTTTGATTTTGGAGAAGAACTGCCACTTCCAACCACTTGTTCAGAAGCTTGGGCGCCTCAAGCGGAAGGTCCAAGACATGGGAGACCTCATGGATGACTTTACTAGATATGTTGAGTCACGTAGGATGAAAGATCCTACTTGAGATGATGATAAATCTGGCAAAGGAAAGAAACAAGATAATAGTAAGGGTCATCAGCAACACAACTACGGGCACAATGTAAATCATAACAATCAAGGCAATGGTGGAAAGCGCGAGCATCCTCATGGCGGGTTAGATTTTTTTGCTAACACCAATACTGGTTTCAAGAATCAACGACATAATGATAATTTTGGGAAGGGTTACAATGGGAACAAATCCCGTAACGATGAGGAAGCACTCAAGCCTCCTTGTCCAAAGCACAGTTTCCCATATAAGCCGGCTGCTCATTCGTGGGAAAATTGTTATATCATGTAGGAGTTCCGCAACCAAGCATTCCAGAGTCACCATGGACGTGGCAACGGTACAAATCCGGGTCATTCTGGCACATGCAGGTCAGGTGTCGGCTTATTCGATAGTTTTTCAAGTCAAAGCTTCCAAGGCTTAGGCGGCTCGGGAGCCAGTTTCCAAAATGATGGCAACAATACTGGTAGTCATCAGCGCTCTAAGCAGGGCAATCACTAGCAGAACGAGCAAGCCGGGTTTTAGAGTAATCCAAGGAAGTTGAATGGCGGTTAGTATCATGTGTTCCCCACTAGTACGTGCAGACGTGATAAAAAAATCCAGAATAGATCTATTAACATGGTTGAGCCGGCTGCCCCAACATACTTAAACTGCTTTGAGTACCCGATCACCTGGAGCATAGAGGATCATCACCCCCGGGTTGATAACCCAGGTGGCCTTGCCCTGGTAGTGGCACCTCAAGTTGGGGACTATATGCTCACAAAAGTGATCAGAGGCGGTTCCTCGTGATCTACCGAAGAAGGTGGTTCCTCATGGCTATCGTCAACATGGTCCTCTGTTGTCTTCAGAATCTTGTCAACGTCTTCTTATCTTCCAATGCGCCGAGAGTTCCAAGTGGACGATCCTTTATGCAATTAGATCGACAAGGCCTGATAGAGTTCCGACTTGTCTGTTATGTTGATGACAATGTTGACACCAAGAGCGGGGGATGAAGAGAACCATTATCCTCCTCACTATGGTCAGGCGGATTAAATGGCGAGGTTCCCATCCGTAGGCGATTGTCCACACAACAACGGTAGGGACATAGTCACTCTATTAGTGATGTATATCATGATCTTGCATATCTTATGTCCTGATCGTTGTAGTCCAAGGTTGCATCATTTTGGG
This sequence comes from Hordeum vulgare subsp. vulgare, assembly GCF_904849725.1. Classification (NCBI taxonomy): domain Eukaryota; kingdom Viridiplantae; phylum Streptophyta; class Magnoliopsida; order Poales; family Poaceae; genus Hordeum; species Hordeum vulgare. The sequence continues at coordinate 281,384,891 of NC_058524.1, read as the reverse complement.
ATAGTGTCGAGGGTGTCACCATCTTCTAAGTCTTGATGTCATCATTACTAGAGAAGGTAGATTCTGTTGGTGTCGTCTTATCTAGTGTTGTCAACCTTGTATCCCTATCTTGTGGGTGATTGTTTGGCAAGGTCGCTTCCTTTCAAGTTACCAACTAGGATTTCAAGCAATCCAGTGCTAAAGGGCATAAGGGTGCTAGCGACCGTTTGCATGTTTTGAAAACGCAGATGAGGAAAGTCACGAGAGTAAGGGTCGAAGTGCTAAGGCAAAAGCCTTCGCTTCCTTTGAAAATTTAGGAGAGGTGAGAAATACATATGTTTTGTAAGTGGTTTTTGAAGAGGGATACCTCAGTGGGGTCTATTTTGATTCCTCTATGGAGGATCCGCTACTGCAGTCCACTGCTGAGATGCTAGAGAACAGAGACAGGGATGCTCGTGCTCTCCGCATGGAGCTTTATGCTACACGTGCCCATCTGTGGACGGCTTTGACGCAGCCGGCACCGGTAGTCCAGATAGGGTATGGAGATATGGAGATGCTGAACCCTGTTAGAACGCATCTTCCGGCCCATGTTGACTGGCCAGCTATAGGAGAAGTCACCCCTCTTCGGGGACCACTACTACCACCAGTCAGGGGACCAAGGCCACATCCGTGTCCTTACGGATCCTAGGGATCTCAGGCCAGAGTATTTCCTGATCCGCAGGTTGAGCTTCCAGGCCATGGAGGCAATCTTTATGAGATGTTCTATGCGGATGCCTGAGCTGTGAGTGGAAGGATAGTATGGTAGTAGCTGTACGTTCACAGTCCTGTGTGACTTGTGAAGTATGCTTGTGATGTGAAATGAATTCCGGAGGCATAGATAAATAATGTATAGGAAGCTTGTAAGCCTCTGATGAGTAGTTTCATAATTTCAGTAGTTTGCTCTTCAGTTAAGGTTGTACTGAACTATGTAAGGGTGTGTATGAACCATGGTGTATATATAGCAATTGCTTGTTACCATGTTGTTCGGATATTCATTTCCGCATTCCATGTGTTCAGTGCATTCTTAATCCATAGTTAGTATTGATGATGATATTGGTCTAAGCTGTGAGTTTGTTTGTCAGGATGGTGTTCACCAGGTTGAACCGTGCCCCTGCTCATGAGCAAGGCGAGGGTAGTCAAGCGTCACCGGAAGACCTGCCTGACCCACCCTCTCTGGCGGAAGTGATGCTTGAGGCAGAGAGAAACAAAAGGGAGACCAACCGACTGTTAGAGCGTATTGAGCAGAATACGGCTCGTCAGCCTAGGAATGCTGCAGTGTCCCTCAATGACTTTGTGAAGCTGAATCCTCCAAAGTTCCATCACTCCGTCGATCCCCTCGAGGCTGATGATTGGCTGTGTAGTATTTCACGAAGCCACAAAGAAGCACTCCCATGACTTTGGCTCGTCATCTGGTTCCGCGTTTCCAAAACGTAGGCTATGGATTCCAAACAGCTCTGTGACGCCAAGATACACTCCGAGGCCATCCTACGTGGCGCCTCAGACGAATCAGACCAACCCTCCAGCAAAAACCTATGGTGGTCCAGCTAGCAATGCTGCACCACGTGCCAACCAAGTGATATGCTACAAGTGTGGAGAACCAGGGCACTATTACCGTGAGTGTCCTCAGAATGTGGGTGCCAAGCAACCCGGAAAGTCCGTCTGGCAAGGCAAGTCGGGAAAAGCTTACTATGTGAAGCCAACTCCTGCGCGTGGCCGTTTGAACTATGTCTCAGCAGAAGAAGCTGCAGAGGATCCCGACGTCATACTGGGTACGCTTCTTGTTAATCATCACCCAGCGTCTGTTCTTTTGACACTGGGTCTTCTCATTCCTTCATTTTAGAAAGTTATGCACAGTTGCATAACATGTATTTCTGTGATATGCCAATTCCATTGGTTGTCCAAACTCCTGGTAGTACGTGGCAAACCTCTAGGATAACCTATGACAATGAAATTCTAGTAGACAGGCTAGTTTTTCTTGCCTCATTGATAGCCTTGAAATCTTCGGATATTAATATCATCTTGGGTATGGACTGGATGTGAGCTCACTATGCCAAGATTGATACTCATACTAGAAATGTTCAGCTTACCCATCCCTCGGGTGAGATAGTCAATGTCTCTACTCGAGTTGCCAAATGCCAACTCTATTCCCTCAATGCCAACCCTCTTCCAGAACTTGAAGACATTCCGGTAGTCCGTGACTTCCCGGATGTTTTTCGAGAGGAACTGCCAGGAATTCCACCTGACAAAGATGTAGAGTTCGTAATAGATCTTGTTCCGGGAACTTTTCCAATAGCCAGAAGACCTTATAAGATGGCACCCCTCGAGCTAGCCGAACTTAAGAAGCAACTAGATGAGGCCTTGAATAAAGGTTTCATTCGTCCTAGCTCTTCTCCTTGGGCTTGCCCCATCCTCTTCGTGAAGAAGAAGGATGGAACGGATCGGATGGTTGTAGATTATCGACCAGTGAATTTGGTCACATAAAGAACAAGTATCCGCTCCCCAGGATCATCGACCTGTATGATCAGCTGACTGGATCCTCAGTCTTCTCCAAAATGGATTTGAGGTTGGGATACCATCAAATCAAGATCAAGAACGAGGACATTGCAAAAATGGCTTTTGTTACTCGTTATGGCCAATACGAGTACACCGTCATGTCCTTCGGTTTAACCAATGCCCTAGCCAGCTTCTCTCGCTTGATGAATTCAATCTTCATGGAGTATTTGGATAAATTCGTCGTGGTATACATCGATGATATTCTCATCTACTCGAAGAACGAACAAGAACATGCCGAGCATCTAAGGCTGGTATTGATGAAACTTCGAGAGCATCGCCTTCATGTTTGCTTAACATTTGTTGCAGAGGTTGTTAATGACCCTAATGGAGGGTTCTTCCTAGACATCGACGACGACGAGTAGCTGGTATCCCAGCTACGATCTGGCCCTAGGGTGGGTCTGTAGTATAGTCAGGCCATGTGCCTTCTAGTTTCATCTGTCTGTACTCACACAGCTGATCTACTTCCGCTGGCTTGTAACTTGAATGACTGTTATGATGGGTCGTGAGACCCCTACTATGTAATATTATGTGTGAGGCTCTTCCGAGCCTTTTAAATAAAGCTTGTATGTTTATGGTTATGTTGTGATTCCATCGATGTATCTATACATATCATTATGCCATGCGTACGTGTGTCATACTTGATATGTATGGGGTTCGATTACCTACCCGTAGGCTTTAGCAGCATTCCTTACAGGGAAATGCCCCTTTGTGATCCAATGAGCCATGGTAGTGCGCTACTGCTCCGGACACATTGGTTGACCGGCATGTGTCCTTCTTAGCTGCTGTGTCTGTCCCCTTGGGGAAATGTCACGCGATGTAATGGAGTCCCTGTAGCTTGCGACGACTCGTCTACATTTGCTGGTGACCGACACCTGCTTTGCTGGGTCATGTATGCCTGTTCCTGTGCGGAACTGCCGCTTTGGTTTATGACTAGACATGTCGATCCGGGTTCTGTGTCACTGGATTGCTAGCGACACAATTGCATACGCGAGTCGAAAGGCGCAAACGGTCCCGACTAAGGTAAGGCTGCAGCCGTGGGGATTACAGGCTGGATTCCTATGACTTAGGATCGGGGTCCCGACAACTCCTCTCCCCGCCGCCGCCACCACCGTCGCGCCGCCGCCCCCGTCGCGCCGCCGCCCTTGTCGCCCCCGCCGCCTCCCCTGTCGCCCCACCGCCGCCCCTGTCGCCCCCGCCGGCATCGTCGCGCCACCACCACCGTCGCACCGCTGCCCCACCTCGCCCCCGCTGCCCCACCTCGCCCCCGCCGCCGCTGCCCCACCACCGTCGCGCCGCCGCCCCTGGCGCCCCCGGCACCGTCCCGCCACCCCCAACACCCCCGGCCCTACCACAGCCACCCCTCCCGGTGATCCCCCACACCGCCACCCCCCCGCACCCGCAATATTTTTTGGAATTAGATTATAACTACCGGCATGATTTTTTATTGTTGTTGTAGTAGTTGTTCTTATTAGTAGTTTTATTGGTAGTAGTTTTAGTTGTTGTTCTTGTTAGTAGTTTTAGTAGCATTTCTTGTTAGTAGTTTTAGTAGTTGTTCTTGTTAGTAGTTTTAGTGGTAGATTTAGTTAGTTGGTAGATTTAGTAGGTAGTTTAGTGGCAGATTTTGTTTTGTTAATTACTGGTAGCTTGTTAAATTAGTTAGGTTAGTTAGTTAGCTTGGTTAGTTAGGTGGAGGAGGAGAAGAGGAGAAAAGGAGGAGGAGGAGGACGAGAAGAGGAGTAGGAGGAGGAGGAGGAGGAGAAGAAAAAGAAGAAGAAGAAGAAGAAGAGGAGAAGAAAAAAATAAGAAGGAGAAGAAGAAGAAGAAGAAGAAGAAGAGAAGAAAAAAAAAATAAGAAGGAGAAGAAGTAAAGAAGAAGAGAATAAGAAAAAAAAATAAGAAGGGTAGCTTGGTTAGTTAGCTAGATTCTTTTTTAGTTACTTAGTGGTAGATTCTGTTTTTGTTATTTTTTTGCTGTTTAGTGCTATCTAGGTTTAGCGATAGGTTTAGTTAGCTTGGTTAGTTAGGTTAGTTAGTTAGTTAGCTTAATAGAAAGAATAGGAAGAAGAAGAAGAGGAGGAGGAGGAGAAGAGGAGAAGAGGAGGAGGAGAAGAAGAAGAAGAAGAAGAAGAAGAAGATGAATAAGAAGAGGAGGAGGAGAAGACAAAAATAAGGAGAAGAAGAAAAGAAGAAGAAAAGAAGAAGAGAAGAAGAAGAGAAGAAGAGAAGAAGAATACCTTCTCCTCCTTCTCCTTCTTCTCCCCCTTCTTCTCCTCCTCCTCCTTCTCCTTCTTCTTGATTTCTTCTTCTTCTTCTCCTCCTCCTATTTCTTCTCCTCTATCTTATTCTCCTTACCTTATTTTCCCCAACAACGAGATAATTAGCCCATTTAGCTACAAAATGGCATAAAAACCTTGGTTAGCTCATGCACATTATAGTCTTAACTTGTTTTCCTCTAAAATGACATAATTAGAATATTTGTGTTGATCGGGTGGATTTACATGTGATAGTTGTCTCGTTGCTGTGAGGTCAGCTGTGCGAAGACCTCCCCGTGCGTTGTACGAGCTCCGCCCTTGCATTCGTGGGTCAGTACAAATTTCATCTCCTCCCCGCCCCTTCATTTACTGTGGCTCGGTTTCCGGATGAAACTTTCTAGATTTAGGTAATTAAATTAATTTATCAGTATGCGTCTCCCGTTTGAAAGGGCGATATCTATAAATATGCATGTCTTTGCATATTAATAACCGCCATCCTTTCAAATTGTCCAACATTATCCATGGACAGCCCGAGTATGTGTAGATTGGGTTCGTTTTCCCGTATGCAGTGCTCTGGATCCGATGTGGAATTTCGTCAGTGCCTCCCTGTTGTTCTCCGGATGCACATCCTCTCTGTTTATTGCGGAGACGTGTATTAGGAGAACAACGGGGAGGTGCTGCCGAAATTTTGCGTTGGATCCGGAGCAGAGCATGGGAAAATGAACCCAATCTACACATACTCGGGTGGGATTAGGACCTATCTTTACCTATTAGCGTGTAGGTTGCCTAGACGTAATAAAAATGGCGAACCTGATTAACCGATGAATATAAATGCTAAATTATATATAAATATATTTCTTCTGTCTTTAGTAGCTAGGCAAGATGAGTGATCGTGCGTGGATGTATACCGGTCACCCTAGTGAGAAAGAGATGATGAAAGAATGGTTGTAAAAACAAAGGAATTTGTGAAAGCCGCATTCGCAAATGGCCAGGAAAGAAACTATTGCCCCTATCCTGGATGTGACAACTATAAAAAGACGACAGAGGCTGTAATGATTAAACACCTGCAGAGGAGGGATGTTAAGCCTAATTATACGGTGTGGACTGATGTCTACTACGCAACCTTCTCCTTGTAGACGTTGTTGGGCCTCCAAGTGCAGAGGGTTGTAGGACAGTAGCAATTTTCCCTCAAGTGGGTGACCTAAGGCTTATCAATCCGCAGGAGGCGTAGGATGAAGATGGTCTCTCTCAAGCAACCCTGCAACCAAATAACAAAGAGTCTCTTGTGTCCCCAACACACCCAATACAATGGTAAGTTGTATAGGTGCACTAGTTCGGCGAAGAGAAGGTGAAACAAGTGCAATATGGATGGTAGATATAGGTTTTTGTAATCTGAAATTACAAAAATAGCAAGGTAACAAATGGTAAAAGTGAGCACGAACGGTATTGCAATGCGTGGAAACAAGGCCTAGGTTTCATACATTCACTAGCGAAGTTCTCTCAACAATGATAACATAATTGGATCATATAACTAGCCCTCAACATGCAACAAAGAGTCACTCCAAAGTCACTAATAGAGGAGAACAAACAAAGAGATTATTGTCGGGTATGAAACCCCCACAAAGTTATTCTTTCTGATCGATCTAATCAAGAGTCTGTAGTAAAATAACACGAAGCTATTCTTTCCGTTCGATCCATCATAGTGTTCGTACTAGAATAACACCTTAAGATACATATCAACCAAGACCCTAATGTCACCTAGATACTCCATTGTCACCTCAAGTATCCATGGGCATGATTATACGATATGCATCACACAATCTCAGAATCATCTATTCAACCAACATATAGAACTTCAAAGAGTGCCCCAAAGTTTCTACAAGAGAGTCAAAACGTGTGCCAACCACTGTGCATAGGTTCCCAATGTCACGAACCCGCAAGTTGATCACCAAAACATACATCAAGTACTCACATGAATCCACGTGTGCCAACCCATATGCATAGGTTCCCAATTGTCACAAACTCACAAGTTGATCATAGCAGATAGACACGTGCAAGACATACATCAAGTGTTCTCAAAGACTCAATCCGATAAGATAACTCCAAAGGGGAAACTCAATTCATTACAACAAGGGAGAGGGGGAAGAACACCATAAGATCCAACTATAGTAGCAAAGCCCATGGTACATCGAGATCAAGACATCTCAAGAACACGAGAGAGAGAGATCAATCACATAGCTACTAGTACATACCCTCAGCCCCGAGGGAGAACTACTCCCTCCTCGTCATGGAGATCGCTGGGATGATGAAGATGGCCACCAGAGATGGATTCCCCCTCCGTCAGGGTGCCGGAATGGGCTCCAGATTGGTTTTTGGTGGCTACAGAGGCTTGTGGCGACGGAACTCCCGATCTAGGTTTCTTTCTGGGGTTTCTGAATTTATAGGAATTTATGGCGGTGGAATTGCGTTAGTTGGGCCTACGAGGAGGTCACAAGCCTGCGCGCCACCACCGGGGGGGGGGGGGTGGCGGAGTGAGGGCTTGTGAGTCCCTCGTGGCCCATCTGGCCTTCTCCCAAAGCTTCGGGGGTCTCTTTTGGTCCAAAAAAATCATCGTAAAGTTTCATTCCATTTGGATTTTGTCTGAAAATGGGCCAAAAACATGGAAAAACAGAAACTAGCACTTGGTACTAAGTTAAAAGGTTAATCCCAAAAAAGATATTAAATAGAATATTCATGCATATAAAACATCCGAAGTTGACAAGATAATAGCATGGAACCATAAAAAATTATAGATACGTTGGAGACGTATCAAGCATCCGCAAGTTTAACTCCTGCTCGTCCTCGAGTAGGGAAGTGATAAAGAATGAGTTTTTGATGTTGCATGCTACCTAGCATAGATGTCCTTTGTAACTCCTCTCACGTGACATGAATGTTCAGATCCGTTAGATTCAAAACAATAGTTTGCTATTGACGTGGAAACAATAATAATTCAAGCAAACTAGCAAAGTAATCATGAACTTTCAAAATAACAAGGCCAAAAGAAAGTTATCCCTACAAAAGCATATAGTCTGGCTATGCTCTATCATCATTGAACAACGAATTTAAATCATGCACAACCCCGGTATTGGCCAAGTAATTGTTTCACACCTTTACTTTCTCAAACCTTTTCAACTCTCACGCAATACATGAGCGTGAGCCATGGTTTTAGCACTATAAGTGGTGTGGAGTGTGATGGAGGTTGCAAGACAAAAAAAAGGAGATGATGATCACATTAACTAGGCATATCAATAAGCTGTGGAGATGCTCATCAATAGATATCAATGTGAATGATTAGGGATTGCCATACAAATGATGCACTACAGCTAAGAGTATGTGAAAGCTCTTAAAGAAAACTAGTGGGTGTGCATCCAACTTGCTTGCTCACGAAGACCTAAGGCAATTTTGAGGAAGACTATCATTGGAATATACAAGCCAAGTTATATAATGAAAATTTCCCACTATCTATATGGTGGTGACAAAACGAGAGACTCTCAATCATGAAGATCATGGTGCTTAATATGAACAAGTGTGGAAAAGTGGTAGCATTGTCCCTTCTCTCTTTTTCTCTCATTTTTTTGGTGGGCTCTTTGGCCTCTTTTTTTGGTGGGCATCTTTGGACTCTTTTATTTCCTCACATGGGACAATGCTCCATCAATGATGATCATCACACTTTCAACTCAAAACTTAGAGCAACGATGACTCTATATGGAATGCCTTCGGTAGTGTACCGTGACAATGATCTAGCATGGCATAGACATTAATGGAAACATCATGCTAGCTATCTTACGATCATGCAATGGCAATGTAGACATGGTGGCACATGTCATGGTGGTAGTTGCATGGCAATATATCTCGGAATGACTTTGAAAAAGCCATAGTAGGTAGGTATGGTGGCTGTTTTGAGGGAGGCTAATGGTGGTTTTTGTGCACCGGCGAAAGTTGCACGACACTAAGAAGATAGTGATGGTGGAAGGTGAAAGTGCATCTAAACCACAGACTCAACATTAGTCATGAAGAACTCATATACTTGTTGCAAAAGTTTTATTAGTAATCGAAACAAAGCATTCAACACATACTCCTAGGAGAAGGGTTGGTAGGTATAAACCATCGCGCGATCCCAACCGCCACGCAAAGGATGACAATCAATAGACTAATCATGCTCAGACTTCATCACATAGAGGTTCACCATACGTGCATGCTACAGGAATCACTAACTTCAACACAAGTATTTCTAGATCCACGACACCTTACTAGCATAACTTCAATATTACCATAACCACAACTCAAAACTAATTGAGATGAATCAAACTTCTCTAACTATTCAATGCACATGAAGGTGGAAGTTCTCGTATCCCTTTGGATAACTACTCCTTTTGAGACTACTTTCAAAGCGTAGATCAACTACCAAGCCACACACCGTTGTGCTCTAAAAGATATAAGTGAAGCACATAGAGCAAAAGTATCTAGCTCAAAATATATAAGTGAAGCACATGTGAGCTAAATTGTCTACCAAGAGATATAAGTGAAGCTCGACAAAATCACGGTGAGTGCATGTCTCTATCTCTAGGTGTGCAGCAAGGATGATTGTGACACAAAAAAATAAAATAAAAGACTCCTACGATACAAGACGCTCCAAGCAAAACACATAACATGTGGTGAATAAAAATATAGCCCCAAGTAACGTTACCGATGGATTGAAGACGAAAGAGGGGATGCCTTCCCGGGGTATCCCCAAGCTTAGGCTTTTTCAGCATCCTTGAATCAACTTGGGGTGCCTTGGGCATCCTCAAGCTTGAGCTCTTTCCACTCTTTATCTCTTTGTCCATAAGAACTTCACCCAAAACTTGAAAACTTCACAACACGAAACTTAAACAGAAACTCGTGATAACATTAGTATGAGAAAGCAAACCACCACTTCCTTAGGTACTGTAGCAAACTTAAATTCTACTTATGCTGATGTTGGGTTACTGTATTTTCAATCTTCCATGCCTAATACCCTCCGATACTATCCATAGTTTCATCAAAATAAGCAACCAACACAACAAAAACAAAATCTGTTAACAGCAGACCAGTCTGTAGCAATCTGTATATTTCGTATACTTCTGGTACTTCAAAAAATCTGAAAACTTACGACAGTCTGAAGTAATTGCATAGAAAGGATCATAAAAAAGAATCAACTCAAAATATCTTACAGAATAAAAATGAAAATTATTTTTGGTGAGCAGAAAGTTTCTATCTTTTTCCACATGATCAAACAATCATCACCAAGACTAATCATAACGGTTTTGCTTGGCACAAACACAAAAAGAAACACAAAAGACACAATCATAACAGAATTATGATGGTGTGGAGAAAACAAAACAGGAAGCAAAAGGCAAAGAAAAATTTATTCATTAGGTTGCCTCCCAACAAGCGCTATCGTTTAACGCCCTTAGCTAGGCATTGATTTCAATGATGCTCACATAAACGGTAAGGATTGAAACACAACAAGAGCATCATGGAGCAAATGGCTAGCACATTTAAGTCTAACCCACTTCCTATGCATATGGATTTTGTGATCAAACAAGTTATTGGAGCAAGAATCAACTAGCATAGGAAAGCAAAACAAGCATAGTTTCAAAAATTTCAACATATGGAGAGGAAGATTGATACTATTGCAGTAAGTAGAAGCATATGATCCTCTCTCATAGTCATTTTCAGTAGCATCATGAATGAATTCAACAATATAACCAGCACCTCAGGCTTTCTTTTCATGATCTACAAGCATAGAAATTTTACTACTCTCCACATAAGGAAATCTATTCTCAAGAATAGTAGTGGGGTATCGTAAAAGACTTGAGCACTACAAATTGTGTCCACAATGAAAAAGCAAGGTTTAGCAAAGGGGTTCTCGAGAGTATGACAAGTTTTATCATCCCTCTTCTTCAAAGCATAAGTATCCTCACAGTAATCATCGTAGATAGGGGGCATGCTTTGATCAAAATAATTTTGATCATTCAAAGTGGAAGAACTAAAAAGATCATCTTCATCAAATATAGCATCCCCAAGCTCGGGACAAACTTTAATTGTAGTAAATATATTCTCATACATGGCATCCCCAAGCTTGTGATTTTGCAAATCATATACATAATCACTTTCATCATCAATAGCATGAATAACACCAAGAGTATAGCAATTATTGTCATCCTCCATATTTATACCATTTGGGAGAGATAACTATTTACCTTTACTTTTTCTTCTTTTCTTCTTCTTCACCCCATGTGAAGATTTACTTAATTCTTCCAAGCTTCCTTTTGGAGAGGTTGGTTGAATAGAGAGCTCCTCCTCGTTACCTGATTCATCATAAGAAATAATAGGATGGTATTGGGAAACCTCTTCCCCTTCATTAGTCTTATCTTTATCTCCTATTTGTTTACTTGCCTTTAGGTAATTGGAAATATAAGGATTCTCCATGCAATTCACCGCACAATATAAATAAATTTCTTCTAGATCATAATCAAGCATTTTCATGACAGCCCAATCTGGAAGGTCCTTAGTTATACGTTTCATTGCTTCATATCTCAGAAGTAAACTAAGTTCATTGTGATACGCAAGGGAAATCAAGGCATCACAAATTTTGGACACGATTTGATCATGAAACAATTTGCATTGCAGATTTAAATGACCATGTTCATTGCAAAGTTCACAAGGACGGCTATCAATATTAAATATTTCAGCACAATCATCTAGCCTCACATGCAACGACTTAGTTTCTAAATACTTATGCGTCTTGCAAAATATATCTTCTCTTTTTGGTATATATTTGCAAACTCTATGTATACCACAGAAATCAACATGCTTATAGGAGGCATTTTCATCATGAATAGTGCAATCGCAATTTGCATCATGGATATTCATAGAATTCATGCTAACAACATTGCAATCATGCTCATCATTCACATATTCTATGCCAAGCATTCTATGTAATTCTTCTTTCAGCACTTGAGCACAATTTTCCTTCCCATCATGCTCACGAAAGACATTGAAAAGATGGAGCATATGAGGCATCCTCAATTCCATTTTTTTGTAGTTTTCTAGTGAAAGAACAAGAAACAAAAAGATTCGATTGCAAGATCTAAAGATATACCTTCAAGCGCTAACCTCCCCGGCAACGGCGCCAGAAAAGAGCTTGATGTCTACTACGCAACCTTCTCCTTGTAGACGTTGTTGGGCCTCCAAGTGCAGAGGGTTGTAGGACAGTAAATTTTTTCCCTCAAGTGGGTGACCTAAGGTTTATCAATCCGCGGGAGGCGTAGGATGAAGATGGTCTCTCTCAACCAACCCTGCAACCGAATAACAAAGAGTCTCTTGTGTCCCCAACACACCCAATACAATGGTAAGTTGTATAGGTGCACTAGTTCGGAGAAGAGAAGGTGAAAAAAGTGCAATATGGATGGTAGATATGGGTTTTTGTAATCTGAAATTACAAAAACAGCAAGGTAACAAATCGTAAAAGTGAGCACGAACGGTATTGCAATGCGTGGAAACAAGGCCTAGGGTTCATACTTTGACTAGCGAAGTTCTCTCAACAATGATAACATAATTGGATCATATAACTAGCCCTCAACATGCAACAAAGAGTCACTCCAAAGTCACTAATATCGGAGAACAAACGAAGAGATTATTGTCGGGTATGAAACCATCACAAAGTTATTCTTTCTGATCGATCTATTCAAGATTCCGTAGTAAAATAACACGAAGCTATTCTTTCCGTTCGATCCATCATAGAGTTCATACTAGAATAACACCTTAAGATACATATCAACCAAGACCCTAATGTCACCTAGATACTCCATTGTCACCTCAAGTATCCGTGGGCATGATTATACGATATGCATCACACAATCTCGGAATCATCTATTCAACCAACAGATAGAACTTCAAAGAGTGCCCCAAAGTTTCTACGAGAGAGTCAAAACGTGTGCCAACCCCTGTGCATAGGTTCCCAATGTCACGAACCCGCAAGTTGATCACCAAAACATACATCAAGTACTCACATGAATCCACGTGTGCCAACCCATATGCATAGGTTCCCAATTGTCACAAACCCGCAAGTTGATCACAGCAGATAGACACGTGCAAGACATACATCAAGTGTTCTCAAAGACTCAATCCGATAAGATAACTCCAAAGGGGAAACTCAATTCATTACAACAAGGGAGAGGGGGAAGAACATCATAAGATCCAACTATAGTAGCAAAGCCCATGGTACATCGAGATCAAGACATCTCAAGAACACAAGAGAGAGAGAGAGAGATCAAACACATAGCTACTGGTACATACCCTCAGCCCCGAGGGAGAACTACTCCCTCCTCGTCATGGAGATCGCCGGGATGATGAAGATGGCCATCGGAGATGGATTCCCCCTCTGGCAGGGTGCCGGAACAGGCTCCAGATTGGTTTTTGGTGGCTACAGAGGCTTACGGCAGTGGAACTCCCGATCTAGGTTTCTTTCTGGGGGTTTCTGAATTTATAGGAATTTATGGCGGTGGAATTACGTCAGTTGGGCCTACGAGGAGGTCACAAGCCTGCGCGCCACCACCAGGGGGGGGGGGTGGTGGCGGAGTGAGGGCTTGTGACTCCCTCGTGGCCCATCTGGCCTTCTCCCAAAGCTTCGGGGGTCTCTTTTGGTCCCAAAAAAATCATCGTAAAGTTTCATTCCATTTGGACTCCGTCTGAAAATGGGCCAAAAACACGGAAAAAACAGAAACCGGCACTTGGCACTGAGTTAATAGCCTAGTCCCAAAAAAGATATAAAATAGCATATTCATGCATATAAAACATCCAAAGTTGACAAGATAATGGCATGGAACCATCAAAAATTATAGATACGTTGGAGATGTATCATGGATATTTCATGGTGAGTCTATACAACGCACAAGAGCTGAGGTGGTCCGTCGTCGCACGGACGAGCATGGTACCGGGATCGAAGACATGGTGCAAGACTTTGATGATGCTCGGGATTCAGAAGATGAGATGGAGGAATCTGCAAAGGCCTTTATGAAATGTTGGAGTCTTCAAAATGTCCTCTCCATGAGCACACTAAGCTCTGTTAGCTGGATGCAATTGGACAAGTAATGGCTCTGAAGGCTCAGTTCAACTTGGGAAGAGAATGCTACGACCCGATGATGACACTATTTGGACGCTTCCTACCCAAAGGCCATGTCATGCCTGCAAACCTATACCAGTCGGACAAAATACTTCGTGTACTTAAGATGCCCTATGAGAAGATAGATGCATGTGAGAAAGGATATGTCTTATTTAGGAAGGAGTATGCACACTTGGACTATTGTCCCAACTACGAGTCTTGCAGGCATCTTGTGGTAGACAACGGTATGGGTGAGAAGAGGCAGACCAAAATTGCAGTTAGTGTTCTACGGTATATGCCAATCGTACCAAGACTTCAATGTCTTTTCATGGTCGAAGAGACAGCCAGACAAATGACATGGCACAAATTGGGCAAAAGAACCGAACTAGATGCGGATGGGAATAAGATGGTGGAACACACATCGGATGGGGAAGCATGGAAACATTTCGATGGATTGCATCAGGATAAAGCGGCAGATCCAATGAATCCTCGAGTCTGCATCGCCACAGATGGTTTTAATCCCTTCGGCATGACGGTAACCAAATATAGTTGTTGGCCTGTATTTGTCATTCCACTCAGTCTCCTCCCGGACAGATTATGCAAAGAAAGAATATGAATGTGTACCTGCAGCCGCTTAAGGATGAATTGGAAGACGCTTGGGATAAGGGGGTCAAGACATACGATGCCGCTAGAAAACAAAACTTCAAAATGCATGTGTGGTACATGTACTCTATGCATGACTTGCCGGCGTATGGACTATTCTCTGGATGGTGTGTGCATGGAAGGTTCCCGTGCCCCCAATGCAAGGAAGCTCCTCAGTTTCATTGGTTGCAGGAGGGTCAGAAGTATTATTGCTTTGACTTGCGTAGACAGTTCCTGGATCCTGACCATCAGTTCAGAAAAGACAAGAAGAACTTTACCAAAGGTAAAGTTGTCAAAAACATGGCACCACCTGCGTTGACATGCCTATAGATCCTGGATCAGTTAAACGCCCTCGAGCCTGATCGAGAGCGTCGAGGGTATTTCAAGGGGTATAATTCAAAACACGCCTGAACTCATAAGCCATGCTTCTGGGATCTGCCTTACTTCAAAGACCTCCTTCTTCCACACAATATCGACATGATGCACACTGAAAAGAATATCGGAGAGGCTATTTTTGGTACATTGTTCGACATAGATGGGAAGACAAAGGATAATACTAAGGCTAGAGTCGATCAAGAGACACTATGTCATAGACCGTTACAAAACATGCGAGAAGGCAAAGGAAAGCAGAAGTGGTCGAACCCAAAGGCCTGGTTCAATCTTGGAAGGCCATCTATGAGGGAAATTATCTTCTGGGTCAAAATACACTTGATGTTCCCCGATGGGTATGCAACGAATCTAAAGAGGGGAGCGAGTCTTGAAAAATTAAAAATCTTTGGTCTCAAGAGTCATGATTGGCACATATGGCTAGAGCGGGTAATGCTGGTGATGTTACGTGGCTTTATTCCTGAGGATGAATGGCTAGTACTGGCGGAGCTGAGCTATTTCTTCCATGTTCTTTGTGTGAAAGAATTGTTGCCTGGCGTGGTAGAAGACATGGAGGAGTTTGCACCGGAGTTGTTGTGCAAGTTAGAGAAGATCTTTCCACCGGGCTTCTTTAATCCAATGCAGCATTTGATTTTACATCTACCGTCCGAGGCAAGACTGGGTGGGCCCGTGCAAGATCGTTGGTGCTATGCAACTGAGAGGATGCAGCAGACCCTTCGAGCTAAATGTAAAAATAAGCGTAGAATTGAAGCATCGATGGCTGAGGCATCATTTCTAAGGAGGTGGCAAACTTTGTGACAGCACGCTGCGAAGCCAAAAATCATCATTTGCATAATCCGAAGCCTCGACACAATGATGCAGACCCCAAGAAAGGTGGGTCCAACCTCAGCCTATTCAAAGGGAAGCTCGCACGAGCTGGTGCTTCGAAACCAATAACGTTGGATGTCGAAGAATGGCGGAACATTTCGTTGTATATCTTCAACAACCTAACAGAAGTGCAGCCGTACATCGAGTGAGTTCTCGGCACATTTTCCCATAACTTCTAATTCATTTGAACTGCTCTTATTCCCGGATATTTCAAACAGCCGTTACGTCGCGAAATTCTCATATGGAGCGGTGATCAAAAATGATTCCGTCGAAGAGTATGAGCTTCTGTCAAAGACAGGAGGCGGCTATCCCGGTTTCATCTCTTGGTTCAAGCAAACGGTAATTATCAATAATGGACCATTTCATTTCTTGGTCTAACTTGCGGCTAATGCAACAATCGTTTCATATTAAACTTGTAGGATAATTCAGAGTCTATGGACGCCGAATTGAGACAAGTCGCTAATGGTTTTGACTATAAGGTCCTTTCATTTGAGAAATACAACATCAACAGGTATCTCTTTCGTACCTTTGGCAAATAGCTATCTATGCCCGACCGGAAATCTACAAATTGTGGTGTCTCTGCTATCGGCGAAGGTGTTATCGAGTATTATGGAAGAGTTGAAGCAATTTATGAACTTCAATTCTATGGTGAAAACACACCGAACGTCATAGTCTTCAAATGTTATTGGTTCCAGCCGAAGGAGACTAGAAGGACTCATGAACATATAGGACTAGTCGAAATCAATCCAAACACCCATTTAGATGTTCCCAATGTCTATATTACGGCTCAACAGGCGACCCAAGTTTTCTATCTACCGTATGCATGCCAAACAGATAAGAATCTGGAAGGTTGGTATGTTGTTTATGAAGTGCCGCCACATGTCAGACCACCTCTCCCAAACGAACAGGATCATGAACCTCACATTAACCCAGACACATATGATGGAGAATTCTTTCAAGAAACATGTCTTTCCAAGAAACGTTTCAAGAACCGTCGTGCTTCACCCAAGAACATGGAAGTAGACAATGACAATGAATCCGACTCCACCCCTGAGCCGAAACCAGAAGACCTGGAACTCGTAGAGGTTACTGATGCGGATGACCTGTCAATGCTTCAACGATTAAAGAAAGGCCTTTCACAACTTCACGCCGTTGAACCCGACGAGCACGTCATTCATGAAGACATGCGTGATAGTGATGATGATGATGCATTTATTGATGATGATTATTAGTTTGTAAGATTCAAAACTTAAACTATATATATTTTAATCTTTATTATTCATGTACATATTATTATTCATGTCAGTTATTCAATTTTTTTATGTTGTACTAATTTATTTTAATCTTTATCATGGCAGGTCACCAGTTGTTGAAAGATGGTGGGCGTTGGTCCATAGCACTCGACGGGTTCTTCCCAGCCGCCCCGCATGAGGGGTGGTACTTCCCTTCCACCCCTATGTCTCCGTAGAGCCTTGGCAGACAGTCTGTCGACACCACTCGTGGGTTCTTCTTCGTCGGAAGCATTGCCCACTGGGAGAGGTGCTGGTCGGGTATGGAAGAAGGGGAAGGGTACAGGGAGAGGTGGTGGCCGCGGAAGATCCAGGAGGACTTTTGAGCCGTCCTCGCCACCACCACCAGCTCATTCACCCAAGCATAGGACTAATATGGTCGACCCGTTTGCGGAGGAGGCTATGGGGACTCCGGTCCAAGAGCCTGGTGTTGACGGGCATTATTCCCATGAGACTCCGGTCCAGGATCAGCCTCGGGTCGAGGTGCATTTGGCCCACGAGACTACGGTTCCGGAGGCTTCACCCGACGTGGAGAGGCCCGGATGGGATACCTGTACGGATCGGACCGAGTTGTCGGATTGGACCGAGGGTCCGGGTGGCTCAGGGGGCGGGGATGGCGGGGATGAGTTTACGGATAGTGAGGGCGATGTGCAGGTGGACGGGGCCACCGTGTACAAGCGTGGTAGTACACGTCTCCCGGTCGTCCCGGCTACCCGTGAGTAGAGGCCGGAGATTAAACGTGAAGGAGATAGGTAAGTACATTTACTCTTTTTTTAGCTTTTGCCTTCAAGTTTCTTCAAATATCTAATGCGTTGACCTTATCATACTGCAGGGGATGGGTACACCCTCTTGGAGTCCGCAGGCCGAACTCCGTCCTTGGTGTTCTTTGCCGGACAAATTTCCCAGGGTTTGTCACGTTGCCTGGTGAGGGTCAGGTTCCTACACTAGGATTTTCCTGGGAGCACTACCAGGCTGCGCAGGCCCCGCCGGAGGAGATTATAGATGGTGTCTTCTGCCACACGAGGGCCGAGATGGTGATCAAGAGCTTTTGGGTAAATTATCCTTTTACACAATTTGAAATTAACAATATAGCTAATTATTGTACTAATCAGTGTTTTCACGTTTGATTGCAGACCTTCTATAGGTGTGAGGATGGATATGAGGAGGAGGCGGCCAAGGTTCTCGAGGCCGAGTGTAGGCGGTTACTACAGAACTTATGCCACGAAGCTCGGCCGCAGGCTATTCGAGACTACTACGCCACGCGTGGTATTAAGAAGCAGACGAAGGATTGCCGCGGAAAGTTTCTGAAGGAGCAATACATGAAGGTAATTACCTATTCTTAATTCCTTCTATGTAGTTTTCTTGATTTCATTCATTGGCGTAGCGCTCAAAATTCTTTCTAATAACTTACAGGCGCCCCCGAGATGGTGTGCGGATAAGATGGATTGTTGGGAGGCGTTGGTTGATGAGTGGTGCACAAGCAGCTGGCGAGCCGTCCACGAGAATGCGAAGGATCGGCGTAGCCAAATGGTTGGTGTGC
The DNA here is from genome assembly GCF_904849725.1 of Hordeum vulgare subsp. vulgare. Classification (NCBI taxonomy): domain Eukaryota; kingdom Viridiplantae; phylum Streptophyta; class Magnoliopsida; order Poales; family Poaceae; genus Hordeum; species Hordeum vulgare. Next base: position 281,366,177 of record NC_058524.1, on the reverse strand, counting down.
CACACCATCAAGGCAGCGCCAACTTACTTCAGTTCGTACGAAACTGGGTATGTGATTTGCTTCATGATTCATTCAATTCATTCTTCATGCTAATATTTTGTTCCTCTCTTTTAGGCGCATCATAATAAGACGGAGATGCCACACTTGTACGACCTTTATGGCATGGCCCATACTGCCTCGTACAAGAAGGCGAAAGCATTCTATGAGTCTGACCTAGATGATCCCAATAACTTCACCAACATATCATCCCACCACAAGCTCGTGGCATATAGGGACGCGGGGAAGGCTACGAAAGGGGATGACTTTTACCCTAGCCAGGAACCTTTGGATCCAGAGCTGGTGATGATATCTGGTGGCGGGAGGCCCCATGGCTCGATAGCCATTGGAGATGGGATAATACGTTGTCCACTCACTCTACCGGAGATCAAGGCGCGCTTGATCTCCATGGCCACGACCAGTCGATCTTGCCATCGATGTTAGTTGTACGGACTAAGAACACTTTCATCCATTTCATTATGTGTGTAACCATAGATCATTACTGTGGTAACGAGGAATGGTGTTTCAGGCTGCTCTTCAGAAACAGAGATTGGCAAACCAGGCTGCTCTTGAGAAAGAGAGATTGGCAAACCAGGCTGCTCTTGAGAAAGAGAGATTGGCAAGCTAGGCTGCTCTTCAAGCTGCTCTTGATGAGAGGGACCAGACTACGACACGATTAATTGAGGAGGAGAGGTCCCGGAATGAGGCGGGTCAACGGGCCATGTACGAGCTTTTTGTGGTATGTTTTTTTTCACATTAGCCAAATCATGTGTGTAATATCTATTTCATTACTAACTAATACGGCCCACTCTTTAGGGTCTGTGCGAGAAGAGCGGTCAAGTCCCTCCGCCGATGCCCGTCTTCTCTTCGATTGGCACGGTGAGTTTCATTATAAACTAGTATTAATAATTGAGTGTCATCATGCTAACTGAGACATTGCAAAATATCTATTCTGCAGAATAACTCCCGAGCGGCATCGCACGACCCTTTTCCAGGTGTTTCTCCTCCTTGATAACTACTACGGTAAGTTTCTCTTCTCCTCTTTCATATTCTCCTTGCCTTAATTTCCCCAACAATTACATAATTAGCCCATTTAGCTCCACAAAGACATAGTTAGCTAATTTAGCTCCAAGAAGAGGAGAAGAGGAGAAATGAAAAGGAAGAACAAAAAGAAGAAGAGAAAGAGAAGAGAAGGAGAAGGAGAAGAAGGAGGAGGAGAAAAAGGAGAAGGAGGAGAAGGAGGAGAAGGAGGAGAAGGCCAAGGACCTTCTAGTCATTCTCCTCCTCCTCCTCCTTATCCTCCTTCTTTATTTCTTCTTCTTCTCCTCCTCCTCCTCTTTCTTCTCCTCTTTCATATTCTCCTTGCCTTAATTTCCCCAACAATGACTTAATTAGCCCATTTAGCTCCAAAATGCCATAATAACCTCAAAATGGCATAAGAACCTTGGTTAGCTCATTAATATTATATACTTAGCTTGTTTTCCTCTAAAATGGGATAATTAGCCCATTTAGCTCCAAAAAGACATAGTTAGCTAATTTAGCTCCAAGAAGAGGAGAAGAGGAGAAGAAATAGGAAAAATGAAAAGAAAGAAGAAGAAGAAGAAGAGAAGAAGGAGAAGGAGGAGGAGGAGGAGGAGGAGGAGGAGAAGGCCAAGGACCTTCTAGTCCTCCTCCTCCTCCTCCTCCTTCTCCTCCTTCTTCTTTATTTCTTCTTCTTCTCCTCCTCCCCCTCTTTCTTCTCCTCTTTCATATTCTCCTTGCCTTAATTTCCCCAACAATGACATAATTAGCCAATTTAGCTCCAAAAAGACATTATAAGCTCAAAATGGCATAAGAATCTTGGTTAGCTCATTAATATTATATACTTAGCTTGTTTTCCTCTACAATGACATAATTAGCCCATTTAGCTCCACAAAGACATAGTTAGCTAATTTATCTCCAAGAAGAGGAGAAGAGGAGAAATGAAAAGGAAGAACAAAAAGAAGAAGAGAAAGAGAAGAGAAGGAGAAGGAGAAGAAGGAGGATGAGAAGAAGGAGGAGGAGGAGGAGGAGGAGGAGAAGGAGGAGAAGGCCAAGGACCTTCTAGTCCTTATTCTCCTCCTCCTCCTTATCCTCCTTCTTCTTTATTTCTTCTTCTTCTTCTCCTCCTCCTCCTCTTTCTTCTCCTCTTTCATATTCTCCTTGCCTTAATTTCCCCAACAATGACATAATTAGCCCATTTAGCTCCAAAATGCCATAATAACCTCAAAATGGCATAAGAACCTTGGTTAGCTCATTAATATTATATACTTAGCTTGTTTTCCTCTAAAATGGGATAATTAGCCCATTTATCTCCAAAAAGACATAGTTAGCTAATTTAACTGCAAGAAGAGGAGAAGAGGAGAAGAAATAGGAAAAATGAAAAGATAGAAGAAGAAGAAGAAGAGACGAAGGAGAAGGAGGAGGAGGAGGAGGAGGAGGAGGAGGAGAAGGAGGAGAAGGCCAAGGACCTTCTGGTCCTTCTCCTCCTCCTCCTCCTCCTTCTCCTCCTTCTTCTTCTTCTCCTCCTCCTCTTTCTTCTCCTCTTTCATATTCTCCTTGCCTTAATTTCCCCAACAATGACATAATTAGCCAATTTAGCTCCAAAAAGACATTATAAGCTCAAAATGGCATAAGAACCTTGGTTAGCTCATTAATATTATATACTTAGCTTGTTTTCCTCTATAATAACATAATTAGTCCAAATAGCTCCAAAAAGACATAGTTAGCTAATTTAGCTCCAAGAAGAGGAGAAGAGGAGAAATGAAAAGGAAGAACAAAAAGAAGAAGAGAAAGAGAAGAGAAGGAGAAGCAGAAGAAGGAGGAGGAGAAGAAGAAGAGAAGAAGGAGAAGGAGGAGAAGGAGCCCTCCTTATTATCCTTCTTCTTCCCTCCTTCTTCTCCTCTTCTTCTTCAATTTAGCTTATTTTCCCCAACAAAGACATACTTAGCCAATTATCATCCAAAATGATATAATTAGCTTAGTTAGGTAAAAACATCATAAGAACCTTGGTTAGATCAATAAAATGACTAATTAAGCTCCTAAAAGACATAATAAGCTCAAAATGGCATAAGAACCTTGGTTAGCTCATTAATATTATATAGTTAGCTTGTTTTCCTCTAGAATGACATAATTAGCCCATTTAGCTGCGAAAACACATAGTTGGCTAATTTAGCTCCAAGAAGAGGAGAAGAGGAGAAATGAAAAGAAGGAAGAAGAAAAAGAAGAAGAGAAGAAGAAGAGAAGGAGAAGGAGAGGGAGAATAAGAAGAAGGAGGAGGAGAAGAAGAGAAGAAGAAGGAGAAGGAGCCCTCCTTCTTCTCCTTCTTCTTCTCTCCTCCTTCTTCTCCTCCTTCTTCTCTTCTTCTTTTTTCTTATTCTCCTCCTCCTTCTCCTTCTCCTTCCCCTCCTCCTCCTCCTCCTCCTCCTCCTCGTCCTCCTTCTTGTTTTTCTTCTCCTTGTTCTCTTCTTGCTTCTTCTCTTTCTTCTTTAGTTTAGCTTATTTGTCATATATATGTTGTTGTTCTTCTTGTTCTGACTTTCTTATTCCCATTTTGCAGATTGGATGTACTACATGCATGGAAGCTGGCATTGGAGTGCTTTAGTTCCCTTTTTTATTTGAGTTGATGAACAATGTGGAACTATATGTATATGTATACATGGATGAACAATATATGTGCAACTATATGTATGTATATATGGATGAAACTTTGTATGTGTTGGTTCTTTTTGATATATGGGATGTACGTTGATGAACAAATGGCATTGATGAGATTTATATGTATATCATATATGTGTTGTGACCTATTTATCATATATGTGCTATGAATTATATATATATATATGTGCTGTGAAATAGAAAAAATAAACAAAAATGTGACAATATAGGCTCTTTGCCATCTGCCAGCTGATGGCAAAGGCCTTTGCCATTAGCTGACCGACGGCAAAGGTGCCACATGGCGCCCAGCTGTGCAACCTGGGTAGCAGCAGCTGGCCATATAGTATCTTTGATGTCTGTTTCCAAGGGGGCAGACGACAAAGAAGAGGGCACAGAGGAGGGGGGAGGAGGAGGTGGAGGCTGACGGCAAAGAAGGGGGGGGAGGCAGACGGCAAAGAAGAGAGGGGAGGAGGAGGTGGAGGCTGACGGCAAAGAAGGGGGGAGGCAGACGGCAAAGAAGGGGGGAGGCAGACGGCAAAGCCTCCATTAGCCCCTAACGGAGGCAACGCCTACCGGCTGCCGTCTGGACATATTTGCCGACTGCTCTTATGAAAAGCGGATGGCAAAGAGCTTTGCCGTCCGCTTCGGTGAGGCAAACGACAAAGAAGCTACAATGCCGTCATAGGCTGACGCAGATATTTTGCCGACAGTGGGATTCTTTGCCATCTGTGATATACTCTTTGCCGTCTGTGATATACTCTTTGCCGTCTGTGATGGCAGACAGCAAAGAAGCTAATTCCTGTAGTGTTTGTCCTAACTAACGTCCATGCTAACTAAGGGCTTTCTACAACCACGATGACTATGATACCAGCTCTGTGGGGACCCCGACTCATAAGTCAAGATAACCGAATGTACGTGCACAGTGATCCCAGAGATCAATGCTCACTGAACACACGGTAACTGAATAACAAGAGTCTTACATCCATTACGTACAGTTTAACTCTAATATGTTAGTTACGACCAAGTATTCATATAATTGCAGCGGAAATCTTCATCGATAGAGTGAACCCATGTCGTCCGCCTTAACCCTACAAGCATTATGACTGGGAAGGATCCTAGCTCGCACAAATGTCACCATGGTATTCGTCATATATTAATTTCTCTCGTGCCTCGTCAATAAAATAACCACTGGCAAGCCAATGAGTACTTTGAATGTACTCGCAAGCAAACTATGTTCGGAACAAGGCAATAACAATGTAAGATATATGAATAAGTAGGTAATTTGCAGAAAGCTAGCCATAGATATCAACATAGGGCGGGGTTGTACATCCCATGTTCATTTATCATGTCAAGTCATCCGACTTATCTCAAGTATCATATTTATCACACACACACACACCACGTTTGGAAACCAATGGACGTATCCCAAGAGAGGTCATCCAGCCATCCTTGATCGTGGACACGGCTATTCGAATAGTTTTACACTCCGTAGAGGTTTGAACGCTGTACCCACAAGATCCAGGGAAATTTCGTATCATCCACGACTCGTGGTATATTACATACTCGAGTTAATCACCCGAACAATGCATTTCCCATGGTGACACTAAACAAAGTGTCCACTCGCTGGTGACATCCCTCATGATGTACATCATACGAGCATCGCTCAATATCGTACCATCCATGAGGGGACATAACGATGTTCCTTGTGTCTGTAAAAATAGCCCATGGACGCCTTACTTGGTACGACACCATCTCAAGAGTTACCACGCCACTGCCGCCACTCACGCCAGTCCCACTCGCTGCTAGTATTGACCAAAGTAAATAATAAAGCCCCATCCCATAAAGGGGTATTGTGGTCGCACATGTAAGGTTGGAGTAACGGTAACAACTTAAACCAATCCGTTTTTGAAAACAACACACTCAATTGCCTCGGTACACCACTTATTTCTCAAGTGGTTACGTAGCTCAACACCATTTCCCTCAGGCATTAGTGGCTCCCGACAGTGTTTTCGAAAAGTCTTTGAAAACATTTCCTTCCCGACGTAATGCATTTTTTCCATCCCTTTTGCGTAGCATCTACTCAGCAACCTATCTACTTTCCACCCACACAACTGTAAGCACAAGTAGAGTTATGTCATGCAAGTACCAACGATGAATTAACATGGTAACCCATAAAGGTGGTCACCATAGTATCCATTATTCAATGCAACAAAGTAAGTGCTATATGCCATGCAAAAAGGGTTTCAAGTCATGGTCAAGGGGCTACTTGCTCGACTCTGCAAAGTCTTCGAGGTCTTCATAGATTCTCGTCCAACTCCGAGCACCTTGTCTACTTTGTAAACAAACACGATAGGTGTCAGGGCCGACTTTTTTGGGATATTAAATTCCCATCAAATGACCCTTGTGCTTACTAGCCCCAGGAATACTGTTAGCTAGTGCACACTTCCTTGATACAAATATCCAAGCAAATACATAATTTTGGAGTACAAGACCATGATGGTCTATGGAGTACAACAAGGTCTCTAGTGGTTGATGTTGGAAGCGGTTTGTGGATCTCGAGCGTCTATGGGACTCCGTTTCCCACAGGAACAACTGGCCTGGTTAATTCCTATCTCACATGGCTGCTATCCTCGGTGTCTAGGTTCCCGGGCTGTCGTTAGGATGCTCCTCTCCAAATATGCAATCTGGCAAAGACAATAGCCAAGGAAAAGCAAGTGAGTACTTCGAATGTACACGAAAACATCAAGAAAACAGACATAAAATAGTAGGTGATCAATATGCACCGAGGAATTATTCTAGGTATTCAGTGAGTCATAAGTTCAACTCATAAATCCAAGCAAGCAGGTAATTTATCCATACTAAGAGTTAAATAAGCAATCAATGAATGAAAATAAAAGTAGAACATCACGCGGTAATCCTCTCGAAATTGCTAAGAACATAAAATAGTCTGGTCGGGTGTGTGAAGTGACGCCTCGAAAGAATAAAGACATAAAACATGCCTCAGTCGGGCGTCTGGGCGACACTGCATAAAGGGCTTATATGAAATAATAAAATGCATGCCACAATCGTGCGTTTGAGCGACACTGCATAAAGGGCTTATATGAAATAATAAAATGCATGCCACATGCGGGTGTGTGAGTGGCATCGCAAAAAGGGCTTATATGAAATAATAAAATGCATGCCGGAGTAGGGAACGTGAGCAACACTGCATAAAGGGCTTATATGAAATAATAAAATGCGTGCCACAATCGGGCGTCTAAGCGACACCACATAAAGGGGTTATAAGATAATAATAATGATGAATATCTAGGAGGTAGAACTATCCCAAGGATATTCCCGATTCATATACAAAAAGAGGTTAGTCCACAACAATAAAAATATGGTCATCCAGCATGAGTTACGGTTATCCTCATAGTTAAATTAATTTCCTCCGAAGATCGACTCTGAGACCGACACTTGACCTATCCCAGGGTGTAGTTCTTAACCGTGGACACGGCTATCCGAGTAGACATAAAACACTGTAGAGGGTGTACTCCTTACCCACGAGTAACAGATTTCTTTAGTCAACAAAGGATGTCAACTAATTCCGGTTATGGTCTTTAGGTTGAAAACTCACCCGACCCGCACACACTAGTTTAACTTCCCGATGCCACGGATCACCCACAACACTCCTTAAGTAAAAAATCTAAGTGGGAAGATTACAATCTCCACTAGCATCAGATCAAATTTATACTACGCGCTACTAAGGGGTCCCCCCCTCTCGGCCCTAGGCCGGAAACACCCGTGCCTTCAGATTAAGTGGCATGCCTACCAGATGCATCTTTGGTATCTTCCACTTATGGTGGACTCAGGAGGCTTATATATTTCCTGCATGGTTAGCACACCATATTTTCTTCATAGCTTATCTGATAGAGTCACTCCTATCATTCCCCACCATGTCTTCACAGATCATTCCCATCACAATGGGATACCCGTCCCATGGCCGTGCCTCCCTAAGACGTGACCTTCCTTCAGATTTCATCCGGTTAGCATCGACATGTGTGGCATGAAGAAGTGAATACTGTCACATGCACTCCATGTTGAATAGAAATGGGAGTTTTTATCACAATCAAAATGCATGGAGTATCACCATGTAAATATTCTCACTTCATCACCATAATCATGCAAATCAATCACGCCAAAATTTACCACTCAACAAAATCATATGAGTGTTCAAGATGCTTGCGTTGAGTATGCAGGAGGTTAGGGCGCACTTCAAGGCTTTGAAAGTTTTAATCTTCCCTCCATTCCTATTTTTGGAAATATTCAAATCAACACTCCATGCGAGGTGCGAGCAGAGGAGGACACTGGCTCACCGACAGGTGGGACCCACCCGTTGGGTCTGTTTCTCACCTCATGCACGCCACCAAAGACAGCAAGAAGGGGCTCTGACAGTGATTGCCAGTGCTGGGGTGCATCATCCTCATCGCTCGACACACCGACGTGCTCAGGGGGATGGACTGCATCCCATGGGGTTGGGGAGGATCACAGGGAAGCTCAGGGCTGAGAAAGGCCTTGGTCATGGCGGACGACGGTGTCGGGAGGAAGAGGGACTTCGCCCAGCTAAATTGGGTGCGGGGATGGGTTCTACGACGCTCCAGGAGACTAACGGCGACGCTAGGAGGAAGGGGAGGCTCTGGGATGGCCGTGGCTGACTAAGGGATGACAGCGAATGCCTCTGCCGTCGTCAAGGGATACGAACTCTCCCTGTTGCCTAGCTACTCTATGGTTTTGCGAGGGGGTTGGAGAGGCATCCTGATGAGCCGCACGAGCTCGGGGCCCCCCTTTTATATTTGTGCAATGGTGGTTCCACGACGGCCCAAAGATAAGATCGCCACAGCGGCCGTCGCACGTGGAGGGCAACGTAGCGATGCTCGTGATCAATGCAGGAGCTCACGGACGAAGGGAGCACTGCTCAAGGGGGCAAGCTGACGTGCTGCGGGAGCTAGTACGGCTCTACCATGGCTGGGTCGGACACTGCCGGTGGATAGCTGCCAAGGGCGGATACAACGGTAGCTCTGGCGCGCAGGGGGCAGCGATGCTAGCAGGGGAAAAGTTGCACCAGCTTGACAGTGAGAAAAAGGTCACGAGCACGCGGTAGGTGGACGCGACAGCTCTTTTGAGGTGACTGCAATACTCGCGCTCTAGACGCGTCTAGAGCACGCACACTAGCTACTTGCTAAAATACCTCGGCATGCTAGAAGGCTTGGATTAAGATGAAAAATTAACGGACTCACTACGGTGGTTGTAAAAGGTCTAATGGACATGCTGGTTCGGAAAGAAAATCATGTCCACAATGCAATCTCATCATTATGTTGTCACTTCCCAGAAACCCTAATCAAGTATAGCATTGTGCTCATATCTTCTTTGCATTGCATCCAAGAAAATTTCAACAAGATCAAAGCAAGTGGTGTAGCAAAATTCAAAAAAAAACCTAGCCACTTCTCAAATTCAAAGAAGTTCTAGACTTGTTCAAATCAATGAACCCAAAATGGCCTCAAGAAAAGTTCAACTTTTTTGATAATTCATGGAAGCAAATAAGCAGTAAAGAAATCTATTTTCATAACACATTTGGCATTTATATAAATGCAAAAAGCTGCTGGATTCAAGTTTAAATTTGAATTCAAAAACTTTAAGTTTTTAAAAATGCTGAAAACTTCAGGAATGGTTGGATATATTCCAAAAAATATTCTGGTGTGTTCAAAATATTTTTGGTAAACTATTTTGGAGCTGAAATAAATAGCAAACCAAAATAGTTAGTAAGACAGAAGACAAAACAGAAAAAAATGAAGAAACACCAACCTGTCGCTTACCTGGCCCAGGCCCAGTCCCTGTGTCGTCTTCCTCCTCGCCAGTAGGAGCAGGAGGTGGCCGCCGCGACGCCGGGCGCCTCCACGCAGCTCCCTGCCTGCCTGGCCGCCGCGACGCCGGGCGCCTCCACGCAGCTCTCCGGTGAACGGTTGGTCCATCTGAGGCCACCAGAAGCTTCAGGCCGTCGCGTAGATGCTTTAGGAGCCCAGCCCCGCGCGTTTTGACCCTGATTTCGATGACCTCGACGATGTCCGAGCTTTGGTCGCCGCCGAGCTCGTCGCTGGCGTCGATTCCGGCCACCCCAGCCCCTGCGGTTTGCCCCATCGTGCGCGCCGTCGAGTGGCCGATCTCCCTGCGGTCTCCGCCGTGCGTTTGGTCGTCGGAGACGAGTTTCCGATGCCCTACGCCGTCTCTGGTGTCGCCGGAGGCTCACCGCCGGCGAGGACGACCTCGCCGCCGGTGGATCTCAGCTGGCCTGAGCCACTGACGCGTGGGGCCAGCCTGTGGATGTTTTGGGTTAATAAAAGTAAAATCAATTAAACTAATAAGCCACTAACATGTGGGTCCAGTGCTGTTAATTAACTAATTAAGTTTAAAACTAATCTAAAACTGACCTGAGTCACTGACCAGTGGGTCCCACTGGACAGGTTTGACTTTCAACGGCCAGTTGGACCTGCTGATGCCATGCTGACGTAATAAGTGGATTTCTGATTTAAAAGAATTCCAGAAAATGCCCAAAACTTCTAAAAATCATAGAAATTAATCTGTAACTTCAATGAAAATAATTTATATATGAAAAAGTATCAGAAAAATCCAAGCAATCTGAATATGTCATTTTCAAACATGTTTGAAAATGTTAGTGGACCAAACATGTGGAATAATGAATAGGTTAAATTAAATTAATGCTTTGGAGTTGGAATTTGAAAATCATTTGAATTCCACTTCAAATTGCTATGATCAAACATTGTTCAATCACTACCAGCAACTTAACATATCATTCCCATGCATGTTAAAAAAAAGTTGATGTGAGCATCAGGTCGAATGAATTAAAACGGTATTCAAGAATACCTCGTTTGAAGTGATATTCAATCTGATTCAAATCAACTTCAAACTTAATAAATGTTAGCTATATTAGCATACCACCTTGCATCCTCATGCCATGCTCATGCATCATCTTGTTGCATATGGTTGTTATTGATTGTTGTCATTTCTTTCGGTAGGCTCCGCTCCTCCGGATTCCACTTAATATCCGACTGACGGATATTGTCCCTCCTCTGAGCAACAAGGCAAGCAACCATTTTGATCATCCCGATAAATCCCATGTTCTCTATCATGCACTTACTTATTGCATTAGGATCAACTGCTTCAAATGCTTTTGCCACGTTAGTTGAACCCACTTCCTTTGCATGGCCTGTCTTTGTCACAGTAAATAGCTGAACCTTGCAACCTAGCATACCTGGTAGTTGCTTGAGCCATGATGTGCCTTATCCTGCTATGCATGCTATGCTTAGAGTTGTGTATGGTCTGTCATCTGGGAGATGAACAGAATTGTAAGAATGTGTTCAGTAGGTAAAGGTTGTGTGTTGAACCTGATTTGGTAAAGGTACTGGTGAAAGGCTATGTAGGAATACATGGCGGGTTGTTTCATTGGAACCGTCCTTAGGAACTGAGTTCCGTGTATGTAATCCAAGACTAGATACTACCACACGTTGGGATACTTAATTGACCCTCTTGACTTATTAATCGCTTAGTACTCGGTCCAGGAGTTGCAAGTAGTTTCTGGTGTTTATAGTCATGGTGGAGGCCGTGCATAGAGCTGACCTGAGAGGTGGGCTGTGATGCGGTAGGCAGTGGCACGGTGTACCAAGTGGCACCCGTATGGTGGGCTTGGGAACCCTGCGCACATCGTTTGGGGCCGTGGCGGAAACCTCGGCCGGACTTCATTGCGGGTTACCCTCAGATAGGTGATAGACCTGGACTAAGTATTAGCGTGGTTAACGGTCATGGCCGACTCCCTCGCTGGGCTTCCGCTTGAAGGTTGCCGAGGTGCATGACGTGCACATGGCGATAAGTGGAGAGAGCGTGTGTGAAGAAGTACACCCCTGCAGGGTTATGATCTATTCGAATAGCCGCGTCCGCGGATATGGACTACTTGGAGACATATGTTGTTCATAGATGACCTTAATGGCTACTCATAAAATTGTCAAGATAAGTGTGAGTGTCGTGGACGGTGTTTCCGTATGGAGACGGAATGATTCCACGATGGAGTATTGTTGTGGTGTTAGTGGACTCGTGTGCGAGAAATCATTGTTGTCAAATTATTTAAAAAATGCAAGTTGTCTAGCCACGAGTCAAATGCTGGCTTTCCGCATGAAACCCCCAAAATCCTTATTGATACATTGCATGAGTAGATAGTTATCCTAAAGTCTTGCTGAGTACCTCCGTACTCATGTTTGCTTAACATTTGTTGCAGAGGTTGTTAATGACCCTAATGGAGGGTTCTTTCTAGACATCGACGACGACGAGTAGCTGGTATCCCAGCTACGATCTGGCCCTAGGGTGGGTCTGTAGTATAGTCAGGCCATGTGCCTTCTAGTTTCATCTGTCTGTACTCAGACAGCTTATCTACTTCCGCTGGCTTGTAAGTGAATTGACTGTTATGATGGGTCGTGAGACCCCTACTGTGTAATATTATGTGTGAGGCTCTTCCGAGCCTTTTAAATAAAGCTTGTATGTTTATGGTTATGTTGTGATGCCATCGATGTATCTATACATATCATTATGCCATGCGTACGTGTGTCATACTTGATATGTATGGGGTTCAATTACCTAGCCGTAGGCTTTAGCAGCATTCCTTACAGGGAAAATGCCCCTTTGTGATCCAATGTGCCATGGTAGTGCGCTACTGCTCCGGACACATTGGTTGACCGTCCTGTGTCCTTCTTAGCTGTTTTGTCTGTCCCTTGGGGAAATGTTATGCGATGTAATGGAGTCCCTGTAGCTTGCGACAACTCGTCTACATTCGCTGGTGACCGACACCTGCTTTGCTGGGTCATGTATGCCTGTTCCTGTGCGGAACTGCCGCTTTGGTTTATGACTAGACATGTTGATCCGGGTTCTCAGTCACTGGATTGCTAGCGACACAATTGCATACGCAAGTCGAAAGGCGCAAACAGTCCCGGCTAAGGTAAGGCTGCAGCCGTGGGGATAACCGTGCGTGAGACCGCAAAGAGATGCGATGTGTTACAGGCTGGATTCCTATGACTTAGGATCGGGGTCCCGACATATGTCAATACACGGCACACACACAAGGTGTTTGTCAAAATGCCAAGACCACCTAGAAGACCTTTCTGGCCACCAAATTTTTCAGATGAAGGTCTCCTTAGAATAATAAGAGGGTGGTAATGTTTGTTTGAGAAAAATAGAAAGTTGCTGGTGCAAGGTTTACAAAACTTAGTTTCTGGACAGAAAATCCACGGGTTTATTACATGGGCTCATACTATTTCAAAGGAGCTAAAATTTTGGACTAAAGGGTTTGGTAGGGTCTACTACAAGCAGTAAAAATCTCATGGGCTTTGGGGCAAAATAAAATAGGGTTGGAGTTCAAACTCCTGAATGGGCGAGAACAAAAATGAGGATGTTTTGCTCAAAATTTCCAAAAGGCTAACAAAGGTTTTTTTGCATAAAAGTGATCCATATGCATCTCATGATATCTCCAAATTTTTGTAGAACTTTTAAAAGAATATGTGAAGAGGTTGCACTAGAATAGATGGCCTTTAAATAATAAGAAATCCTTTTGAAAGAATTAAGTGAGGTAAGTTTAATCTATAAATTATTTCTCACTCAACTATTATAAATGAAAAGGAAGCTTTTAAGTCCAACATCCAAGTCCGACAATATTTTTCCAAAATTTCTATTGGAGGGGGAAAATTTAAGATCCAAAGGAAATAATTGTTCTCAAACCAATAGAAGATCCATAAAGTAAAAATTAATATTCCTGGAAAAACAATTTTATTAATAAAATCATGGTAAATGTTTTGGGGTGTTACAAACTCTACCCCCTTAAGAAAAATCTCGTCTTCGAGATTTCCTGAGGTGGTTGCAATTTTTTTATTCCTACTATGTTGCGGTGATAATAGGAAAACTAAATATTTAAATACGCAGTCACACATGGTTACAGTAAAATGGTGATAATTGGTGCAACTGTCGTGTGATACTGGTTCTTCGAGTAAAATCGATGGTTGGGAAATAGAGACGTTGCTATTGAGGGTACAACAATTTTCAGAAAAGGAAAAATTCGAAATTCGAAATTATGCTTGTTGTACCCGAGTGTAGAGTGCTCTCTCTAGCTGACAGGTGGACCCAGGGCCCAATGTCAGTCTCTTCTCCTTACCCTGGCTCTCATCTTCCTTCACTCTCTCTCAAGCATGATATCTCCGTGCTTTCTCCACCTGTGGCGCCTAGCGCGTAGGGCATCTAGATCCGTACTTCGGTAGTGCGCGACGTGCTAGCTGCCGACGCAGCGTGCACACGCTTCGCGGGCCAGTGCCCAATCGGCACTGCTCGTGGATTCATCTCTTAACACCGGCGATCTAGCAGTGGACTTAGCCCACCATACATGGAACTCGCGCTATAAAATGACCTCGGCGTCCCTCTCTTCTTCCTCACACCTGACCTCACTCCTTCTTATTCCTCCTTCCTTGCTGCTTCCAGGAGTTTGAGGCGAGGCTCTAATGGTGGATGCTCTTCAAGAGTGGCTTACGATCCTTATAGCCGGAGTGGTGGCAGCGCTCATCGGGTTCTCGATGCTGCTGTGCACGATCATCCACGATGCTTGCCGTGATGCTACTGCTCGAGTGGTGGTTGTCCGCACCGGCGTTGACCACGATGACTAAGCATTTGCATTGTGCATGAGTGGGTGCTAGTCGGTTGGCTGCAACTTGATACGTCTCAAACGTATCTATAATTTTTTATGGTTTCACGCTGTTATCTTGTCTTCTTTGGTTGTTTTATGTACCTTTTTATATCTTTTTGGGACTAACTTATTAATTCAGTGCCAAGTGCCATGCTGGATAGGGGTCGACGTGTGGAGTAATAGTAGTAGATGCAGAAAGTATCGGTCTACTTGTTTCGGACGTGATGCCTATAGAAATAATCATCGCATAGATATCGTCACGACTCTGCACAGTTCTATCAATTGCTCGGCAGTAATTTGTTCACCCACCGTCTACTTGCTTTCATGAGAGAAGCCACTAGTAAACACTACGTCCCCCGGGTCTATTCACATCCATCGTTTACAACTCCGCTTTTACTTTGCTTTGTTACTTTGTCGCTTTCAGTTCTCACTTGGCAAACAATCTATAAGGTATTGACAACCCCTTCATAGCGTTGGGTGCAAGCTTTTGTGTTTGTGCAGGATCTTGAGATACTCTTCCACCGGATTGATACTTTGGTTCTCAGACTGAGGGAAATACTTACCGTCGCTGTGCTACATCACCCTTTCCGCTTCGAGGGAACACCAACGCAAGGCTCCAAGGCCACGGGGGAAATCCTTTGCATACTTGCCTTGGAAGTCCCTTAAGGCGTAGCCGTAGCTGAAGGATTCCTGGTGCCGTCGATACAACTATTTCTGGCGCCGTTGCAAGGGATACACAGCAGCCATCACAACTCCGCAAAAATGAAATACCCACAAATATTTCCTTTCGGAAAACTGTGGTATACCAGCAAGGCGGTTAGCTAGGCGTTAAATGTGTGCGTGGTTCTGCACATAGTGCATGTGGCAGTCTGGTTGTGGTTGTGAGACGAACGGCGTGATGTCATGCAAGTTTATTTCTATGTTGAGTTTTTTGCCGCAGTGCTACATTAAGAAAATCTCACTCAGAGGAGTACTAAAAAGAAAAAGAATCCACTTAAAAATCATAGCAAGAAAACAACTGCAATCATCATAACATAAGCATATGATAATTTTTAAAATAAGGCACATATATTACATCAGGCAATCAAACGCTAGGCTAATGAACACAATCATGGTGTCTACTGTATAAGAAAAAAAATCTAAAGGTCTTGGGGAAATATTTATGGCAGTGGAATATATCATTTGTCCTCAATGGAGAGCTGTTGGAGGACTCGCAGAACACGTCCTGCTAGGTCTGGCCTCAGAGGTGTGCCAATGGCGATCTGAGGATTCATAACAGCAAGAGTCTCGAGAAAATCCATCACTTGGTGGGTCAAACGCTCTTTAGTGATGACATACTTCATAAGCTTTATTAACACGGGGCCTCTTTCTACATGGTTGCATGGAAAAGACACTACTTCTTCGGGCGGTGCATGACTCAGGAAATAATAATACCCCCATTCGCTGGCATATGGTACCGCAAATCGAAGGCGGGTAATTGCTTCATAGGCAACAACCTCTATGGCCATTTCCTAGGTGGGTATAGATTTCCCGCTGAAACAGACTTCCGTGGGGTGTTGGTTGGGGTTTACTGTGGGAATGTGCACAACTGTCCAATATTTCGAGGCAGTGGGAGTGATCCTTGATTTGAACAACTCGTAGTTTCGTGGGTGGGGGGAACCCATGGTATTGTGGGTGAAATCCCACAATATCTTAACAAAATTGCCCGGAGATGCATCCGGGGTTCTCAGGTAACTCCCTGGGGGTGGCATGGTAAAATGGTTGTGAAGGCACTGCACAAGGTGAGGGATGCTCGGGGAAGTCACTGGTGACTCCATATATAGGGATTGGTTTAGGCACACGCTACAGGTTGGGTGGATCTTGGTGGTCAGTTCTGCTATAACGTGGCCAGGTCAAAGATACAATTGTAATTCACAAAATATGACATATTAGTGCGGTTGTCGGTTGGGATTGGCTCCTAGTGGTTACACTCAAATTTTACTATACAAACATACACACGAAAGGTACTATTAAAAATAATAACACACAAACATTTTGCCCATTTATTCATGATAATACCAGCTCATAATATTACATGGCATAGAAAGACTAAGGTTGGGTTATGGCTTAGTATATGATACGTCCATATTGCATCATGGTTTTGTTAATGTCATTTATAGTGTTTTTATGCATTTTGCTGTTTGGGGGAGTAATTGTAATGCCTTTTTCTCATAATACCCAAGGTTTACTTCAAGTGGGAGAATACTGGCAGATGGGTTTCTGGACCTGAAAAAGCTACATCATAGATACCTATTCTGCACATCTCCAATTGGGCTGAAAAATTACAGATACTTATTTTATAATCAATAAAAAATACCGGAGCGAATAAGTACTAGAGGGGGGCCACCGGGCGGCCACTAGACACTAGGGCGCAACAGGCACCCCTAGCGCGGCCTGGTGTCTAGTGAGCCACCTGGCCCACCTCTAGCGATCATCTTCTAGTATAAATTCTCCTTCACCCTAAAAAAATTAAGGAGAGTACTTTCGGGACGATGCGCCGCCGTCTCGAGGCGGAACCTGGACAGGGGCACTTTTGCTCACTGGCGGAGCGATTCCGCCAAAGGAACTTCCCTCCCGGAGGAGGAAATCAAGGCCATCCTCATCACCAACAACCCTCTCATATTGGGGAGGACAATGTTCATCAACATCTTCATCAGGACCATCTCTTCTCAAAACCCTCGTTCATCTCTTGTACTCAATCTTGTATTGGAACCTCAGATTGGTACCTTGGGTGTGTCTAGTAGTGTTAATTACATCTTGTAGTTCATGCTTTATGGTTTATTTGGTGGAAGATCATATGTTCAGATTCATTATGCTATATAATACCTCTTGATCATGAACATTTTGATCACTTATGAGTAGTTACTTATGTTCTTGAGGCCACGGGAGAAATCATGTTGCAAGTAGTCATGTGAAGTTTATATTCGTTTGATATTTTGATGATATGGATGTTGTGATTTCCTTAGTGATGTTATGTGAACGTCGACTACATAAACTTCACCATATTTTGGGCCTAAGGTAATGCATTGTGGAGTATTAATTAGAGGGTGGGTTACGAGAGTGATAGAGACTTAAACCTAGTCTATGCACTACTTCACAAGGGGCTGATTTGGATCCCTAAGTTTAATGCTACGATTAGAATTTATTCTTAGTACTTTTCTCATCGTTGCGGATACTTATGGGAGGGTTAATCATAAGTGGGAGGTTTGTTCATGTAAGAACAACGTCCAAGCATCGGTCCACCCACATATCAAATTATCAAAATACGGAACGCGAATTAACCCAACATGATGGAAGTGCCTAGATGAAATCCCCATGTGCCCTCAATAATGCTTTGCCTATTATAGGAAATTGTTCTAGCCTGTCCTTTGCCACACAAGGATTTGGATACCTTGCCGGATGATACATCTCCCATGTATCTACTTTTCCAAACACTTTTCTCTTGTTTTGGACTCTAATTTGCATGATTTGAATGAAACTAACCTGGAATGACGTTGTTTTCAGCAGAACTACTTTGGTGTTATTTTTGTGCAGAAATAAAAGTTCTCAGAATTAGATGAAACTTTTTGTGATTTTTTTCGTGGAGTTATAATGAATTATGGAGCGAATACCTACTCGAGGAGGTGTGCTAGGGGGGCACAAGCCAACAGGGCGCGGCCGAGGACCTAGCCGCGCCCTGATGGCTTGTGGGGCCCCCATGGCTCCTCCGACCCTATTTCTAGTCCCACAAATTCCTATTCACGGAGGAAAAAATAGGAGAGAAGATTTCATCGTGTTTCAAGATACGGAGCCGCCGCCACCTCTTGTTCTTCCTCCGGAGGGCTGATCTCGAGTTCGTTTTGGCCTCTCGGGAGGGGGATTCATCGTCGTTGTCATCACCAACCTTTCTCCGTCAACACCACCATTATGCTCACCACCAAGAGTGAGTAATTACTTTGTAGGCTTGCTATACGGTGGTGATATTAGATGAGATTGATCATGTAATTGAGTTAAGTTTGATAGGGCTTGATCCCTAGTGTCCACTATGTTTGGAGATTGATGTTGCTAGGACGTTGCTATGCTTAATGCGTGTCACTAGGGCCCGAGTGCCATGATTTCAGATCTGAACCTATTATGTTTTCATGAATATAAGAGTGTTTTGGATCCTATCTTGCAAGTCGTAATCACCTATTACGTGTCATGATCTGCATCCCCCAACGTGACAGAAATTGGGACTCTTTCCGGTGATTGCCGTAGTTTGAGGAGTTCATGTATTCACCATGTGTTAATGCTTTGTTCCGTTTCTCTATTAAAAGGAGGCCTTAATATCCCTTCGTTTCCAATAGGACCCCGCTTCCACGAGATGGTAGGATGAAAGATGTCATGCAAGTTCTTCTCGCCAGCACGTATGACTATATACGGAATACATGCCTACACTATATTGATGATCTGGAGCTAGTTATGTGTCGCCCTAGTGTGTAACTATTACATGTTTAATGTCATCTAAATCATTATCCATCACTGATCCACGTGCCTACGCTTTTCATATATTGAATCTTGCTAAGTTACTACTACTGCTGCTACTCTCACACTTGCTACTAAACTGCTATTGTTACTTTTGCTACGAAAACTGCTACTCTCACTACTACTATTTGCCATGCTACTAAATCCTTGCTGCAGAGAGATATTCCAGGTGCGGTTGAATTGACAACTCAAATGTCAAGTCCAATAAATACTCTTTGGCTCCCCTTGTGTCGAACCAATAAATTAGGGTAAAATACTACCAGTGAAGACTATCGCTGTCCCCTACACTTGTGGGTTATCAAGACCTTTTTCTGGTGCTGTTGCCGGGGAGCATAGCAACATTTATTGTGTCAACTTCAGGGTATCCAATTTCCACTATGAAGAATCTGAAAGATACTCGAGCTAAGATCGTCCCCTCTCGCACGAGAGGAGGTAAGGAATGCCATCTAGCTCTGCTTTTGATTCACCTACTATTTTGAATCAGCTTGTTACACCACCACCTGTTGATCGTCCTGATATGTCACATGAACTTGACGGTGCTACCTCAGAAATTAATGGCTCTACGACTGCTACATTTGATGAAACTGAAACTGTGCCACTAAGTGAATTACTTGATGCTCATATTGCTAAAGCTAGAGAACTTGAAAATGCTGAAAGTGATGAAGATTTTGAATCACATACTACACCTAGATCTCCTATCGATTATGAATTGCCTCACGTACCTGAAGGTTATGTAGTTGATGAGGAAATATCTAGGGAACTTCTTGCTTGTGAGAATAGAGATGACTTGAGGAAACTAGTGTCCAACCTGAAAGAAAAACCTATGATGGAGAAAATGAAACGTGATCCTAAATTTTCTACTTCTCCTATATTTGTTACTCATAAGGATTATGAATTCTCTGTTGACCCGGACTTAATCCCTATAATTGAATCTCATCCCTTCCATGGTTATGAAAATGAAACTGTTATTGGACACCTCATCCAATTGAATGATATTGTTGCTTTGTTTACTAATGAGAAAAAGATATGCTACTACTACATCCTTCAGCTTTTTTCCTTTATCGCTAAAAGGCGAGGCTAAAGACTGGTTTCTTTCTATTGCTCTTGGTTGTGTGTGTAGCCCCCAGGATATGCTTCATTACTTCTCTGAAAAAATATTTCCCTGCTCATAAGAAACAAGCTGCTTTACAAGAAATATTTAACTTTGTGCAAACTAAAGAAGAGAATCTCCCTCAAGCTTGGGGGAGGCTTCTCCAGTTACTTAATGCTTTGCATGATCATCATCTTAAGAAAAACGAAATACTTGATATATATTTATAATGTACTAACCGATGCTTCTAGGGATTTCCTAGGTAGTTGTGCTGGTTGTGTTTTTAGGGAAACAACTGTTGGGCAAGCTAAAGAATTACTGAGTAACATATTGCAAAATATTGATAATTGGACACTTCCTGAACCACCGTCGTAACCCATTCCAAAGAAGAGATGTATTCTATTCCTCAGCCCTGAAGATATGCAAGAAGCTAAGAAATCCATGAAGGAGAAAGGTATTAAAACTGAAGATGTCAAGATATTACCACCTATTGAAGAAATACATGGACTTGACACCCTGACACATGTAGTAAAGGTAAAATATCTCCGTACCTTTAATAAACATGATATACCTTGTACTAAGACTCCTAGTCAATGCATGGATGAATTTGATAATTATGTTTTTAAGCAAGAGCATTTCAATAATTATGTCAAAGATCATTTAAGACGTAATGCTATGATGATAGATTGCTTGAGTGACTTGATGTTTAGAATTGCTAATGATGTTAAAGGTCTAGGTAAACATGCTTCTATGGTTCACACACAACTAGACCAGGTTGCTAAGTCACAAAATGATTTGCTTGCTGAAATAAATAATAACATGAATGGTCATGCTCTTAGAGTAATGACTAGGGAAGGTCGAATGACTCAGGAACCTCTCTTCCCTGAAGGTCATCCTAAGAGAATTGGAGAAGACTTTCAAAGAATTAATAACGATGCACCTAGTCCACCTAATCATGAAAATAAGAAGAAAAAGGATAGGACTTTGCATGCTTCTGATGAACCTGTCATTGAAAGACCTACTGCAAAACCAAATGATTTTCAATTTGTGACGCTGAGACACAGTCTGGTAGTGATCATGAACCTAGTGATAATGAAAATGATAATAATAATAATGAGAATACGCACGTAGATGCTCAGCCAGACAATAAAGAGTAAGATAACGATGTGGAAATAGAACTTGCTAAAGATCTTGATAACCCACATCCTAAAAATAAGCGATATGAAAAGAAAGACTTTGTTGCTAGCAATCATGGGTTCAGAAACCAATGCCATTCCCTCATAAGCCTTCCAAGAGTAAGGACGAGGAGGATTTTGAGCACTTTGCTCATATGATTAGGCCTGTCACTTTGCGCACTCGCTTGATTGATATTTTGAAAATTCCTCCGTATGCTAAGTATATGAAGGATATTATTACCAACAAAACAAAAATACATGAAACTGAAATTGCTACTATGCTTGCAAATTATTTTTGATGGAGGAATGCCTAAGAAATTGGGAGATCCCAGTATACCCACAATACCTTGCTCCATTAAACGAAACTATGTTAAAAGTGCTTTATGTGATTTAGGAGTTGGTATTAGTGTTATGCCTTTCTCCCTATATAAAAGACTTGAATTGAATAAGCTTACACTTACTGAGATATCTTTGCAAATGGCTGATAAATCCACTGCTTTACCTACTGGAATTTGTGAGGACGTTCCTGTTGTGGTTGCAAATGTTACTATCCTAACACACTTTGTTATTCTTGATATGACTGAGGATGACAACATGTCAATTATCCTTGGTAGACCCTTTTTAAACATTGTAGGGGCTGTTATTGATTGTAACAAAAGAAAATCACATTTCGTGTCAATGGCAAACAACATACCGTGTATTTCTCGAGGAAGCAAATTCTTGTTAATAATGTTAATGTCATTGAGCCTAGTCTATGGTTATCATTGGAAGTTTGCATTATTTCTTCCTATTGTCAAGCAAAACTATTATAATCTTATTGTTGGGGATATGCAAATCCCCATTGAGGTAACTTAGTGTGATACGTGAATTATTTATTTTGATTTCAATCGGAAACGGTTATTAATAAGACTTGATCTACCTTATTAACAAATCCTTTTTGAAAGACATGAGCATGATGAATTTAGTAAGCACCTTTCTCTCTATTATTAGTTTACTTTCTGTTTTTCTTAGTAGAATAAAATAAAATACTATGATTATCCTATTTTCTTATTTTACCGTGCATTAGAAAATAGCCCAAAAATAAAAAGTCTTAGAATGCACACAATTTTAACATGATTTTTTCTGGAATATTTAAGAATTTTTGGCATAAAAATAATAGCAGGGAGGTGCACTCGTGGGCCACAAGAAACATGGCACGACCTAGGCCCTAGCCACGCCGTGATGGCTTGTGGGGCCCACAGCCCCCCTGCCTTATCTCTTTAGCCTACTTCGTCTCTTACCTCTAGCAAATGTTTCCTAGCTCTCTCTTTTCCGTGTTCTTCCTCCAGAAACTGAAATTTTTGATCTCTTTGCTCGAGACTCTATTTCTGAAACTGTTTTGAGGAATTGTTCCTTGGTATGTAACTCCTCCACTCCTCCAATTAGTTTTTGTTTTAAGTGGTTTATATTATGCATATTTTGCTGCACTTCGTGCTATAAAAAACGAGCTTGCATGTTGAATTCTTTGAGTTCCAAGTAGTATGAATGCTTGATATGCACTCTAGGCATCCCTAAGAGTAGTTGCTATCAATCTTACAAAGTTTCATTGACATAAATTTGTGGCTCCAAAAAGTTTTAGAAAATTTCTTAGGAAAATGAACTTTCTGAGGAAAGGTTTTTCATGACGGAGTCCTAAGGGAGTTTCTAGGAGGACTAAGGATAACGACGTCAACCTCCCTCGCAACACTAAGGTCAGGCCTTGCGAATTGCCACATATACCTTTCATCAAAGAAGCGGATTTTTATGAAGAATTCATGCAATTTGTTGCAAATGCTAGGCTAACCAACTTCCTCGCAAATAATTGTGACCAATACTATCTTCTCACTAATTCCTTTGTGTAAAACTTTTACTTCATAAATATGCCTGATGCTCTCATGGTGTGCTTTGCCCTTTACGCCACAAGCTATGAATTTCCTCTGCATTAATTTTGCGAAATTTGCATGAGCCCATATGACGGAGAAATTCGTGAGCCTAGACCACGCGAGTTTGAAGACTTCCTCTCACCTTAACTGTGGGAGAAACTAGGGGAGTATCAAACATTAGAGCCACTAGTTTGCATTTTCCAATTGTAAACTATTTCTCTCTATTTATGGGAAAATGCATAACTGCTATGGAGCAGGGAGGTGGCCTCAGTGCCCCCACCCTCGCTATTTTACGCTGTGCACTTTATGGTGATAATACTTACAACATAGGTGCTATTGTTGCGCGCGGATTACACCTTAACCGAACCAACGGTAAAATTCATGGTGGTATTTATGCCACGCGCCTCGCAAAGCGCTTTGAGGTTGCTATTCTCCCTACTGACTACTTGTTGCCCGAAGTGCATCTCGATCACCAAACCATGGAGGAACACCAATTTCTTGAGAAACCCGAGCCGCTGCAACATCTTCGTTATAGCCTATTGTTTAGCGAAAATACCTGCGATATTATTCTGTTGCCTGCACCTTCTTTGATTAATTATCATGCCAGGAGCAGATTCAGGATAATGCTAGAGGATATCACTGCTTATCGGAACGAGCTAGCTGCTGTAGAGGCCGAGGCCCAGGTATGGGATGCTCGAGTACCCCAGCAGAAACATTTTCCCGGACCAGACGGCTACTACCAGTGGTGATTACCAAGCTAGGCAAAAGCCTAAGCTTGGGGGAGTATGTATTTCTCACCGCCATTACATTCATATTCACACCTTTCACATCAATTGTAGGTGTTCATCCTCTTTCATTGTATATCCATGCTAGTTTATTTTTCTACTTTCTTCTTGCGTGTTTCAAAAACTTTGAAAAATCCAAAAATATTTCTCACTTCTTTTGAGTTTTTCTTTCCCGTTTGACTCACTAGAGTATTAATAGAAAAACCAAAAATATTTCCTTTGCATGTTGGGAGCTTTCCCGTGTAAATAGTTTTTCTCGTTTTTGTTTTTCCTTTGTTTCTTTATTCCCTTCTGGAAAAATCAAAAACTCCAAAAATATTTCAGTGTGTTTCTGTGAACTTCTTTTCTTTTCCTTGAGTCGTGGAAGGAAGAAGAACAATGAAAATGTTGAGTGGCTCTCTTATGCATAAATGTGAATCTAACAAAAAGAGCCATAATTACCTTGTCTTCTCCTTTTTTTCAATTGTCTCGCGGATTCCAGCTTAGTCCATGATGCACTCACACTATTATTATTATCATATCATTCGATCGTGCAAGTGAAAGGAAATAATGACGATATTTGATGAAGTGATCGTGGCAAAGGAAGCTGGTATGAACTCGTCTTGTTTCCCGTTTTTGTAAATATGTTTAGCTCATTCAATCTTGATTCAGTATATTATGAGTGAACATGTTTATGATGATAATTAGAGATTATAGTTTCTCATGCCATGCTTAAATAGCTAGGAGGGGATAATGATTTATCTTATGAGTCAACATGCAATAAATGGGTTATTATGATGTGGTATGGTAATATGGTATTTCCCTGTGAGTAATTCGAGTAGCTTGACTTGGCCCATGTGCAAACATGTACTTGATTCAAAACCAATGCAACCTTCATGATGTTTAAATTCAGAGTGTTCATATATTACCCATGCTAATGTCCAATGTTAATTATTCACAATGCATGATTATGACCATTTTCGCTCTCTAGCTGGTCCCTTCTCAATCTATTGCTAGACTTCACCTGTACCAAGCGGGAATGCTGCTTATGCATCCAAATTCCTAAAATCAAGTTGTTCCACATGAGTCCACCATACCTACCCATATGCGTATTACCCTGCCGTTCCAAGTAAATTTGGATGTGCGGTCTCTGATATTCAAATAAATATCTGTTTTGTGTGCTGGTACCGCTCATGGAGCGATGGAGCAGTCATTTTCTTCCATGCTAAGCGGGTTATTCTCAAAGATGTGTGTTTATTCACTTGTCATTACACGAGAGAGGCTGGTAAAAGGATGCCAGGCTTGCATAATACAAAAATAAATGAACAAGAACCCCCCTAGAAAGTTGACTATTTGGATGGTACCCGTGGATTCGGCTAGCCATGGAGTGTGTTTGAATGGTGGAGGGGGAGTAGAATTTCAATTCTGTTTGGGAACCGCCAATAATGTGGTTAGCATGGAAGATATTGAAAAATCCACCGTAACGTTGATAGGAAAAGCACACCACCCCAAAATTACAATTTCATCCCTATTTTGAACCTTGAGCTCTGGCACCTCTACAAATCAATGCTTCCCTCTACGAAGGGCCTACCCATTTATTCTTATGCTGAGTCATCACCTTCTTACTTACCGCACCAGACCGAAGATCACTATTGTCATTCTTATGCATTGAGTCTAGTTAACGTTGGATTTGAGCATGACTAGATCTTTCCTACTCTGAATTATAATGTTTAGTCACTGCTTGAACCTCGGAAGTGCTTTGCATTTATGTTTTGCAGTGTCACGAAGGGGTAGCGAAATACCATGTCGCCACATTTTATCATGATTGTTTTGATAAATTGTTGGCATAAGAGATATCTTATTATTGCTCACTAGTTGATTATGTATTGCCATGTGCGCATATGATGTTTAATTATTATCATGAATAAGGTTACTTATGATTTATGCTGAAAACCTAAACACTAGCTAAGCATATATACAACAACAAGAACAAAAGAGATTGTAAAAAGTTTTCTTAATCACTTTCAGTTTATCAACTGAATTGCTTGAGGACAAGCGATGGGTTAAGCTTGGGGGAATTTATACTTCTCCGACATATCTACTTTTCCAAACACGTTTTCTCTTGTTTTGGACTCTAATTTGCATGGTTTGAATGAAACTAACCTCGACCGACGCTGTTTTCAGTAGAACTACTTTATTGTTATTTTTGTGTAGAAATAAAAGTTCTCAGAATTGGACGAAACTTTTTGTGATTTTTTTCTGGGAATTATAATGAATTATGGAGCTAAGACCTGCTCGAGGAGGTGTCCTAGGGGGCACAAAACAACAGGGTGCGACCCAGGCCCTAGTTGTGCCCTGATGGCTTGTGGGGCCCCGTGGATCCTTCGACCCTATTTCGAGTCCTATAAATTCCTATCCGCGTAGGAAAAAATAGGAGAGAAGATTTATTGCATTTCACGAGACGGATCCACCGCCACCTCTTGTTCTTCCTCCAGAGGGTTGATCTGGAGTCCGTTTTGGGCTCCGGAGAAGGGGATTCATCGTCGTCGTCATCACCAACCCTTCTCCATCAACACCACCAAGATGCTCACCACCGGGAGTGAGTAATTCCTCTATAGGCTTGCTGGACGGTGGTCAGATTAAATGAGATTGATCATGTAATCGAGTTAAGTTTGATAGGGCTTGACCCGTAGTGTCCACTATGTTCGGAGATTGATGTTGCTATGCCTTTGGTATGCTTAATGCTTGTCACTAGAGCCCGAGTGCCATGATATCATATCTGAACCTATTATGTTTTCATGAATATAAGAGTGTTTTGGATCCTATCTTGCAAGTCATAGTCAGGTATTACGTGTCATGATCCGCATCCCCCAAGGTGACAGAAATTGGGACTCTTTCCGGTGATTGTCGTAGTTTGAGGAGTTCATGTATTCACCGTGTGTTAATGCTTTGTTCCGGTTCTCTATTAAAAGGAGGCCTTAATATCCCTTAGTTTCCAATAGGACCCCGGTGCCACGGGAGGGTAGGACAAAAGATGTCATGCAAGTTCTTATCGCAAGCACGTATGATTATATATGGAATACATGCCTACATTCTAATGATGAAGTGGAGCTTGTTCTGTGTCGCCCTAGTGTGTAACTGTTACATGGTCAATGTCATCTAAATCATTATCCATCACCGATCCACGTGCCTACGCTTGTGACATTCTTAGCTTTTGCTCCAGTGATCTTTGTAATTAAGCTACAATAATCTTATGCTAATGATGCCATGTCATCGTGATTTCTGTTGTTAAACTCGCATTGGTTCAAACCCCGTTCAAATTAAATTTAAAATAAAGTGAAACGATAATTTTTTTCCAATGTCAAAATAAAAATGTTCGGTGAATGTCTAATATTATATAGGAAATTGCCCTTTAGGAATCATTATTTTGAAGGTATTTAAGTTCACTAAAATAAAATAGAAACGGAAAATAAATAAAATAAAAATAGAAAACAGAAAATTATAAAAATAAAAAGAAGAAAAAAACCATGGCCAAACTGGGCCAAACGGCCCAGCCGGCCAGCCCAACCAGCCCACCAGCTTTGGGGGGTACAAAACCCCCCACCTAAACCTAACCAGCTCATCCCAGCCCTCACTCTCCCTCCGAGCCGCCACCACGAGGCTCCCACACAACCACCCCACCCACCTGTTGGGGAACGTCGCATGGGAAACAAAAAATTTCCTACGCGCACGAAGACCTATCATGGTGATGTCCATCTACGAGAGGGGATGAGTGATCTACGTACCCTTGTAGATTGTACAGCAGAAGCGTTAGAGAACGCGGTTGATGTAGTGGAACGTCCTCACGTCCCTCGATCCGCCCCGCGAACAATCCCGCGATCAGTCCCACGATCTAGTACCGAACGGACGGCACCTCCGCGTTCAGCACACGTACAGCTCGACGATGATCTCGGCCTTCTTGATCCAGCAAGAGAGACGGAGAGGTAGAAGAGTTCTCCGGCAGCGTGACGGCGCTCCGGAGGTTGGTGATGATCTTGTCTCAGCAGGGCTCCGCCCAAGCTCCGTAGAAACGCGATCTAGAGGAAAAACTATGGAGGTATGTGGTCGGGCATCCGTGAGAAAGTCGTCTCAAATCAGCCCTAATTGCTCCATATATATAGGAGGAGGGAGGGGGACCTTGCCTTGGGGTCCAAGGGACCCTCAAGGGGTCGGCCGAGCCAAGGGGGGGAGGACTCCCCCCCCAAACCGAGTTGGACTTGGTTTGGTGGGAGGAGTCCCCCTCCCTTCCCACTTCCTCCCTCTTTTTTTTACTTTTCCTTTGATTCTTTATTCTTGGCGCATAGGCCCCCTTGGGGCTGTCCCACCAGCCCACTAAGGTCTGGCGTGTCTCCCCAAAGCCTATGGGCTTCCCCGGGGTGGGTTGCCCCCCCGGTGAACTCCCGGAACCCATTCGTCATTCCCGGAACATTCCCGGTAACTCCGAAAACCTTCCGGTAATCAAATGAGGTCATCCTATATATCAATCTTTGTTTCCGGACCATTCCGGAAACCCTCGTGACGTCCGTGATCTCATCCGGGACTCCGAACAACATTCCGTAACCAACCATATAACTCAAATACGCATAAAACAACGTCGAACCTTAAGTGTGCAGACCCTGCGGGTTCGAGAACTATGTAGACATGACCTGAGAGACTCCTCGGTCAATATCCAATAGCGGGACCTGGATGCCCATATTGGATCCTACATATTCTACGAAGATCTTATCGTTTGAACCTCAGTGCCAAGGATTCGTATAATCCCGTATGTCATTCCCTTTGTCCTTCGGTATGTTACTTGCCCGAGATTCGATCGTCAGTATCCGCATACCTATTTCAATCTCGTTTACCGGCAAGTCTCTTTACTCGTTCCGTAATACAAGATCCCGCAACTTACACTAAGTCACATTGCTTGCAAGGCTTGTGTGTGATGTTGTATTACCGAGTGGGCCCCGAGATACCTCTCCGTCATACGAAGTGACAAATCCCAGTCTTGATCCATACTAACTCAACTAACACCTTCGGAGATACCTGTAGAGCATCTTTATAGTCACCCAGTTACGTTGCGACGTTTGATACACACAAAGCATTCCTCCGGTGTCAGTGAGTTATATGATCTCATGGTCATAGGAATAAATACTTGACACGCAGAAAACAGTAGCAACAAAATGACACGATCAACATGCTACGTCTATTAGTTTGGGTCTAGTCCATCACGTGATTCTCCCAATGACGTGATCCAGTTATCAAGCAACAACACCTTGTTCATAATCAGAAGACACTGACTATCATTGATCAACTGGCTAGCCAACTAGAGGCATGCTAGGGACGGTGTTTTGTCTATGTATCCACACATGTAAATGAGTCTTCATTCAATACAATTATAGCATGGATAATAAACTATTATCTTGTTACAGGAATTATAATAATAACCATACATTTATTATTGCCTCTAGGGCATAATTCCAACACCACCAACTGCCAGCCCCCTCCTTCCCTCCCCCAGCGCTCCCTCAAGATCCCTCTCGAGCCCCCACCCCCACGAGCGAGCCAGCATCTCCTCTCGCTCGGCTCTCACTCCCTCTCATTCTCCACCCCACCGAAGCCCCCACGGAACCCTCACCACCGAGCCTCCCCTTGTAAGCTCTCACCTCCTCCTCTCGATCCACGAGGGATCAAGCACACGAGGCCCTCATGTTGCCGGCCGCCGCCCCGGCGCCTCCTCCGGTGGAGCCCCCTCGCCTCCGACCCCACCCGTCACGCAGCACCCCGCCGCCGGCCTCCTCTCCGACTGCCACGCCCTGATCGGTTACTCCACAATCAACCGCCCCCTTAACCACCGGCCGCCTCCCCCGCGCACCACCACCACCACCTCCGGCCTCCATCTCCCTCGGGGCTCCTCCGACCGAGCTCGCCCCCGCCTCTCCGCACAACCTCATTGGCCGGCCACCTCCAAGTCGCCGATTCCCCTTCACCATACCGCCGGACCTCCTCAACCTCCTCCTCGCTGGCTCCCACGAGCCTCGCCGCCCCTCTCGCCGTCAATGGTGCTGAGTCACTGCGGCTCCGGCCACCCTCCTCCTCCCGTTTCCCCGCAACTCCGACAAAACCCCGGCTTCGGCCGCCCCTGCCGCTCGCCCCGCATCGTGGCCGGCAAACTCCATAGTGCCCCTGGCCCTTCCTGTTAGATCAAGGGATTAGCCCTTGTAAATTGTTTTAAAAAAGAGAAAAATAAATGAATATGTATGTATGTATGCGAAATTGTATGTATGTATATATGTAGGTAATACACATGTATGTATATAAAAAAGAGTGTATGTATGTATGTATGAGTATACTCGTGTGTACAAAATGTGTGTGTGTGTGTGGCCGATGGGCCACTCACATGTGGGGCCACCCCCCCACTCCCACTAACCGGGAGGCCCCACACCCCCCGTTGGAATAGAACGTATAATAATAGAAATAAAGAGAAATAATAAAACTAATAGAAAAATAATTAATTAATTATTTAAAGCAATTAATTAATTAGGTGATTAAAGTTAATTAGTTAATAATTGTGCTAATTAATTAGTTAACTTAATTAAGGCTAATTGTGTTAATTAATTAATCTGTTAATTAATTAAATCTCTTTAATATTAATTAAACCTTAATTAACCGTGAGAGTATGACATGCGGGACCCATTGGTCAGTTTGACCATTCAAGTTACTGTTGACTGCTGATGTGAGCATGACATCATGCTGATGTCATAATTAATTTATCTGAATTATTTAAATCTGTTTAATACCGAATATTGAATAAAACTTTAAAAATTAAAATAAAATAAACGTAAGTCACATGAAAATGTTTTGAACATGAAAGTTCATCTGCAGATCGAGACGAACCAGGGTACGCTGTCGATTCG
Organism: Hordeum vulgare subsp. vulgare; assembly: GCF_904849725.1. Lineage (NCBI taxonomy): Eukaryota > Viridiplantae > Streptophyta > Magnoliopsida > Poales > Poaceae > Hordeum > Hordeum vulgare. Next base: position 281,335,291 of record NC_058524.1, on the reverse strand, counting down.
TTTGTCTCGCACCCCTAGCACAAACCTCGTCCGTCCGATCGCGATCCGACGACCACGAATAGAGGAAGTGGCTAGATGGTTCCAATGGACTGCGTAGTTGGGCTATGCAGGGATAAGAGGGAAATGGTGCACCCCATGACACAGTTTTTAAAACGCCGAACGTCCGACAATTAAACCGGCTATAGTACCGCTATATAATAAATGATACGGGTTTCAAATGAGCTCCGATTGCGATGAAAATTGGCAAGCGGCCTACCTACATAAAAATAATACCGCATGCCAAGTTTCAACCCAATATGAGAAAGTTTTATACACACTTTTAAAAATAATATTTTAACGATGTCGCGGGCATGTGCGAGTGTGGTTGGACTCGAAACGGTCAATGAAAAAAACGGAGAGAACCGGCAATTAGAAACGAATGCAAGTTTTGGAAACTGTTGGCAACGGAGTGCCGATGCAATGCGGATGATGCGAATGATGTGATGATGAATGCAGCGACAAAACGAATCACAAGACGAGAACGAAATAAAAGGGGAAATTTCTGGAGCGTCGGTCTCGGGGTGTCACAACTCTCCTACACTACAAGAGGATCTCGACCCAAGATCCAAGAATGAAAGGGGAAGATGAAGAGAAAGAGAAAGAGGTAAAACTTAATTGCTTCTTTGACAAACGAGTGAAACCAACGATCCTTCAAAGTTGCAAAGAGGTTGAAGAATGACATGAGAAACAAACAACAATTCACAAGAAATTTCGGTGGCACTTCGGTAGGAAAAGGGGACAAAATTGGTAAGATGGAAAGATCTTGAAAAGATTCACAACAAACTAACTAAATTGAATAAGCAAGGACAAAACATGATTATGATAGAGTAAGATGATAGATTGAAGAGAGCAACATCACCACAACTCCGGAACAAGAGAATAGAAACTAGATCGTTGGGTGGAAAGTGAAGAAGAAAATTGTCAGATTTCGTGCTCCACAAAACCCTGAAAGATTCAAACTCAGGGGCGTGTACGAAGATCTCTCATGGCCAAACCTCACCTAGCACTCTATTCGATGGGAACGACAAAGAACACACTCGATGGTGAGGGAATCACAGAACACAATAGTTTACCGAGGTTCGGTCCGTTGTGAAGATTAAAACCCTACTCCTACTTTGGTGGATTGCCTCTCATGGGGGGCTGGTGGATTAACTAGTATAGTGTTCTTTGGCCTCCTGAGGCTACGTGGCCTTTGTGGTGTGAAGATGGGTGAATGAATGGTTCGGATTGGACCAGATCTCCCTCTACGAAGCATCCTATCCTCTATATATAGTGGCGGCCCCGATCCTCTTCCCTTATTGTTTTGGCGGGAAGGGATCCTACAACAGCCAATTTTGAAGGGGGACAGGGGAACATGCTTCCTCTGTCCGAAAGTGGTCTTCGCCTGCAAAGTAGGTGCCAGCGCTGTAGGGGCTGGTTCAGGGATGACGTCCGCCCTGCCGGCGGGCGACCATGGTCTTGTTGCACCAGAATGGAAACCTTTAGAAGATACCTTGGGAACCTGCGTTCGTCCTTGCCCCCTTTGCACCAAAGGGGAAACTGCTCCGTCCTGCTGTCTGCTGCTCGCCCGTCCTGCCCTTGCGTCATCCTTGACTCTTGTTGCCGCACCTCGCCTCGGAATATCCGCCGCTTTGGAGGGATCCTGAGGAGCCCACCTGCGGGTCCTGATGTCATTCCTCCTCGCGAGGCTTGGCCCCTCACGAGGGCCTTGTCTTGGGTGGTGCCGGGCCCATTGGTTTTAGGTCGATGAAGTGGGCCAGCTCTAGGCCACACGCAGGCAGTTCGGGGTACCCCCATTCCTAGAACGCCGATAGTAGCACTCGAGCCCAAGGCGCGCCCAGGTTGGCTTCTTCGCGAAGCCTTGAGGGCGGCCTGAAGCATCGCATGCCCTATTTGCGTGCGGGCCAGGGGCACTTGTGTCCAGCGGCCGTGTGTTAGAGCATATATCTCCATATGTGGTTTTGGTAATTGATGACAATTCTGATGGACTAATGGTTGCCTTAAGTTATATTTATAGGATTTGTCCATAGGTACTTCTTGAAGTCCATCTGTTGGGTTTATGGAGTTTATATGATGACCAAGGTGGTATTCAAGGTATTATCCAAATCATGGTCATAGAGACACAAGATTGATCAATATCGTCACACAAAGAGTAAATCAAGATGATCAACACACAAAGCGTACAAGATGTACCGAGAGGGATCAAGTGATCCCATGGTATGGTGTGTTTCCATGGGCTTGCATCAAGAGGAAGATCTCATACAACCCATGGAGGATGATGTCAAGTGGTGGAGGATGGTGGCAATGAACTTGTGAAGATATGCTGAAGAGCGGCTCACCCATAGTGTGTGTGGGGACCAATCAACTAGTCTTCACCAAGCCAACGCAATCAAGAAAGGTGGTCCATCTTGAGGAAGCCAAGATCATCGTCATCTAGCTCAAGAGGACGAGGTGCAAGGTATAGGTTTGCTTTGATAGGTTTTCTGTTTTAGGATAGATTGTCGTACTGTCAAGGGGGGCTCTCAAGTGAGTAGCTTGATCGTATCGTTTGTTGAAAGCTCAAACCATTTGCATCCTTGCATCATACTTCTTGGTTCTTTTTTGGTGTTTCTCTTTGTGAGCTTTATTGCTTGTGGTCATCTTCAGGACAAGCTTGACTTCATCGAAAACGGAGTCCATATGCATCTTCTATGATGTTTTCGATGTTGGGAGGTTTTTACCGGTCTTATTCATAGAAGAGTTCTCACCATTTGCTTATGGGACTTTTCACACTTTCTTCTTATTGATATTTCTATCAATATTGTGTTAGCCCATGTCATTAGCTTTCCAACGAACTTGGTTACGTTGAATTCGGAGTCCGTATGCGAAAGTTAGAGCAGTTTCACTATCCAGCGGTAGTACCGCTCGTGGTGCGAGAGGTAGTACCACCCTCGGAGCGGTAGTAATTTTTTGAGTTGCATTGGTTTGAGTTCTCCACGGTGATACGTGGAAGTGAAGTTTGAGAAGCTTATTACCTTTGGTACTTAGTACCCTAGATATTGTTATTCGTGGATGCTTTGGAGTCCTAGAAGCTTGGTGCTGTCTCGCTCAACCATTGTGTTGTAAAGCTCCGGGCAAGTGTCGGGGTCTCCAATTAGGTTGTGGAGATTGCCCCGAGCAATTCGTACGGGTACCGATGACCGCCCCCAAGGTTTGCCATTTGTACGGGTTCGGTGACCGCCCTCAAGGGTCCCTTAGTGGAATCAGGACATCTTGCATTGTTCGAGGGCGTGATGAGATTATGGTGGCCTTAGTGGCATCTTGGGGAGCATTGTGCCTTCACACCGCCCCAACGGAGATTAGCATCCGCAAGGGTGTGAAGTTCGGGATACATCATCGTCTCCGCATGCCTCAGTTATCTCTTCCCCGAACCCTTTAATTATGCACTTTACTTTGTGATAGCCATATTTTTTATTGTCATATATCTTGCTATGACTTATTTGTTTACCTTGCTTAGCATAAGTTGTTGGTGCACATAGGTGAGCCTAGTTGTTGTAGGTTTTGTGCTTGACAAATTAAACGTTAGTTTTATTCCGCATTTGTTCAAGCCTAAACCGTAATTATTTTAAAGAGCCTATTCACCCCCTCTAGGCGACATCCATGTCCTTTCAATTGGTATCAGAGCTAGGTCTCTTTTTATTAGGTTTAACCACCTAGAGAGTAAGGATGTCGACTAGGGGTTTAGGATTCACTGACACTCTTAGTTTCGATGGCACAAATTTTGATGTTTGGGTAATTCACATACTTAATCACTTTCGGGTCTTGGACCCAAATTTAGAGTGAATTGTAGATATGGGTTTTTCTCCTCCAAAGGATTCTCAAAATATATCTTTAGAGGATGAGAAAAACGCTTATCTCAATGCTCAAGCTTCTAATGTGCTTTTTGATGCTTTGAGCAATGTAGTTATATTTCAACTCATGCCATTCCGGGATGCTCATGAGTTGTGGACAAAGCTTCAAGATAAATATGGTATGTCCAAGATTTGTGGGAATTATTGTTCTCCCTCCACCTCCGGTCATGTGGTCTTCTCAACTTCATCTACTTCACCTACATTTGGATTGCCACAAGGTAATGATATGATGAGTAGTGGTGATCATTGCAACGACGATAGTGGGTTTATTGTTGACGACCCTTCATCACTATATTATTGCAATGCTTCATCTTTGGGCATTAACACTTCGAGCACTCTAAATGTTTTACATGCTTGTGTTGATAGTCCTTGCATATCATGTAAAAACCGTTTGACTAAATCTCATGATGATATGCTTCCTATATCTTGTTGCCATGATAAAAATGTATATATTTCCTCGAGTTGTTGTGCTAACAATGTAGAGGAAATTCATCACTCCATGGAACAAGATGTGGCCTTGAATGATGCTTCAGGGGATCCTACATCATCATCTATTCTGACTCACTTTTGCCTTATGGCTAAGGCTTCAAAGGTATCTCCTACTTTGAATCCCAATATATCTCATGATGATGATGTTCATGACAATGGGGATGAGAATAATGATGAATAGAGTGATAATATTGCATCCTTAAAAATTAAGGGTGAAACTATTTTTAAATCTCTTTATAAGAATAAACTTGCTTGTTCCAACTTCTTGGAAATCATGTCTATTGCCACTGAGGGCAAGAAATACATTGAGGAGTTGGAAGCTCATCTCGAGGAGCATGAGGCCACCATTGAGACAATGGAAGTTCATGAGCGTGAATATACTAACGAGATCGCGGAGCTATCTCAAGCTCTTGAAAATGAACAAACCACCAAGGAATCTCTTGAGGAAACCTTTGCTATAGAATTATCTAGATTAAAGGAATCCCATGATAGAGCTCTCGAGGTAGCTAATGATTTTAGAACTAAAAATGATAAGCTTGAAGTTGCACATGCAAACTCGTTGAGGACTATGAGCACCTCGAAAATGGCTCAAAGGCTATTAAGAGTTTGCTCATCGAACTCACCGAGTCTCATGCTCAACTTTAAGCTTCATATGCTAAATAGCTTGCCAAGTTGCCTTCTCCTCTTATTGTTAATAATGATGCTTGTGCTACTAATTCTACTTCTTGTGGAGCATCCATTTTAAAGGAGAATGTTGAGCTAAGGGCTCAACTCGAGTTGGTATCTAGCAATTATGGGAAATTGGAAGGAAGTCATGTAATGTTCACAAGCTCTCATGATGATCTTCTAGTATCCCATAATGTGCGAAAATTAGCTCATGAGGCTATTACTATGAAGGTAACATCGAGTGAGCCTCATGTGGACATTAGCACTACTTCTAGTCAAAAAGCTATATTGACATGTGCTAGTCCTCGTAATTCATCTACTCACAATGTTGCTACATCTTGTGATGAATTACTTTCCATGCCTTGTTGCTCTAACAATGAAGCTTATACTTCCTCTAGTACTTGTGTTGATACTAACCATGTAGAGGAAATCAAAGAGCTCAAGGCCCAAGTCACTTCCTTGAAGAAAGACTTGGAAAAGAGTCATGAAGGAATGCCCACACTCAACAATGTCTTGTGTGGGCAAAAATCCCCAAATGACAAATATGGACTTGGATTCAACTCCAACAAGAAGAATAGGTCCAAAAGCTTCAAGAAGAAGGGCCAAGAACAAGTCAAGAATTCGGCCAAGATTATTTGCTTCAAGTGCAAAATTGAAGGGCACCATGTTAGATCTTGACCACTAAAGAAGAAGCCCCAAAGTCACAAGAAACAAGGGAAGAGGCCACAAGTGTACTCACATACTCAACTACAAGTTGAAGAAAGGCCCCTTCCCAAGAAGACCCGAGCCAACACTCCTCATGTTGAGAAATCAATAGGGAAGAAATTAAAGGGTAGACGTTGTTACTTATGTCGTGAGAAGGGTCACTTCGCTTCTTCTTGCACGAGAGATAATTTATCCAACCCAATAATTATTGATGATATCTATTCACTTGGGAAGGATAAGGTTGGCAATGTGTTTGCCAAGTTTGTTGGTACTCAAAGAGGTGTCAAGAAAAGTACCATTTGGGTTGCCAAGCCTATTGTGACTAACCTCTTAGGACCCAACGTGGTTGGGGACCAACAAGCTCAAACTTGATCAATAGGTGTTTTCGGAGGACATTAGAGACTTGGATACATAATGAAGAATTAAGGGGTCTTCATCATTCATATTTTCTCAAGCCAAGTCATTTGGATTATCGAGTTTCTATCTTATATCCAATGTGCCTCCTTACGGTAACTTGTACTTCAACTATTTACATTGTTAGTTGCTTGCCCCTTTGCATGTTGTGGTTTTGTACCTTGCATGTGTTTGTACATGTTGTGCTTCCAACTTGCTTACGTTGAGTAATCGAGTATGTGTATGTTGGTTTGCATATCATGTACATGTGAGTCTTGTATTGAGACTTTTTGCATCTTGTTTGTATCTTTGTTGGCTCTTGTGAGAGATTAATGGATTATCCCATTGTGGGAGAGTGATGTGCTTTGCACACCTCACAATCCTATAAATGTGTATACATGGGGAATACCGCTTAGGATTGATATTTTGAGATTATCTAGTTTCTATGTGGTATGTCTTACTCATGAGAAATTCAAATTCTATATGGTCCATTAATTATCTCTTGTTGGTTTTAATTTGCCAGTTGTTAATATTGTTGGGTTATCACATTATGGGGGCGTAATATGCTATGTGCATATTACAAGCCTAGAGAATGTGTACATTTGAGGTATTGCCACTTAGTGTTGATATTGTAAATTATCTTGTTCCTAGGTGGCATGTTAGCTCTACAAGTGTCATTTGCTTGCGTTTTAGGGCTAAAGATGATGTTGGATATATTTGCGATCTACCAATGAGTATTATTTCCAAAATACTTCTTGTCCTTGACAATTGGTATTCCCATCATGTGATAGAAATTGCTAATCGTCTTTACATTGGATTTTGTGTTTCGTTTGTCTTCCTTGCCTCTCGTGGATCTATTTTAACATGCCTAGTGTTTTTATTGATATAGAGAAATTGATGATCCCATCTTGTGCATTTTGTATTTAAATGCAAATTCTATATAAGGCACATCCCTTGGGGGAGCTATCCTATTTTCTTTAGAACACTCTCTTTATTGGCCCATCATAAAATCTTTTGATCCCCATCGAGTGTGTGTTGATGGGAGGCAAGTCTTGCTCTTTATGATGCTTTGTGCCATCATGAAAATTTGTCATGGGTTTAGTTTGTTGGAACCTACCTCTCTTTTGGAAACTAGATACCTCGTGTTTGTTTTCCTTCAATTGGTATCTTGTTTCCTTTTAGTTGGCATGTCTCAATGGATATCTCATTCCTTGAGGTATCTTTTCATTGTTATCCTTCAAGTGACAGTTTTTCGTTTGGTATCTTATTATCACTTGATACCTTGTCTTTTTGTGTATTGTCAACTTTGTGTTGAGTTGATTCTTGAAAGCCTTGAGCATGCATATTTACTATATACAACTTTTTTTGCTTGCTTTCTTTCTTTGACCCAATATATAGGGGAAACTCCACCTTGTCATAAATTGGCTAAAGTGTGCATGAAATTCAAATTCATATCTATGTGCACATATGTGTGTGAAGTTTTTCCTATGTATTGTTGCTTTTCTAACTCTTTGGTCCCAATGAGCTTGGGCACCATTTTGTTTGTCTGTGTTGTTCCAGGAACAATTGGAGATGCATTGGATGCTCGGCTCACCTATAAGGAAGGTGTTGAGACCATGTGATTATCAGAGCCGAGTTAGAATGATCAATGAACAACTATCTACTACATCAATCCAATGTTGTCTCGGTAACAAGTATCTACTTCATGCATTCTTGTCTGTCAAAGGCCCAAACCTGTCTTTTCCTTTCCAGGTTGCATCATGGCATGAATCTCTTGATTCATTCTTGTAGTACTTGTTTCATTTCTCAAAGCATCCGAACAATGATGTCTTATTACTAGTTGGGATGTCTTTGATGTTCGTATGTTGGAAGTTCATATTGTACAATAATAAAATATTAGGCCATGTGCTATGCTTCCAAGCAAAGATCTTATTGATATATTTATGACTTCCTTTTGGATATCTAGTTTATTCCTTCTTGTAACCATTTCGTGTGTACATCCTTGTTTGTGGATATATATCATCATGATTGTCTTCTACTTAGAATCTTTTACACATGAGAGAAGTTACATCTCTAATTAATATCCTCTTTTCTTTTACGTCCACCATTGCATCTCCTTTTTCAGTTTTTGGTGGCTTCGTGAAAGGATTTGTCTTGAGTGCGTATCTTATTTTCCTACATCTTGATGCACTCTTTGGCCGTGAAGATTATTTTTCCTCATGCTTGTCTTGATGAGGGTTTTGCCATTTCGATTGGTATCCCTCTTCTTGACAAGGTTCTTATTTCCTATCTTCACCATGGGTTGTCACAAGCGTTGGTACTTATTTTGTTTATTAGTAAGTTTGTGAACCCATTTTCTAGTATGTGTGTGTGGTAATGATATGTCTTGCACTTTGTGTCTCATTTTATTAAGACTATGTTGATGAGTAATGCTCATCCTTATCTTAGTCTTCTCAAGTGCTTTGCCATGACTCACACACATTAGTTTGGTTGAGCCTATTCTTAAGTTGCTTCTTTTACATGTTTCTCAACCATTTGTTTTGTGCAAGTGATATGCTTATTGTCTCATCTATCTTCTTGCACTCGTTGTGTGTTTTTATTAATTTTGGGGGAGCAACGATCCTATTTTGTGCACTTGTATCGAATACAAAAATCTCGTATTAGTGCACAAATCACGGGGAGCTTCTCTAGTTTTGATAAAACATCTCTTGCCTTTATCATAATATCTTTTATTCATGTGGTTCGAAGGACCATATGATTGTTTGTTCCATCTGGTATCTTTTGATTGCTTGCCTCTATTTTTGTATGTCTTTGTGGATATGATCCTTTTATTTGCAATCTTTGGGTCCTCAATATAGTTTGTTTTCCTCTACTTATCATTGTATTTGTGTATTTCTTTGCACTCATTTGCTGAGAAGTACACACTTTTTGGAGGACCACCTACTACATTGGCTTTCTAAACTTTTCGTCCATTTTGGCAATCGATGCCAATAGGGGAGAAGTTTAGAGAGTTTACTTTGGATATGTTTAGAGGGTTTTGCTTTTATTGCGTAAGCATTTATATCTTGCACGCATGCATTATTGCTTTGTTGTGTGCGCTTGGTTATGCTTATTTCCTTATATAAACTCTCTTGAAGTGGTTGTCATCAATTACCAAAATGGGGGAGATTGTTAGAGCATATATCTCCATATGTGGTTTTGGTAATTGATGACAATTCCTATGGACTAATGGTTTCCTCAATTTATATTTATAGGATTTTTCCATAGGCAATTCTTGAAGTCCATCTGTTGGGTTCAAGGAGTTTAGATGATGACCAAGGTGGTATTCAAGGTATTATCCAAATAATGGTCATAGAGTCACAAGGTTGATCAAGATAATCAGACAAAGAGTAAATCAAGATGATCAACACACAAAGCGTACAAGATGTACCGAGAGGGATCAAGTGATCCCATGGTATGGTGTGTTTCCATGGGCTTGCGTCAAGAGGAAGATCTCATACAACCCATGGAGGATGACGTCAAGTGGTGGAGGATGGTGGCAATGAACTTGTGAAGATATGATGAAGAGCGGCTCACCCATAGTGTGTATGGGCGAGAAATCCACTAGTCTTCATCAAGCCAACGCAATCAAGAAAGGTGGTCCATCTTGAGGAAGCCAAGATCATCGTCATCTAGCTCAAGAGTATGAGGTGCAAGGTATAGGTTTGCCCTTGATAGGTTTTCTGTTTTAGGATAGATTGTCGTACTGTCAAGGGAGGCTCTCAAGTGTGTAGCTTGATCGTATCGTTCGTTGAAAGCTCAAACCATTTGCATCCTTGCATCATACTTCTTGGTTCTTGTTTGGTGTTTCTCTTTGTGAGTTTTATAGCTTATGGTCATCTTCATGACAAGCTCGAGTTCATCGAAAACGGTGTCTATATGCATCTTCTATGATGTTTTTAATGTTGGGAGTTTTTACCGGTCATATTCGAAGAAGGGTTCTCACCATTTTGTTATGGGACTTTTCTCACTTTCTTCTTATTGATATTTCTATCAAGATTCTGTTAGCCCATGTCTTTAGCTTTCCAACAAACTTGGTTTCGTTGAATTCGGAGTCCGTATGCAAATGTTAGAGCAGTTTCCCTGGTGCGAGCGGTAGTACCGCCCCCGGAGCGGTATTCATTTTTTACTACCGCTCCCTAGTGGTAGTACCGCTCCAGGAGCGGTAGTACCGCTCCGCCGGACTGTTTTTCGCATCCTTTTTGGCCTCAACATGACTGGTGAACCTACCAAGCGGTATTACCGCTCCATGAGTGGTAGTACCGCTTTGTGCGGGCTGTGAAGCATCACGGTTGGATTTTTCCCCACCTATAAAAGGGGGTCTTCTTCCCCATTGAACCTTATCTCTTTAGCTCGTGTTCTTCCCCCATTGTTGACCTTTTTCGAGCTTGCTAACTCTCAATCCCTCCAATGATTCTTGCTAGTTCTTGAGGGAAAAGAGAGAGGAGATCTAGATCCACATTTCCACCAATCACTTTCTCCTCTAAGTGAGGGGAACCCCTTGGGTCTAGATCTTGGAGTTCTTCGTGTTCTTCTTCGTTCTTCCTCTCATTTTCCTCCGTAACATTAGTTGCTTTGCATTAGTTGCATCGGTTTCAGTTCTCCATGATGATACGTGGAAGTGAAGTTTGAGAAGCTTATTACCTTTGGTACTTAGTACCCTAGATATTGTTCTTCGCGGATGCTTTTGCGTCTTAGAAGCTTGGTGGTGTCTTGAAGCTTAATCATTGTGGTGTAAAGCTCCGGGCAAGCGTCGGGGTCTCCAATTAGGTTGTGGAGATTGCCCCAAGCAATTTGTACGGGTACCGGTGATCGACGCCAAGGTTTGCCATTTGTACGGGTTCGGTGACCGCCCTCAAGGGTCCCTTAGTGGAATGACGAAATCTTGCATTGTGCGAGGGCGTGAGGAGATTACGGTGGCCTTATGGCATCTTGGGGAGCATTGTGCCTCCACACCGCTCCAACGGAGATTAGCATCCGCAAGGGTTTGAACTTCGGGATACATCATCGTCTCCGCGTGCCTCGGTTATCTCTTACCCGAAACCTTTACTTATGCACTTTACTTTGTGACTGCCATATTTTTTATTGTCATATATCTTGCTATCACTTAGTTGTTTATCTTGCTTAGCATAAGTTGTTGGTGCACATAGGTGAGCCTAGTTGTTGTAGGTTTTGTGCTTGACAAACTAAACGTTAGTTTTATTCCGCATTTGTTCAAGCCTAAACCGTAATTATTTTCAAGCGCCTATTCACCACCCCTCTAGGCGACATCCACGTCCTTTCACCGTGTGGCGACGCTGTCGTTCCTCGAGGCGTCCGGGGTGCGCCAGGACACGACGACCCGATCTCCAAGAACCACGCATGCCATCATTGCTCTAGTTGAATGGCAGCGGTGCGGCCTGACCACACCCAACGACCGTCACCGACGTGACCACTCGGTCGACAAGTGAGGCGACGGGGGCGGCAGCCCACCTCGCGGTGCCCAAGGGGCTTGCGACGCTCGCGCTCCCACGACGGTTGGTGGTCGCGGTTCGTCTATAAATCTACCCCACCCCTGGCAAGGGGGAGGCATCGCAACCCTGAACTCCCTCTCTGCCTCCTCTGCTTCGCCGCGGAAAATCCTGTTCTCCCCTTCGCTCCTCGTCTTCATGGCATCTCCCGGAGGCGGTCGTAGCTGGGGAAAGCGCGCGGCACCTTCCGTGCCTTCGTCCGTCTCCGGGGGAAGCGGCGGAGGGCCCTCCGAGTCGCCGTGCGTCCGCCACCGTTGTGCCATGAGCACCAAGTAAGTCCCTCGTCTGCATCTCATCTCCTTGTCGTCCCATCTGCTGCTTGTTGGTTGATCCTTCCTCTACTCCAGAGCGCCCTAGGCCAAGAATCTTAGGCTAGGCGAGCTTCAGGAGGAGGTGGAGGGGCTGTGAGCTCAGCTCGCGAGTGCTGAGGCCGCCCTCCAAGCCGCCCGCGAGGGCGAAGCGGAGGCCAAGGCCGAGCTGACGTTGTTGCAGAAGCAGGTCTAGGAGGCGACCGACGCCGTCTTGCTGCCAAGGACGAGGCTTCGTTCGCCCAGGTAATGGCCTCCCAGCGTGACAAGCAGTTCGCGGGCATCGCCGTCCGGGCGGCTGACGCGATGCACTGGTTTGCGGGGGAGGACCCGGCACTTCCAAACGTGAGGAGCGACAGGGGCTACCTCGCCTATTTCGAGAAGGTGGTGGAGGCGCTGGAGGCCGGCACCTCCCGGGTGGAGGAGGAGAGCACGTACAACGCGTGTGAGCTTTTGGGCCTTGCCTTGATGCTTGTCTTCTCCAACCTGCGCCGCCTTGTCCCGGAGCTCGATCTCAAGCGCGTCATCGAGCAGGTGCCCGCTGAGCCCCGACGCCTTCTCTGGGACGAAGTGCGCATGCACTTGGACGCCCTGGTGGAGTGGTACATCCGGGCGCGTGTCTCCAGCGAGGAGGAGGCCTCCGACGCGGAGCCCACAAGCGCCAAGGGTGCCGTCGGCGGCCTTTCCCCTAGGCATCTCCCAACTTCCGTTTCCATCCCCTGTAACGTCACACCAAGTACTCTGCCCTGTTGGGCGTTAAACTTTTGTTCGTTACCTTCGCCGTTCTCCCTTTTTTCTTTCGCTCGCAGGTCGATTGCTCACTTTCCGGTAGTCCTTGCATCTCTTCTTCTTTGCATAGGGCTCGTTGCTGCCCCAGCCATCGCTCAGGGGTAACAGCGGCCGGGGCCCTCAGGAGGTCCCGTCCTCCCGAGGTACCGCCCGTGTTGCCGCACGCTTGGTCAATGACCTCCTTCCTCGCCACAACTGAATCCTTAGGCTCTTCATCCCTTCATTAGTATGCATGTTTTTAATTCATTGTTAATTTGACGTGAAACCAGATTGTCCTGGTCTGGGCCTGCGGGGTACTTAGCTCATGGGTTTGCGTCGGTCTCTTGCGTATCCCCTCCTGAGTAGCTCCTGTTTTGTAGGTGGGACGGGGTGTAGACCCTTTCGGCACTCTATGTCTGTAGGTCCCGGTTCCGCACATTTCCCTGCCTCCGTGAGACGCAACCCGTTACCAAGGTTGTTCCTCATTGGGCAAAGCCCCAACGCCCCAGGTGCCGACGTGGTCGACACGTGGGTGGCCGAGTGGTCTTGAGACCAGTAAGGCCCCTGAGGCATGCTGCTCCGGAGCCCCCCTTGACACTCAAGCCGTTTGATGACCCACAAGTGTAGGGGATCTATCATAGCATTTTTGATAAGTAAGAGTTTCGAACCCAACGAGGAGCAGAATGTATTGACAAGTGGTCTTGAGCAAGGAATAACTTCAAGTACTAAAAGGTAGCTTTTTATGGGTTTTCTAGTATAAGCATCAAGGAAATAAATGCAAGAAAAATAAATGGTGCTGAGGTGCAGAAAGTGTCCCAATCCTTTTGAACACAAAGGATAAGCCGAGGGACTAAACTTGTAAAGACTAAGGCGTTCCCGAGGACACACGGGAGAGATAGTCAAGTGCTTTCGTCATATTCCGTCTAGTACTATGTTTTGTATTGATAAGTGTTATGTGGGTGGATATTAACTAGTGCACCTTCTAGGCTAAGACAAGTACACTCTTATGATTAATCCCTCTTTCAAGCATCCGCAAATATAAGAGAGAAATTAAGGCAAAGCCTAACCATAACAATAAGCTTTAGGATCCGATACTCCCTCGTGCAAAAGTATGCAAACTGGGGTTCACGTTTCTGTCACTCCGGCTACCCACCATAAGCATTCTTTATACACGATGCATTCCCCTAGGTCCTTAAGAAGGCGAAGTGTTATGTAGTCGATGTTCACATAACACCACTAGAAGAATAACACCATAAGTTAAATATCAATCAACACATACTACTTCAACATCATATGACTACTAGCATCTAGACTTTTCCCATGTCCTCAAGAACTAATGGAACTAATCACAAGACATAAAAGAGATCATGATCAGAGGTGATGAAAATATGATTAACAATCTGGTCATAACGATAATCCTCCAACAAAACTCAATAGCATTCACCACAAAAGAGTAATCAACACCGGTAGAGTAGAGGGGATGAATAGTGCAAGGTACAACTCCGATTACAATGGTGAAGTAGATGGGATGAAGATAGAGATGGTACTGGTGTTTGTGATGATGGTGATGATGATCTCGATGATGCCCGTGACGATGGTGATGATGATGAGTACGATCTCCCCTTCCGGGAGGAGTTCTCCCTGGCGGAATCTGCCTGCCGGAAAGGTCTTTTCTTCTCTGTAGGTTTCCATTGCAGAGCAGCGGCGGACTCGCGAAAACACTTCTATCTCCGGAATTTTTAGGTCAAGAGGGATATATAGGCCAAAGGAGAGTGACGGGGGTGGGGCCCGTAACTTAGGCGGCCTCCTGGCGTGGCCTAGGGGGGGGGGGGCGCTAGCAGGTCGCCTCGGTGACCTGTGGCCCCCCTCCAACCCTTCTTTGGCCTGTCTTCGGGCCCGTTCAGAAACTTCTTCCCTCAAAATTTCAGCTCAATTGGAGATGTTCTGATATTGCAACTCTTCATGCTATTTTCTCCGCTGAATCCTGCGTCTGCTGTTTCGGCACCGGAAAGTTGGAAACTGTGTAAAATAAGCCAAAACACTATAAGTACATCATATAGAGTGAAATATATCAATGAATAGAGATAAATTATGATACAAAATAGTGATGCATTTTGGACGTATCAACTTCCCCAAGCTTAGACCTTGCTTGTCCCCAAGCGAAAATTGTGCTCGGTAAACCTGTCCACAAGTTTAGAGAGTGAAGTGTGGATAAATAAGAATACGGACAAGAAGCATCAGAATTTCTCTACTAAACTCAAACATCCTCAACAACAAGCTCAACTCATAAGTCTCTTATGAAAGAGTAATATCAATTACAATCAAAAGTAGAGCTAACAAAACTCATCAAACCATGGCAAACATGTCCTTGGTCAAAGAACAACTAATAACTTTTAACTTTTGCTCTTCCTCTTCTCTTTCGATGAGATCAATTGAAGCTTTTTGAAAGAACATGTTATTAGTCAAGAAGTGAAAATGCTAACACGAAGGAAGATGTTTGCTTTAGCTAAGCTTAACAAACAACTCACTTATCTTAACAATAATGTCAACAAAGGTGTGATATGGCAAATCTCAATGAAACAATATAAATGCATGCATCTTTGTCAACATAAAGTGTCTGCTCTTTTCAGGATAGAAAGAAGTAGGTTTTACTGACTCAACATAAAACTAAAATATTGGCCCTTCGCACAGGGAAGTAGGGAAAACTCATGTGCTAGAGCTTTTAAGGAGTTTGAAAACAAAAAGATTGTAAAACAAGCTTTTGAGAGGTGCATAATTTTTCAAGGAATGCTAATAGATAGCCCAATACTTCTCATCCCGGACAAGTTTTGAGGAACGGCTCCCAAAGTGGGGACGATCACATCCCCTTAGTCTCCTTCGTTTATCACTACCAAAGTTTTCGGATTTCTCATCAACAAAGCCTGAAGGAGGTTTTGTTTGTTGTTATTATCTTTTACGAGCTGGGCGCGCTCATGCGAGTCCCTCCTCGTATTAGGGGTTCGCAGATCACATGCAAGCCCAAGATAAAACTTGTCTAGTATGAGAAGGTCATGAATTACCTACTACTTGCTCATGAGCTAAAGCAGAGGCACGGAACAGGGAGTAATATTCGAAGCTTTAAAGATAGCACATGAGTAATATACTTTAGGAGTGGCGGTGAAATACCACATATAGGGAAGATATGGTGGACTCTAGGGAAGGTTGTGGTTTCAAGGTATAGATGCACAAGCAGTACTCCCGCTTAGTGCAAGGGTTGGCTAGCAAAGGCTTTTAAGAGCAGACAAATAATGTTGACTTGGATGCAAAACAATATAAAGTTTAACATAAAGAATTGGCCTAAAACATCAAGTTGTCTTCCTTGTCAACATAACACTTCAAGCATAAGAACATAAAGGTTTTGGCTATGTCGCTACTAGAAAAAATCATGCTTGTTGTTCTGACCAATGCTATGTTTGCCAAGATTAAATAAAGTTTTCAAAGCCATACCTGATATGTAAGATCAATACTCCAATAAGAATCAACATATAAGATCGATTGCGTGAAGAGAATACCAAGTGCAACAAAGAAACCAATAGACTTCTCATTAATATTCCATCATAGATACTACACGCTTACGGATAAAACTCTCTGCAAAGGAGTGATAGACATTAATGCAAACACCTATTTCATAAGATAACTTCCTAGACATGATACAACACTAAACTTGACCAAAAATAAGCAAAGGATAAAAAAATAAAGATACTGCGCACTCCCCCAAGCTTGGAACAAGCTAAGGGAATGCCATTACCCATGAAGATTTTACTCTTCATCCTACTTGTTGTTCTTCAAGTCCGCTATTATGCGCCGAAGGATTTTGTTTTCAGCTTCCAGTATGGCCACCTGTACCTTAAGCACACAGAAGTCTTCACAAAATTGGTTAGTGATTCTGTAAGCTTCGGATATAATAGATGTCACAGGTAGAGCTCCTGGTGGAGGGGCAGTTTCTGGAAGGTACAGAGAAAGATCATGTTGAGGGTTAATAAACCCCACGAGGATGGGTTGTTGGAGCTGGATCCTTGTGATGAAGGATCTCCTTCTTGCTTGGCAGTGACCATCTTGACTTCCTCTCTCACGAAGCACTCCATCTCCGCTTGCCTTGCGGCTATATCTTCATTGGTATCCCATCCGGCGACCTTCCTTGGTTGATATCTTGCTGGACACGGCGGAGATGACGACCTATGTAGTCTTCCCGCTTGAGTTGCAAGAAGACATCTTGAACAATAACTTCTTAACCTGGCAGAAACAGATCGAAAGAGAAAACGCACGGAATCGCAAGATACAACGCCAGGACGATCCGAGAAAATATATAGGAAAAATTTTTGCACCAAAAGGAAGGTAACAAGCCAAAGTGGAGTCGGAGACGGACTCCAGGTTGTCCAGGTGGCCTCCTGGCGCGGCCAGGGGCCAGCCCGCGCCAGCAGGTCGCCTGGTCGACCTGGAGATCTTCTCCGGCTACGCTTTGGCTTGGAATTTTCCTAATTTTGCAAAAACGCATAAAACGGAACTTTTATCAATGTTCACAAAGTTTCCTTACCATATTTTATACCTTTTGTTGTTCTGCTTTCTGTCGGTGTCGGATACAGTGTTGCAATATATTGTTCATGAGTGGCTACCTTTATCACATCCACCTCTACATTGATGGGGTCTCCAGCCATGTAATGATTAAGTCTTTGCCCATTCAGAACATGTGGTTTTGTGCCTTCAAAATTATTAATCTTGATTGCACCCGAGCGGTAGACTTCTTCAATATGGTATGGTCCTTCCCATTTGGAAAGTAATTTACCTGGAGAAAACCTGAAAAGAGATCTATACAACAAAACTTTGTCACCAACATTAAATTCACTTTTCAAAATTATCTTGTCATGCCAATTCTTTACCTTTTCTTTGAACATTTTTGCGCTCTCGTAAGCTTCACTTCTCCACTCATCTAGAGAAGTCAAGTTCATGAGACGCTTTTCACCAGCAAGCATTGGATCAATATTAAGCTCTCTAATAGCCCAGAAAGCTTTTTGCTCTAATTCTAGAGGTAGATGGCATGCCTTGCCATAAACCATCTTATACGGAGACATCCCCATGGGATTTTTGTAAGTAGTTCTATACGCCCGCAAGGCATCTCCTAACTTATTGGACCAGTCCTTCCTAGAACTGTTCACTCTCTTTTTGCAAGATCAACTTGATCTCTCTATTTGTGAGCTCAACTTGCCCACTTGTTTGAGGATGGTAAGGTGAAGCAATTCTATGATTAACATCATATTTGGCTAGAGATTATCTAAAAGCACCGTGTGTTAAATGTGATCCTCCGTCGGTCATGAGGTACCTAGGCACACCAAACCCGGGGAAGATTACATCCTTGAGCATTTTCAAAGATGTCTTGTGATCGACACTTTCAGTGGGGATTGCTTCAACCCACTTGGTCACATAATCTATAGCTACTAAGATGTGAGTGTATTTGTGTGAAGGAGGGAAAGGACCCATAAAATCAAAACCCCAGCAATCAAAAGGATCAATGACTAGTGAATAATTCATAGGCATCTCATTCCTCCTACTAATATTACCAACTCTATGGCACTTATCACAAGATAAAACGTAATTTCTAGCATATTTAAAGAGAGTGGGCCAATAAAAACCTAATTGGAGAACCTTGTGTGCGGTCCCCTCACCGGCATCATGTCCTCCATAAGGACTGCTATGACCAAAGTTGTCAGAATCGTGACTCAAGTCTTAGAATCTTACGAACTTACGATCCAAACTAGACCCTCCGATTCTACGATTTTTCTCATAGAATTTAAGTTTCTACGATCCTCATAGTTATGATTCTATGATTCATGATCCTAGCAACGGAGTTCCGACCCGATTCAGAATCGTGATTCTGAGAACTTTGGTTATGACATTGTCTCAAGATATCCTTCTGCTCATGCTCCGGTATGCATCTCCTCAAAATTCCATCCGCACCTTTTCTAAAAAGATGTGGTTCATCCCAAAAGTAATACCACAAGTCATGGAAGAACTTCTTCCGCTGCTGGAATGTTAAACCTGGAGGCAAAAACTTTGCAACAATAAAGTTAGCATAATCTGCATACCATGGATCTGAATTAGATTTCACCTCTAAAACAGCTAACTGTTCGTTAGGAAAACTATCGTTGACCGGAATAGGATCATGTGGTATGTCCTCCATCCTGGAAAGGTTGTGTGCTATAGGGTTGTCTGCTCCTTTCCTATCAACAATCTGCAATACAAATTCTTGAAGAAGGACCAATCGGATAAGCCCTAGTTTGGCATCCTTCTTTTCCATAAGATACTTAATAGCAGCATGATCAGTGTGCATGATAACTTTAGAATCAACAGTGTAAGGCCTAAACTTATCACAAGCAAACACTATTGATAAGAATTCTTTCTCAATAGTAGCATAGTTCTTTTGAGTAGTGTCCAGGATTTTCTAGCATAATGGATAACATTCAATTTCTTATCAACCCGTTGTCCTAACACAGCTCCAACAACAAAATCAATAGCATCACACATGATTTCAAAAGGCAAATTCCAATCAGGTGGTTGGACTATATGGGCGGTTATCAAGGCTTTCTTAAGAACTTCGAAGGCTTCCTTACAATCTTCATCCAACACAAAAGGAACATCCTTCTGGAGAAGATTAGTAAGGGATTTTGAAGTTTTAGAAAAGTCTTTAATAAATCTCCTATAGAAACAAGGATGACTGAGGAAACTACGAATACCTCTGATGTCTTTTGGATAAGGCATTCTCTCGATTGCTTCAATCTTTGCCCTGCCCACCTCGATTCCTCTTTCAGAAATCTTATGGCAAAGAACAATCCCCTCATTGACCATGAAATGACATTTCTCCCAGTTGAGTACCAAGTTCGTCTCCTCACATCTCTGTAGAACTTTATTAAGGTTGTGGAGAAAATGGTCAAAAGAGGTTCCATAGACGGAGAAATCGTCCATGAAGACCTCCACAATTTCCTCACAAAAACCATGAAAGATAGCGGACATACACCTTTGAAAAGTAGAAGGAGCATTGCATAAACCATAAAGCATACGTCTATAAGCATAAGTACCAAAGGGACAAGTAAAAGTGGTCTTCTCTTGATCGGAAGTGTTAACATGAATTTGAGAGAAGCCAGAGTACCCATCAAGATAGAAAAAGTGAGTGTTTTTGGATAACATTTCAAGCATTTGGTCGATGAACGGTGGCGGGTAGTGGTCCTTCCTGGTTGCCTTGTTCATCTTCCTATAATCAATATACACTCTATATCCAATAATAATTCTTTGATGTATTAGTTCATTCTTATCATTAGGAACCACAGTCGTACCTCCTTTCTTGGGAACACAATGTACTGGACTTACCCACTTACTATTAGCTATAGGGTAGATAATACCTGCGGCTAGAAGCTTGAGGATTTCAGTCCTCACAACATCCTTCATCTTTGGGTTTATCCATCGTTAATGATCAACAACCGGTTTAGCATCAGGCTCAAGATTGATAGTATGCTGACAAATAGATGGACTCAGCCCCTTAAGATCATCAAGGGCATAACCAATAACACCTCGGTGTTTACGAAGGACTTCCAATAATCGATCTTCTTCATATCTTGATAGGTTAGAATTGATAATAACATGATATATTTTCTTTTCATCTAGATAAGCATACTTAAGCGTACTGGGAAGAGGTTTAAGATCAAACACCGGGTCTTCTTTTGATTTCGATAAAATTCCCAAAGGTTCAACTGGAAGGTTGTGCTTTAGGATAGCAGGTTGTCTCTAGAATATATCATCTAGTTCATTCCTTTCCTGCATATGCATATCATTCGCGTGGTTTTCCATAAATTGCTGCAAAGGATCGTTAGGAGGAATATCAATAGAAGCAATCTCTTCAATAATTTTATCATTACTAGGTAGATCGGTACCACGAGTTTGCTTCGAGAATTTAGAAAAGTTAAATTCATATGGCTCACCATTAAATTTAAAAGATACTTTTCCTTTCCTGCAATCTATAATAGCTCCACAAGTTTTGAGAAAAGGTCTACCAAAGATAATAGGGAAAAAAACTACCTTGTACTGTACCAAGTACTAGAAAGTCGGTAGGATATTTTACCTTTCCAGAAAGAACTTCAACATCTCGCACAATTCCAATTGGAGAGATAGTTTCTTTATTTGGAAGAATCGTAACATCAACTTCTTCAACTTCACATGGTAGAATCTCATTCATGATCTATTGATAAAGTGAAAAAGGAATAGCACTAGCGCTAGATCCCAAATCACATAGCCCATAATAATTATGATCTCCTATTTTAACAGATACAACTGGAGTACCTGAAATTGGGCCTTTATTCTTGGCTGTAACAAGGTTAGTGGAAACAGCACAAAAATTTATATTGGAATCCTCAATATTACTAGTAACAAGATCCTTTACTAAAGCAACTTGAGGATCGACTTTAATCAGGTCCTCATGCTCATAAGTCATACTTTCACTTTTAGTCAAGATGCGTGTGACAAAAGAATGCTCCCTCATCCTTGAGGGAAAGGGGGATTTTCATATTCAACTGCAGGCTAGAAAGGGTAAACAACATTAATATCAACAGGTAATTCCTTAAAGGGTTTATGGTGTTGATCCTTCTTCTTCTCTGAAGAGTCAATATGAGAGGCGAAGTCTTTGCAAAAATCAATTAGAAGCTGGGAATCAAGACCAATCTTAGCACAAAAGGTGTTGAAGTAATCAGTTTTCACCTAGCTCTCAATGTAATCACCTTCGTAATTTATAACGGGTTCAATACCTTTATCAATCTCCCAATCTTCAGTGTTCTTCTGAATCCTTTCAATAAGATCCCATTTAGCTTCAGTGCTTTTTTTGGAAAATGCCCCAGTAGAGGAAGCATCAAACATCTCTTTATCTTGACGAGAAAGCCTTGAATAAAAATTTGTAAGAATAATTTCTTTGGAGAGCTCATGATTGGGACATTTGAGCATTAAGTATTTCATTCTCCCCCAAGCTTGAGCGATGCTTTCTCCGTCACAAGACCAAAAGTTATAAATATAATTCCTGTCTCGATGTATTTCTTGAAGAGGATAAAACTTTGCATAAAAGAGAGGCATAAGATCTTGCCAATTTAGTAAATGAGAGTCATCAACAAGCCTATACCAATCCAAAGCCTTATCTTTTAATGATAGAGAGAACAAATTTGTCATAAAAAAATCCATCGATATGCCCGCAAGCTTAAATAAGGAGCATAGTTGTGAAAGATATAACAAGTGTTCACCTGGATGTCTATCTCCTGCATATAGATTAGCCAAAACACAATCAATAATACCAGTTGGTATTTTAAAAGGCACAATTTCAGTAGGTGGGGGAGGCCTCTCCACCACAATAGCATTGGGGCGGTTCCCCACAAGCAACAAACCAAGAGTAGAGTTGTCCATAGGGACAAAAAGTGGAAACAGTAAAGCAAAAAACAACACGTACAATGTAGAGGTTTCCTTACCAATTTCACTTACCAATAGCGCTACGCTTCCCCGGCAACGGCGCTGGAAAATGGTCTTGATGACCCACAAGTGTAGGGTATCTATCGTGGCCTTTTCGATAAGTAAGAGTGTCGAACCCAATGAGGAGGAGAAGGTATTGACAAGTGATCTTGAGCAAGGAATAACTGCAAGTACTGAAAGACAGCTTTTTATGGGTTTTCTAGTATAAGCAACAAGGAAATAAATTCAAGTAAAGTAAATGGTGCCGAGGTGCAGCAATTGGCCCAATCCTTTTGAACACACAGGATTAGCCGAGGGACTAAACTTATAAGGACTAAGGAGTTCCTGAGGAAACACGCGAGAGATAGTCAAGTGATTTCGTCATATTCCGTCTAGTACTATGTTTTGTATTGATAAGTGTTATGTGGGTGGATCTTAACTAGTGCATCATCTAGGCTAAGACAATTACACTCTTATGATTAATCCCTCTTGCAAGCATCCGCAAATACAAGAGAGAAATTAAGGCAAAGCCTAACCATAGCAATAAGCTTTAGGATCCAATACTCCCTCGTGCAAAAGTATGCAAACTGGGGTTCAGGTTTCTGTCACTGCAGCAACCCACCATAAGCATTCATTATACACGATGCATTCCCCTAGGTCCTTAAGAACGTGAAGTGTTATATAGTCGATGTTCACATAACACCACTAGAAGAATAACACCATAACTTAAATATCAATCAACACATACTACTTCAACATCATATGACTACTAGCATCTAGACTTTTCCCATGTCCTCAAGAACTGATGGAACTGATCACAAGACATAAAAGAGATCTTGATCAGAGGTGATGAAAATATGATTAAAAATATGGTCATAACAATAATCCTCCAACAAAACTCAATAGCATTCACCACGAAAGAGTAATCAACACCGGCAGAGTAGAGGGGATGAATAGTGCAAGGTACAACTCCGATTGCAATGGTGAAGTAGATGGGATGAAGAAGGAGATGGTGCTGGTGTTGATGATGATGGTGATGATGATCTCGATAATGCCCGTGACGATGGTGATGACGATGAGGACGATCTCCCCTTCCGGGAGGAGTTCTCCTTGGCGGAATCTGCCTGCCGGAAAGGTCTTTTCTTCTGTGTAGGTTTCCATCGCGGAGCAGCGGCGGAATCGCGGAAACTCTTCTGTCTCCGGAATTTTTAGGTCAATAGGGTGATATAGGCCAAAGGAGAGTGCCGGGGCTGGGGCCCGTCACTCAGGCGGCCTCCTGGCGCGGCCTAGGGGGGTTGCGCCAGCAGGTCGCTTGGGTGACCTATGGCCCCCCTTCGGCCCTTCTTTGGCCTGTCTTCGGGACCCATTCAGAAACTTCTTCCCACAAAATTTCGGCTCACATGTTGTGATATTGCAACTCTTCGTGCGGTTTTCTCTACTGAATCCTGCGTGTGCTGTTTCGGCACCAGAAAGTTGGAAACTAGGTAAAATAAGCCAAAACACTATAAGTACATCATCATAGTGTAATATATCAATGAATAGAGATAAATTATGATACAAAATAGTGATTTCCCCATTTCCCGCACATTTCCCCACCACCGTTAGGTTCGCACTTCACAGGGCAGGGCCTTGCCACTCCTGACTCCGACCAGAGCTCCGGGACGGCACCAACAGTGGTGAGTGGCATTATGACTGGTAAGGCCTCGGAGGCGGTGCCCAGGAGCCCCCTTTTGGCACTCAAGCGATTCCGCACTCCGTTCCTTTGGTCATCACCCCAGGGGGGCCTGACGCTTCCCAAGACTCTTTGTGGTGGCATCAAGTTTCGGTCCGGACCCCCGACCAGGGGTTGACCACTGAAAGATATTTGCCCCTGGGGCTGCAAGTCCTAGCTTTCATGCTCCTTGACTCCTAGGGGTTGTGCGGAGCATTCATCTCCAAAAAATGTCATCCAGAAAAGGAGGCTTTAAAGCTGGCGAAACGAGAAAGCGCAAGAGAAAGCTTTTCCCCCCTTTTGGTTTTTTAAATGTCGGGTACTGAGAATTAAGAACCAACTTTCGAGATCGGCAAAGTTATGTTCAGCGGAGGACATTTCAAGACCCAAGAAAAAGCAAGCAAAGCACCCCGTCCGGCACCTAAGCTGGCACAATCATAGGTGGACTGAGTTGGTTCCTTTGCCAGCTGGGGGCATAGTCATTGGTGGAATCGATTGGGTGCCCCTGATACGTCTCCAACGTATCTATAATTTCTGATGGGTCCATGCTATTATCTTGTCAAACTTTGGATGTTTTGTATGCCTTTTATATATTTTTGGTACTAACTTATTAACTCAGTGCCAAGTGCCAGTTCCTGTTTTTTCCGTGTTTTTGACCCTTTTCAGAGGAGGATTTTAAACGGTGTCCAAATGGAATAAACCTTCCGAAAAGATTTTTTCCGGAACAGAAGATACACAGGGGACGTGAGAACCAAGGCAGATGCCACTAGGGGAGTCCACAAGCCCCCTAGGCACGACCAGGGGGCGCCTAGCAAGCTTGTGGGCCCCCTGTGGCTCGTCTGCCCTACCTCTTCCGCCTATAAATTCTCAAAAAATCCAAAACTGCGCGAGAGATCCACAAAATAATTTTCCGCCGCCGCAAGCTTCTATCTCCGCAAGATCCCATCCGGGGCACGTTGTGGTGCCCTGCTGATACGTCTCAAACGTATCTATAATTTTTGATGGTTCCATGCTATTATCTTGTCATCTTTGGATGTTTTATGTACCTTTTATATCTTTTGGGACTAACTTATTAATTCAGTGCCAAGTGCCAGTTCGTGTTTTTTCTGTGTTTCTGGCTCTTTTCAGATCTGATTTTGGAACGGAGTCCAAACGGAATAAAATCCCCGAAATGATTTTTTCCTGAACAAAAGAAGATGAGGGGGCTTGTGGGCCAAGCCAGGAGGGCTACAGGGAGCCCACAAGCCCCCACTTCGCCATCAGGGGGCGGTGGTGGGCAGGCTTGTGGCCTCCCTGGCGCCCCCCTGACCTAGATCTTGCGCCTATATATTCCCTAAAATCAGAAAAAAATCAAGGGATCCACGAAAATACTTTTCTGCCGCCGCAAGCTTTCGTTTCCACGAGATCTCATCTGGAGACCCTTCCCGGTGCCCTGCCGGAGGGGACTTTGGAGTTGGAGGGCTTCTTCATCATCATCATCGCCCCTCCAATGACTCGTGAGTAATTCACTTCAGACCTATGGGTCCGTAGTTAGTAGCTAGATGGCTTCTTCTCTCTCTTAGATCTTCAATACAAAGTTCTCCATGATCTTCATGGAGATCTATCCGATGTAATCTTCTTTGGCGGTGTGTTTGTCGAGATCCGATGAATTGTGGATTTGTGATCAGATTATCTATGATATATATTTGAGTCTTTGCTGATTTCTTATATGCATGATTTGATATCCTTGTAAGTCTCTCCGAGTCTTGGGATTTGTTTGGCCAACTAGATCTATGATTCTTGCAATGGGAGAAGTGCTTGGTTTTGGGTTCTTACCGTGTGGTGACCTTTCCCAGTGACAGTAGGGGCAGCAAGGCACACATCGTGTAGTTTCCAAAAAGTGTAACAAGGTGGGCTCTGTCGTAGATATGAGATTGTCCATCTACATCATGTCATCTTGCTTAAGGCGTTAGTCTGTTCTTTTGGACTTAATACACTAGATGCATGCTGAATAGCGGTCGACGTGTGGAGTTATAGTATTAGATGCAGAAAGTATCGGTCTACTTGTTTTGGACGTGATGCCTATAGATATAATCATTACCATAGATGACGTCACAACTTTGCGCGGTTCTATCAATTGCTCGACAGTAATTTGTTCACCCACCGTCTACTTGCTTTCATGAGAGAAGCCACTAGTAAACACTACGGCCTCCGGGTCTATTCACATCTATCATTTCCACTTTCGCTTTTACTCTGCTTTGTTACTTTGTTGCTTTCATTTCTCAGTTGGCGAACAATCTATAAGGGATTGATAACCCCTTCATAGCGTTGGGAGCCAACTTTTTGTGTTTGTGCAGGCTCTTGTGATACTCCTTCACTGGGTCAATACCTTGGTTCTTAAACTGAGGGAAATACTTACCATCGCTGTGCTACATCACCCTTTCCGCTTCGAGGGAACACCAACGCAAGCTCCAAGGCCACGGGGGAAATCCTTTGCATATTTGCCTAGGAAGTCCCTTAAGGCGTAGCTGTAGCAGAAGGATTCCTGGTGGCATCGACACACCTATTTCTGGCGCCGTTGGAAGGTCTTTTGTTGGAGTAGCAGAAGTATTTCTGGCACCGTTGCCGGGGAAGGAGAGATCTATCCAAGTAGGTCTCACAAACTCATCTCCTGCATTTACTTTTTTGCCAGTTGCCTCTCGTTTTCCTCTCCGCCATTTCACATTTGCCTTTTTCGTTTGCCTTTTCGTTTGCCTTTCTCGTTCACCCTTTTCTCTCTCTTGCTTTCTGTTCGCTTGTGTGCCATGTGCCTTCAATATGCTTGCATCTTCGCTTGCTGAAAATCTAGTGATATGGATCCTCATCCACTAGCTAATCTCTTTAAGAGACCCACTTATGTGGAATGAATTGCTTGTGAGTTGAGGGCACTTGACTATCTTTATGGAGTTTTGCTTGAGATGGGTGAATCTGAAAATTGTGAGGAAGAAATTTATGGAGTGATTCACGAGGCCTCCTTGGATTAAAAGCATGATTGCAATGGTTTCACTACAAATTCTATTAGTGACAATCACGCTAAAAATATGCAAAACCGTAAGCTTGGGGATGCTAGTTTTGCTATGACCACTACTTATTGCAATAATCTTGATTGGGGTGATGATCTTTCTTATGATCTTGAAAGTTTGTTTAAACCTCATGATGAATATGATATTTGCAATGCTATTGAAAGTGGGTTTGGAGAAGTCATGACTTTAGTTGATGATAATCCCACTATTTTTGAAGAGCGTCAACTTTGGATGCATGTGGATCATGAAAAGAATATCCTTTGTGATAGTTACATTGTTGAATTCGAATATGATCCCACATGTAATAGCTATGAGAGAGGAAAATATTGTGGTAGAAACTTTCATGTTACCAAATTACCTCTCGTTATGTGGAGACTACTATTGTCTCTTTCTTCTTCCTTGCATAGGGCAACTATTGGTTGTCTTGACAATCTATTTTCCTATAAAATGCCTATTCATAGGAAGTATGTTAGACTTAGATGTGATTTTCACATGCTTTATGATGCTCTTGTTGTGCTTCAATTCTTGTCTTTTGTGTGAGCATCATTGATTTATCAATGCCTAGCTAAGGGCGTTAAACAAAAGCGCTTGTTGGGAGGCAACCCAACGAATCTATCCTTTTTCTTTCTGTTTTGTGTTTTCCACACTTTCATAATTCTGTTATGACTTTGTTTTTTGTGTTTCTTTTTGCGTTTGTGCCAAGCAAAACCGTTATGATTAGTCTTGGGGATGATCGTTTGGTCATGCTGGAAAAGACAGAAACTTTCTGCTCACGAAAAGAATTTTCATTTTTTTCTGTAAGAGATTTTGAGTTGATTCTTTTTGCTGCTGTACGCAAATTCTTCAGAATTTTTTAATTTTTCAGAATTTTTTAAGTACCAGAAGTATATGAAATATACAGATTGCTACAGACTGGTCTGTTGTTAACACATTCTGTTTTTGTTGTGTTGGTTGCTTATTTTGATCAAACTGTGGATAGTATCGGGGGGTATTATCCATGGAAGATTGAAAATACAGTAACCCAACATCAGCATAAGTAGAATTTAAGTTTGCTACAGTACCTAAGGAAGTGGTGGTTTGCTTTCTCATACTAATGTTATCACGAGTTTCTGTTTAAGTTTCGTGTTGTGAAGTTTTCAAGTTTTGGGTGAAGTTCTTATGGACAAAGAGATAAAGAGTGGTAAGAGCTCAAGCTTGGGGATGCCCAAGGCACCCCAAGAGATTCCAGGATGCCGTAAAAGCCTAAGCTTGGGGATGCCCCGGGAAGGCATCCCCTCTCTCGTCTTCAATCCATCGGTAATGTTACTTGGGGCTATATTTTTATTCACCACATGTTATGTGTTTTTGCTTGGAGCGTCTTGTATCGTAGGAGCCTTTTATTTTTGTTGTGTCACAATCATCCTTGCTGCACACCTAGAGAGAGAGACATGCACTAACCGTGATTTTGTCGAGTTTCACTTATATCTTTTGGTAGACAATTCACCTCACACGTGCTTCACTTATATCTTTTGAGCTAGATACTTTTTCTCTATGTGCTTCACTTATATCTCTTAGAGCACAACGGTGCGTGGCTTGGTAGTTGATCTATGCTTTGAAAGTAGTCTCAAAAGGGGTAGTTATCCAAGGGGATACGAAAACTTCCACCTTCATGTGCATTGAATAGTTAGAGAAGTTTGATTCATCTCAATTAGTTTTGAGTTGTGGTTATGGTAATTTTAAAGTTATGCTAGTAAGGTGTTGTGGATCTAGAAATACGTGTGTTGAAGTTAGTGATTCCCGTAGCATGCACGTATGGTGAACTGCTATGTGATGAAATCTGAGCATGATTAGTCTATTGATTGTCATTCTTTGCGTGGCGGTCGGGATCACGCGATGGTTTATACCTACCAACCCTTCCCCTAGGAGTATGCGTTGAATGCTTTGCTTCGATTACTAAAAAAACTTTTGCAACAAGTATATGAGTTCTTCATGACTAATTTTGAGTCCATGGTTTAGATGCACTTTCACCTTCCACCATCACTATCTTCTTAGTGTCGTGCAACTTTCGTCGGTGCACAACACCCACCATTAGCCTCCCTCAAAACAGCCACCATACCTACCTACTACGGCTTTTTCAAAGTCATTCCGAGATATATTGCCATGCAACTACCACCATGACATGTGCCATCATGTCTACATTGCCATTGCATGATCGTAAGATAGCTAGCATGATGTTTCCATTAATGCCTATGCCATGCTAGATCATTGCCACGGTACACTACCGAAGGCATTCCATATAGAGTCATAGTTGCTCTAAGTTTTGAGTTGAAAGTGTGATGATCATCATTGATGGAGCATTGTCCCATGAGAGGAAATAAAAGAGGCCAAAGAAGCCCACCAAAAAAAGAGAGGCCAAAGAGCCCACCAAAAATTAATAAAAATGAGAGAAAAAGAGAGAAGGGACAATGCTACCACTTTTTCCGCACTTGTGCATATTAAGCACCATGATCTTCTTGATTGAGATTCTCTCGTTTTGTCACCACCATATAGCTAGTGGGAAATTTTCATTATATAACTTGTCTTGTATATTCCAATGATAGGCTTCCTCAAAATTGCCTTAGGTCTTCGTGAGCAAGCAAGTTGGATGCAAACCCACTAGTTTTCTTTAAGAGCTTTCACATACTCGTAGCTCTAGTGCATCATTTGTATGGCAATCCCTACTCATTCACATTGATATCAATTGATGAGCATCTCCACAGCTCATTGATATGCCTAGTTAATGTGACCATCTTCTCCTTCTTTTGTCTTGCAACCTCCACCACACTCCACACCATCTATAGTGCTATAACCATGGCTCACGCTCATATATTGCGTGAGAGTTGAAAAGGTTTGAGAAAGTAAACGTGTGAAACAATTACTTGGCCAATACCGGGGTTGTGCATGATTTAAATTCGTTGTGCAATGATGATAGAGCATAGCCAGACTATATGCTTTTGTAGGGATAACTTTCTTTTGGCCTTATTATATTGAAAGTTCATGATTACCTTGCTAGTTTGCTTGAATTATTATTGTTTCCACATAAATAGCAAAGTATTGTTTTGAATCTAGTGGATCTGAACATTCACGTCACATAAGAGGAGTTACAAAGGACATCTATGCTAGGTAGCATGAAAGCATCAAAAAATCATTCTTTATCACTTCCAAACTCGAGGACGAGCATGAGTTAAGCTTGGGGATGCTTGATACGTCTCAAACGTATCAATAATTTTTGATGGTTTCATGTTGTTATCTTGTCATCTTTGGATGTTTTATGTACCTTTTATATCTTTTTTGGGACTAACTTATTAATTCAGTGCCAAGTGCCAGTTCCTGTTTTTTCTGTGTTCTTGGCTCTTTTCAGATCTGATTTTGGAACGGAGTCCAAACGGAATAAAATCCCTGAAAAGGTTTTTTCCCGAACGAAAGAAGATCAGGCGGCTTGTTGGCCAAACCAGGAGGGCTACAGGGAGCCCACAAGCCCCCACTCCGCCACTAGGGGGCGGCGGTGGGCAGGCTTGTGGCCTCCCTGGCGCCCCCTGACCTAGATCTTGCGCCTATATATTCCCTAAAAATCAGAAAAAAAATCAAGGGATCCATGAAAATACTTTTCCGCCGGTGCAAGCTTCCGTTTCCACGAGATCTCATCTCGAGACCCTTCCCGGTGACTTGCCGGAGGGGACTTTGGAGTTGGAGGGCTTCTTCATAATCATCATCGCCCCTCCAATGACTCGTGAGTAGTTCACTTCACACCTACGGGTCCGTAGTTAGTAACTAGATGGCTTCTTCTCTCTCTTGGATCTTCAATACAAAGTTCTCCATGATCTTCATGGAGATCTATCCGATGTAATCTTCTTTGGCGGTGTGTTTGTCGAGATCCGATGAATTGTGGATTTGTGATCAGATTATCTATGATATATATATTTGAGTCTTTGCTGATTTCTTATATGCATGATTTGATATCCTTGTAAGTCTCTCCGAGTCTTGGGTTTTGTTTGGCCAACTAGATCTATGATTCTTGCAATGGGAGAAGTGCTTGGTTTTGGGTTCTTACCGTGTGGTGACCTTTCCTAGTGACACTAGGGGCAGCAAGGCACACATCGTGTAGTTGCCATCAAGGGTAACAAGGTGGGCTCTGTCGTAGATATGAGATTGTCCATCTACATCGTGTCATCTTGCTTAAGGCGTTACTCTGTTCTTTTGGACTTAATACACTAGATGCGTGCTGGATAGCGGTCGATGTGTGGAGTAATAGTAGTAGATGCAGAAAGTATCGGTCTACTTGTTTTGGACGTGATGCCTATAGATATAATCATTGCCATATATGACGTCACAACTTTGCGCGGTTCTATCAATTGCTCGACAGTAATTTGTTCACCCACCGTCTACTTGCTTTCATGAGAGAAGCCACTAGTAAACACTACGGCCCCCGGGTCTATTCACATCTATCGTTTCCACTTTCAGTTTTAGTTTGCTTTGTTACTTTGTTGCTTTCAGTTCTCACTTGGCGAACAATGTATAAGAGATTGACAACCCCTTCATATTGTTGGGAGCAAGCTTTTTGTGTTTGTGCATGCTCTTGTGATATTCCTTCACTGGACTGATACCTTGGTTCTCGAACTGAGGGAAATACTTACCACCGCTGTGCTACATCACCCTTTCCGCTTCAAGGGAACCCAACGCAAGGCTCAAAGGCCACGGGGGAATCCTTTGCATATTTTCCTAGGAAGTCCCTTAAGACGTAGCCGTAGCAGAAGGATTCCTAGTACCGTCGTCACACCTATTTCTGGCGCCGTTGGAAGGTCTTTTGTTGTAGTAGCATCTTCTGGAGGGGGGATTCGGATACGGAGGGCTTCTTCATCAACACCACGGCCTCTCCGATGATGCGTGAGTAGTTCGCCATAGACCTTCGGGTCCATAGCTAGTAGCTAGATGGCTTCTTCTCTCTCTTGGATCTTCAATACAAAGTTCTCCATGATCTTCGTGGAGATCTATCCGATATAATCATCTTTGCGGTGTCTTTGTCGAGATCCGATGAATTGTGGATTTATGATCAGATTATCTATGAATCTTATTTGAGTTTCTTCTGATCTCTTATATGCATGATTTCATATCCTATTAATTCTCTTCGAGTTGTGGGTTTCGTTTGGCCAACTTGATCTATGATTCTTGCAATGGGAGAGGTGCTTGGTTTTGGGTTCATACCGTGCGGTGATCTCACCCAGTGACAGAAGGGGTAGCGAGGCACGCATCGTGTTGTTGCCATCAAGGGTAAAAAGATGGGGTTTACATCATTGGTTTGAGTTTATCCCTCTACATCATGTCATCTTTCTTAAGGTGTTACTCTGTTTGTCATGAACTCAATACACTAGATGCATGCTAGATAGCGGTCGATGTGTGGAGTAATAGTAGTAGATGCAGAAAGTATCGATCTACTTGTCTCGGACGTGATGCCTATATGTATGATCATTGACTTAAATATCGTCATGACTTTGCGTGGTTCTATCAATTGCTCGACAATAATGTGTTCACCCACCGTAATATTTGCTATTTTGAGAGAAGCCTCTAGTGAACACTATGGCCCCCGGGTCTACTTCACATCATATTTTCAGCCTTACACTTTTACTTCGTTGCACTTTCCGCCTTCAGATCTCACTTTGCAATCAATCTTGAAGGGATTGACAACCCATTTATAGCGTTGGGTGCAAGCTTGTTTGTGTTTGCACGGGTACTCTGGACACTTGGCTTGATTCTCCTACTGTATTGATACCTTGGTTCTCAAAACTGAGTGAAATACTTACTGCTTCTGTGCTCCATCACCCTTTCCTCTTCAAGGGAAAAACCAACGCAAGCTCAAGAGGCAGCAGAAGGATTTCTCGCGCCGTTGCCAGGGAGGATCAAGTCAAGTATAGTCTCCCGTCAACGTGTCAATCTCTGGCACCGGGGATTATTCTAGGTGAAGCTCATCCAAGTAAGTGTTGCAAAATCATCTCTTGCATTTACTTTTTTAACTCTCGTTTTCCTCTCCCCCATTTCTGAAAAACAAAAATTTCCAAAAATATTTGCCTTTTTCGTTCGCCCTTTTCTCTCGCTTGCTTTCTGTTCGCTTGTGTGCTTGTTTGCTTGCTGAAGTCACCATGACTGAAAACACCAAACTTTGTGACTTCTCGAATACTAATAATAATGATTTTATTAGTACTCCGATTGCTCCTGCCACTAGTGCGGAATCATACGAAATCAATGCTGCTTTGCTGAATCTTGTTATGAAAGAGCAATTCTTCGGCCTTCCTAGTGAAGATGCCACATCCCATCTTAATACCTTCATTGAGGTTTGCGATATGCAAAAGAATAAAGATGCGGATAATGATGTGATTAAATTGAAGCTTTTTCCGTTCTCGTTGCGAGATCGAGCAAAAACTTGGTTTTCATCTTTTCCCACAAATAGTATTGATTCTTGGAACAAGTGCAAAGATGCTTATATGACCAAGTATTTTCCACCGGCTAAGATTATCTCTCTCTGTAATGATATCATGAATTTGAAGCAACTTGATCATGAACATGTTGCACAATCTTGGGAGAGAATGAAATTGATGATTAGAAATTGTCCCGCTCATGGCTTGAGTCTTTGGATGATTATACAAATCTTCTACGCTGGTTTGAATTTCGCTTCTAGAAATATCTTGGACTCCGCCTCAGGTGGAACATTCATGGAAATCACATTAGGAGAAGCCATAAAACTCCTAGACAATATCATGAGAAACAACTCTCAGTGGCACACTTAAGGGTCACCTACTAGCAAGAAGGTACACGCTATAGAAGAAATTAACTCATTGAGTGCTAAGATGGATGAGTTAATGAAATTGGTTGCCAGTAAAGGTGCTCCTTTAGATCCTAATGATATGCCCTTGTCTTCCTTGATTGAGAGTAGCAATGCGAGCTTGGTCGTTAATTTTGTTGGTAGGAATAATTTTGGCAACAATAATGCTTTTAGAGGAAACTATGTTCCTAGGACTTTTCCTTGTAATCCCTCTAATATCTTTGGCAACTCCTACAATAATACCCATGGAAATTACAATAAATTACCCTCTGATATCGAGAGTAATATCAAAGAGTTTATCAACTCGCAAAAGATTTTCAATGTGTCCATAGAGGAAAAAGTACTCAAAATTGATGATTTGGCTAGGAGCGTTGATAGAATGTCTATTGATATTGATGCTCTGAAAGTTAGATGTGCTCCTTCCAAGATCAATATGGATGAAAATTTGAAAGCTATGTGTGTTTCCATAAATGAGAGCAAAGAAATAACCGTCCAAATTCGTGCTAGACATGAATGGCTTAAAAGGGTGTGTTCTCATGATAAGAATCACGAAGATCTTAAAGTGTTGGTGTGACTCCCATTGAATCCTTGTTTTCTAGTGTCAAACCTAATGATGATGGGCCTGGATATGAATCCACTTTGGTTGAAAAACTCCCCAATGATTCGGAGTCCATCTATCTTGATGCTAAAAGCATTGAAAGTGGAGTAGAAGATATCAAAACTTTGAGTAGTAATGAAACTACTACTTTGGATTCCAAGGAATTCAATTATGATAGTTGCTCCTTGATTGAATGCATTTCCTTGATGCAATCCATGCTAAACTCTCCACACGCTTATAGCCAAAACAAGGCCTTTACCGATCATATCGTCGATGCTATGATAAAATCTCATGAAGCGAAACTTGAGTTGGAAGTTTCTATTCCTAGAAAGCTTCATGATGAGTGGGAACCTACTATCAAAATCAAAATCAAAAACTATGAATGCAATGCTTTGTGTGATTTGGGTGCTAGTGTTTCCGCGATTCCAAAGTCTTTATGTGATGTTCTAGGCTTTAATGAGATTGATGACTGTTCTCTTAATTTGCATCTCGCGGATTCTACTGTCAAGAAACCCATGGGAAGGATCAATGATGTTCTTATTATTGCAAATAGGAACTATGTACCCATGGATTTCATTGTGCTTGATATTGATTGCAATCCTACATGCCCTATCATTCTTGGTAGACCTTTCCTAAGGACTATTGGTGCTATCATCAATATGAAGGAAGGGAATATTAGATTTCAATTTCCTTTAAATAAGGGCATGGAGCATTTTTCCTAGAAAGAAAATACGATTGCCTTATGAATCCATGATGAGGGCTACTTATGGTTTGAGCATCAAATACGACGTTACATGATTCTATCGCCTTATGCCTAGCTAAGGGCGTTAAACAATAGCGCTTGTTGGGAGCCAACCCAATGAATTTATCTTGTTCTTTCTGTTTTGTTGCATCCACACCATCATAATTCTGTTATGATTGTGTTTTTTTGTTTCTTTTTGTGTTTGAGCCAAGCAAAACCTTTATGACTGGTTTGGTGTGGGGTGTTTGATCCTGCTGGAAAAAGACAGGAACTTTTCGCTCACGACATTATTTTTCATTTTTATTCAGAAAGAGCTTTTGAGTTGATTCTTTTCGCTGCTGGTTGATATGCCTTTTGCCCAGGATTTCGTAATTGTTCAGAATTTTTGAGGTACCAGAAGTATACGAAGTATACATATTGCTACAGACTGGTCTGTTTTTGATAGATTCTATTTGTGTTGTGTTGGTTGCTTGTTTTGATGAAACTATGGATAGTATCGGGGGGGGGGGGGGGGGGGGGTACTAGACATGGAAAAGTGAGAATACAGTAATCTAACACCAATATAAATAGAAATCAAGATTGCTACAGTACCTATAGAGCTGGTAGTTTGTTTCATTGTGCTAATGATATCACGAGTTTCTGTTTAAGTTTGGTGTTGTGAAGTTTTCAAGATTTGGGTGATGTTCTCATGGACAAAAGGATAAAGAGTGGAAAGAGCTCAAGCTTGGGGATGCCCAAGGCATCCCAAGCCAAATTCAAGGACACCAGAAATCCTAAGCTTGGGGATGCCCCGGGAAGGCATCCCCTCTTTTGTCTTCAATCCATCAGTAACATTACTTGGAGCTATATTTTTATTCACCACATGATATGTGTTTTGCTTGGAGTGTCTTGTATCGTAGGAGTCTTTTCTTTTTGTTGTGTCACAATCATCCTTGCTGCACACCTTTTGAGAGAGACATGCACTCATCGTGATTTTGCTAGAATACTCATTGTGCTTCACTTATATCTTTTGAGCTAGACAATTTTGCTCTATGTGCTTCACTTAGATCTTTTAGAGCACGGCGGTGCGTAACTTGGTAGTTGGCTTGTGCTATGAAAGTAGTCTCAAAGGTGATAGGTACCCAAAGAGGATACTATAAAACTTCCATCTTCATGTGCTTTGAGTATAAAGATAAGTTTGATTCCTCTCAATTAGTTATGAACCGTGGATTTGGTAATATTAAGAGTTATGTTAGTAGGGTGTTGTGAATCTAGAAATACTTGTGTTGAAGTTAGTGATTCCCATAACATGCATGTATGGTGAACCGTTATGTTAGCAAGTCGGAGCATAATTGATCTATTGATTGTCATCCTTTGTGTCGCGGTCGGGATCGCGCGATGGTTAACACCTACCAACCCTTCCCCTAGGAGTATGCGTTTAGCACTTTGTTTCGATTACTAATAAAAACTTTCGCAGTAAGTATGTGAGTTCTTCATGACTAATGTGTGTCCATGGTATAGATGCACTTTCACCTTCCACCATTGTTATCCACTCTAGTGCCGCGCAATTTTTGCCGGTGCACAAACCCACCATATGCCTTCCTCAAAACAACCACCATACCTACCTACTATGGCATTTTCATAGCCATTCCGAGATATATTGCCATGCAACTCCCACCGTTCCGTCTCATGACCTGTGCCGTCACTCTCATATTGCCATTGCATGATCGCAAGATAGCTAGCGAGATGTTTCAACGTCATACACCAAGCTAGATCGCTGCACATCCCGGTACACTGCCACAGGCATTTCCTATAGAGTCATCATTGTTCTAAGCTTTGAGCTGTGAGTAAATAAAAGTGTGATGATCATCATTATTAGAGCATTGTCCCATGTGAGGAAATAAAAAAAGTGGCCAAAGTTGCCCACAAAATAAATAAATAAATATCGAAAGAGGCCAAAGATCCCAAACAAAAAAGGGAAAAAGAGAGAAAAAGAGAGAAAAAGAGAGAAGGGACAATGCTACTATCTCTTTCCACACTTGTGCTTCATAATAGCACCATGTTCTTCATGATTGAGAGCCTCTCGTTTTGTCACCACCATATACTAGTGGGAATCTTTATTATAACTTGGCTTGTATATTCCAATGATGGGCTTCCTCAAAATTGCCCTAGGTCTTCGTGAGCAAGCAAGTTGGATGCACACCCACTAGTTCTCCTTTTGAGCTTTCACATACTTATAGCTCTAGTGCATCCTTTGTATGGCAATCCCTACTCATTCACATTGGTATCTATTAATGGGCATCTCCATAGTCCTTTGATACGCCGAGTCTATGTGACCATCTCCTCCTTTTTGTCTCACAACCTCCACCACACTCTATTCCACCATAGTGCTATATCCATGGCTCACTCTCATGTATTGCGTGAGAGTTGAAAAAGGTTTGAGAAAGTAAGAGTGCGAAAACAATTACTTGTCCAATACCGGGGTTGTGCATGATTTAAATTAGTTGTGTGGGGATGATGCAGCATACCCAGACTATATGATTTTGTAGGGATAACTTTCTCTCGCCTTGTTATTTCAAAAGTTCATGATTACCTTGCTAGTTTGCTTGAAGTATTATTGTTTTCATGTCAATAGAAAACTATTGTTTTGAATCTTACGGATCTGAACATTCACGTCACATGAAAGAAGTTACAAAGGACAACCATGCTAGGTAGCATTCCACATCAAAAATTCAGTCTTTATCACTTCCCTACTCGAGGACGAGCATGAGTTAAGCTTGGGGATGCTTGATACGTCTCCAACGTATCTATAATTTTTGATGGTTCCATGCTATTATCTTCTCAAACTTTGGATGTTTTGTATGCCTTTTATATCTTTTTTGGGACTAAATTATTAACTCAGTGCCAAGTGCCAGTTCCTGTTTTTTCCGTGTTTTTACCCTTTTCAGAGGAGGATTTTAAACGGTGTCCAAACGGAATAGAACTTCCGAAAAGATTTTTTCTGGAATAGAAGATACGCAGGGGACGTGAGAACCAAGGCAGAGGCCACCAGGGAAGGCCACAAGCCCGCTAGGCGCGGCCAGGGGGTGGCTAGCAGGCTTGTGGGCCCCCTGTGGCTCGTCTGCCCTACCTCTTCCGCCTATAAATTCCCGAAAAAACCAAAACTGCGCGAGAGATCCACAAAATTACTTTTCCACCGCCGCAAGTTTCTGTCTCCGCAAGATCCCATCTGGGGCATGTTCTGGTGCCCTCCCGGAGGGGGGTTCGGATACGGAGGGCTTCTTCATCAACACCATGGCCTCTCCAATGATGCGTGAGTAGTTCACCATAGACCCTCGGGTCCATAGCAAGTAGCTAGATGGCTTCTTCTCTCTCTTGGATCTTCAATACAAAGTTCTCCATGATCTTCATGGAGATCTATCCGATGTAATATTCTTTGCGGTGTGTTTGTCGAGATCCGATGAATTGTGGATTTATGATCAGATTATCTATGAATCTTATTTGAGTTTCTTCTGATCAATTATATGCATGATTTCATATCCTTTTTATTCTCTTCGAGTTGTGGGTTTTGTTTGGCCAACTTGATCTATGATTACTGCAATGGGAGAAGTGTTTGATTTTGGGTTCATACCATGCGGTGACCTCACCAAGTGACAGAAGGGGTAGCGAGGCATGCATCATGTTGTTGCCATCAAGGGTAAAAAGATGGGGTTTACATCATTGGTTTGAGTTTATCCCTCTACACCATGTCATCTTGCTTAAGGCGTTACTCTATTCGTCATGAACTCAATACACTAGATGCATGCTGGATAGCGGCCGATGTGTGGAGTAATAGTAGTAGATGCAGAAAGTATCGGTCTACTTGTCTCGGACGTGATGCCTATATGTATGATCATTGCCTTAGATATCTTCATGACTTTGCGTGGTTCTATAAATTGCTCGACAGTAATTTGTTCACCCACCGTAATATTTGCTATTTTGAGTGAAGCCTGTAGTGAACATTATGGCCTCCGGGTCTACGTCACATCATATTTTCAGCCTTACATTTTCACTTCGTTGCACTTTCCGCCTTCAGATCTCACTTTGCAATCAATCTTGAAGGGATTGACAACCCCTTTATACCGTTGGGTGCAAGCTTGTTTCTGTTTGCGCAGGTACTCTGGACACTTGGCTTGATTCTCCTACTGGATTGATACCTTGGTTCTCAAAACTGAGGGAAATACTTACTGCTTCTGTGCTACATCACCCTTTCCTCTTCAAGGGAAAATCCAACGCAAGCTCAAGAGGCCGCAGCCCCCATCCCTAACGCTGAGCATAGGGCTTCCACTAGGCGTGGGATGGAGCCCTTCCTCGTCCTCGGGGGGGGGGGGGCTGGGCATATACAACCTCAGCTCGTTATTACGTGAGAGTGTCATGGTGGGGGTGTATATGGCAGGTCCCGATGACATTTTGGCCTCACGAGTGTCCCTACCCCCGAGGCATTAGGCACCTGATTCCGGAAATCATTCGTGGACTGTGTTGACTATCACCGTCTTCCCCCCAGCGCGGAGCATAGGGCTACCACTAGGCGTGGGGTGGACCCCTTTTGCGTCCTCGGGGGGCCCTGGGCGTATACAGCCTCGGCTCGTTATTACGTGAGACTGTCACGGGATGAAGTAGGTTCCAGAAGGACCGAAGGCGATGCAGATTTGTCGTGGGTTGATGAAGGTCTCGTGCGCTCGTTCTCCTGAGACCGGTTGAGGGATTTTCTATTGCTCTACGTCGGCAGGATCCAGTCCCGCACATTTCCCTGCGACCGTGAGGCGCCTCACGGGGCAAGGCCCTAACACGGGGGCCAAGTAGCTTTGTGACCAGAAAGGCTCCTGAGGCGCGATGCTCAGAAGCCCCTTTAACATTCGAGCGGCTCTGCATCGCTAAGTTTAGTGCTGCACATTTCTGAACCGCCATTGCGTGGGACCGATTGAACGAATGTAGCTACGGGGTCAAGCCCTGCCACCCCTGATAACGATCGAATGTCCGTGGACGATATCAAGGGTGGCAGGTGGCCTTATGACCGGTGATACGTCTCCGTCGTATCTACTTTTCCGAATTCTTTTG
The DNA here is from genome assembly GCF_904849725.1 of Hordeum vulgare subsp. vulgare. Taxonomy (NCBI): domain Eukaryota; kingdom Viridiplantae; phylum Streptophyta; class Magnoliopsida; order Poales; family Poaceae; genus Hordeum; species Hordeum vulgare. The sequence continues at coordinate 281,294,974 of NC_058524.1, read as the reverse complement.
CCCTTGTTTTGGACTCTAATTCGCATGATTTGAATGGAACTAACCCGGACTAACGTTGTTTTCAGCAGAATTGCCATGGTGTTGTTTTTGTGCAGAAATAAAAGTTCTCGGAATGTCCTGAAAATTTACGGAGAATTTTTCTGGAATAAAAGAAAAATACCTGCGCAAAGATCCACCGGAGGGGGCGTGCTAGTGGGCCACAAGCCCACAGGCCGCGACCATCCCCTAGGCCGTGTCGTGAGGGCTTGTGGGGCCCACGTGGCACCACCACCTCCAAACTGAGCTCTATATCTTCCGTCTCGCCCGGAAAAAAAAATCAGGGAGAAGGTTTCATCGCGTTTTACGATACGGAGGCGCCGCCACCTCCTGTTCTTCATCTAGAGGGTAGATCTAGAGTCCGTTCGGGGCTCCGGAGAGGGGAAATCGTCGCCATCGTCACCATCAACCTTCCTCCATCGAAAATTCCATGATGCTCTTCACCGTTCATGAGTAATCTCATCATAGGCTTGCTGGACGGTGATGAGTTGGATGAGACTATCAGGTAATCGAGTTAGTTTTGATGGGGATTGATCCCCAATATCCACTATGTTCTAGATTGATGTTGCTACTACTTGGCTATGCTTAATCCTTGTCACTAGGTCCCGAGTGCCATGATTTCAGATCTAAACCTATTATGTTGTCGCCAATATGTGTGTGTTTTAGATCCTATCTTGCAAGTTACAGTCACCTACTATGTGTTATGACCCGGCAACCCCGGAGTGACAATAGCCGGAACCACTCCCGGAGATGACCATAGTATGAGGAGTTCATGTATTCACCACGTGTTAATGCGTTGGTCCGGTTCTTTATTAAAAGGAGAACCTTAATATCCCATAGTTTCAATTAGGACCCCGCTGCCATGGGAGGGATGGACAACAGATGTCATTCAAGTTCTTTTCCCTAAGCACGTATGACTACATATGGAATACATGCCTACATTAGATTGACGAACGGGAGCTAGTTACTTATCTCTCCGTGTTATACCTGTTACATGATGAATCACATCTGTCATACTCATCCATCACCGATCCACTGCCTACGAGTCTTTTACTACTGGTCCTTGCTACGTTACTTTGTCCATGCTTGTCCCTTGCTACAAAAGGGACTGGGCCACTTTGCTGTTGCTGTTACTCTGTTGCTACTGTTGTTACTCTGCTGCTACTGTTGTTCCTTGCTACTTTGCTGTTACTTGTTGCAAGAATTTTTCGACATCGTTGCCGGGGAAGAATAGTTCCCCGTCTAAGTGCAACTTACTGGCACCATTGATACAACAGTTAGGAATAGTCTGCCGTTAACAGATCTGTTTCTAACACCGTTGCTATCACACTACTTTGCTACTGATACTTTGCTTGCAGACACTAATCTTTCAGGTGTGGTTGCATATGACAAACTCAGCTGCTAATACTTGAGAATATTCTTTCGTTTCCCCTTGAGGCGAATCAACAAATTTGGGTCGAATACTCTACCCTCGAAAACTGTTGCGATCCCCTACAATTGTGGGTTCTTGATTGTGGCCCTGGGGAGCCGTGAGGCCTCCCCAGGTCCCGTGATGGGGCGTCGTGCACCGGCCGGAGCCATCGAGCGGGGGGGGGGGGGGAGGGGGGGGGGGTAGATCGCCCAAAGATGCAAGTAAGGCAAGATGACAGGTCGCTGAATGGAGGCAGCAAAAGTTATGGAAGCTTGCGCAAATGATATGACGGGAAGAGACATGCCCTGTATATTTGAAGTTCCTATGATCAGCAGACGCTTCCTAATACAATAAACCCAAAAAATTACCTCGAATGGCTTCTTTGTGCCTAAGGAGCACCTCGCAAGGCCTGGCCCTCGGCGCCCACACCTGCATCGTGGTTGTCGTGGGTGGCCCGTGCCACTTGTGTCTCGTCGCTGCATCTCACGCATCCTCCTGAGGCCTGGGGTTCTGCCCTTCGTTGTTCCTCCGCGGGGGAGGCGGCTGACATCATCCCCCGTGGCCTCGGAGCGCCTCCCTGCCCGTGCCTCCTCGGCCCGGCTCAAGGAGGGGCCCCACAACGTTCCTCACTCCTTAGGAACATAGGCGCCGGGGGGGGGGGGCTTGACACTCTTCCTCGTCAGGAGGGTCAGGTGATGCCGCATACTCCTATACGTACGACTCCATGTAGGTGCTCGATCGTCCTCCGAAGCCGTTCAGTAGCACGACGGTGGAGGTCCCTCTCGGCGGTGGAGGGGGACCCCCCCGGTCGTGCTGCTCGAAGATATTCCTGTGATAAGCCTCCATGCGAAGTTTCTTGTTCCTGTTGCTGCCGTTGGTTGGTCCCGGCGCCGCTCGGTGCCGACTCCCCCCTTCATGGCCCGACGTGTCTCCGTTGTCGTAGTTTGCCCGTGCCGACGCCTCCGCCTTGTGTTGGCTGTGCCGGAGGGAGCGCTCCTGTCTGGCCGCTCTAGACTATCGGGAGCCGACCTGGTCTTGGGGATGCGCACCGGTGTGTGCATCGATCATCCAGCCATTCTCTTCGCGCCCCTGGTGGTTGTCGGCTGATGCGCCTCGGGCCGGCCGCCGGAACCTGCAGGAGGAGGATGGCTGCATGAGGTGCGTCTCTCTCGGACCCGCCCAGCGTAGGGCGGGCCCCATTGCTTGCATCCTAGGGGCCCGGCATGTGGTGCGAGCCCCCGGCGCCTGACGCCTGCGGCCTTGAAGAAGAGCGGGGTTGGATGGCCTTCTAGGCAATGGCGATCAGCTCCATGATGTGGTCCGCCCAGGCGTCGAAGCCCCCTTGTTTTGGTCATTGGTGGAGCATCTCACTCGCCATATACAATGCTTCGTGCGCGTCGTGGTCCCCCAAGTTGATGTGGCACATCGTGGGTGCCGGGGGCGCCGCCCAGCCGCCGTGCGCCTGGGTGGCGTGGGTGGTCGCGACGGTGGAGACGATGTTGACGATGTGGTACGAGCCGCCTGGTACCATAACATCGGCATGCGTGCTTCCGGCCACTACGATGTGGCGGTTGGAGGCCAGCTCGATGAGGCTCGAAGAAGCTGGTTGGGCACCCGCCATCGGAGTAGCAGGCCTAGGGAAGATGAAGCTCGGAGAAGACGTTAACACGCCCCCTACGTGGCACGCCAAATGTCAGATTCTGGGCTCCGCAAAACCCTAAATATTCTAAATCAGGGGCGTGTATGAAGATCTCTCACGTCCAAACCTCGCCTAGCACGCTACTCGAATGGAACGACGAAGAACTCACTCGATGGTGAGGGAAACAGAGAACACAATAGTTTACCCAGGTTCGGGCTGCTGCGGAGATTAAAACCCTACTCCTACTTTGGTGGATTGCCTGTCGTGGGGGGCTGGTGGATGAACTAGTACAGTGTTCTTCGGCCTCCTGAGGGTAGGTGGCCTTAGTGGTGTGAAGATGGGTGAATGAATGGTTCAGATCGGATCGAATCTCCCTCTACGAAGCAACCTATCCTCTATATATAGTGGCGGCTCCGGTCCTCTTCGCTTATCGTTTCAGCGGGAAGGGATCCCACAACGGCCAATTTTGAAGGGGACAGGGGAACATGGTTCCCCTGTCCAAAAGTGGTCTTCGCCTGCAAAGTAGCTGCTAGCGCTATATGGGCTGGTTCAGGGATGATGTTCGACCTGCCGGAGGGCGGCCATGGTCTTGTTGCACCAGAATGGAAACCTTTAGAAGATGCCTTGGGAACCTGCGTTCGTCCTGGCCCCCTTTGCACCAAAGGGGAAACTGCTCTGTCCTGCTGTTTCTTGCTCGCGTGTCCTTCCCTTGCATCATCCTTGACTCGTGAGGCCGGGCCTCGCCTCGTAATATCTGCCGCTCCGAAGGGGTCCTGAGGAGGCTTGGCCCCTCGCGGAGGCCTTGTCTTGGGTGGTGTAGGGCCCGTTGGTTTTCGGTCGATGATGTGGTCCAGCCCTGGGCTGCACGCAGGCAGGTCTAGGGTACCCCCTTTCCCAGAACGTTGACAAAAATGACAACTACAACCACAATTGAATTAAGAGCAGCCTCACAAGAAGAATTGAACGGGGTTGTTGGCAAACCAACAACGAATAGAAGAAGCTTGGTGTGGGCTTATGGAAACCATTTCAAAATAATGAGGTGACAACGAGCCACTAAGAGAAACAAAGACTGATTGAGAGCAACTTGATATGAAAACTTCTTACACCAAGAGGAAACATTGAAACTTGGATCAACGATAATCACCATAATAGCAACAATCTTTAGGAAAAATCTTATGGTGAATTCTAAACCAAGATAGCTCAATGAAGATACCATGGGTTGAAAATATCTCATGATCATAGAATCGGTGGGTTTAAATAACTCATACTTGAAATAAAATTTTCTTTGAGACTCCTCCACTAACAAGAATGCTATAACACCACCTAAAGGATAAAGGAAAAGAAAATATGGAGCAGTTGGGAAAGAATTGATATCGTGAACCACTCCGGAAGAAGAATTGAAATCACTTTGAAACAAGAATAAGAATTATGTTATGCTTATCCTTCATCAAGTTAAATTGATGACAAGAAACAGATTTTGCATACCACTTATTCTTCTTGAAAGGATTGAGGAGAGATATGAGCACAAACTTGAAGAGGTCTTGACGCGGATATGATATGGAACAGAAGATAGCGGAAGCAACACTGGAAACGAAGGCACTAGGATGATAATATAATCACTGAAGAAAAGGGGTGGGAGGGCGGGGAAAAGAAAGAAATGAGAGATTGATCTTGCGAATCTTGAAAATGATAGAATTGACTTGAAAAGAAGCACTCCGGTTGGAAAAGAATTGACATGACTAATCCGTTTGAAAAGAATTGAAAAAGGCAATTGATTGAGCAAAAGGATTTGCACTCCCATAAACATATGAGAACACCTCTCGAAAAGATATGAAATCACCATTTGACATCGGGGAACTCGAATTACCATACTCTAACAAAACAATGCATGATGCTTACAACACAAGCCGAAACAAATTCATGGCAGAGATTTCGTCCAATATTTTCGTGCATAGGATCGCACGGGCTCTATCCTACAGTAGCCATCATCTACAAGGCGGTGCACACGACATATGGAGTGTCCCCGAGTTGTAGCAAGCTACAAGGACTCTTTAAGATAGAACAAGAACCGTTGTAAGACGACCATGAACAAACGAATCCACTAGATGTTGAACCCCAACCTCACATCATGCATTTTTTGTAAGATTGTCCCATAAGTAACTACTTGAATTCCCACCTAAGAACTCCCAAAATTTCTGGTCATGCAATCGGGTCCACGGATACAAGTAGTAAAATATCACTCAACTCATATAATAACCCGTCCAGTGTATTACATCCGTCAAAACATAACCAGAATCTCGGGACCCCATCTATCTCATATCCTCTTAATCACAACGATACTAAGTATGGCGATACATCCGGATCTATCTCCACCAGTATTGGGGAAGCCAGACTCCTCTCGCCACTACTAGTATTGAAGGAATTTCGAACATCCTTCCTCTTGAGATACTAAGTAATCTGAATGATAACTTTGTGATCAAGAATCCCGTGGAACTCAACTCCCCGGAAGAAATCAAGTCAAACAGGAGGCACCAAGAGAGAACTCCGTCATATCGACATCATATAGATTTCAAAAATATGCGCATGATCCTAATTTTTTTTGAGTGAGAAGAGGAGTAGAATTAAAATTATTACGTCAAGATTCCTCACCAGCCCATAGATGAGGATAAAAAAGAATACTAGTCTTCGATACATAACTAGACTCAAAGCAAATTTTACTAGACTCGACTCGGCCAAGTTCGATCAATCAAGGGGGCTCCTAGGTCGGTACTCCTCTGATACCAACTTGTAACACCCAAGATGCGGTCCTATCCTTATTTTGGCGCGAGGCCTCGATAGGTATTGCAACGCATCTCATCACTTTGCTAGAATGCATATCATAACAAGTACATGTACTGAAAAGATGAGTATAAGAAGTTGGCTTACACTCACCACTAGCTACATCAGAGTCACATCAGTACGATACATACAATCATCATGAAGAAGAGAAGGGTCCATCTATGGACGAAAACAAATGATAAAAGTATGACGTCCATCCTTTCTTTCCCAGGCTGCCGGCCTGGAACCCATCCTAGAACAACAATGAAGAAGAAGAAACTCCAAATGATCAATCATCGCGCTCACGTCTTAATATCCTTTACCTATACCTGCAACTGGTGTTGTAGTAATCTGTGAGCCATGGGGGACTCAGTAATCTCATTTCCAAAGTTATCAAGACTAGCAAAGCTTAACGGGTGAGGTATGGTTAAGTGGTGAGGCTACAACAAGCGACTAAGCATTTATTTGAGGTGTCTAACTTACGAGTACAAGTATAAAAGAGGGGGAAGATCTACGCATAGCAGACGTGAGCTACTGATGATCAAATGAATGATCCTAAACACCTACTTACGTCAGACATAACCCCACCATGTCCTCGATCGGAAAAGGAGCTCATGAAAGAGACAGTCACGGTTACGCACTCTGTTGTCAAGTTTTAGTTAAGCTCACTTCAAGTTATCTAGAACCGGATGTTAAACAAAGTTTCCACGTTGCCACATAACCGCGGGCATGGCTTTCTGAAAGATTTAACCCTGCAGGGGGTGCTCCAACTAGTCCATCACAAACTACCACACGCTGCGACGGAATGACCTCGATCAGGGAAACCCGTGATCTCCTCGGGTTCCTATTGGAAAACCTCAACCTCGAGATAACCCAAAGCATCCTCAGAATCCCTCGCACAAGACGCTCGAGAAAGGTAAAACAAGTCTAGCAAGGCCGCCCGACGTGTCGACATCCTGATAGGAGCCGCGTACCACGTTCATAGGACATGAAGGATTGCCCAAACTTCCGGTAGGCCAATCACAGACTTGCCCCTGGTAGCCACCGGTGGTTGACACGTTGGACCAACACTCATGCGGAGCACTGGCCTAGGGGGTTGATTAATTATCCACGGGGTCCGAAAAGTCCCTATGCAATTTTATTAGGTTATTAGGGAAATTTAGTACCAAAGTTGGGCCTTGCCAGACGAGCTTTATCCCAAAACGAGAATCTACGGGGTCCCCATAACAACCCCAAGCATGTTAGGAGCGCTCATTTATGGAACATAACATTAGGCTAGAAAGCCGAGCCTTCCACCTTTACCAAATATATAGGTGCATTAAATTAAGTAGCATTAATATGGTGATATAACAAGGAACCCATGTTATCACATCGAAGCAACTGCACCTACAACTAGCAACACTAACACATGGTAAAGCAAGTGGTAACATAGCCAATCAGTGGTTTGCTATGTTGTGATCGGGTTGAAGGTTTTCATGGCAATGTAGGGAGGCTATTATTTAATAGGTAGTAGGCGGCGAGACATAACGATAGAAACAAAACAACTAGCATGGCAATGATAGTAATGATATCTGGGGAAATGATCATCTTGCCTGAGATCCCGTTGGGAAGAAGAACGACTCCGTGAAGCACACAAACTGACGTAGTCGAACGGATCCTCACTTTCGGACACGCTGCGGAACTCTATCGAGACGAAGCAAATCGAAAACAAGAATCAACACAGAATATTCACCACGGCACATACACGAAATAATGCTCAACACATATGACGCATGAATGCAATATGTTTGCAATGACAGCCACAAACATTTCAAACATACAAGCACCAAGATAATATGAACATACACGAGATTCTAAGCAAGTTTCATATAGGACACGATCAAAACGGAGCAACGGTTCAACAAATTCAAGCGAAACAAGAAATAACGACAATCTTCCCTAAACAGCAATATGGCATTTTCTACACCCTAAAACAACAAGCTAAATAGTTCTAAAATGCTCAAACAAGACATGAGGTAGTAGTGGTCAAGATGCACGACAACATCCTGCTAATAACATCTAGCATGGCAGCATGGATCACTAGGGAAAGAACTCACAAAATGGAATCTCGCACACAGTTTCAGACTTAGTGAAAATAACACTGTTGACAGTGCAGTATTCAACCACAAGGCATATTGGCCATGGCAAAACTATATGCTACGGGGCACCGAATGGCATGAAACTCTACAACATGCTAGATAATCTTATGCACTATAAATAACTCTATTGCACCAACTCCAAAGGAGCTTTAGATCACTAGAAAATACAATGGAAAACGCAACAAAATATTACAGAACTCGGACTTAGAAATATTTTAGCATCCCCAAACCAACACTGTTTTCTAGCATGTTGACAACAAGCAAACAACACCTAAACATGGATTTCTATAGATTTCAAAATTACCAGGTGATAACATGCATGTCTAAGGCATATCTCTAGTTTCCAAGTAAATCATATCACACACGGAATAAATCCAACAAAATAAACAAAAGGGTATCATGGCAAAAATATCATGCACGCTAACTTACTCGAAAGGAAAAACTAAATGCATAGTTAAATTCTACCAATTTTTCTACCCCGAAAACATATATAATATATGTGGCTGAAAAATAAAACTAACCCCACACATATATGCGAGAATAAGTCCTAAACACGACATATCAAACTATTGATGACACCCACATGAAAACAACGAGACATCTATTCTAAAATACATGGAAAGTGGGTTACAAACGACATGAACTTTTACCTATAGGGTTTGAGCAAATCGGATGCATGCATATATATCTACGGAATAATTAAACTAATGGGTCAACATGTAAAACTAGGCAAAGAGTAGGCTAAACAGCTTCAATCATGCATGGAAGTTGGAAAATATTAATACACGAGAAACTCTACACAAGTTACATATATAACTCATTCCGATCTGACGCACGGAATAGAAATTACGGACGTTTGAAGAATCTGCGCATTTTCCGAAATAAAATAAATTTAAAAAACCTAAACAAATCTAATGGACAGGATCTATCTATTGGGCCGAAATAGATAGGGCGCAGTAATACTAAAGGATGCCCACGACAAAAATTAGAGGGCTCGGAGGCTCACCTTCGTGCCTTTTGGGCTGGCTGGAGGAGAGGCTGATGTGGGCCGAGGGAGGCAGCACTAGATCTGGGTCGAGGGGCTGGAAGCTGCCTCGGCCTCGCAGGGAGGCCGGCTGGGCCATGCAGGGAGCCACGCGCGGTCAACGCGCCAGGCGGGCGCTCGCCTTGTCTCCGATCTTGATCGGGACGCACGCAGTGGCGGTTGGCTTCACGGGCTCCGGCTGCAGGGACCGGCGGCTGAAGGTGACGGGTGGCGGGAGGGATCGGCCAACGACGATGGAGGAGCTTGGCTAGAGGCGGGCCGGCTACAAGGAAACACGACGGCGACGGTAAGCGGCCGACTTCGGGTCGGATCTGGGCGAGCTTTGGCCGACTGCCGGCGGTGGTGGGCAGTGCTCCGGTCGACGGGATGCGGGGGCTTGCTGGTTGCACAGCGTGGCTCCGAGAAACCTGTGTGGGCAGCGGCTCGCGGCTGGGATGCATCACGCGATGGAGATCGGCTGCCTGTGGTCGCCTGGACGTGTCCAGTTTGAACGTGGACATGTGCGGTAGGTTGGGATTTTGGGCGAATCTGGGCCTTTGGATGGAAATCCAATGGTCCAGATCTGATCTAAGATTGGATTTCGGGGAGAGAGGAGGTGGAGCTAGCAGGTGGGGTTTTTCTAGGGGTTGGCTGCAAAAATGGCTAGGGGAAACCCTGGTGGAGTGAGAGAGCTCCACCATGGGGTGGTTCTTATATAGGGTTGGGCTATGGTGGGGTGGACCTCGTCCGTCCGATCGTGATCCGACGACCACGAACGGAGGAAGTGGCTAGATGGTTCCAATGGACTGTGTAGTTGGGCTATGTAGGGATGAGAGGGAAATGGTGCAGCCTGTCGCAAAGTTTTAAAAACGGTGAATATCCGACAATTAAACCGGCTATAGTGCGTCTATACAATAAACGGTACATGTATCAAATGAGCTTCGATTGCAACGAAAATTGATAGGCGACCTACCTGCATAAAAATAAGACCGCACACCAAGTTTCAACCCAACCAGAGAAAGTTTTATACACACTTTTAAAAATAGTATTTTAACGATGCCGCGGGCGCGTGCGAGTGTGGTTGGACTCACGGTCAACGACGAACACGGATAGAACCGACAAATAAAAATGAATGCAAGTTTTGAAAACTATCGGCAACGGAGTGCCGATGCAATGCGAATCATGCGAATGATGCGATGATGAATGCGGCAACCAAACGAATTACACGACGAGAACGGAATAAAAGGGGAAATTTCTGGAGCGTCGGTATCAGGCTGTCACGGGTAGACCCCGAGACTAACGCTGCTGTCGGCTACGACTACCCTCCTAACGACAAGCCCTTTTGCTGCAGAGCAACAAGGCAAGCAAACCCCCTTGATCATTCCTCGATTGCCCATTTCTTTCTCCCTCATGCTTGCATTAGAATTTTGCTACTGTTGTGGTTAGCTCCTATATCTGATGCATATCCTAATTTTGATGAACTGCTTCCTTCCAGTACGACACTTTAAACTGCTTAGTATAAGTGGCTCAGTCATCCCCTTTGCCCCCTTAGTCCAGTTGCCCCGCTTTCTCAGCAAGTCTCGACCCCTGATCGATGAGCCAAGACCCGACACAACACTCACTTAGTTGTACGACGCTGCAGAGCTACTATCAGGTACCGAGGATGACAGCTCGGGAAGTAATCTTGATGCTATCTCTATAGTGCAGCTAGTTGGTCGTGGTTATCAAGGGTGATTCCTCCTTCACGACTCCGGACGATGACTCTTTCGTGCAACCCTTGAAGTGTGATACCCTCGAGGGTGATCCCTCTAAGTCCACCTTGACAGTTACATCGTTCGGAATCCAACAAGGGTGATACCTCGGATCCCCCTGATGTTATAACCACACAGTTACTTGACCGTGTTACTAGGAACATTGGTGAATAAATGTTAGGCGGGTGCATTCTTGCGTGGATGTGTCGATGAGATAATAAATATGTTAAGGATTTGGGTATTTGATATGGGTTGGTCGGAGACCTTATTTAGCACTAACCGTCTACGTGGGAGGAGTTATGGGTACTCGACGTCGTGGTATCAGCCAAACCTCTTCAGACGTTAGCAATGGAGTGGCCTGCACCTGAGTGGTCCGAATAGGCATCGCGCTTGTAATAAGGGGTGCTAAGACTGGCCTTGGCAGCCCTCCCATCGTGCAGGAGTGCAAAGGGTGATGGGCCCATGACCCCTGCCTGCTTAGGATTTAGACCGGCGGGCTAGCCTCTGTGTTGAGTCTAGGTGGGGCTACGACGTGTCGATGTTCCGAGGCCGGGCATGACCCATGAAATTGTGTCCGACCATAGTTTATTGAGCATGACGGGGAATATATTGTGTACCCCTGTAGGGAAGAACTTATCTATTCGAATAGTCGTGTCTACAGTTACAGGACGACTTGGAGTTGTGCCCCGATCTTATACAACTACAACGGTTAATTAACTGAATGTTTGCTCCAGGATTGCTTCCAAGCAGAGAGTCGAGGAAGGATCTCTGGGCGTGTCTTTAATTAATATTGCCACAATAATATGACTATTAATTGTGATACTTGTTCTACTCTCGTCTATTGCTGCAAGACCCCTAAAGATGCTAGTCTTGTATACGACTAGGCCTTTTATCTCTTTCTCGCATTGCTGCACTCAGTCCACATAAATCCCTTCCTTTGATAATGATGCATACTTAGCATAGTTCTGATGTCAGTCTTGCGAGTACTTTGGATGAGTACTCACCGTTTCTTTGCTCCCCCTTTTCCCCTTGATCCGTTGCCGCGACCAGATGATGGAGTCGAGGACATGGCATATCGCGCCGATGATGCCTGCTACCCCGACGGTGCCTACTAGGATGTGGAGGCCGCTGAAGACCAGGAGTAGTTAGGAGGCTCCCAGGCACGAGGCCTCGCCTCGTTCGATCGTTGTATCTCTGCGCTAGCCTTCTCTAAGGCATCTAAGGTTTAATGTCTATACTCAGATATTTGTTGCTTTCGCTGACTCACGTGTTTATCGAGCTTCTGTATTCTATCCCTCGAGGCCCCTGGCTTGTAATATGAAGCTTGTATGTTTTATTTGTGTCTAGAGTTGTGTTGTTATATCTACCCGTGAGTCCTTGAGCTTGGTCGTACGCATTTGCGTGTATGATTAGCGTACGATCAAATCTATGGTGTCACAAGTTGGTATAAGAGCCACACTGCATGTAGGGAGCCCCCTTTCCAACTCCTTGGCCGAAGTTGAGTCTAGTACTTGAAAAACTTACTAACTTTGATGTTGTGGCTTACGGGCCCACATCTCAATCTGGTGGTATTAGTATCTTTTACTCCTTTTCTATACTCTGGATTCTCATCTCTCTTATCTTTCGGGTTAAATATTTTGCTAACTCTAACTCTACGTTCTCATAAATAATTCCTCCCGGAGATCCTCATATTCCAGGTGATGGCTTGACTCATCGGAACACTTCGAGGACACTCTTTGATGTTCTCTCGAGAGTTTGTGCCCATCACCTTTTGTGATTCCCTTCTTCCGTCAATTCCTATGGATGACTGCATACAAAGGTCGTTCATACTTACTCTTCCAATTGCTGTTGTTACTACAAGGTACATCGAATTATCCCACTCGGGATTCGTTCGTCCTCAGTTGTCATGGGTTTCGTAAGTCCTTTGAATTACTATTCGATCTTCCGAAATCCTCAGTGGCCTATTGTTCATGACCTTTCTCACCTGCTTGTGTTATGGTTAAATCCATATGTCTAGCAGCATTCAGTAAAATCCTTTGTGATTTTACTTTGATCTTATTGGTTCAACCTTTGTGTGGATGCACACAGTCTTGAGTTGATTCTCATAAATTATCTTTTCAGCTCAGAGGACTTTTCGAACATGATCTGGTTCTCGACAAATCAACTTTGATTGATTGTCCTTCTAAGTCCATTCAACTTACTCGTATTTGATCAGAGCATCTGAATCTGATACATCAACCTGGAAATCATAAATTCTTTTGGTATTTAAGTATCGATATTTTCCAGATGTTCTAAAATCCGATGCCTTGCATTCTATCTTCCTCTGATTGAGTACCTATACTCACATCAGGTTCCTTGTGGACTGTCAGAACCATTGTTGGGTTATTATCCGATGACATCCTTTAAATTCGAAAATTCTTGAGGTATTCTTCCGCTGATACAGGATGTCATTGGTAAACTGTGTCTTCTCCCTCTGATAAGTTGTATCCTATGATTTTGTCGGCCATGCTCAATTGTCAAGCATGTGTTGATTACACTTGAAGTTTGTGGTATATGTTCCTAAGATGCCCCGATGGGTTGAATCTATGCCTTCCTAAATCTGTGTGATCCCAAGAGTTTTCATGAGTCTTATTCTTGTGGTGTTTTGCCAGATATTCTTTCAAAGCTACAACCTCATCAAAGGCGAGGAGTAAATGGCAGGTGATGCATTGATGACGTGGGATTCGACCTTGAACTTTGTGTTCATACCCATAGAAAGGATGTTGATCCTATCGTAGAAATTCTCGTATCAATAATCATTAATTCAATGATTTAATCTTGTATCAGTGACTTGGTACTTTGCAACCGTGGTTCCGACCATGATTGTTCTTCTTTGATCCCATATGTAGATAAGTTAAAGTGTGTGTCTTCCGCAGATCAATACATTAGTCTAACCTCTTCTCTGATCTACCTCTGAGTACTGTCCCTGGTATCCCAAAAATATCATGGACTATATAACTTCTTATGAGGTCCTCATCAACTATGAAATTTCACTGATTCCAGTTTTCCTCATGTTTTGAGTCGTTGGACACGAAAGTACACCGATAACTGAATCGAGTATGCATATCGATTTGACAACTCTTAGTAGCCTTCCTTGTTTACGAGTTTGTACATGGTCTTGTCACTCCAAGATGTTAAGCTACATCATGATTGTCATGCTAAAACTTGACCATCCTATCTATGTACTTGATGACGAGTTGATGGATATACTTCTCTCCCTCCTTGGTTACCCCGAGTGGAAGATTGAGATGTAGTTAGCAGCAGATTTTGCTTACACGAGGACTGTAAGGTTTACCGAACCAGGAGGACTCCGAGGATCAACAAGTAGGTGTTTGCTGCTCTGGCGCTAGCAAAAGACGTGGACCTCCACACACAACAAATAACTTTTCTCCCAACAAGTTCAAAGAGGTTGTCAATCTCTCCGGCCTCGTAATTTGCAACGTATCAAAACACAAGCGGGAATAGCAATAGTGATTGCAATGGAAAAGTAAAGAAAATCAGTAAATGATGGAGGTGTAAACAATGGTGGTAATATGGAACAGAGTCCCATGATGTTCACTAGTGATTTCTCTCCCCCAAAATACGATAAACAACTATGTTGGGTAAACAAATTACATCTAGGCAATTGGCAAAATTATAAATGCACCGAAATGCTAATCATGCTACAAGAAAGTTAGAGGCTCAAAATTAATGGCCAATACGCCAAGACAAGTAGACCGTTTATCCATCAACATCTAATATCTAATCATCCACCATGATATATCTATCCATAACATCTCGCTGGTATTAAGTTGCGAGCCCCACCCAAAGTGTAAACTCAAAGCAACGGACAATTGCATTAACGAACTTTTCGTAAGGTAAACAATCCTTGCAACCGTGGTCACAAGCACCGTTGTTTTCTCCCTGGTGGCAACAGCACATCCCCTAGTCTCATGTTTCTGTCACTCAAGCTAGACATCAGGGGGAATGAACCCACAATCATGCATAACGCTCCCTCTTGGAGTTACAATCTACTACTCGGCCAAAGCAATAAAAAGAAACAGAGAACATGCATGAATTACTCAAGAACATAATATAAAAGGAGAACCAAATATATAACTCATCACAATTTGAACATAATCTCATAATCCATCAGATCCCAACAAACTCAACCTAGCAACAACAAGTAAATTGCATAGATGCCTTGATCATGTAATGTAGCTCACAATGGCTAAGCTAAGCAGGTAAATTGCATAGATGCCTTGGAGAGAAGACATCACATAGCTACTGGTCATGGACTCATGGTCCAAGGAGGACTACTCACGGCATGTCCGGGAAGCATCCATGGTGGTGGAGAAGCTCCCGGAGGTCAATCCTCCCTCCGGCAGGGTGTTAGGAAGAGGTCTTCTGGCGCTCCCGATCTCGGAAGCGCTGCAGCGGCGGAACGGTGGAGAAATTCGCGATTCTGGATATATCTTTAGGGTTTTCCACACGAGGGGTAAATATAGGCCAAACGAGGGCGCTAGGGGGTGGACCCTCCACCCAGGCGGCCTGGTGGCACGACTAGGAGGGGGGCCGTGCAGGGTGGCCGCCTGTGCAGTTCCTGGCTCCCCTGTGGCCCACCTTGATGCTTCGTGAAGCTTCTGTCACGCTGATTTTGATAAATTTTTCTCGGGATTTTTGGGGCATTGAAAATTGGGGTAAAGTCCCTGCAATTAAAAGACATCAGCAGACAAAAACTGGCAATGGGTGCACTGAGTTATTAGGTTAGTCCAAATATGTGTAAAAAGTATAAAAGTGTAGCAAAACATATAACATTGTCACCCAAAAGAGCATGGAACAAACAGAAATTATAGATACGTTTGGGACGTATCAACATCCCCAAGCTTAATTCCTGCTCGTCCTCGACTAGGTAAATGACAACACAAATAATTTATGTGGTGACATGCTAACACACATATAAGAACTTCAAAGTAAATCAAGTAAGATATGCAATTCAAGTCAAGACAATAACAAGCAAGAGTCTATATTTAGTATTGAAATTAGCAAAGTAAGAACATAAAGGTGCAAGAGCTCTCGCTGTACGTGACTCAAATGTCTCCAAATGGTGTTTGCGTGTAAGAAGTGGGAGATGGGTTTAGAGCATAAAAATATTATATAGTTTAATTGAGAACTCAATCTACTAAAACTTCACACTTTCTCTCCTTCGGAATCTTATTTTGACTCATCCCCAGACCACCAGTCAGGCACAAGTCAAAATTATCGTCTCCCTTTCGACTTTGAGCACTCATGCAATGGATGAGCGCAAGCAAGATATGTTGGCACTTAGGATGGCAAAGAGAATAATGATGGGGAAGGAAGACAAAAATGGTGTGAAAGGCTCAGATCAATGAGGACAAACATAGGTGAGAGAAACCCAAATGATAGATATGATGTGAGGAGTAGGGATTGCCATGCAACGGATGCACATATGAGCTAAGGTAAGCTCTCCAATGGAACTAGTGGGGGTGCATCCAACTTGCTTGCTCATGAAGACCTAGAGCTCATTTCAGGAGGATCATCATTGGAATATAGAAGCCAAGTTCTATAGTGTAAGGGTCCCCACATAGTTATGCATGAATGATAATCTCTATGGAGTACAATTATAACAATGGAGTATGAGTGTGGATCTTTCAAAAGGAATAGTAGTGTTGCCCCCTTCTCTTTTTCTTTTTCTTTTGCTTTTTTGTAGCCTCTTTGGCTCTTTCTATTTATCTCTCATTCGTCCTCCTTGGGATCTTTTCATGTGTCCTCTTTTGGGATATTTTAATTTGTCCTCTTTGGGATCTTTTCCTCACTTAAGGTCAACACTCTATGTTTTACAAGAATAAAAAGAAGATCTTCAAACTTTATAAGAAGTATTCAACAAAAAGACAAATGAAAACTATCATGATGTATGCAAATGTATGCCTCTGCCAGTGTAGCAGGATATGCAATGAAACTAGCGTGTCATGTAGCAATAATAAGGGCAAGGTCCAACTAGCATGCGGCTCCTCGATCAAGCAAAAACATGTATGCCATGAAGATCAAGTCATGAGATGGTGGATGTTGCATGGCAATGTATCTCGGAAAGGCTATGTAAATGCCTTAATAGGTAGGTATGGTGGCTGTCTTGAGGAAGGATATAATGAGGCTTATGATGACAGAGCGTATCATGCCAAGGGTTTCGATGCACCGACGAAGTTTGCACCAACTCTCAAGATGAGAAAGGGAAATGCACGGTACCGAAAATGCTAGCAAAATATGGATGGTGGAAGTGCCAACAATTGAATACTCACATTAGTACGAAGAACTCATGCACTTATTATCGGTAACTCTCTATCTGGTCAGGAGATTCACAAAGAGACAAGTACCCCGAGGAGGAGTGTTTGGGGGTTTGGTTATCCTTGCGTATCCTCGACCCATGATAACGTCAGGGTACTCTATATATTCCAACCCCTCCAGAGGTTAGCGATCCATCTAGTAGCTAGAGTTGTCAGCTATTTTTTAGTTTTTGAAAATACACACGGATTTCCTACAACACCAATCACTAATAGGCTCAAGCTCTTGACACCAATAGTCCAAACATTACTCAAATCAATACCTCAAAACTATTGCAAGTTACTACTATACTTAAATAGCAACCTCAGTTACCTACTCATGCAAGACACACAACTCAGTGCAACAAGCCAACTCTCTAAACAAGATAAGCATGATAAGGCAAGAGAGTTCCAAAATCAACCTAAATAAAAGCTCTTAGAAAGATAAAGCATGAAAACTAAGAGCTAAGCATGATAACATCTATGAAAAGATAAAGAACACACAAAGAAGATAAGCATGAAAACCTATGTTGTGTTCTAGGGTGGAGTTGTACGTGTTTCTCTCCCAAACAAAGAAGGCTAGGTTCCAACTTGTTATGAATAGCAAACAAAACTAAAACAAACTAAAAAGTAAAGAGGGGGACGCTCCAAGCATAGCACATAACATATGAAGTGATAAAAATATAGCATGCAGAAGGGTGAATTGATGATTGTTGATGGAGAAGGGGATGCACGGGGGCATCCCCAAGCTTAGACGCTTGAGTCTCCTTGAATATTTCTTGGGGTGCATGGGGACATCCCCAAGATTGAGCGCTTGACACTCCTGTATCTTCTTTCATCATCTTCCATCGCATACTTGAAAACTCCCTTCATACGAAACTCATCATAAGATGATTAGAGTGGTTAGTGCCCATAATAAAATAATTTATTCTCTACTGGAAATAAAGATTTTCATGAAGAGATACTGTTTCTGAAGATTTCCAAAGGATTTTTGCAAAGAAAAAGCAAGCTTAAGATTTGTAAAACAATGAAAATGCAAAATAGGGCAGAATCTCGGAAAAACAGAACAACAGGTAGTAAATAATTTTTTCGAGGCACTTCTGCAACTGAAATCAAAAAACTAAGAACATACTCCAGAAAGAGAATTTTATAGAGCATAATATCAAAAAAATTTAGATCAAAAATATGATCTCGTGATTTTTGGCGATTTTTGCCGTGAAGCACACATAATCTGTTTTTGGACAACATGTCACAAGTTTTGAACTTTCTTGCAATCAGAGGCTAAAACTTGGCACAAAGCTTGAAAATAAAGATACAATGATGTTGCTACAGTAGTAACAAGAATCAAGACCACTAAAACTAAAAGTAAAAAAAAATTGGGTTGCCTCCCAACAAGCGCTTTCTTTAATGCCTTTGAGCTAGGCATGATGAAAAAAGAAGGTTCAAAATTCACCAAAGTCATTGGAATCATCAAAACCTCCAAACGGATCCTCAACAAGTTCATCCTTATTTTTCCTAGGGAACGGGTACGTACCTTTCGCTTTCCCACGTAAGCGTATGTGTCCTTTACCTATATCAATGAAGCCTTTCATGGCTCGGAGGAAGTCCCTTCCAAGCACTATGTTTCCTTGGTTTGGCTTCATGATGAAGAAATCAACAGTTGCATTCCTTTTAGAGAATGTAACCTGGACATCATTTACCTTCCCTTGGATCTCAAAAATATCCCCATTAGCATGTTCATCATAAGATGAAAAATTGTCCATGTTTAAAAGGCTTAGAGAATCATAAATAACTTTTGGCATTGTAGAAACCATGGATCCAATATCACAATAAGTAAGGAAGTCTTGGTTAGAGGTGCTAATTCTAACAAAAGGCTCCCAGTCATCATCTATTTTCAAAATCTTTTTCTTATCAACCATGGGTTTCTCTCTTTCTCTTAAGTCTAGAGCATCTATTCTTCTTTCAATGGTAGCAAGTCTATCTATAATAGTGTCAAATCAACGATCATAAACAAGGTAATTAGATAGACCATTTATAATATCAAGAGCTCTAGCCTCATCACACTCTAAAAAATCTCCTTCACCTATAATATCAAGAGAGTGTTTACACCATATAAAAAGGCCATGATAAAAATTTCTAAGCACAATTTTGATATGTATCCGAGGCATAATTCTTTTATGTGCTTCAGAAATTCTATCCCAAGCCATCTTCATATTTTCTCCATTCCTATGATGGAAATCTAGGACCTCAGATTCCCGCAAAGCATTAAACCCTAACATATTGGACTAAGCAGGAAGGACAACTAGAAGCAATTCAACTAATTTTTTTGTGGTTTTTGGTATAAGACTCTAAAGCAAAAACTAGAAAGCAAACTAACAAGACTAAAATGCAAAGGTAAAATATTGCGTGCAACTCCCCTATCTTGAAGACTCGAGTCCCCGGCAACGGCGCCAGAAGTTTGCTTGATGACGAGTTGATGGATATACTTTTCGCCCCTCGTTGGTTACCCCAAGTGGAAGGTTGAGATGTAGTCAGCAGCAGATTTCCCTTACACGGGCACTGTAAGGTTTATCGAAACAGGAGGACTCCAAGGATCAACAAGTAGGTGTCCGCTGCTCTGGCGCTAGCAGAAGACGTGGACCTGCACACACAACAAATAACTTTGCTCCCAACGAGTTCAGAGAGGTTGTCCATCTCTCCGGCCTTGTAGTTTGCAAAGGATCAAAACACAAGCGGGAATAGCGATAGTGATTGCAACGGAAAAGTAAATAAAAGGAGTAAATGATGGAGGTGTAAACAATGGTGGTATTATGGACCAGAGTCCCATGATGTTCACTAGTGATGTCTCTCTCCCAAAATACGATAAACAACTATGCAGGGTAAACAAATTACAGCTGGGCAATTGACATAATTATAAACGCACCACAATGCTAATCATGCTACAAGAAAGTTAGATGCTCAAAAGTAATGGCCAGTACGCCAAGACAAGTAGACCGTTTATCCATCAGCATCTACTCTCTAATCATCCACCTTGAGATATCTATGTAGAACATATTGCTGGTATTAAGTTGCGAGCCCCACCCAAAGTGTAAACTCAAAGCAACAGACAACTACATTAACAAACTTTGCATAAGGTAAACAATCCTTGCAATCGTGGTCACAAGCACCGTTGTTTTCTCCCTGGTGGCAACAACACATCCCCTAGTCTCATGTTTCTGTCACTCAAGCTAGACATCACGGGGCATGAACCCACAATCATGCATAACGCTCCCTCTTGGAATTACAATCTACTACTCGGCCAAAGCAATAAAAGCAAGGGAGAACAAGCATGAATTACTCAAGAACATAATATAAAAGGAGAACCAAATATATAACTCATCACAATCTGAACATAATCTCATAATACATCAGATCCCAACAAACTCAGCATAGCAACAACAGGTAAATTACATACATGCCCTGATCATGTAGGGAAGCTCACAAGGGCTAAACATTGAAGCACAAGATTGGAGAGAAGAGATCACATAGCTACTGGTCATGGACTCACGGTCCAAGGAGGACTACTCATGGCACGTCCGGGAAGCATCCATGATGGTGGAGAAGCTCCGGGAGGTCAATCCTCCCTCTGACAGGGTGCCAGGAAGAGGTATTTTGGTGCTCCTGATATCGGAAGCGCTACGACAGTGGAACGGTGGAGAAATTCGCGATTCTTGATATATCTTTAGGGTTTTCCATTCGAGGGGTAAATATAGGCCAAAGGAGCGCGCCAGGGGGTGGACCCTCCACCCAGGTGGCCTGGTGGCGTGGCTAGGAGGGGGGGCGTGCAGGGTGGCCGCCTGGGGAGGGCCTAGCTCCCCTGAGGCCCACCTTGATGCTTCGTGAAGCTTCCGACATGCTGATTTTGATATATTTTCTCGGGATTTTTGGGGCTCTGAAAATTGGGGTAAAGTCCCTGCAATTAAAAGACATCAGCAGACAGAAACTGGCACTGAGTGCACTGAGTTAGTAGGTTAGTCCAAATATGTGTAAAAAGGTATAAAAGTGTTGCAAATCATATAACAATGTCACCCAAAAGAGCATGGAGCAAACATAAACCATATATACGTTTGGGACGTATCAGTGCTCCATCCCTGGAACACATTTCCAATTGTGCGTTAAGCTTACATCGAGATTTCAACATCATGTTAGGTTGTCTTGACAGGCAATTTTGATTCCAAGCTAGCAATCTTATCTGTATTTCCAACAACCTTTAGCTTCACCATTCCTTTTCTTGATGTCGTTGTTGATCAATTACGTCTTCATGAAACTTCTCGACAATTGTGTCGTGATCCTCATTAGCATTCTGAACTCTTCGAGGGTATCGATCAGATTCTTGATGACAAAGACTATCCTTGCCTCTCGATGATTGGTGTTATCATCAGCAAACCTTTTTGCCTTCCCTCCAACACAAGCTTGTTCATGTTTGTATTGTCCCTTAAGTTCCTTACTATTCGGCTTCTGTTATCTTATACCTTGGAGTATTACCATCTTTGATGTCAAGAATGTTGTGAGCATTGTTGCACCCCTTATATAATCCTTATATAATTCTTGATATAGTGACACTTCTCGCCATCACCATCCATTTCTTTGTCCCGTGTTGTTTCAAACAGGAATACCAAGAAGTGAACTCTGATGTGTGATCCCAATACTTCTGGCTACCATATTTCCTTGAGGTTAAAAACTAATTGTTTCATTCTTGGTGTGTTGGTTATTGACTCACCATTCTAGCATTGGTCGTGCTACTCATTCCGTATTTTCGAGTGCACCCTTCGATGAATGTTTAATTGTTGATGTTCCCTCGAGCATACGTCATTATATCATTTGAGTTGACAAATGGTATCTCCTTGTCCTTATAATTTTGGAAATTTATCCCTATCGAAATCTTGAGGGCTTGTTGTTGAGCTCATTGGTCATACCCTCAACTTCTCCATGTTCCATGATGAAGCTGTTGAAAGCATTATCTTTGTGCCTAGCTCATGAACAATATGTTTGATCAAAGAAGTGTTTTATTAAAGTTCATGTCCATTCTTACTTCCATGAATACGAGAAAGTTTTGTTTTCACTTCCTTTCTGGAAATTCCAAATCATTCACGCATGTGTGAAGTGTTATATGTGTTGAAGATTTGTTATCTTCACTCATCTAACTTCTCTTAGCACGCCAAGCCACTGACTGATTTGATCAAGGAAAAGAAGTTCCTTCCTAAGAACTAATCCAGGCTCAGTCAAGGGACTTGGTATCCTCGATGATGGTTATCAAATCACAACTCAGTTGCATTTTATTGTAAGAATTCCACGTGGGCACGAATGTCTTGACATTGTGTTCATGTGTCTTACAATCCAACTCGTGATCCAAAGATTGCTTGTGTAGTTCATATCCTGAGAATCTTGCATCATCATCTTTTCTTCTCACACATCGTGAGCGTGACACCAATCAGATCCGAATCTCGGGAAGATATGATGGTTGGAACATTTCCCAATAATTATAACTTTGGTCTTTATGTAACCTGGTACAGTGATGTCTTATGTGGCACACCGGGCTGCAGGACCTATTGCTATAAATTCTTCCATATGTAAGGTTTGTCATATTCCATGTGGGAACTATATGACTTATTTTACAAGTTAATTTTCATGAATCCTTTGTGTACGAAAGGTCCAACTTTTATCTGATGACCATGTCGATGCTACCTCGAAGCACGAATGTGGTACTTCAATTGTCAAGAGGAACATTGGAAGCGCAATGCTAAATTGTTCCTCATCAATTATCCAAACCGCATGGTATGGGTAAACATCATGATTCTTCTTGCCTCTTTATCTAAATGGTTATGTACTTGCTGACCTATCACGTATACCATACCCTATTTTTCCTCGGGAATGCTATACTTTAATACTTGTGTGTGTGAACACATTTTCCTGCCCATTGGTCTGTTTGACCTTTCTTGTGGCATAACTTATCTAAGAAGTGTTAATTCCCTGCTTAGGTAACAACCTCGGTATACAACTCTGTCAGTAAGACCCTGTTACTATTGTGGATAACATTCCGGTAGCCGCCGGTGGACGAGAACTTTGCCTATTGGTCCGCCTCGTTCCAACGAGCACAAAAATGGTTCTATTCGTTCCATGCCCTTGGTACCGACGTTGTTGCCAACATAACTGACATGCTATCCGCTAACATGTCTTGCTACCAACACCGTATAAGATGTCATCTCTTTACCTACTCTTGGCCCGCATGTTGGACCCATAACCCAAAGTTCCACACTCTTGGCCCTCATGGTGGACCCTTAACCCGAAGTTCCATAGGATCGAAACCTGACTCTCCTAGACATCGCTGAGTCCAAAGTATCCTTTACATTTGGCTTCGTATGAAATTCCAGAGCCACCGTCCAATGGAACGATCAGCCTTCAGCCTGGATATTATCCAACATTCTAAAGATCAAGTCCGCATTATTCATGAGAATCTGAAGGCTGCTCAGTCTAGTCAGAAGAGTCAGTATGACCATCATCATCAAGATATGGTCTATCAACCTGGCGAAAAGGCTTATCTTCGTGTCACACCAATGAGAGGTGCACACCATTTTGGTATCAAGGGAAAGTTAGCTCCTCGCTATATTGGTCCTTTCACTGTTCTCGAAAGGCGTGGAAAAGTAGCTTATCAATTGGAACTGCCGGCAAACCTTTCTCAGGTTGACGATGTCTTCCATGTATCTCAGCTCCGTCGCTGCTTCAAAGATCCTATTCGAGCAGTGGATCATGATATGCTTGAGCTGCAACAAGACCTCTCTTATAAAGAACATCTGGTCCGCATTCTCGATCAGGTTGAACGTCAGACTCGTCGCAAAGTCACGAAGTTCCCTAAAGTGAAGTGGTCAAATCACTCTCAAGATGAAGCCACCCGAGGATCATCTTCGTGATGAATACCCCGAGCTCTTTCCTTCTATCTCTTAATTATCGGGACAAGAATTCTTGTTAGTAGGGGAGAGTTGTGACATTCTCAACTTTTGGTACAGTGATCTCTGTAATTAAGCTACAGTAATCTTAAGCTAATGATGCCACGTCACCATGATTACTATTATTAAACTCACGTTGGTCCAAAGCCCGTTCAAATTCAAATTCAAAATAAAGTCAAATGATAAAAGTTTTTGCAATGTCAAAATAAAAATCTTCGGTGAGTGTCAAATATTACATAGGAAATTCCCCTTTAGGAATCATTATTTTTGAAGGTATTTAAGTTCACTAAAATAAAACGGAAACTAATATAGAAACTGAAAATAAATAAAATAAAAATAGAAAACAGGAAATTATGAAAATAAAAAGAAGAAACCCCCTACCAAACTGGGCCAAATGGCCTAGCCAACTAGCCGAACGAGCCCACTAACTTTGGGGGGTATAAAACCCCCCACCTAAACCTAACCAGCTCACCCCAACCCTCAATCTCCCTCCGAGCTGCCACCACGAGCCACCCACGCAGACACCCCCTCCGCCAACCGCAGCTCCCTCGTTCCCTCCCCTAGTTCTCCCACCAGATCCCTCTCGAGCCCCCACCCCCACGAGCGAGCCAGCCTCTCCCCTCGCTCGGCTCTCACTCCCTCTCGTTCCCCACCCCACCGAAGGCCCCACCGAACCCTCACCACCGAGCCTCCCCTTGTTAGATCTCACCTCCTCCCTACGATCCAGGAGGGATCGAGCTAGGGAGGCCCTCACACCGCCGGCCACCGCATCGGTGCCTGCTACGGCCGAGCCCCCTCGCCTCCGGCCCCCACCCGTCACGCAACACCCCACCGCCGACCTCCTGTCCGACCGCCACGCCCCCGGCCAGCCACCCCAGCGCCGGCCGGCCCCCTTCACCATCGGCCGCCTTCCCCGTGCACCACCACCACCACCTCAGGCCTCCGTCTCCCCTAGGGCTCCTCCAACCGACCTCGCCCCCGGCCTCTCCGCAACAGCCTCACCGACCAACCTCGCCCTCGGCCTCTCCGCGCCGCCTCACGTCGCCGATTCCCCTTCACCGCACTGCCGGAACACCTCAACCTCCTACTCGCCGGCTCCCACGAGCCTTGCCACCCCCTCTCACCGTCAACGGTGGTGAGCCACCGCGACTCCGTCCACCCTCCTCCTCCCGTTTCCCCGCAACTCCAGTGAACCCCTGGCTTCGGCCGTCCCTGCCGCTCGCCCTGCACCGTGGCTGGCTGCCTCCACCACGCCACTAGAGCTTCCTGTTAGATCAGGGGATTAGCCTGTGTAAATTGTTTAAAAAAAAGAGAAAAAATAAATGAATATGTATGTATGTATGCGAAATTGTATGTATGTATATATGTAGGTAATACGTATGTACGTATATAAAAAAGAGTGTATGTATGTATGTATGAGTATACTGGTGTGTACAGAATGTGTGTGTGTGTGGCCGATGGGCCACTGCCATGTGGGGCCAACCCCCCCACTCCCACTGACAGGGAGGCCCACACCTCGCCGTTAAAATAGAACGTATGATAATAGAAATAAAGATAAATAATAAAACTAATAAAATAATAATTAATTAGTTAAACTAATAAATTAATTAGGTGATTAAAGTTAATAGTTAATAATTGTGCTAATTAATTAGTTAACTTAATTAAGTCTAAGTGTGTTAATTAATTAATCCATTAGTTAATTAAACCTGCTTAATATTAATTAAACCTTAATTAACCCTGAGGATATGACATGCGGGACCCATTGGTGAGTTTGACGAGTCAAGTTAGTGTTCACTGCTGATGACAACATGACATCATGCTGATGTCATAATTGATATATCTGAATTATTTAAATCTGTTTAATACCTAATATTGAGTAAAACTTTAAAAATTAATATAAAATAAACCGTAAGTCAGATGAAAATGTTTTGAACATGAAAGTTCATGTGCAAATCGAGACGAACCCGGATACGTTGTCCATTCATCTGTCTTGCGCCCCTAGAGTAGCAAACGTGAAACTTTTCCACCGTTTTCATGTGACCGATAGTAGCTAGAGACCTGAGAAATATCATCTGATATTTTCCGGCTCCGTCTATGACGGATAGCACTGCGTTAGCTCATGCCTAACCCTGCATATTGCCATGTCATGCTTAGTGTTTGCTTCAGTGTTATATTTATTGTTTCTTCCCCGCACTTCTTACCGATAGACCTCGAGACTAACGTTGTTGCCGGGTACGACTACCCTCCTGACGACCAGCCCTTTGCCGCAGAGAAACAAGGCAAGCAAACCCACTTGATCATTCCTATATCACCTATTTCTTTCTCCCTCATGCTTGCATTAGAACTTTGCTACTGTTGTAGTTAGCTCCTATATCTTATGCATAGCCTAATTTTGATGAACTGCTACTTTCTAGTACCACACTTTAAACTGTTTAGTATAGGAGGATCAGTCATCCCCTTTGCCACTTTAGTCCAGTTGCCCCGCTTTATCATCCAGTCTCGATCCCTGATCGACGAGCCAAGACCCGACACAACACTCACACCCCCCTTAGTTCTACGAGTTGCAGAGCTACTATCGGGTACCGAGGGTGACACCTCGTGAAGTACTCGTGATGCTATCTCTGTAGTGCAGCTAGTTGGTCGTGGTTATCGAGCGGATTCCTCCTTCACCACTCCCGACGATGACTCTGTCGTGCAACCCCTCAAGTGTGAGACCCTCGAGGGTGATTCCTCTGAGTCCACCTTAACGGTTAGATCGCTCGGAATCCAACGAGGGTGATACCTCGGATCCCCCTGATGTTACAACCACACAGTTACTTGACCATGTTACTGGGAACATTGGTGAATAGATGTTAGGCAGGTGGATTCCCGCGTATATGTGTCGATGAGTTAATTAAAATGCTAAGGATTTCGGTATTTGATCTGGGTTGGTCGGAGACCTTATTTCACACTAACCATCTACGTGGGAGGAGATATGGGTACTCGACGTCGTGGTATTAGCGGAACCTCTTCAGACGCCAGCAATGGAGCAGTGCGCGCGCGAGTGGTCCGGATAAGCATCATACTTGTAATAAGGCGTGCTAGGACTAACCTTGGTCGCCCTCGCATCGTGCAGGAGTGCAAAGGGTGATGGGCTCATGACCCCTGCGTGCTTAGGATTTAGACCGACGGACTCACCTCTTTGTTGAGTCTAGGTGGGGCTGCGAGGTGCAATGTTCCGAGGCCGGGCATGACCCAGGAAAGTGTGTCCGCCCAGAGTTTATCGAGCGTTTCAGGGAATATGTTGTGCACCCCTGCAGGGAAGAACTTATCTATTCGAATAGATGTGTCCACAGTTACAGGATGACTTGGAGTTGTGCCCCGATCTTATACAACTACAACTGTTACTTAATTGGAATGTTTGCACCGGGATTGCTTCCTCGCAGGGAGTTGAGGAAGGATTTGTGTGCGTGTCTTCAATTAATATTGCTGCAACAATATGACTATTATTTGTGATACATGTTCTAGTCTCGTCTATTGCTGCAAGACCCCTAAAGATGCTAGTCTTTGATAGGACTAGGCCTTCTCTCTCTTTCTCGCATTGCTGCAGTCAGTCCACATAAATCCCTTCCTTTGATACTGATGCATAGTTAGCATAGTTCTGATGTCAGTCTCGCGAGTACTTTCGATGAGTACTCATCGTTGCTTTGCTTTCCCTTTTCCCTTGGTCCGTTGCCGCGACCAGATGATGGAGCCCAGGAGATGGCGTATCCCGCCGACGACGCCTGCTACCCCGACGGTGCCTACTACTACGTGGAGGCCGCTGAAGACCAGGAGTACTTAGGAGGCTCCCAGGCAGGAGGCCTTGCCTCGTTCGATCGTTGTATCTTTTATGCTAGACTTCTCCAAGGCATCTCATGTTTAATGTGTGTACTCAGATATTTGTTACTTCCGCTGACTCGTGTGTTTATCGAGCTTCTGTATTCTAGCCCGTGAGGCCCCTCGTTTGTAATATGAAGCTTGTATGTCTTATTTGTGTCTAGAGTTGTGTTGTGATATCTTCCCGTGAGTCCTTGAGCTTGGTCGTACACATTTGCGTGTATGATTAGCGTGCGATCAAATCGAGGGCGTCACAATGCTTTTCATATACTAAATCTTGCTAAGTTACTACTGCTGCTGCTACTATCACACTTGGTACTAAGTTGATACTGTTACTTTTGCTACCAAAACTGCTACTGTCACTACTACTATTTTCCATGCTACTCAATCTTTGCTGCACACAGATATCCCTAGTGCGATTGAATTGACAACTCAACTGCCAAGGCCAATAAATACTCTTTGGCTTCCCTTGTGTCAAACCAATAAAGTTGGGTAAAATACGACCTGTGAAGACTATCGCGATCCCCTACCCTTGTGGGTTATCACCGCACCTATTGTTACTATTTCTACTTGTCACTTGTTACAATTACCTTGCTATCAAACAACTTGTTACCGCTATTTCAGTGCTTGCAGAAATTACCTTGCTGAAATCCGCTTGTCATTTCCTTCCGCTCCATGTTGGGTTCGACACTGTTACTTATCGAAAGGACTATGATTGAGCCACTATAATTGTGGGTCATCAAGACACTTTTTTGGCACTGTTGCCGGGGAGTGAAGCTCCTTTGGTCAGCGGAATTTGGTAAGGGAAGATTTATATTACGTGCTGAAATTTACTGTTACTTGTCACTATGGAAAGTAATCCTTTGAGGGGCTTGTTCGGGGTATCTTCACCTCAACCAGAAACACCAAGAGTTGTCCCTCAACCTGTCGAACCTAATGAAAATATTAATTATGAAATTCCTTCGGGTATAATAGAGAAACTTCTAGCTAATCCTTATGCAGGAGATGGAACAAAACATACTGATACACGATAATAGAGAAACTTCGGGTATAATAGGATTTCCCTTTAACTTTGGGGGAAAAAGAATTTACATGGTATAGGCTATGCGATGATACACGATCTTGGAACTGGAATCGATTTCAATTGCAGTTTCATCAAAAAAATTATCCTATGCATCTTGTTCATCGTGATAGGAATTTTATCTATACTTTTGGGCCTCGTGAAGGAGAGAGTATCGCTCTATCTTGGGGGAGGCTGAATTCAATGTTATATTCATGCCTCAATGATGAGCACTCGAGAGAAATTTTTGTTTAGAATTTTTATGCTCGGCTTTCTCGTAATGATCAAACCATGATCGATACTTCTTGCTCTGGTTCTTTTATGAAGAAGACTACTGAGTTCAAGTGGGATCTTTTAGAAAGAATTAAATGCAACTCTGAATATTGGGAGATTGAGAAAGGTAAAGAGTTAGGTATAAAACCTAAGTTTGATTGTGTTAAATCTTTTATGAATACCGACGCTTTAAATGATTTTAGCACTAAGTATGGACTTGGCTCTGAGATAGTAGCCTCAGTTTGTGAAACCTTTGGTGCTCATGTTGATTTCCCTAAAGATAAATGCTTTAAATATCATCCACCTATTAAAAAACTTGAGGAACCAATTAAAGTTCAGGCTAAAACTATTATTAACAGTGTTGACCCAGTTGTGCCTACTGCTTATATTTAGAAACCACCTTTCCCTGTTAGGATAAAGGAACATGCTAAAGCTTCAACCGTGGTTAAAAAAGTTATAAAATTGATGGGCATGTAATTTATTTTTGTAATGAACCTGCTAGAATTGCCAAACCTGATAATAAAGATAAGAATATACATGTTGTTTGCATGCCTGTCGTTTCAAAAAAATATGAGATCATTGCTATCATGGTTTATGTGATACAGGTGCTACTGCTAGTGCTATCCCTTTTACCTTATATCAAGAAATTATGCATGAGATAGCACCCACTGAGATAGAAGACATAGATGTTACTATTATACTTTCTACTAGAGACACCATCGAACCACTTGGGATTGTTAGAGATGTTGAAGTCTTGTGTGGAAAACTATATACCCTCTGATTTTCTAGTACTTGGCTCACCACAACATAATTATTGTCCCATTATATTTGGTATACCCTTCTTGAATACTCTCAATTCTCAAATAGATTGCAAAAAGGAAAGTGTCAGTGTTAATTTTGGTGGTATGTCTCATGAGTTTCATTTCTCCATGTTCAGTAAGCAACCACATGACAAGGAATTGCCTAGTAAAGATGAAGTAATTGGTCTTGCTTCTATAGCCATTCCTCCTATGGATCCATTGGAATAATATTCCTCATATGCCACTAGAAAAGATCATTATCCTTTATCTTTGATAGACCCAATTCTAGAAAGATTATCAAAGCACACATAATTTTGCTTTCTAGTTGGTTATTCTGGTTTCTATTAAATACCTGTGTCACAACCTGCTCAACAGAAAACCACATTTACTTCTCCTTTTGGAACTTATGCTTATAGGCATATGCCTTTTGGATTATGCAATGCACCCGCTACCTTTCAAAGATGTATGACTGCTATATTCTCTGGTTTGTGTGAAAAGATTGTTGAAGTCTTCGTGGATGATTGCTTAAGGAACCTTGATCGAGTTTTGCAAAGATGTGAGCAAACTAATCTTGTCTTGAATTGGTAGAAACCCCACTTAATGGTAAATGAAGTTATTATCTTGGGTCACAAAATTTTACAACTAGGTATTGAGGTGCATATGGCTAAAGTTGATGCAATTGAGAAGATGCCATGTTCTAAAGATTTTAAAGGTATTCGTAGTTTCCTTGGACATGCTAGTTTCTATAGGAGGTTTATTAAATACTTCTCTAAAATTTCAAGGCCTCTTACTAATTTATTACAAAAGGATGTACCTTTGTTTTTGATGATGAATATGTAGAAGCCTTTGAATCACTTAAGAAAGCCTTAACTTCTACACCTATTGTTCAACCACCTGATTGGAACTTGCCTTTTGAAATTATGTGTGATGCTAGTGATTATGTTGTTGGTGTTGTTCTAGAACAAAGAGTTGATAAGAAATTAAATGTTATCCATTAAGCTAGTAAAACTCTAGAGAGTGCTGAGAGAAATTATGCTACCACTGAAAACGAATTCTTAGCAGTTGTATTTGATTGTGATAAATTCAGATCTTACATTGTTGATTCTAAAGTAATTTTTCACATTGATCATGTTGCTATTAAATATCTTATGGCAAAGAAAGATGCTAAGTCTGGACTTATTAGGTGGGTTCTCTTGCTACAAGAATTTGATTCGCATATCACTGATAGGAAAGGAGCCGAGAACCCCGTAACTGATAACTTGTCTAGGTTAGAAAATGTTCTTGATGACCGAAAACCTATTGCTGATAGCTTTCCCGATGAAAAACTAGTTGTGGTCAATGTTTCTCTGTTGTGGTCAATGTTTCTCACAATAGACCGTGGTTTGCTGATTTAAGACATTACTTTTGGGATGACCCACATGTTTATAAAGAGGGAGTAGATGGTATTATTAGACGTTGTATACCTAAGTATGAACAGGAACAAATCCTTCAAAAGTGTCACTCTCAAGCTTATGGAGGACACCATGCGGGAGAAAGAACTTCACACCAAGTATTACAGTCTGAATTTTATTGGCCTACTATTTTCAAAGATGCTCGTAATTTTTTCCTCTCTTATGATGAATGTCAAAGAATTGGTAACATTATAAGACGTGAGGAAATGCCTACGAATTATTCACTTGTTATTGAACCATTTGATGTTTGGGTTTTTTATTGTATGGGACCTTTTTCTTCCTCTAACGGGTATGCACATATTTTGGTTGCTGCTGATTATGTCACTAAATGGGTAGACGCTATTCCAACAATTAGTGTTAATCATAACACATCTATTAAAATGCTTAAGGAAGTTATTTTCCCATGTTTTGGAGTTCCTAGATACTTAATGAGTGATGGTGGTTCAGATTTTATTCATGGTGTTTTTCGTAAGCTGCTTGCTAGATATGATGTTAACTATAAAATTGCATATCCATATCATCCTCAGTATAATGATCAGGTAGAATTAACCAATAGGGAAATACAATTAATATTGCAAAATACTGTCAATAGGTCCCAAAAGAATTGGTCTAAGGAATTAGATGATGCATTGTGGTCCTATAGAACAGCTTACAAAAATCCTATGGGTATGTCTCCTTACAAAATGGTTAATGGGAAAGCATGTCATTTACCTCTTTAGTTAGAACATAAAGCTTATTGGGCAATTAACGAACTCAACTATGATTACAAACTTGCTCGTGAAAATAGGTTATTTGATATTAGCTCATTAGATGAATGGAGCACCCAAGCTTATGAAAATGCTAAACTATTCAAATAAAAACTTGAAAGATGGCATGACAAAAGAATCCAAAAGAAAGAATTCAAATTGGTGAATATGTTCTATTGTACAATTCCGATCTTAGATATTTTGCAAGAAAACTTCTCTCCAAATGGGAAGGGCCATATATCATCGAAGAAGTTTATCAGTTTAGAGGTATTAAGATCGATAACCCCGGAGGCACTAATCTCAAGGTGGTAAATGGGCAAAAAATAAAGCACTACATTTCAGGTACACCAATTTATGTTAAAAACAAATATTATCCAAACCATGACACCAGAGGAGCATATTAGGAAGACCTTTCAGAACACTCTAGAACCCTTAAAAGGAAGAGGTATGTGATACAATCAGTATACAAGCTTAGAAAAATCCGCAAAAATATTTTTCATCAGTTTTGGAATATTAGAAAAAATAGTAAACTAAGAAACACACGTGAAGGCAACCTAGGTGTCCACTAGACACCAGGGCGCGCGAGGCAACCTTGGAGTGGCCTAATGTCTAGTGGGCCCCGCGGGCATGTTCCTAGCTCCATTTTCTTGTGGAACACGTATTTTATTGTATAAAAATTCTCTCTATATACCTCCCGATGATTTGACCCCAGTACCACAAAGAAATCATCTGTTCTTGATTCGTGTTGTTTTTCTGACAGATCTAGGTTACCATGGCCTCATCAAGCTCCTCCAAGGACAAGTTTTTTGTAAAGGTCATCAACCCCTACTTACTGGAGGTGATGAAGCACCATCAAACGATTGAGATACGTGATGGGGTGCTTCACATTTGGGATGTCAAGGGCCAAAGAAGATGGGAACCGTGGAAGCTAGGCTTGAGGCGATGGAGGAGGAGATCTTTAGGTGCCAAGGCATGGTGGAGCGTGGACTCAGTGCCAACCACACCATGATCATGGAGTTCACCTGTGATCTAAAGGTGGATGGTTAGACCTTGGAGGATATCGTCTTGACCCTCAATAATCAAATCAGTTTTCTGCAAGGCCAAGTCTTCGATCTTGAAAACCAAATCTTTGAGTATGAAGCTAGGATTAAGGTTATGGGTTTAGCTACGAGTTGCATGAATTTGGAGACTCGTGTCTCTTCTCATAATGGTGGGCCACTGCCATGGAAGACATAGGCCAAGTTGGACGCTACCTCATCATATACACCACCACCTCCATCTTCACCACCAAAGAAGGAGACTTGAGTACACTGGTATGGGAACTCCCCTTGGTTGGTTCCAAGCTTGGGGGAGGTGCCCCGGTATCGTATCACCATCACTCTTATTTATCTTTATCCATATTAGTTTGATCTTTAGCTATTTCGAGATTTAGTCAAATAAAAGTTTAGTTCAATCCTTTTCCTTCAAGTGCTAGTTTCGTGATCTATCTGTCTATCTATCAATGTAATCGAGTGAGAATTATATATTAAAGTTTATTTTGAGTTTTGCTTCTCTAGTTTCTTGCTGCAATCAAAATAAAGGAAAATAATGAAAAATATCATATGCCAATCTTATAGTAAGTAGTGACATCACATAAGGAAAAGTGTAAGGTGTAAAATTTGTTGATGGATGGCAAACATAGCATTGGTTAGTGATGCAACACATGAAACAATTAATAAGGGAAGAGAAGATTTACATGCCAATACACTATCCTTGACATATTTTGTGATTGTGAGCCCCATTAATTATAATATGCCAAAACTATTGACATTAGACAAGGAAGACAACGTAATGATTTATGTTTGTTTACATTCACATAGAAGTTATAGTGTTATAGATCCTCTAACATGTAGTGCTTTCCCAATACCTTTGCTAGACAAAACTCCGCACTAAGTAGAGATACTACTTGTGCATCCAAAACCTTAAACCCAAATCCTGGTTTCAAGAGTCCACCATACCTGCCTATGGATTGAGTAAGATCCTGCAAGTAAGTTGTCATCGGTCCACAAAGCAATACAAATTTCTCCTAAACATGTTTGAACATTTAGAGTAAGTGAAATTAAGCGTTGTACAAACTTTTGATGGTGATAATAAAAGCGACGAACTGCATAGTAAAGGTTGCCATCACAAGGGGCAATATAACATAACGTTCCTTTGCATTAAGAGATTTAGCATATAACCAAAAAGTGCATGACAACCTATGCTTCCCTCTGCAAAGGGCCTATCTTTTACCTTTATGTATTTACTTTTGTGCAAGAGTCAAAGTATTTTCCTCTACTTCCTTTGTCTTCTCTTTGGCAAGCATCATGTGGTGGGGAAAGATCTAAACATACATATGCAGCTGAATGTGAGTGGTCATGAGTTATTATTGTTGACATCACCCTTGAGGTGAATACATTGGGAGGGAACACTATCAACCCCTGTCTTTCTATGTGTCTGGTTGAAACATTTTGCTCATATGTATGCGGTGAGCGTTAGCAATCATAGAAGACTAAATGATGGTTGAGTATGCAGACTTGCTTAAAAGCTCTGACATGTGACCCTTCCTAAAAATATGATGAATTTTGTTGCAAAGTTGACTCAGAACATAATTTCGTAGTTTTCAATAGAGTCTATGCTTCATACTTAAATGTTGTGATGAATTGCTACTTGCTTATAAGAAGCCTCTATGATAAGAGTTATATGATGAAAATGTTGTGATGAAGTATTTTATAAAGTTTTAATTTCTTTTATAATAATGAGCATGATGCTGCTATGTCTGTATTTTGTTTTTATCGACACCTCTCACTCAAAGCATGTGTTCATGATTTTCGTTATTGGCTTTCGCTTGAGGACAAGCGAGTTCTAAGCTTGGGGGAGTTGATACGTCCAATTTCCATCATGCTTTGTTACTATTATTTATAGTGTGTTTATGCATTTTGCCACTTGGTGGAGTAATTCTAATGCCTTTTCTCTCATAATATGCAAGGTTTATATCAAGTTGGAGAATACTCGCACATGGAATTCTGGACCTGAAAAAGCAACGTGGGAGATACATATTCTTCACATCTCTAGTTGGGCTGAAAATTTACGGAGATTTATTTTATAATAAACTAGCGGGTCCGCCCATGCATTTGAGCGGCTAGATATTTTATATATTCGATTTACATATTTTAAACAACCATTTTTTGTCATTTGAGGATTTATTTTTTCAAATAGTGAAAGAAACATATACATTGTACGTGAAAAGTTGATTAGTTGTGCGCTGCTAAAAACTGGTTCAACAATAATATGCCTTACACTATTTGATGGTAATTAAAAAACGGAAATTTAAATATGATATTTTAAATGAATACCCCAATTTCATTGTATTAATGCACGTAGTAAATGCTAGCTCAGTTTAATTACATTGTTAAATATGATCAATTCTTTTCTATTCTTTGCTCTTCTCCAAGCCTCTTTAACCATGAAGCTATAATATTCTCCTAGAGTGGTATGTTTCATCGATAATCGTCACTATGAAACAACTGTGGTTGTAGTCTCATGTCACTTGGTTTTCTTCTGTTTATCCCCTTTTTCGCCTTCAATCGGTCCAACAACCTTGATTTATGATCTTACTTTGTTTGTTTCTCCATACCCCAAATCTTATGTCAGTAATGTAGGTGTGGGATGACTACGTATTAGTTACATTATAGCGAGGTGGAGTTTGCTATTGCGCTAGTCTTATGTTAAAACTTTGTTGATTGATATCACACTCTGCGTTCTACTACTATGTCTTGTGTCTTATAGAATATATAACTGCATGCTACTTTTATTGTTCCATTGTGTACAACAACATGTATTGATTATCTATGATCTTAGCATTTTATTTTCACTGACCTTTTTCCGTTGTACGCACTAATGGCCTTCTAGCTTTTCAACCGTATAATTTTGTGTTCCCTTGCAATTTTGTGTTAACACTTTTTACCATATGATTTTATGCATGTTGCTGCTTTTCATAGTATTTTCCAGTTCGTATTTGTGTGATCTTATATATGTATTGGTGATAGCAAAAGTTCCTCTAGTCGAGTTTGTATGTGGACTACATTGATGTTGTTTGGGAACGTTTGACTTGACCAAGGGACGTCGGGTATTCATGCATCATCAACATAATTTTATTGGACATCCTTCCCTCCCCGACCCCTCTTTGCACCTATTTCTTGTGCGGTTTCCTCCTACCATATGTCCAATTTGTCTAGTGTGGGGACTCCGACTTACGAGTCAAGATCGCCGAATGAACGTGCTCAGTGATCCCAGAGATCAATGCTCACCGAACACACATAAACTAAATAACTAGATTCTTACATCCATATATACCGTTTGATACAATAAATGACCATTGTGGTCAAGTCTTACATATATAGGGCCTTGAAGGCCAACACACCAAACTGGAGCAATAGCAGAATTATTGGTCGAAAGTGTGAACCCATGCCATCAGCCTTAACCTACAGGCATTCTGACTGGGAAACGTCCTAGCTCGCAAGAATGTCACCAAGTTACTCTTCACCATATCATGTTCTCTCATACCTGGTCAATAAAATAACCAGTGGCAAGCCAATGAGTACTTTGAATGTACTCGCAAACAGCCCATGATATGAACAATGCGAGTGAAAGATAACAATAATATGCATCTGGTGGATAACAACTTGGTTGTAAATAAACATGAATCATGGATGTGCAACATAAGTTAAATGTTGGTTTGAAGAACAGGTTACAGATACCAATATATCTGTCGAGGGCTGAACACTCCGGGTTCACCCTATATGCCAAGTCACCAAATTTGGTCATAACAACTCTTTCATATTATGTTCATTTACCACACCCTCACACCCACTTGGTTTATGCGGAAACGATTGGACGTAGTTTCAGCAGGATTACCCAACTGTCCTTGACCGTGGACACGGCTATTCGAATAGTTTTACACTCTGCAGAGGTAGCACGCTGGACCCACGAGATCCAGGAAACTTTCGTGTCATCCACGACTTGCGGTATATAACATACCCGAGGTAAGTACCCGATCAATGCCTTTTCCCTAACGATACTAGACAAAGAGGTCCACTCGATTGGTACCCAGCCCACATGTTGTACGTCTTACGAGCACCGACTCTGGACAGTATCGACCATGCAGGGACCAACGGTGTGCCTAGAACACGTAAAAACGGCATAGTCGCCCTACCTGGCACGACCCCATCACGAGAGTGACCACACATCACTCCCGCCACTAGTAATGTGGCTCTTTGCTAGCACCGACCAGAGTAATCAACACATCCTCGTCCCATAAGGGGTAACGTGGTCGTACATGTAAGGTTGGGACGGTCGACACATCATAAATCTAATCCCATTTCCGAAACCGTAGTCACTCAAAATACCCGGTGCACCACTTCACCAAAAGTGACCACCTAACTCATCATCACCCTCGGGCACCCGACGGGGTTTTCATAAACCTTTGATTTATGACAACAACATGCTCATGCTACTGCTATTCTAACTTTACTTGTCAACACGATATTAGCATGACCCTCATAGGTGGTAGGATCAAGCTCAATGCACGTGCTCCGGAGGACCCATCGGAAACATCATTTCAGTGATTTACCGGTACTTATGATCATATGCAACAAAAATATTTGCTACTCTAGCATGCATCATAACATATGCTTAGCCATGGTTAAAGGGCTGCTTGCCTTTCTCACATAAGTCCTCGGGGTATTCGAGGTCTTCCGCTCCAACTCCGAGTATTCCATCTACCGTCAACTATCGTCGGCAACAACCACGGTAAGCCACACAGCAGGCAGAAACAAAAGTGCTACATAAATAGAAGTTATATTTTCATGGACCTCTCTGGTCATAAGAAAAATACCTGAAGCTTGCCATAGGAGGTTTGGATCATCAGAGAATTTTGAATGTACGAATGGAGGAACAGGTGATCTTAAAGGAAGTCTACAGAAAATATCATGATAAAAATGAGTCGACGCACTCATTTAATAGAGTAAAATTTTAGAAATATTTAGGAAATGGTTTTACTTGATTTGGACTTGGCATGAATATTCTAGGGATTTTATAACATGGAATAAATAGCAAAAGGGAGCTATTTATTTATTTCAACAGAAATATGCGATACAAAATGTTTACCAAGGCTTCAAAAATAGGATATGATATTAGAAGGCTCTGAAATTTAGAATTACTCCACTTGGAGTTGATTTGAACCCCATAGGATTTTTGAAAGGTGGTGCTAAATATATCCAGATCTGTATTTAAATTTAAAAACAGTATAAAAGTTGCTTGGAAAAATGTGCAAAGCACATATTTGGATAGGTATTGATTTTTGGGATGTGCAGAAATTTGAATCAACATTTTTTGAGTTAGAGTGATTTTAATATGGATTTTTGAAGTTATGAAAAATAGGAAAATGAGAAAAAGGAGCTCAGCCTCGGGGGTTATCTTGCGCCCAGGGCGTTAGATAGGCCTTCAGGCCGGCCCAGCCACTCGCATGTGTGAGCAATGACCATGCCGAAGGCGCCCAACCGAAAATACGCCTACGGAAGGGGAAGGTGCAACGCGCCGAACACGCCTCCACTTATCCTGGTCGATGGGCCTGGACGACATCCTAGAGGCTGACCAGTGGGGTCGCCGGCCCCACTGGCAGGTGCTTCTTCCTCCTCGTGCGCTCCCGCCTACCCCGACAGAGGAAGGAAGGCCCAACGCGTCGGAGGCGCTTCCCGGCGGCTCAGACCAGACCTGGCGGCGCCCTGGCCGACGGTGCGCTCGGGTGGGCCTCCCGCGTCTGACCAGGGGGTCAGCATCCCCCCCCGTAGAGGAGCGCCAGGGAGAGGGGCTTATGGCCCCGACGGTTGCCGACAACGGCGAGCGTGGGCAGGCCACGTCGGGAGGGGAGAGAGGGAGCTAGGTTGAGGGGGAGCTTCGGGGGAACAAGGGGTACGCCACAGGGTTGCTGAACAGAGGGAAGGGCTCAGGAGATCTGGAATTTTGGTGAGG
The DNA here is from genome assembly GCF_904849725.1 of Hordeum vulgare subsp. vulgare. Taxonomy (NCBI): domain Eukaryota; kingdom Viridiplantae; phylum Streptophyta; class Magnoliopsida; order Poales; family Poaceae; genus Hordeum; species Hordeum vulgare. Next base: position 281,255,581 of record NC_058524.1, on the reverse strand, counting down.
CCGAGGCGGGCATTCAACGGCCATTGAAGTGAAGGAGAGCTCGAGAGGGGATTGGTAGGTTCGGGAGGTTGCTAGGAAGGGAGGGCATAAGAGGTGATGCAGCAAGGGCTCAAGGAAGGCTCGAAAGAAGGGGAAGACGAGAAAGATCTCGGATGCTCCCTGGTGCTCTGTGGGCACGGCGGCCACGCGTGCCCGAGCCACCTTGACTGCATCTTGGCGCCGGGGAGGGCTTGGACCGGTCAAAAGGGAATGCCCTGGTGCACTGGGACACGCGACCATCGATGGATCCAAGCTGTAGAAGAAGAAAAGGATGCAGAGCACCGTTGTTGAAAGCTGCCAGCATGGTCACCATGGCCACTCGTGTCCACAGGGCTGCTATGACCAGTCAAACATGTCCAACACGTAGGGCACATATGTAGGAAAGAGACTCAGGAATTTGGTTGTATTTGGGGCTGGTTTTAATGGGCTTGGACTCTAATTAAGTTTGCAGCAACAAACTTGGGGCTAGCATAAGTGGTTTTCACAGGGGGAGACTTGGGGTGAAACCGTGTCTAGCATCATCTGGTATAGAAGGACTACACCACTGCAAAGTTTCAACTCAAGCAAGGGAGGGCAACTAGCACTTTTTGTACAAAGCTATATTTTAGCCAGAAATGAACTTGCAGATGTGCTACTCATTTTCCCCAACAGGAGCATGCCATCTCTTGGCTTCAAATTATGCCTTGGAATGCTAGGGTCCCTTCGGAAAGAGATGGGGCGTTGGCTTAAGCAGAAGTGGGGCAAGAGGGGTAAAATGGTGATCCTAGGGTGAAATTGAGAGGTGGTTACATGGAGCCTCTCTCCAATAATTGACCAGTGGCCCTGGAAATGTTACTCGAGGTTAAAGTGGAAGGGGCCAAAGTAGCCAATAAAGTGAATGCACACAAGGTGTTTGACGAGCGTTAGAGCTACCAGATGGACTTCAATGGATATGAAACTTAACAGGATCAAATAATAGATGAAAATAGCCTTGGACAACAAATTTTGGATTTGGTGGACAAGGTTTCCAATGTAGATTTGGAAAACCCATGAAATGTGCAGAAATAGCTTTCTGCTTACAAAACTATTCAAATAATTTCCCATAAATCCAATAATTGGTGTGGGGTCATTATTTGAGCATAAAGGATGCCCAAAAAGTTTGGGGTCAAATGGAGAAAATTTGTAATGTAAAGTTTCCCAAAGTCAGAAATCAACACAGAGGGTTTTGAGGGGCTTGGGACAAGTTCTTCTATTATCCTTGATGCACCACTTGGTGTGGATGCATTATTTGAGTATCAGAACTTGTCTACCAATTTTGATCATATTTGGAGATACTTGACAATGTAGAGTTGCTCAAATTTGGATATGGACACATAGGGTCTTAGAATAATTAGGGGAGTCAAATCAACTTGGATTGAGATGAAACTTCGCAAGATCATCAAATATATCATAGGTGACATGCTGTAATTTTACTGGAATTTATTGAGAATAGTTCTTATAGAAATATTCCAAAAGCTTGAAATAGGCACGAAGGGTTTTGAAGGGGTTTGCCCAATGTTTTGAACATGACCATGTGTTGAAACTCATATATATGGAATATATATGTCCAATGAGTTTCCCTAAATTTTCTCAAATATTTTGAAAGCAATAAAAATAACTTCCCTTCATAAGAGACCAGGTGTGGCCTCATAGGATGGCATTTAAATAAAATAGTAAAATAACATTTAAAATAATAGTATTGTGGTTTTGGGGAGTCATTTTGATAATGGGTTTTAAATAAAATAATTGGTGCAACATAAATTCCCTAATTTGAGGACTTGTAGTACAAATCCCATCTTAGGGGCTTTGAAAGCAATATACAAGCAATTGCTTTTTGGTGAAAATAATATTTGGTAAAAATAGTTGCTTGTCCTAAACACATGGCATGATCATTAGGCAGGAGTTTTGGGCTAAGGAGGTTGTGTGGAGAATAACATGAATTATTGAGAATCAACACAAGCATACCAGCAAGCAAGCAAACAACAGTCACTTCAAGCATCACAAGCATTCATAATTTTTTTTAATTGGTCCTAATTTTTGAAATAAGTTAATTAGTCAAGAAAGATAAACATAGGGTGTTACAAACCTTACCCCCTTAAGAAAATCTCGTCCCCGAGATTTCTATGCTAGGGGTTGGAGAGATACAACATCTTGAGTCGGAGGTAGCTAGTCTTCATGCCCCCATGTTGCTGTTGTGGGTCTTGAGGTGCTTGATGACCCAACTTTGAATGCTTCGCACGTCCTTGCCTCATTGAGCGGGTTCTGGCAATAATTTAGGCTTGGACCGAGGGTCGGGGCTTTGGTGAACTAAGTACGTGCAATGTTCTAGCTTGCAAGTGCATTACAAGTTCAGAATACGTGGCAAGATAGTGTGTCTGGGTTCTGGTCCCGGGGCTTCGCATGCAGGTTAGTGAGACTAGATGTCTCGCGTTAGAACATAAGGGTCAAGGCCTTCACGTAGCTCCCTGCTGTTGGGGAAGTACTTGAGTCCCTTAAGGCACGCAAGCTATGGTTGCAGGTGGTCTACATCCTCGAGGGTGTGGCAGTGGTCTTCAAATGCTTTTCGTGAAATGGTCTGTGTTGGGTCTCATTCATGAGTCTAAACTCGGAGCCTCATTGTCCAGAACAGGTCCTACCATCTCGGAGGGTTCGCGAGGGGTCCTGGATGAGCTCACTACCCAAGAGTGTAGACCAGTCATCCACTCCCAAAGTATGTGGCTCAGCAAGCGGGTGGATCACTTCAGCAGGTTTCCACCATAACCCAATTAGGACTCTCGTCCTTGGTTCGGACCAAGAAGAAGCCGTCTAATTCTCTCGTTGTCCAAGGGCTTTATCGTCTTGATTCGTCGAGGCTTCTTGAGTTCGTTGATGTAGTCAGTGCAGGATCAATGGTTGACGTTTTTTGCTTCTTCGTCATTGTCGTAGCTTCCCAACCATGGCGGTTCTTCGTCTTGTCTTGAGTAGGATAGACCTTCGCTGTCTTGGGATGGCTTTGAGAAGCCCACCTTCTCGAGATAACATTGTACTATCGAGAGGCATAGAGATCGACATTCCTTGGGCTCGTCCAAACAAGACTAAGGTGTTCTTCCTCTTATTGGGTGAATAAGTATGTCATCTGCGAGGATAACAACATATTTTTCCCTAAGAATGACATAAGCACAATGCTCATGAGATAGGTGAGGAGAACGAAAACTTGCTATGGGTGCTAACTGGCTGAGGTGTTTGGGGTCCAACACGATCTAGTTCTTCATGCCCATGTTCGTCATGGACACGATGGGTGGTGGTCGGGCGGAGTACTGGCCATATTCCAACGACCTAGAGTCATTTTCTGCGGTCGTAATCTGATCACCTTATGGCTGGGTGACGCTTTGGGGTCTCAAGGAACTTAGGATGTGGGTGAACAGTTATCATCTTATCTCTAAGCACCATCCTTAGATGCCAGTAATGTCACCTATCGCTCTAGAAAAAATCACTCTATTTATCAAAGATACCATTTCACATAAGTCAACTCCACACTGCTCATGCTAGTCAACTCCGGGGTTGAGGGAAGGACTAAACCCAAACACCACAAGTATCATACAACATACATCGCACATGTGTCCCTATGCAGGAACCTCGGGGAAGCATACAAGCTGCTAAGCCTGAACTGGGATGCTACAAATCCAAATGTCGAGCTGGATCATCCAACGGACAGGGTATTGCATTCTATATTAAGGAAACATGTAGTATTTTAATCCAAGATATGGTTTCTTTCTACTAATTCGATCAAGTGGTTCACCAATCCGGTCGATCATTACTCGAGCCATCACTCCTACAAATCCAATATTGATGGGGTCCTCCATAATCGCTTAGAGTCCTCATAATTCACATATTATTGCAAGGTTTATGTCACAGTATATCCACCAATTTCAAATTTCATGGCCATCTAATCTCCAAGGCCATTTCACATAGGTTCGTAAATCGATTCGACAACTCCAAGTATACACACTCATTATCCACTAAGAAACATGGTATGATGATCGAGATCATCGGGCTAAATGCAACTTACTCCGAACCATGTGGTCTCTGCCAACATCAATACTCTATTAAGATTACCTATTTAAATCCAAAACTCAAGTCCAATAAGAACTCTTGCTCAATACTCCAAGTCATTATGGTAAAATCATCAAACCATGTCAACTACTTGATAAAGTCAATTATACCACCAAGAATTATCGCTCGTGATCATAATCGTCCTACTAAATCCAATCTTACTCCAGGAACATGTAGGTTATGCTACTATATGAACTTGTTCCATGAAGTTCACCTACCTTTATAAGGGTCTTGCGATCCACCAAGATAGTCTAGCTATATCCTCGAGACAACTATCATCATCACAACAATCTTTCGTCTAATACTCTTATATTAGAGAATGGTCCTTGTTATGGCATCAGGGTTATGGTACTAGCTTAAGAATGAAGGATACCCATTCACTGTGATCACTTGTTCCATCAAGAACCCGGTGCTAATAGGGGTTCATCGGGGATCTACGGGTGTTCTGGCAAGTCCGTGTATTAGATACATGACCAAAATTTTGAACCGGAAGGCTTGGGGCGCTTAAGCTAGGCTAGGGAGGGCTTCCAATCTCAAGGAAAGCATAATCTCCTACGGGTTGTGTGGTTAAACATGGCATAGACAGTGTCTTGAGTTACAGTTTTTCGTCGAGGTGGATCCCTGGTGCATCTTGTCTTGCTGGTCTTCCGTTGTCGAGAGGGGTGAGAGAGAGAGAGAGAGCACAGAGGGGAGTGCCTAAGTCAAACAAGTGTTGGAAAAGTCAACTCAAACATCAAAACGAGGCACGTGATATAACCGCATGCTTGTTGCTTAAAGCAAAAGTGTGACTTATATCAAAGCACAAACAACAAAACAAACATCACACAACATGGTCCCATCCGAACCATTCCACGGACTCGACTTCGTTTAGGGAATTCACGACTCATCCTACGTAGGGGTTCTCGGACTCGACAGTCGTGCTTGCTTCGTGCTTCGGGGAGGAGTCCGCTAAGTCTTCTGGACCCTCTCATGGTGTTGCCACGTCTCTTGTCGTTGCTCGCCGAAGTGACTTGGGTTGAGCTGAAAGAATTCTTGTTGACTTCCTATTGGGAGAGTTGCTGACGAAGGTGGTTCCTCGCGGTTGACATTGAGAGAATCTTCTTCCATCTTTGCAAGCTCATCATTGTCTTTTTGTTTTCTGAGGCTTCGAGAGTTCCAAGCGGACAACTTTTTATGTAATGACATCAGCAAGGCATGGTAGAGTTCCGACCTGTCAGTCATACTGATCGCGATATTGACACCTAGAGCGGTGGATGAAGAGAACCATTTTCCAGCTCACTAAGGTGAGGCGTACCAAATGGCGAGGTTCTCATCCACTGGTGGTGGTCGACACAACCTTAATCTTGACAGAGTCGCTCTATTAGCGATGCAGGTCATGGTCTTGCACACATTATGTCCTGATTATCGTAGGTGAAGGTGGCATCATTTTGGAACAGTGCCGAGGGTGTTGCGATCTTCTGGGCCTCGATGTCCTTGTTCCTCATGGAGGTACTTCTGTTGGTGTCGTCTGGTCATAGAGTTGTCATCTTGGTCTTTGAGTACATGGATGTTTGCTTGGAAAGATTGCTTCCTTCCATGTTGCCCCAAGAGGATTGTAAGTAATCGCGTGGTCAGGCATAAGGGTGCTAGCGGTTATTGGCAGTTTTGAAGAAGGAGATGAGGAGTGTCAGGGAACACGGTTGAAAGTGTTAAGTCAATAACCTTGCTGCCTTTGAAAATTTAGGAGAGGTGAGGAAGATAGAGATTTTGCGAGTAAATTTAAAATGTCCGGAAAATAGTTTGTCCTAAATAACGTCCGTGCTAACTAAAGACTTCCTACAGTCATGATGACTCTGATACCAGCTCTGTGCGGACCCCGACTTATGAGTCGAGATCACCGAATGAACATGCTAAGTGATCCCAGAATCAGTGTTCACCGATCACACAGAAACTAAATAACAAGAGTCTTACATCCATACATACCGTTTGATACAATAAATGACCATTGCGGTCAAGTCTTACATATATAGGGCCTTGAAGGCCAACACACCAAACTGGAGCAATAGCGGAATTATTGGTCGAAAGCGCGAACCCATGCCATCAGCCTTAACCTGCAGGCATTCTAACTGGGAAACGTCCTAGCTCGCAAGAACGACACCAAGTTACTCTTCACCATGTCCCGTTCTCTCATACCTGGTCAATGAAATAACCAGTGGCAAGCCAATGAGTACTTCGAATGTACTCGCAAACAGCCCATGATATGAACAATGCAAGTGAAGGATAATAATAATATGCATCTGGTGGATAACAACTTGGTTGTAAATAAACATGAATCATGGATGTGCAACATAAGTTAAATGTTGATTTGAAGATCAGGTTACAGATACCAATATATCCGTCGAGGGCTCAGCACTCCGGGCTCACCCTATATGCCAAGTCACCAAACTTGGTCATAACAACTCTTTCATATTAACTACATTTACCACACACTCACACACACTTTGTTTATGCGGAAATGACAGGACGTAGTTTAAGCAGGATTACCCAACTGTCCTTGACCATGGACACGGCTATTCGAATAGTTTTACACTCTGCAGAGGTAGTACGCTGGACCAACGAGATCCGGGAAACTTCCGCGTCATCCACGACTCACGGTATATAATATTCCCGAGGTAAGTACCCGATCAATGTCTTTTCCCTGACGATACTAGACAAAGAGGTCCACTCAATTTGTACCCAGCCCACATGTTATACATCTTACGGGCACCGACTCTAGACAGTATCAACCATGCAGGGACCAACGGTGTGCCTGGAACACGTAAAATCGGCATAGTCGCCCTAATTGGCACGACACCATCACGAGAGTGACCACACATCACTCCCGCCATTAGGAATGTGGCTCTTTGCTAGCACCGACCAGAGTAATCAACAAAGCCCTGTCCCATAAGGGGTAACATGTCGTACATGTAAGGTTGGGATGATAGCCACATCATAAATCTAATCCCATTTCGGAAACCATACTTACTCAAAATACCAGGTGCACCACTTCACCAAAAGTGGCCACCTAACTCATCATCACCCTCGGGCATTAGTGGCACCCGACGAGGTTTTCATAAACCTTTGATTTATGTCAACAACATGCTCATGCTACTGCTATTCTAACTTTACTTGACAACATGATATTAGCATGACCCTCATAGGTGGTAGGATCAAGCTCAATGCACGTGCTCCAGAGGAGCCATCGGTAACATCATTTCAATGATTTACCGGTACTTATGATCATATGCATCGAAAATATTTGCTACTCTAGCATGCATCATAACATATGCTTAGTCATGGTCAAAGGGCTGCTTGCCTTGCTCACATAAGTCCTCGGGGTTTTCGAGGTCTTCCGCTCCAACTCCGAGTATTCCATTTACCGTCAACTATCGTCGGAAACAACCATGATAAGCCACACATCAGGCAGAAATAAAAGTGCTACATAAATAGAAGTTATATTTTTCTTGGACCTCTCTGGTCATAAGAAAAATACTTAAAGCTTTCCATAGGAGGTTTGGATCATTAGAGAATTTTGAATGGACGAATGGAGGAACTGGTGATCTTAAAGGAAGTCTACAGAAAATATCATGATAAAAATGAGTGGAGGCACTCATTTAATAGAGTATAATGTTAGAAATATTTAGGAAATGGTTTTACTCGATTTGGAGTTGGCATGAATATTCTAGGGATTTTATAACATGGAATAAATAGCAAAATGGAGCTATTTATTTATTTCAACAAAAATATGCCATACAAAATGTTTACCAAGGCTTCAAAAATAGGATATGATATTAGAAGGCTCTGAAATTTAGAATTACTCCACTTGGAGTTGATTTGAACACTATAGGATTTTTGAAAGGTGGGGCTAAATATATCCAAATGTGTATATATATATAAATACAGTATAAAAGTTGCTTGGAAAAATGTGCAAAGCACATATTTGGATAGGTCTTGATTTTTGGGATCTGCAGAAATTTGAATCAACATTTTTGGAGTTAGAGTGATTTTAATATGGATTTTTGAAGTTATGCAAAATATGAAAATGAGAAAAAGGAGCTCAGTCTCGGGGGTTATCTTCCGCCCAGGGCGTTAGATAGGCCTTCGGGCCGGTCCAGCTACTCGCATGCACCAGCAACGGCCATGCCGAAGGCGCCCAACCGAAAATAGGCCTACGGAAAGGGGAGGTGCAACACGCCGAACGTGCCTCCATTTATCCTGGCCGATGGCAGGCGCTTCTTCCTCCTCGTGCGCTCCCGCGTGCCCCGACAGAGGAGGGAAGGCCCGACGCATCGACGACGTTTCTCGGCGGCTCATACCAGCCTTGGCACTACCCCGCCAGATGGTGCACTCGGGTGGACCTCCCGCGTCCGACCAGGGGGTCAACCCCCCCCCCCCCCCCCCCCCGTAGAGGAGCGCCAAGGAGTGGGGATTCTGGCCGCGACGGTGGCTGACGACGGCGAGCGTTGGCAGGCCGCATCGGGAGGGGAGAGAGGGAGCTAGGTTGAGGGGGAGCTTCGGGGGAATGAGGGGGACGCCACAGGGTTGCTGAACAGAGGGAAGGGGCTCAGGAGAGCTGGAATTTGGTGAGGCCGAGGCGGGCATTCAATGGCCATTGAAGTGAAGGAGAGCTCGAGAGGGGGATTGGGGAGGTTCGGGAGGTTGCTAGGAAGGGAGGGAATAAGACGTGAGGCAGCAAGGGCTCAGCGAAGGCTCAAAAGGAGGGGAAGATGAAAAAGGTCTCGGATGCTCCCTGGTGCTCTCTGGGCATAGCGGCTACGCGTGCCTTAGCCACCTTGGCTGCATCCTCGCGCCGGGGAGGGCTTGGACCGGTCAAAAGGGAGTGTCGTGGCGCGCTAGGACACGCTTCCATCGATGAACCCGAGTTGTAGCAGAAGAAAAGGATGCAGAGCACTGTTGTGGCATGCTGCCAGCATGGTCACCACGAAAACTTGTGTCCACAAGGCTGTTATGACCAGTCAAACATGTCCAACACATAGGGCACAAATGCACAAAAGAGACTCAGGAATTTGGTTGCTGCTGGGGCTGGTTTGAATGGGTTTGGACTCTGATTAAGTTTGCAGCAGCAAACTTCGGGCTGGCATCGGTGGTTTTCAGAGGGGGAGACTTGGGATGAAACCATGTCTAGCATCATCTGGTATAGAAGGACTACAACACTGCAAAGTTTCAGCTCAAGCAAGGGAGGGTAGCTAGCACTTGCTGTACAAAGCTATATTTCGGCCAGAAATGAACTTGCAGATATGCTGCTCATTATCCCCACAGGAGCATGCCATCTCTTGGCTTGAAATGATGCCTTGGAATCCTAGGGGGCCTTTGGAAAGAGATGGGGGCCTCGCCTTAAGCAAAAGTGGGGAAAGAGGGGTAAAATGGTGATCCTAGAGTGAAAATGAGAGGTAGTTACATGGAGCCTCTCTCCAATAATTGACCAGTGGCCCTGGAAATGTTACTCGAGGTAATTAAAATGTAACTATATGAAGCTGAGGTAGAAAGTTGAGCTCAAGGGTTAAAGTGGAAGGGGCCAAAGTAGCCAATAAAGTGAATGCACATAAGGTGTTTGATGAGCTTCAGAGCTACCAGATGCACTTCAATGGATATGAAATTTAATAGGATCAAATAATCGATGAAAATAGGCTTGGAGACCAAATTTGGGATTAGGTTTCCAAGGTAGACTTGGAAAACCCATGAAATGGGCAGAAATAGCTTTTTGCTTACAAAACTATTCAAATCAATTCCCACAAATCCAATATTTGGTGTGGGGGCATTATTTGAGCATTAGGGCAAGCCCAAAAAGTTTGGGGTCAAATGGAGAAACTTTATAATGTAAAGTTTCCATAATTCAGAAATCAATAGAGAGGATTTTGAGGGGCTTGGGACAAGTTCTTCTATTATCCTTGATGCACCACTTGGTGTGGATGCATTATTGGAGTATCAGAACTTGTCTACCCGATTTGAGCATATTTCGAGATACTTGACAATGTAGAGTTGCTCAAATTTGATCTGGACAGATAGGGTTTTAGAATAATTAGGGGAGTCAAATCAACTTGGATTGAGATGAAACTTGGCAAGATCATCAAACATATCATAGGTGACATGCTGGAATTTTACTGGAATTTATTGAGAACATTTCTTATAGAAATATTTCAAAAGCTTGAAATAGGCAGGAACGGTTTTGAAGGGGTTTGCCCAATGTTTTGAACATGACCATGTGTTGAAACTCATATGTATGTAATATATATGGCCACTGAGTTTCCCTAAATTTTCTCAAATATTTTGAAAGCAATAAAAATAACTTTCCTTCATAAGAGACCATGTCTGGCCTCATAGGAAGGCATTTAAATAAAATAGTAAAATAACCTTTAAAATAATTGTATTGTGGTTTTGGGGAGTCATTTTGATAATGGGTTTTAAATAAAATAATTGGTGCAACATAAATTCCCTAATTTGAGGACATGTAGTACAAATCCCATGTGAGGGGTTTTGAAAGCAATATTCAAAGAAATGCTTTTTTGTGAAAATAATATTTGGTAAAAATAGTTGCTAATCCTAAACACATGGCATGATCATTAGGCAGTAGTTTTGGGCTAAGGAGGTTGTGTGGAGAATAACATGAAGTATTGAGAATCAACACAACCATACCAGCAAGCAAGCAAACAAGAGTCACTTCAAGCATCACAAGCATTCATAATTTTTTTTAATTGGTCCTAATTTTTGAAATAAGTTAATTAGTCAAGAAAGATAAACATAGGGTGTTACAAACCTTACCCCCTTAAGAAAATCTCGTCCCCGAGATTTCTATGCTAGGGGTTGGAGAGATACAACATCTTGAGTCGGAGGTAGCTAGTCTTCATGCCCCCATGTTGCTGTTGTGGGTCTTGAGGTGCTTGATGACCCAACTTTGAATGCTTCGCACGTCCTTGCCTCATTGAGCGGGTTCTGGCAATAATTTAGGCTTGGACCGAGGGTCGGGGCTTTGGTGAACTAAGTACGTGCAATGTTCTAGCTTGCAAGTGCATTACAAGTTCAGAATACGTGGCAAGATAGTGTGTCTGGGTTCTGGTCCCGGGGCTTCGCATGCAGGTTAGTGAGACTAGATGTCTCGCGTTAGAACATAAGGGTCAAGGCCTTCACGTAGCTCCCTGCTGTTGGGGAAGTACTTGAGTCCCTTAAGGCACGCAAGCTATGGTTGCAGGTGGTCTACATCCTCGAGGGTGTGGCAGTGGTCTTCAAATGCTTTTCGTGAAATGGTCTGTGTTGGGTCTCATTCATGAGTCTAAACTCGGAGCCTCATTGTCCAGAACAGGTCCTACCATCTCGGAGGGTTCGCGAGGGGTCCTGGATGAGCTCACTACCCAAGAGTGTAGACCAGTCATCCACTCCCAAAGTATGTGGCTCAGCAAGCGGGTGGATCACTTCAGCAGGTTTCCACCATAACCCAATTAGGACTCTCGTCCTTGGTTCGGACCAAGAAGAAGCCGTCTAATTCTCTCGTTGTCCAAGGGCTTTATCGTCTTGATTCGTCGAGGCTTCTTGAGTTCGTTGATGTAGTCAGTGCAGGATCAATGGTTGACGTTTTTTGCTTCTTCGTCATTGTCGTAGCTTCCCAACCATGGCGGTTCTTCGTCTTGTCTTGAGTAGGATAGACCTTCGCTGTCTTGGGATGGCTTTGAGAAGCCCACCTTCTCGAGATAACATTGTACTATCGAGAGGCATAGAGATCGACATTCCTTGGGCTCGTCCAAACAAGACTAAGGTGTTCTTCCTCTTATTGGGTGAATAAGTATGTCATCTGCGAGGATAACAACATATTTTTCCCTAAGAATGACATAAGCACAATGCTCATGAGATAGGTGAGGAGAACGAAAACTTGCTATGGGTGCTAACTGGCTGAGGTGTTTGGGGTCCAACACGATCTAGTTCTTCATGCCCATGTTCGTCATGGACACGATGGGTGGTGGTCGGGCGGAGTACTGGCCATATTCCAACGACCTAGAGTCATTTTCTGCGGTCGTAATCTGATCACCTTATGGCTGGGTGACGCTTTGGGGTCTCAAGGAACTTAGGATGTGGGTGAACAGTTATCATCTTATCTCTAAGCACCATCCTTAGATGCCAGTAATGTCACCTATCGCTCTAGAAAAAATCACTCTATTTATCAAAGATACCATTTCACATAAGTCAACTCCACACTGCTCATGCTAGTCAACTCCGGGGTTGAGGGAAGGACTAAACCCAAACACCACAAGTATCATACAACATACATCGCACATGTGTCCCTATGCAGGAACCTCGGGGAAGCATACAAGCTGCTAAGCCTGAACTGGGATGCTACAAATCCAAATGTCGAGCTGGATCATCCAACGGACAGGGTATTGCATTCTATATTAAGGAAACATGTAGTATTTTAATCCAAGATATGGTTTCTTTCTACTAATTCGATCAAGTGGTTCACCAATCCGGTCGATCATTACTCGAGCCATCACTCCTACAAATCCAATATTGATGGGGTCCTCCATAATCGCTTAGAGTCCTCATAATTCACATATTATTGCAAGGTTTATGTCACAGTATATCCACCAATTTCAAATTTCATGGCCATCTAATCTCCAAGGCCATTTCACATAGGTTCGTAAATCGATTCGACAACTCCAAGTATACACACTCATTATCCACTAAGAAACATGGTATGATGATCGAGATCATCGGGCTAAATGCAACTTACTCCGAACCATGTGGTCTCTGCCAACATCAATACTCTATTAAGATTACCTATTTAAATCCAAAACTCAAGTCCAATAAGAACTCTTGCTCAATACTCCAAGTCATTATGGTAAAATCATCAAACCATGTCAACTACTTGATAAAGTCAATTATACCACCAAGAATTATCGCTCGTGATCATAATCGTCCTACTAAATCCAATCTTACTCCAGGAACATGTAGGTTATGCTACTATATGAACTTGTTCCATGAAGTTCACCTACCTTTATAAGGGTCTTGCGATCCACCAAGATAGTCTAGCTATATCCTCGAGACAACTATCATCATCACAACAATCTTTCGTCTAATACTCTTATATTAGAGAATGGTCCTTGTTATGGCATCAGGGTTATGGTACTAGCTTAAGAATGAAGGATACCCATTCACTGTGATCACTTGTTCCATCAAGAACCCGGTGCTAATAGGGGTTCATCGGGGATCTACGGGTGTTCTGGCAAGTCCGTGTATTAGATACATGACCAAAATTTTGAACCGGAAGGCTTGGGGCGCTTAAGCTAGGCTAGGGAGGGCTTCCAATCTCAAGGAAAGCATAATCTCCTACGGGTTGTGTGGTTAAACATGGCATAGACAGTGTCTTGAGTTACAGTTTTTCGTCGAGGTGGATCCCTGGTGCATCTTGTCTTGCTGGTCTTCCGTTGTCGAGAGGGGTGAGAGAGAGAGAGAGAGCACAGAGGGGAGTGCCTAAGTCAAACAAGTGTTGGAAAAGTCAACTCAAACATCAAAACGAGGCACGTGATATAACCGCATGCTTGTTGCTTAAAGCAAAAGTGTGACTTATATCAAAGCACAAACAACAAAACAAACATCACACAACATGGTCCCATCCGAACCATTCCACGGACTCGACTTCGTTTAGGGAATTCACGACTCATCCTACGTAGGGGTTCTCGGACTCGACAGTCGTGCTTGCTTCGTGCTTCGGGGAGGAGTCCGCTAAGTCTTCTGGACCCTCTCATGGTGTTGCCACGTCTCTTGTCGTTGCTCGCCGAAGTGACTTGGGTTGAGCTGAAAGAATTCTTGTTGACTTCCTATTGGGAGAGTTGCTGACGAAGGTGGTTCCTCGCGGTTGACATTGAGAGAATCTTCTTCCATCTTTGCAAGCTCATCATTGTCTTTTTGTTTTCTGAGGCTTCGAGAGTTCCAAGCGGACAACTTTTTATGTAATGACATCAGCAAGGCATGGTAGAGTTCCGACCTGTCAGTCATACTGATCGCGATATTGACACCTAGAGCGGTGGATGAAGAGAACCATTTTCCAGCTCACTAAGGTGAGGCGTACCAAATGGCGAGGTTCTCATCCACTGGTGGTGGTCGACACAACCTTAATCTTGACAGAGTCGCTCTATTAGCGATGCAGGTCATGGTCTTGCACACATTATGTCCTGATTATCGTAGGTGAAGGTGGCATCATTTTGGAACAGTGCCGAGGGTGTTGCGATCTTCTGGGCCTCGATGTCCTTGTTCCTCATGGAGGTACTTCTGTTGGTGTCGTCTGGTCATAGAGTTGTCATCTTGGTCCTTGAGTACATGGATGTTTGCTTGGAAAGATTGCTTCCTTCCATGTTGCCCCAAGAGGATTGTAAGTAATCGCGTGGTCAGGCATAAGGGTGCTAGCGGTTATTGGCAGTTTTGAAGAAGGAGATGAGGAGTGTCAGGGAACACGGTTGAAAGTGTTAAGTCAATAACCTTGCTGCCTTTGAAAATTTAGGAGAGGTGAGGAAGATAGAGATTTTGCGAGTAAATTTAAAATGTCCGGAAAATAGTTTGTCCTAAATAACGTCCGTGCTAACTAAAGACTTCCTACAGTCATGATGACTCTGATACCAGCTCTGTGCGGACCCCGACTTATGAGTCGAGATCACCGAATGAACATGCTAAGTGATCCCAGAATCAGTGTTCACCGATCACACAGAAACTAAATAACAAGAGTCTTACATCCATACATACCGTTTGATACAATAAATGACCATTGCGGTCAAGTCTTACATATATAGGGCCTTGAAGGCCAACACACCAAACTGGAGCAATAGCGGAATTATTGGTCGAAAGCGCGAACCCATGCCATCAGCCTTAACCTGCAGGCATTCTAACTGGGAAACGTCCTAGCTCGCAAGAACGACACCAAGTTACTCTTCACCATGTCCCGTTCTCTCATACCTGGTCAATGAAATAACCAGTGGCAAGCCAATGAGTACTTCGAATGTACTCGCAAACAGCCCATGATATGAACAATGCAAGTGAAGGATAATAATAATATGCATCTGGTGGATAACAACTTGGTTGTAAATAAACATGAATCATGGATGTGCAACATAAGTTAAATGTTGATTTGAAGATCAGGTTACAGATACCAATATATCCGTCGAGGGCTCAGCACTCCGGGCTCACCCTATATGCCAAGTCACCAAACTTGGTCATAACAACTCTTTCATATTAACTACATTTACCACACACTCACACACACTTTGTTTATGCGGAAATGACAGGACGTAGTTTAAGCAGGATTACCCAACTGTCCTTGACCATGGACACGGCTATTCGAATAGTTTTACACTCTGCAGAGGTAGTACGCTGGACCAACGAGATCCGGGAAACTTCCGCGTCATCCACGACTCACGGTATATAATATTCCCGAGGTAAGTACCCGATCAATGTCTTTTCCCTGACGATACTAGACAAAGAGGTCCACTCAATTTGTACCCAGCCCACATGTTATACATCTTACGGGCACCGACTCTAGACAGTATCAACCATGCAGGGACCAACGGTGTGCCTGGAACACGTAAAATCGGCATAGTCGCCCTAATTGGCACGACACCATCACGAGAGTGACCACACATCACTCCCGCCATTAGGAATGTGGCTCTTTGCTAGCACCGACCAGAGTAATCAACAAAGCCCTGTCCCATAAGGGGTAACATGTCGTACATGTAAGGTTGGGATGATAGCCACATCATAAATCTAATCCCATTTCGGAAACCATACTTACTCAAAATACCAGGTGCACCACTTCACCAAAAGTGGCCACCTAACTCATCATCACCCTCGGGCATTAGTGGCACCCGACGAGGTTTTCATAAACCTTTGATTTATGTCAACAACATGCTCATGCTACTGCTATTCTAACTTTACTTGACAACATGATATTAGCATGACCCTCATAGGTGGTAGGATCAAGCTCAATGCACGTGCTCCAGAGGAGCCATCGGTAACATCATTTCAATGATTTACCGGTACTTATGATCATATGCATCGAAAATATTTGCTACTCTAGCATGCATCATAACATATGCTTAGTCATGGTCAAAGGGCTGCTTGCCTTGCTCACATAAGTCCTCGGGGTTTTCGAGGTCTTCCGCTCCAACTCCGAGTATTCCATTTACCGTCAACTATCGTCGGAAACAACCATGATAAGCCACACATCAGGCAGAAATAAAAGTGCTACATAAATAGAAGTTATATTTTTCTTGGACCTCTCTGGTCATAAGAAAAATACTTAAAGCTTTCCATAGGAGGTTTGGATCATTAGAGAATTTTGAATGGACGAATGGAGGAACTGGTGATCTTAAAGGAAGTCTACAGAAAATATCATGATAAAAATGAGTGGAGGCACTCATTTAATAGAGTATAATGTTAGAAATATTTAGGAAATGGTTTTACTCGATTTGGAGTTGGCATGAATATTCTAGGGATTTTATAACATGGAATAAATAGCAAAATGGAGCTATTTATTTATTTCAACAAAAATATGCCATACAAAATGTTTACCAAGGCTTCAAAAATAGGATATGATATTAGAAGGCTCTGAAATTTAGAATTACTCCACTTGGAGTTGATTTGAACACTATAGGATTTTTGAAAGGTGGGGCTAAATATATCCAAATGTGTATATATATATAAATACAGTATAAAAGTTGCTTGGAAAAATGTGCAAAGCACATATTTGGATAGGTCTTGATTTTTGGGATCTGCAGAAATTTGAATCAACATTTTTGGAGTTAGAGTGATTTTAATATGGATTTTTGAAGTTATGCAAAATATGAAAATGAGAAAAAGGAGCTCAGTCTCGGGGGTTATCTTCCGCCCAGGGCGTTAGATAGGCCTTCGGGCCGGTCCAGCTACTCGCATGCACCAGCAACGGCCATGCCGAAGGCGCCCAACCGAAAATAGGCCTACGGAAAGGGGAGGTGCAACACGCCGAACGTGCCTCCATTTATCCTGGCCGATGGCAGGCGCTTCTTCCTCCTCGTGCGCTCCCGCGTGCCCCGACAGAGGAGGGAAGGCCCGACGCATCGACGACGTTTCTCGGCGGCTCATACCAGCCTTGGCACTACCCCGCCAGATGGTGCACTCGGGTGGACCTCCCGCGTCCGACCAGGGGGTCAACCCCCCCCCCCCCCCGTAGAGGAGCGCCAAGGAGTGGGGATTCTGGCCGCGACGGTGGCTGACGACGGCGAGCGTTGGCAGGCCGCATCGGGAGGGGAGAGAGGGAGCTAGGTTGAGGGGGAGCTTCGGGGGAATGAGGGGGACGCCACAGGGTTGCTGAACAGAGGGAAGGGGCTCAGGAGAGCTGGAATTTGGTGAGGCCGAGGCGGGCATTCAATGGCCATTGAAGTGAAGGAGAGCTCGAGAGGGGGATTGGGGAGGTTCGGGAGGTTGCTAGGAAGGGAGGGAATAAGACGTGAGGCAGCAAGGGCTCAGCGAAGGCTCAAAAGGAGGGGAAGATGAAAAAGGTCTCGGATGCTCCCTGGTGCTCTCTGGGCATAGCGGCTACGCGTGCCTTAGCCACCTTGGCTGCATCCTCGCGCCGGGGAGGGCTTGGACCGGTCAAAAGGGAGTGTCGTGGCGCGCTAGGACACGCTTCCATCGATGAACCCGAGTTGTAGCAGAAGAAAAGGATGCAGAGCACTGTTGTGGCATGCTGCCAGCATGGTCACCACGAAAACTTGTGTCCACAAGGCTGTTATGACCAGTCAAACATGTCCAACACATAGGGCACAAATGCACAAAAGAGACTCAGGAATTTGGTTGCTGCTGGGGCTGGTTTGAATGGGTTTGGACTCTGATTAAGTTTGCAGCAGCAAACTTCGGGCTGGCATCGGTGGTTTTCAGAGGGGGAGACTTGGGATGAAACCATGTCTAGCATCATCTGGTATAGAAGGACTACAACACTGCAAAGTTTCAGCTCAAGCAAGGGAGGGTAGCTAGCACTTGCTGTACAAAGCTATATTTCGGCCAGAAATGAACTTGCAGATATGCTGCTCATTATCCCCACAGGAGCATGCCATCTCTTGGCTTGAAATGATGCCTTGGAATCCTAGGGGGCCTTTGGAAAGAGATGGGGGCCTCGCCTTAAGCAAAAGTGGGGAAAGAGGGGTAAAATGGTGATCCTAGAGTGAAAATGAGAGGTAGTTACATGGAGCCTCTCTCCAATAATTGACCAGTGGCCCTGGAAATGTTACTCGAGGTAATTAAAATGTAACTATATGAAGCTGAGGTAGAAAGTTGAGCTCAAGGGTTAAAGTGGAAGGGGCCAAAGTAGCCAATAAAGTGAATGCACATAAGGTGTTTGATGAGCTTCAGAGCTACCAGATGCACTTCAATGGATATGAAATTTAATAGGATCAAATAATCGATGAAAATAGGCTTGGAGACCAAATTTGGGATTAGGTTTCCAAGGTAGACTTGGAAAACCCATGAAATGGGCAGAAATAGCTTTTTGCTTACAAAACTATTCAAATCAATTCCCACAAATCCAATATTTGGTGTGGGGGCATTATTTGAGCATTAGGGCAAGCCCAAAAAGTTTGGGGTCAAATGGAGAAACTTTATAATGTAAAGTTTCCATAATTCAGAAATCAATAGAGAGGATTTTGAGGGGCTTGGGACAAGTTCTTCTATTATCCTTGATGCACCACTTGGTGTGGATGCATTATTGGAGTATCAGAACTTGTCTACCCGATTTGAGCATATTTCGAGATACTTGACAATGTAGAGTTGCTCAAATTTGATCTGGACAGATAGGGTTTTAGAATAATTAGGGGAGTCAAATCAACTTGGATTGAGATGAAACTTGGCAAGATCATCAAACATATCATAGGTGACATGCTGGAATTTTACTGGAATTTATTGAGAACATTTCTTATAGAAATATTTCAAAAGCTTGAAATAGGCAGGAACGGTTTTGAAGGGGTTTGCCCAATGTTTTGAACATGACCATGTGTTGAAACTCATATGTATGTAATATATATGCCCACTGAGTTTCCCTAAATTTTCTCAAATATTTTGAAAGCAATAAAAATAACTTTCCTTCATAAGAGACCATGTCTGGCCTCATAGGAAGGCATTTAAATAAAATAGTAAAATAACCTTTAAAATAATTGTATTGTGGTTTTGGGGAGTCATTTTGATAATGGGTTTTAAATAAAATAATTGGTGCAACATAAATTCCCTAATTTGAGGACATGTAGTACAAATCCCATGTGAGGGGTTTTGAAAGCAATATTCAAAGAAATGCTTTTTTGTGAAAATAATATTTGGTAAAAATAGTTGCTAATCCTAAACACATGGCATGATCATTAGGCAGTAGTTTTGGGCTAAGGAGGTTGTGTGGAGAATAACATGAAGTATTGAGAATCAACACAACCATACCAGCAAGCAAGCAAACAAGAGTCACTTCAAGCATCACAAGCATTCACAATTTTTTTTAATTGGTCCTAATTTTTGAAATAAGTTAATTAGTCAGGAAAGCTAAACATTGGGTGTTACATCTAGCCTCTAGCAAAACATATAGATTTACCTAGCTAAAGGTCTCCATGTAGAAATAATTAAGAGACGGAAAATACTCTTCTATAAATTCACAAAAAAGTTGTAGTGTCAAATGGATTGCTTACAAGGTGTATATATTTGAGAACGTGTAAATTTATATCAAGATATTTATTTTGCGCCTGAAAAAACTAAATTCCCTAGAAAATTAGCTTGTAATCATATTTTTTTTGAATCTTCAACAGTGGATTTTAAATCATCCCACAACTCTTATCAAATTTTCAGAAAAGTCAAAAGTGTTGACTTTTGAATTATTATTTTTAACTCGGAGCTCATCCACTTGTTTGTCACTTTTCTACTACAAATACTAAGAATATAAGGTTAATCACATCCGTGTAGCACATGCATGGTTCATGCGGCAATACTACAACTGAGTCACTGCTTCTTCCATCTCAATGTGCATGCTCTAACTTGAGATGCAACCACAAGTGGTACTGACGATCTCACATGCTGCTTGTCCAGCTCCATCACCCGCCGACGCATCTATCACCACACCGACGTTTGTTCACGGACGATGGAGTGCAACTGCAGCAGCCGCTGTCTGACTAATGCCCTTCCTTGCCGAGTCGTATCCTCCCGAGAAAGGGCTTGTTCCCATCCTCCTATTTCTGTGTGCTGCTCTTGCGGAGGGAATTGCACAAACCACCACTTATTGGTGCTGTTGTTGCACAAAACACCTACTGTTCAGGTTTGTTGCAGAAAACACCATATATTGGTGTAATGCATTGCATATAGGTCTAATTCAGTATTTGCAATCATGACATAATTTAAGACAAGTGGGTCCCGTTTGTAAGTGCACACGTGGCGACAAAATCCAGTCTTACACCAAAATATATGACCATCAGGTTTTAAACATCCAAGTACTTGCAAATTTGCAAAATGGCCATTAGAAACTACTATACGTCATTCATTCTTGACAAGGTTGGTAACCTTGGCCTGGAGTGAAGTAGGAGAACAATCTGCTATTTTCATATCCTCGCATTCCTAAACGTGAGCCACTTGCACTTGAAGAGGAATGAGCAGCCGCCCTTGGAGGAGCTGGAGTTGGTGCGGCACCGCGTGAAGGCGTTGTACGTGGGGCACCAACGCGCGCATGAGCTGGAGGTGGAGGAACAGCCTGTGGAGATGCTTGTGGCATCGCAGCAACCCGTGGAGGAGCCGAAGCTTCATTTGGTAGCCTCCTCACGGTCTGAAAACATTTGAAGTTTGTCAAACATGTAAATTATATTAACCATAGGGAAAATAGGAAGGAGATAACGATTACCTTGTGCTGTGACTTTCTTATTGCCAAGTGTGGCTTCAAAGGTTGTGCACAGTTTGTGTACCTATGCCCTTGTAGATTACAATTTGATCATTTGATTGTGGTCATTCTTACTTGAACGCTGGACCTGGATGATTCATGTTTTCCCTTGCGCCTTTTCTTTTGTTTTCTGCCACGCTTTGTTTCATACTCAGGAGGGTCTATATCAGGTGTTTTCGTTCTTGTCCATTCATTGGGGAGAAGAAGACCTAGCCGTGAGATGTAGGGGAGAAGACGAATAGAGATTGGCTGCCGCGGGGGGGGGGGGGGGGCAGGGGGAGGGAGGGGGGAGGTGCGCTTACCCTGCGACCGAGAACGGCTCGCTCGGCTCCATCCCCAGCGATGGACAGCCGTTGCCCCCTGCTCTTCTGTGTGTACGGAGGGCATGTGCGAGCGCTCGAGCCATCTCCTCCTATACGAGGCTGCTCAATCAATTAGGCTTCAAGCCCACTTTTCCTTCAGCTTTCAGCTCAATTATGCAATGCTTTTTTTATACTTTTTCTTTTACTCTTGTTTGATCTGGCAATCTAATCTGTTGGCTAATGTGGTTGATTTTTGTTGTCACTGTGCACTTACAAACGGGACCCACTTGTCTGAAATTATGTCATGATTGTAAATACTAGATTAGACCTATGTGCAACATATTACACCAATATATGGTGTTTTCTGCAACAAACCCGAACAGTAGGTGTTTTGTGCAACAACAGCACCAATAAGTGGTGGTTTGTTCAATTCACGCGCTCTTGCGTGTATGCTTGTGGTACCCGACGTTCTGTTTATGGAAGGGCTCGTCGTCCGAGCTGGTGGCGTCCGAAATCCCATTGGAGACGGTGGCGCTGTGGCATGAGCGCATGGACTTATGTTGCTTGACATCGACGATGATAGAGCTTGCTTAGCTGAGTCTCGTCCGTGTCAAGGGTTAGGCGATATTGGTTCGCACGGTCGTTCAGGTGGAAGGATCCGACGGCAAGGCAGAGGGTGTTGTCGTCAAGAGCAAGGTGCATCGGGATAGACGGCCTGACCGTCATCTCCTTGGTCAGGATATTGGCCTTCTTCCATTGTGTTTTCTTGGGGTTTTGTTGTCCTTCCCTTGATCCAGCGGGCTCTAGAGCATTTTATCGGGAAGATGATGTTTCTCCGATGCAGACGGTGCTATTGGAAACAATGGGATCGCACGCGTGCTTCGCCCAGCCGAAGAAACTTTTGGATCCCGTCTACTTTGCACCATCAGCGATCATAACTGTGACATGATTCAAATTTAGAGTAATAAAGTCAGGGGCAATACTTTCCTGTCTGGTCGCATGCATGTAAGTGTGTACAACGGACACCTTCTAAATTCTGATTCTTCTATTATATTCAATCTCTTTCTATAGGATGGAAACCCATTTTCCTTAGTTGGATATATATACCATGCGTTTTTTTTGTGGGCACGTGCTTTGATGTTTTATATGTGTCCTTGCGTAATGTACAATGTTGCACACGCATGCTTGTTTGGACGGTATACGTGTATTACTACAGGAAACCAACTCTTGTGCTTTTTCAGTTCGTACGTGCAATAATATACATCTATGTCCTTGCCTAATCTTTTCTACATGTGCAATAGTAAAAATATAGTCCTTGCCTCATCCTCCGGGAAAAAATCATTGCCTAATATTCACCATTGATACATCTCAGTTTTTAGAGTGTTAAATCACCGCCTTTAATTTTCTATCATTTTAAGTATATAATAGATAATAGATAAAAAATAGTGGAGAGAAGTAGTATCGGAGGGGGGCCACCAAGTAGCCACTAGACACGAGGGCGTGCCAAGCACCCCTGGCATGGCCTGATGTATAGTGGGCCACCTAGCCCACCTCTGGTGATCATCTTCTGGTATAAGTTCTCCTTCAACCTAAAGAAATTAAGGAGAGGACTTTTGGGACGAAGTGGCACCGTCTCGAGACGGAACCTGGGCAGGAGCACTTTTTTCCTCCGGCGGAGTGATTCTGCCGGAGGAACTTCCCTTCTGGAGGGGGAAATCGAGGCCATAGTCATCACCAACAACCCTCTCATCACAGGGAGGCCAATATCGTGAACATCTTCATTAGCACCATCTCCTCTCAAAACCCTAGTTCATCTCTTGTACTCAATCTTGTACCAGAACCTCGGATTGGTACCTCGGTGTGTCTAGTAGTCTTAATTACATCTTGTAGTTGATGCTTTATGATTTATTTTGTGGAAGATCATATGTTCAGATTCATTATGCTATATAAGACCTCTCCGAGCGTGAACATGTTTATCACTTGTGAGTAGTTACTTTTGTTCTTGAGGCCAAGGGAGAAATCATGTTGTAAGTAGTCATGTTAAGTTGATATTCGTTTTATACTTTGATGATATGAATGTTGTGATTCCCTTAGTGGTGTTATGTGAACGTCGACTACATAAAATTTCACCATATTTTGGGACTAAGGGAATGCATTGTGGAGTAGCAATTAGAGGGTGGGTGGCGAGAGTGATAGAAACTTAAACCCAGTCTATGCACTACTTTGTAAGGTGCTCATTTGGATCCCTATGTTTAATGCTATGATTAGAATTATACTTAAAACTTTTCTCGTAGTTCCATATGCTTGCAGGAGGGTTAATCATACGTGGAAGGTTTCTTTAAGTAAGAACAACACCCAAGCACCGGTCCACCCACATATCAAATTATCAAAATACCGAAAAAGAATTAACCCGACATAAAGAAACTTACTAGATGAAATTCCCGTGTGCCCTCAAGAACGCTTTGCCTATTATAAGAAATTGTTATGGACTACCCTTTGCCACAAAAGGATTGGAGTACCTTGCTGCACGTATTGTTACTATTGCTACTTGTCACTTGTTACAATTACTTTGCTATCAAACAACTTGTTACCGCTATTTCAGTGCTTGCAGAAATTACCTTGCTGAAAACCGCTTGTCATTTCCTTCCGCTTCTCATTGGGTTGGACACTCTTACTTATTGAAAGGATTACGATTGAACCCCTATACTTGTGGGTCCTTAGTCTACTTCATTGACGTCCAGGTGAGTTAGTCTCGCAGACGTCGAGGATTCTGAGACTACAGCGTCGGGGTTTCTCGGGGTAGGATGCGGGGCTAAAAGGCTGGGGTTGCGGTGATGCCCATTGCAGGGTGTTGTGGCTACCGTCCTGTTTGAGAAAACCCCCAAGATGTAGCGAAGCTCCTCAGGGGAGATAGGCACATGATTTGAGTCGGCTGCAGGGGTAGACATCAAGGGCTCAATCGGCCTTCTAAACACCACTACTGGTTTGGTGGCATCGCGCTCCACTTCTCTCTTCCTCAGGGTCACACGAGCCAGCTCTCCACGAGTTGCAATCAGGTCATGGGTGACCTGCTCGTATAGTGCCTCTTGCGCTCTTATGTAGTGCACAAGATGCAACCGGGCAGGGTCTATCTCATGGTCTCCGCTGGCAACTTGGGGTGTCCTACCATCATCTTCACAGCTAGCGTAGTAGTAGAACGAGCGTGAGTTAACCCTCGGAGACATGTGCCGAAGTTGAACTATAGCTTCTCAAGCTACTAGCTGGATGGCTTGTGGCTCATAGGAAGTTGACCTTCTGGTGAACTGGCACTAGTAGAAACCAGGGCTTTGGTTCAGGCCTGGCCAGCCCATTAGTCCCGGTTCTTCACGAACCGGGACCCATGGGGGGCATTAGACCCGGTTGTTGAGCCCAGGGGGCCGGCAGGGGCCTCGTGGGCATTGGTCCTGGTTCGTCTGGACCCATTTGTCCCGGTTCTAGGCACGAACCGGGACCAATGGGCCGCGCTCCTGGCCCACATCCATTGGTACCGGTTCGTGCCTTGAACCGGTTTAGAAGGGGGGCTTTAGTCCCGGTTTATGCCACGAACCGGGACAAATAATTTGCCTATATATACCCATCGCCGCAGCAGAGCACTCTGTTTTTCCTCGCCGGCGAGGGGAGGGCATTTTGGTGCTCTAGTTAATCGTGCTCCTCTCGAAACTCCTATGGACATGAGGTGTTCGATGAAATGTCCGAGCCACGCTAGTTAATCGTTCTCCTCTCGAAACTCGACCTCCGAGCTCCATTTTCCCCGAGATTTGTCTAGGTTTAGCGGTCCGTCACATCTTGTCCCCGTCTTCACCGCCGTCGATCGCCCGCGCCGATCTTGTCGTCGGCACCACCGTGGTGAGCCTCTTGTTCTTATCTTCTTTCTGAAATAAAAAAATTCTTACTTCACATAGATACTTGTCTAATTTTATTACTTTTATTATTTCTTGTTATTATATATTGCGATTGTTTTGGTATCCGCCCCCGTCGGCTCTCGTCATGTCTATGATTCGAAAGTGGTATATATTATCTTTTGATAACTATTTGGTTCATTTATTGTTTATGACAATTATGCCGACCAACGCGACGTAGATTTTATTTATCTAGGAGGTGGTTGAACCGGAAATTCCAACCGACCCTATTGTCGACAGGTTAAATTTAGTTGAAGAAGAAAACAATTACTTGAAGGAAAAATAAGAAAAATTGAGGAGGAGAAGATGATATTGGAGTTGCATGTTGGCGATGTCGTCGATGATCACAAGATCAAGATGGATGCAATGCGGTTGAAGATTAGAAAGATTAGAAAATATGCCATTCATAGCGAGGCTTGGTATCATTATGCAGTTGGATCAGTTGTTACCTTGGTTGCGAGTATGATCGCATTTGTTTTTGCATTTAAATGTTTTACATAATTTCAATGTATGGTTTAATTAGATGCTCCGGAGAGCTATATGTTGCACATGCTATGTGGGTGAAATCCCTTTGTAACAGACGAGTTTCCGTATGAAACCCTCAAACTTCGAAAGAGATTGTCTGTTTTGTACACGAAGTGCATTCAGTTTTTGTGGTAACTCTCTATACTTTCTTGCACATGCTATGTGGGTGAATGATGATACCATGCCAACTTGAAACCTTTTCAGAGTTCATTTCAAATTCTTTTCAATTTCATGGTCTTGTAGCTCAAAATTATCAGTAAATGCATGAAAAATAACAAATGGAGTCAGAAAGGGTTGTAAATTGATGATGTGGCTTTTAATGGTGCATTTTGAACACAGAAAAACTATGGAGTTCAAATAAGTTCAAGAAAATGAAATCCCTTTGTAACAGACGAGTTTCCGTATGAAACCCTCAAACTTCGAAAGAGATTGTCCGTTTTGTACACGAAGTGCATCCAGTTTTTGCCGTAACCCTCTATACTTTCTTGCACATGCTATGTAGGTGAAATGATGATACCATGCCAACTTGAAACATTTTTCAGAGTTCATTTGAAATTCTTTTCAATTTCATGGTCTTATAGCTCAAAATAATCAGCAAATGCATGAAAAATAACAAATGAAGTCAGAAAGGGTTGTAAATTGATGATGTGGCATCGAATGGTGCATTTTGAACACAGAAAAACTATGGAGTTCAAATAATTTCAAACAAAATGAAATCCCTTTGTAACAGACGAGTTTCCGTATGAAACCCTGATACTTCGAAAGAGATTGTCCGTTTTGTACATGAAGTGCATCCAATTTTTGCCAGAAACCTCTCTACTTTCTGGAACATGCTATGTGGGTGAAATGATGATACCATGCCAACTTGAAACCTTTACAGAGTTCATTTAAAATGCTTTTCAACTTCATGGTCCTATAGCTCAAAATAATGAGTAAATGCATGAAAAATAACAAATGAAGTCAGAAAGGGTTGTAAATTGATGATGTGGCTTTGAATGATGCATTTCGAACACAGAAAAACTATGGAGTTCAAATAAGTTCAAAAATGAAATCCCTTTGTAACAGACGAGTTTCCGTATGAAACTGTGATACTTCGAAAGAGATTGTCCGTTTTGTACACGAAGTGCATCCAGTTTTTGTTGTAACCCTCTCTACTTTCACGCACATGCTATGTGGGTGAAATGATGATACCCTGCCAACTTGAAACCATTTCATAGTTCATTTCAAATGCTTTTCAATTTCATGGTCTTATAGCTCAAAATAATCAGTAAATGCAGGAAAAATAAAAAATGAAGTCGGAAAGGGCTGTAAATTGATGATGTGGCTTTGAATGGTGCATTTTGAACATAGAAAAACTATGGAGTTTAAATAAGTTCAGAAAAATGAAATCCCTTTGTATCAGACGAGTTTCCGTACGAAACCCTGATACTTTGAAAGAGATTGTCCGTTTTGTACACGAAGTGCATCTAATTTTTGCCGTAACCCTCTCTATTTTCTTGCACATGGTATGTGGGTGAAATGATGATACCATGCCAACTTGAAACCTTTTGAGAGTTCATTTCAAATGCTTTTCAATTTCATGGTCTTATAGCTCAAAATAATCAGTAAATGCATGAAAAATAACAAATGAATTCAGAAAGGGTTGTAAATTGATGATGTGGCTTTGAATGGTGCATTTTGAACACAGAAAAACTATGGAGTTCAAATAAGTTCAAAAAAATGAAATTCCTTTGTAACAGACGAGTTTCCGTACGAAACCTTGATACTTCGAAACAGATTGTCCGTTTTGTACACGAAGTGCATCTGGTTTTTGCCGTAACCCTCTCTACTTTCTCGCACATGCTATGTGGGTGAAATGATGATACCATGCCAACTTGGAACCTTTTTAGAGTTCATTTCAAATGCTTTTCAATTTCATGGTCTTATGGCTCAAAATAATCAGTAAATGCATGAAAAATAACAAATGAAGTCAGAAAGGGTTATAAATTGATGATGTGGCTTTGAATGGTGCATTCTGAACACAGAAAAACTATGGAGTTCCAGTAAGTTCAAAAAAATTAAATCCCTTAGTAACAGACGAGTTTCCGTATGAAACCCTGATACTTCGAAACAAATTGTCCGTTTTGTACACGAAGTGCATCCAGTTTATGCTGTAACCCTCTATACTTTCTCGCACGCTATGTGGGTGAAATGATGATACCATGCCAACTTGGAACCTTTTCAGAGTTCATTTCAAATGCTTTTCAATTACATGGTCTTATAGCTCAAAATAATCAGTAAATGCATGAAGAATAACAAATGAAGTCAGAAAGGGTTGTAAATTGATGATGTGGCTTTGAATGGTGCATTTTGAACACAGAAAAACTATGGAGTTCAAATAAGTTCAAAAAAATGAAATCCCTTTGTAACAAACGAGTTTCCGTATGAAACCCTGATACTTCGAAAGAGCTTATCCGTTTTATACACGAAGTGCATCCATTTTTTACCGTAACCGTGTGTACTTTCTTGCACATGCTATGTGCGTGAAATGATGATACCATGCCATCTTGAAACCTTTTCAGAGTTCATTTCAAATGATTTTCAATTTCATGGTCTTATAACTCAAAATAAGCAGTAAATGCATGAAAATAACAAATGAATTCAGAAAGGGTTGTAAATTGATGATATGGCTTTGAATGGTGCATTTTGAACACAGAAAAACTATGGAGTTCGAATAAGTTTTAAAAAATGAAATCCCTTTGTAACGCACGAGTTTCCGTATGAAACCATGATACTTCGAAAGAGATTGTCCGTTTTGTACATGAATTATTATAAAATAAAATAAATAAGTTACTTGAAACAAAATAATATAAATTTTAATAAAATATATAAGTAGAAACAAAATAAAATAAACTTTAATAACATAAATAAAAATTATGAAACTAAAATTATCAAAGTATTTTCTGTTCAAAAAATTATAAGCAACCTCTAGTATTATTGAAACTAAAAGTATATAAAATTGATGCAACTAATATTATGAAAGTATTTTCTGTTCAAAATCATTAAAAGAAAAAAGAATTTTCATAAAGAACTTTTTTTGTTAGAAACTTTAATGGCAAAAAGAATTATCGTAAAATAAAAAAATAAGTAATTAGAAACAAAAAAAATTAAAAAAATAAGTATTTTGTTGTAAGTAGAAACAAAAAAAAATAAAGCAAAAAATAAAACTAGGGAAAATAAAAAAATTGCGACCTACAAGGCCCCACAGCGTGAATATGACTAGAAATCCATCCATGGGCTAGGATTCAGGCCCGTAGATGGTCGTGTAGGCCCACACGCATAGTAGTGTGAGATTTGGCCCATAGGCCTACAGTACTAAGGAGTTCAATGGAGATGGCGCGGCAGCGCTTATAAACAGGTGCGGCCGCTCCTCAGCTAGCGAGGTGGGACTAAACATCCCACCGCACCGCGCTAGTGCAAGGCCTTTGGTCCTGGTTGGTGGCACCAACCGGGACTAAAGGGGGGCATTGGTACTCGTTGGTGGCACCAACCTGTACCAATGCCCCCCTTTAGTCCCGGTTGGTGCCACCAACCGGGACCAAAGGCCTCTGCTTCCCGCCCTTCGGGCTGCTGAAAAGAGACCTTTGGTCCTGGTTGGTGACACCAACCGGGACTAAAGTGGGCATTGGTACCGGTTGGTGGCACCAACCAGTACCAATGGCTTTGCTATATAAGTCAGCACTTGTGAAAATTTCGCCAGTTCTTCGATCCCTCCGACGACGCCGCCAGGCTGCCCGAGCTCGCCGTGCTCTGCCGCGCCCCGACCACGCCGCCGTTGCCCCGCCCCGACCATGCTGTCGTCGCCCCAGCCCCGCGACCACGCTGCTCGCCCTCGCCGTGCCTTTGCCGCGCCCTTGACCCTCCCCGTCGACGCCGTCGCCGCCCTCTGCCCCGTCGATGCCATCGCCCCTGCACCGACCACGCTGCCATCGCCCCTGCCCTGACCATGCCTCCGTCGCCGCCGTCTACACCGACGCCGGCGCCGTACCTCTACCCCTGCCCCGACCACGCCGCATCTCTCCTTGGTCAGGCCGGCGTCGCCCCCCTCTCCTCTCCTCTGTTTTTTAGATTATATGATGTTTTTTCCAGATTATATGTATATGTGTGAGTATATGTATGTGTGTATATCTGATTATATGTCCTTTTTTAGATTTTTTGTTCATATATATGATGATTTGTTTTTTGCATTTTTATAAAAATGTATATATGTATGTATGTTCTCTGTGCATATAAAAGTTAGATTTTTAGTACATTTGGGTACATTTTAGGTTAGTTTTATCTATATATGTTCTCTGATTTAGTACATTCTAGGTTAGTTTCATTTTTAGAAAAAAAATATATTTAGGAAAAGAAGTTAGAGAAGGAAGAAGGAAGAAGAAGAAAAAGTTTTATATATGCAAAAGTTACGTTTTTAGAAAAGTATTATATATCTAGCTAGGAAGATAAGGAAGAAGAAGAAAAAGAATGAGAGGAAAAAGGAAAATAAGAAGAGGAATAAAGGAGAAGACGAGGAGAGGAAGAAGAGGATAAATAAATAAGAAGAGGAAAAAAGAAGAAAAAGAAGAGGAGAAGAAGAAAGGAATAGAAAAGAAGAAGAAAAAATAGAATATTTTCCATTTCTTTATTCTTCTTCTCTATTCCTTTCTTCTTCTCCTTTTTTTCTTTTTTTTCTTCAATTGCTTCTCTTCTATTCCTTTCTTCTTCTCCTCTTTTTATTTCTTCTTTTGCCTTCTTATTTTTTATCGGGTATGCCGTTGTCGATATACCCCCTCCCGATAACTTTATCACGAGGGGGGGGTCGATATACCCGCCCCCCCCCCCCACGGATAACATTATTTTCCCATGTATGTATGTCGGCGTTGTCGATATAACCCCCTCCCGGATAACTTCGACATGAGGGGCGGTCGATATATATACCCCCTCTCGACCGTGATAACTTAAACCATGGGAGCACCCCCCCCCCGTCCCTCTCGCTCGATCAAAACTCTCGAGGACACCAAACCCTAGAAAAAACGATATTGGTCTCCTACCCCCTCCCGCCGTGCCCCTACCCGACAAACTCTCTCGAGGCCACCCAAATTTACCAAGTTAAAAGAGCGTTGTCGTCGAGGCCACCCCAAACCCTTGAAGCATTGTCGAGGCCACCCCAAACCCTTGAAGCGTTCCCGAAGCCACCCCAAACCCTAGAGAAGCAGCGTCGAGGCCACTAATATGATTCCTTATTGTGATTAGCTAGCTAGTTCTATGTTTGCCACTAATATATCCATCTATCTTGTTTGAATAGTAATTGCCATGTTGTAAGTATTTGCAGAAAATATGGAGCACCCCCGAGACGAAGCAACAGAAGAGATGTTGGGGGAAATAATCGCAAAAGGAAGTGATGTCGTCTTGTCGTTTCTCAACGACACCGATGGTCTGGAAGGACATGGTGAAGAAGAAGGCTATGATTATGATGGCTCCGGTGACCCATTAATGTCGGTACAAGAAGAAGGCTATGATTATGATGGCTCCGATGACCCAATGCCGGTACAAGAAGGAGACCCTGATGATGGCTCCGGTGGCCGAACTGAGTCCGGCCAGGTATATATATTAGTTAAGCCTGTGCTGACTAGCTAATTGATGCATTCATTGTTTTCGTATGTACACATATTAATTAGCTCTCGTCTTTCTTCTTTTTCTAGCCCTCCGGATCGATCACAACTTCGGTAAAGAGACGAGGCCCGAAGAAAAAGTTGCACTCGGATGAAAGGTTTGAGATCACAGCAATCGCGCACGATGGCAAGCCGATTGAACCGTACCGGACAAAGGAAGCATTTGCTAAGCAGTGCGGGGTTCTTGTTAGGGACAAGATCCCGATCAGTATCCAAAAATGGTTTAAGCCTAAGAAGGAAGACCCTTAGGTGTCTTATGTCTCCGGTATAAAGAAAGAAGATCTTTGGACAACGCTTAAGGCAAATTTCACCCTACCGCCAGAGGAGGATCCGGAGAAGCCAGTAATAGAGCAATTGATCAAGTCTCATGCTCTTAAGAAGATGGCCGAACTATTCAGGAGGTGGAAGAATGAGCTGAAAACGTTTGTCGACAAAGAAATTGCACCATAATTCACCGGCCGGTTTGAGAAGATCAGAGATCACTGGTCCGCATTTGTGGCCCACAAGACATCAGAAAAGAGTAAGAAGGCGTCAACGACAAACACGGAAAATGCTGCGAAGAAGAAGCATCACCATCGCACGGGTCAGGTGGCTACCTCAAAGCCCGACCTTTGTTGGACAAGGCTGAGAATGACCTCATTGCTAAAGGGGTCGAACAAGAGACATTGAACTGGCCAGACCGTTGCCGTACTTGGTTCTTCGGGGTTGGCGGAACCTTGGACCCTG
Source organism: Hordeum vulgare subsp. vulgare (assembly GCF_904849725.1). NCBI lineage: Eukaryota > Viridiplantae > Streptophyta > Magnoliopsida > Poales > Poaceae > Hordeum > Hordeum vulgare. The sequence goes on along the minus strand of NC_058524.1, from coordinate 281,223,312 downwards.
TATCAGGGAAGTGCGTTTGGACGGAAGAGAAACTACGAATACCCGTCACAAGGCTTAAGGAGTATATCAAGAAAGCACAGCAAGGGACGTTCGTTCCAGAAAGAGAGAAGGACGAGCTCACAATGTCCCTCGGGAATCCTGAGCACCCTGGACGGACACGAGGCATGCCAAGCTCCATTCCATGGAAGGTTGGGTTTCCGGACGCATGGGGTTATGCTACGGAAACAGAAATCCTTCTGCTGCCTCTTGAGCTTCCGTTGTTTTTTCCCTTGAAGAGGAAAGGGCGATGCAGCACACGAGCAGTAAGTATTTCCCTTAGTTTGAGAACCAAGGTATCAATCCAGTAGGAGAATCGCGCCAAGTCCACAGTACCTACCAAACACAAAAGAGCTTGCACCCAACGCTATAAAGGGGTTGTCAATCCCTTCAAGATTGATTGCAAAGTGAGATCTGAAGGCGGAAAGTGCAACGTAGTAAACGTGTAAGGCTGAAATTATGGTGTGAAGTAGACCCGGGGGCCATAGTGTTCACTAGAGGCTTCTCTCAAAGTAGCAAATAATACGGTGGGTGAACAAATTACTGTCGAGCAATTGATAGAACAGCGCAAAGTCATGACGATATCTAAGGCAATGATCATACATATAGGCATCACGTCCGAGATAAGTAGACCGATACTTTCTGCATCTACTACTATTACTCCACACATCGACCGCTATCCAGCATGCATCTAGTGTACTGAGTTCATGACGAACAAAGTAACGCCTTAAGCAAGATGACATGATCTAGAGGGATAAACTCAAACCAATGATGAAAACCCCATCTTTTTACCCTCGATGGCTGATACGTCTCCATCGTATCTACTTTTGCGAACTCTTTTGCCCTTGTTTTGGACTCTAATTTGCATGATTTGAATGGAACTAACCTGTACTAATGTTGTTTTCACCAGAATTGCCATGGTGTTATTTTTGTGTAGAAATAAAAGTTCTCGGAATGACCTGAAAATTTACGGAGAATGTTTTTGGAATTAATGAAAAATACCTGCGCAAAGATCCACCGGAGGAGGTGGGCCAGTGGGCCACAAGCCCATGGGCCGCGGCCAGCCCCCAGGCCTCGCCGTGAGGGCTTGTGGGGCCCACGTGGTGCCACCACCTCCAAACTCATCTCTATTTATTCCGTCTCGCCCGGAAAAAAATTAGGGAGAAGGATTCATCACGTTTTACGATACGGAGGCGCCGCCACCTCCTGTTCTTCATCTCGAGGGCAGATCTGGAGTCCGTTCTGGGCTCCGGAGAGGGGAAATCGTCGCCATCGTCATCATCAACCTTCCTCCATCGACAATTCCATGATGATCTTCACCGTTCGTGAGTAATCTCATCGAAGGCTTGCTGGAAGGTGATGAGTTGGATGAGATTTATCATGTAATCGAGTTAGTTTTGACGGGGATTGATCCCTAGTATCCACTATGTTCTAGATTGATGTTGCTACTACTTGGCTATGCTTAATGCTTGTCACTAGGGCCCGAGTGCCATGATTTCATATCCGAACCTATTATGTTGTCGCCAATATATGTGTGTTCTAGATCCTATCTTGCAAGTTGTAGTCACCTACTATGTGTTATGACCCGGCAACCCCGGAGTGACAATAGCCGGAATCACTCCCCGAGATGACCATAGTATGAGGAGTTCATGTATTCACCACGTGTTAATGCATTGATCCGGTTCTTTATGAAAAGGAGAACCTTAATATCCCGTAGTTTCCATTAGGACCCCGCTGCCACGGGAGGGATGGACAATAGATGTCATGCAAGTTCTTTTCCCTAAGCACGCATGACTACATACGGAATACATGCCTACATTAGATTGACGAACGGGAGCTAGTTACTTATCTCTCCGTGTTATAGCTGTTACATGATGAATCACATCCGTCATACTCATCCATCACCGATCCACTGCCTACGAGTCTTTTACTACTGGTCCTTGCTACGTTACTTTGCTACTACTGTTGTCACTGTTGTTACTGTTGCTCTGTTGCTACTGCTGTTGTTGTTACTCTGTTGCTACTGCTATTACTCAGTTGCTACTGATGTTACTTGCTACCGCTGCTACTGTCGTTCCTTGCTACTGCTGTCACTACTACTGTTACTTGCTACTTGGTTGTTACTTGCTGCAACACTTTACTGGCGCCATTGATACGACAAGTTAGGAATAGTCTGCTGTGAACAGACCTGTTTCTGGCACTGTTGCTATCATACTACTTTGCTACTGATACTTTGCTTGCAGACACTAATCTTTCAGGTGTGGTTGAATTGACAACTAAGCTGCTAATACTTGAGAATATTCTTTCGCTTCCCCTGAGTCAAACCAATAAATTTGAGTTGAATACTCTACCCTCAAAAACTGTTGCGATCCCCTACACTTGCGGGTTATCAAGACCTTTTTCTGGCGCCGTTGCCGGGGAAGCACAGCTATACTCTCTGAGTCACTTGGGATTAATGTCTGCTGGTCACTATGAGGAATCCGAAAGATCCAAGAACTGAAATCTTGCCTTCCACTACGAGGGCAGGTAAGGAACTACCATCTAGCTCTGCACTTGATTCACCTTCAGTTTTGAGTAAGTTTGTGACATCGCCTCCTGCTAGAAATCTTGATATGTCACCTCTTCTTGATACTACTGTGCTTGATGATGCTACTTCTGCTGCCCATGATGCTATGCTTGATACTATGCGTGATGATGCTATGCTTGATACTATGCCTGATGATGATATGCTTGATACTATGTCTGATGATGCTATGCTTGATACTGCTTTGCCACTAGGTGCATTCCTTGATGCACAAATTGCTAGAGTCACTGCTAGATGTGATGATACTTCTGAAACTACTGATACTATTGAAGTAGAACCTGCTACTATGCCTAAATTGCCTGTTATGCCTGAGCGCTATGTTATGGAGGGAGAGATAGCCGAGGATTTTCTTGCGTGTACGGATAGCTATGATGTTGAGAAACTATTGCTCAAGTGGAAAGAAAAATCACTGAATGCTAGGATGAAATACGATCCGAAGTTTGCTACTTTGCCTATCTTTGTGACCGATAAGGATTATGAATTCTCTGTCGACCCTCAGTTAATCACTCTAGTCAAATCTGATCCTTTTCACGGTTATGAGTCTGAAATGGTTGTAGCCCATCTTACCAAACTGCACGATATAGCCACCCTATTCACTAGTGAGGAAAAGATCCGCCACTACTATATCCTCAAGTTGTTTCCTTTCTTGGTAAAGGATGATGCTAAGACCTGGTTCACTTCTCTTTCTCCTGGTTGTGTGCGTAGCCCCCGGGATATGGTCTACTACTTCTCTGAAAAATATTTCCCTGCCCATAAGAAGCAAGCTGCCTTGCAGGAAATATACAACTTTGCTCAAGCTGAAGAAGAGAGTCTCCCACAAGCTTGGGGGAGGCTCATCTAGCTACTGAATGCTTTGCCTGATCACCCTCTTGAGAAGAATGAAATACTTGATATCTTCTATAATGGACTTACCGATGCTTCCAAAGACCACCTAGATAGTTGTGCCGGTTGTGTTTTTAGGGAACGAACTGTAGAACAAGCTGAGATTCTACTGAATAACATCTTGTGCAATGAGAATGCTTGGACTATTCCCGAACCACCTCCTAAGCCAACTCCAAAGAAAAGAGGTATTCTATTCCTCAGTCCTGAAGATATGCACGAAGCTAAGAAATCTATGCGAGAGAAAGCCATTAAATCTGAAGATGTCAAAAATCTACCACCTATCGAAGAGATCCATGGTCTCGATAATCCTATACAGGTAGTAGAAGTAAATTCTCTGCGTAGGTTTGATGAGAGTGATATTCCTTTTGATAAACCTGCTAGCTTATGCCTGGATTAATTTGATAACTTCATTGCCAAACAACAAAGTTTCAATGATTATGTTAGCAGACAATTGGAAGAGAATGCTCGTATGCTTAGTCATTTAAGTGCTTGTGTGGACAGAAATGTCAATGATCTTAAGCTTCTAAGTAAACATGCCTTTATGGTTACTACTCAAGTAGAACAAGTATTTAAAGCTCAGAATGACTTGCTCAACGAGTTGAATGACAATTCTGTCAGAGTCGTTACTAGAGGCGGTAGAATAACCTAGGAACCTTTGTATCCTGAGGGTCATCCGAAGAGAATTGAACAAGATTCTCAAGGAGTTAGCACTGATGCACCTAGTCATCCTAGAAAGAAGAGGAAAGATGATAGGAATCTGCACGCTAGCAACCCTGTTGCTGCTACACCTGAGAGTACAAACGATGCCTCGGTCTCTGATGCTGAAACAAAATCTGGTGATGAACATGAGCCTAATGATGACATCAATAGTGATGTTCATCTTGATGCTCAACCTAGCAATGATAAGGATGTGGAGATTGAACATGTTGATCTTGATAACTGACATCAGCTGTTCTTCCCTGGCAATGGCTCCAAAAAAGGGTTGATCCTGCAATCTCTGGCGTTAGCTAGACGAATGCTTACGACAACAAACCTTCCCCTGCAACGGCACCAGAAGAATGCTGAAAGCACTCCCCAATAATGAGACTAGAAGAATGTTGTTGATGGCCCACCAGCGCATGGGTTCGCACCAATTTTTGAGGGTAGAGTATTCGACCCAGATTTATAGGTAAGCTAGTCAGGAGGTGAGAGTATATTCTCAAGTATTAGCAGCTGAATTTGTCGGATTCAACCACACCTGAAAGATTAGTATCTGCAAGCACAGTAGTAACAACAAACTAGTATGATAACAATGGTGTCAGAAACGATCTGTTGACGGCACACTATTCCTAACAATTGTATCAATGGCGCCTCCGTTGCCGCATCGACGGAAGTTGTCAATTCCCGTCAACAATCTGGCGAATCAAAAGTGTAGCAGGTAGTAGCAGTGTAACGAGCAATAGCAGTGGCAAGGAACAGCAGTAGTGACAGCAGTAGCAAGTAGCAACAGTAGCAAGCGATAGTAGTAGCAGCAGCAGAGTAAGCCAAGTAACAGTAGTAGCAACAACAGTAGCAGCTGCAAAGCAAGACAAGTAGCAGCAGTAGCAACACTAGTAGCAGCAGCAGAGCAAGCCAAGTAACAGTAGTAGCAGCAGCAGAGCAAGACAAGTAACAGCAATAGCAACAGTAGTAGCAGAAGCAGAGCAAGACAACTAACAGCAGTAGGACAAACTCGTAGGCAATGGGTCGGTGATTTGTTTGGATGATATTCATCATGCAATAGCTATAACACGGAGAGATATGTGGCTAGCTCCCGTTCGTCAATGTGATGTAGGCATGCATTCCGTGTGTCATCATACATGCTTAGGGAAAAGAACTTGCATGACATCTATTGTCCATCCCTCCCATGGCAGCGGGGTCCAAAAGGAAACTACGGGATATTAAGGTTCTCCTTTTAATATAGAACCGGACCAACGCATTAGAACTTGGTGAACACATGAACTTCTCAAACTATGATCATCACCGGGAGTGGTTCCAGTTATTGTCACTCCGGGGTTGCCGGATCATAACACATAGTAGGTAACTACAACTTGCAAGATCGGATCTAAAACACACACATATTGGTGACAACATAATAATTTCAGATCTGAAATCATGGCACTCGGGCCCTAGTGACAAGCATTAAGCATGGCAAAGTAGTAGCAACATCAAATCTCAGAACATCGTGGATACTAGGGATCAATCCCCATCAAAACTAACTCGATTACATGATAGATCTCATCCTACTCATCACCGCCCAGCGAGCCTACGATTAGATTACTCACGAACGACGAAGAGCTTCATGGAATTGTAGAAGGAAGAAGGTTGATGATGATGATGGCGACGATTTCCCCTCTCCGGAGCCCAAGACGGACTCCAGATATGCCCTCTAGATGAAGAACAGTTTGTGGCGGCGCCTCCGTATCGAAAACACGACGAAAACTTCTCTTTTTATTTTTTCTGGGACGAAAGACAACTTATAGATCTGGAGTTGGGGGCGGCAGGTGCCTGTGAGCCCCACAAGCCTGCCCACCGCCACCAGGGGGTGGTGGCGGAGCAGGGGCTTGTGGCCCACAGGCCCACCCCCTGAGGTGGAACTTGGCACAGATATTTTTGATATTTTCCAAAACTCCTCCCCGTAAATTTTCAGGACGTTTGGAGAACTTTGATTTGTGCACTAAAATAACACCAAGGCAATTCTGCTGAAAACAGCGTCTGTCTAGGTTAGTTCCATTCAAATCATGCAAATTATAGTCCAAAACAAGGGCAAAAGAGTTTGGAAAAGTAGATACGTTGGAGACGTATCAACTCCCCAAGCTTAAAACCCTGCTTGTCCTCAAGCAACTCAGTTGACAAACTGAGAGAGAAAGAAAAACTTTGACAAACTCTGTTTGATCTTGTTGTTGCAACTATGTCTAACTCATAACCAGAATTTCAGCAAGATCACAAGTTAACCACATAAGCAAATGACACAAAGGTCTCACGGTAAACTAATATCAATGTCATAATCAGCTAACGAGCAAATAATAATGAGGTTCAAATACCAACACTTCAATCAAAACAAGTATGAAGCAATATGAATAGGTGGTATCTCGCTAGGTCTTTCTGAGACCGCAAAACATAAATGCAGAGCACTTTCAAAGATCAAGGGCTGACTAAACATTGTAATTCATAGCAACGAAGATCCAGTCATAGTCATACTCAATATCAATCAAAAGCAAAGCATCAAAATGATAGAGGTGCTCTCTAATTAGTGCTTATAAAAGAGGAGGATGACTTAACAGGAAAATAAATAGACAAACCCTTCGCAGAGGGAAGCAATGATTTGCATTGGTGCGAGAGCTCAAGCTTTGAAAACAGAGATAATAATTTTGGGTGGCATGCTTTCATTGTCAATGCAATGACCAAGAGTTCTCAATATCTTCCATGCTACTCATGCTATAGGCGGTTCCCAAACAGAAAAGTAAAGTTTTAACTCCCCCACCACCAATCAATCACACTCCACGGCTAGCCGAATCCTCGGGTACCGTCCATACTAACATCAATCCGGGGGGAGTCTTGTTTTACAGTTATGTTTTCGATTTAAGCATGGAACTGGGCATCCCAAATACCGGCCCCTTTCTCGTGAATGACTGTGAATAAACACATGTCGAGGATAACACTCCTAGCATGGAAGATACCAATAGCCCTATGTCACCACATGAGCGGTTCGGGCATGCAAAACAGATTTATTTCTTGAAGGTTTAGAGAATGGCACATGCAAATTTACTTGGAACGGCAGGTAGATACCGCAAATAGGTAGGTATGGTTGACTCTCATGGAAAAACTTTTGGGTTCATGGAAGTGGATGCACAAGCAGCATTCCCGCTTAGTACAAGTGAAGGCTAGCAAAAGACTAGGAAGCGACCAACTAGAGAGCGATAACAGTCATCAAGATGCAATGAGTTTGACTAACATTGAATGCAAGCATGAACAGGATACAAATCACCATGAATACGAACATCACAGAGGCTACGTTGATTATGTTTCAACTACATGCATGAACATGCGCCAAGTCAAGCCACTTGAAACATTCAAAGGGGAATACCAGCCTATCATACTACATCATAGTCATCTCAAAATCTATGGTGACAATCAAGACAAACCATTATAAGATCTCAGCTAAATAAGCATGGCATCAGAAACTATGATCACTAAGTTGTCATTGCAAACATGGTTCTCTCACAACAAAGCTAAATCCGGGTCGACAAGCCAGTCATATTTACAAAAACAAAATAGATAGAGTTCATACCAGCTTTTCAGTCTCAGTCACTTCATCATATATCCTCATTGTTGCCTTTCATTTGCACGATCGAACGATGAAAACGATAATAAGCGCATTAGACTAAGCTGAATCTACAGGCAAACACAAAGGAGAAGACAAAATAATATGGCTCCTTGAAAGCTAAAAAGGTAAGCATGTAAGAACCAATAAACATTGAAACCAATATCTTCTACCTTGACACAATGAAAAAGAAAGCTATTTACACGGGAAAGCTCCCAACAAGCAAAAGAAGAAAGAAAAATCTTTTTGGGTTTTCTCAAAAGGACACAAAACAAGAAAACAAGAAAACGAAAAGAAACTAGCATGGATAATACAGTGGCAAAGTGTAAACACCGGCTAATAAAGTGAAAGCATAAGTATGAATGTAAAGTCGGTGAGAATACGTACTCCCCCAAGCTTAGGCTTTTGGCCTAGCTTGGTCTACTCCCAAGGTGGGAAATAACCAGCTCCAGGATACTCCAGAGAAGACTATGGATGCCACTGCCGTCTGAGCTCCTGTGGCTCCCACTGATAAACTGGCGTCTGGTACTCGACTGGCGACTCGGACACGGGTGCCTGTGGTTGGGCCAAGCCCCAATATGTGTTGATGTCCGCGGGCATAATAGTGTACCTTCCTGCATGAAGATCAAACAAAGAAGGAGCAGGCAAAGTAATAGTCTCTCGAGTACCGTGACTAAATACCAGGTTATAAATCATCCGTCTACTAGCATCTCTATCCAGAAAATCATGGCGAACCATGCTGTCATAATCGAGATATCTCTCAGGGAGAAGCATCTCTCCTTCCTCTCCCAGTCTAATGGGTATCTCAAAGTGTCTGGCAAGACGGGTAGCATAGATACCTCCATCGACGACACCTTTAGAACGGTTCAGGTTCAACCGTTGAGCTACTATAGCGCCCAAGCTATAAGTCTTATCGTTATAAAGGCCTTCGTGAAAACCGCAAGGTCTGGAGAATTAAGTGATCCGGCCTCCCCACGGCCAATTTAACATTTTCCCACAAATAGTAAGTACCGAAGCACAGGAAAATGTATGCTAGCAATTCTAGCGCGAGACACTCCTCTCTCCTCTCCAACAGCAATATAACCAATGAAATCCTCCAAGTCATGTGGACGAGGGTCACGGATATCCCCAACATAAGGTAATTTGCATACATTGCAAAAATCCTGTAGCATCATGCACCGGGGGATATCGTAAATCATGAACTCAACCATGGGAGGATTCTTCCTCGGATAAAAGTTGAAGCGTTGAACAAAAATATTGGTGAGGAGGAGATATTGTGGGCACTTATCTTCAACGAACGCAGTAAGACCTGCGTTCTCCACCAAGTAATAAAAGTCTTCATAAAGTCCGGCGGCGCGCAAAAATTCATCACTCGGCCACTCGCACGCTCGAACTTCTGTGACTCGAGGGACTACGTACTTGGGGTGGTTCTTCTCATCCTCTTTGGTGTTACGGCTTGAAGAGCCTCTCAAGAATCTCCTCATCTTTTCCTTTTTCTAGCTCTGAAAAATTCTGAAATTTTTAGAGACTTCGAAAGAAAAGTGAATAAGAATTAACCCAAGTTGTAGCAACTACTCCTACTAGTGCCTAGAGACCGTATCACATGCTAAAACTACTTGGGACCAGCTAAAATCAACATTTATAGCTCAAGAACAGGGTCACTAAGGTAGCAAGAATTCGTGTAGGATAAAGCACTAGAGAAAAAACTAATTGGACAAATGGAGGAGTCACTTACCAAGGAGTAATTTCCCCAAAACAGTTCGGAGAATGGTTTTTTGAGAAAGGAGATCGGAAATCACAACCAAATGAGCAAGAACACGGGTTTGAGCTGCGAAACAATTTTTTCTGGACGTGGAAGAAGAGGCTAGGAGCTGGAATGAGTGGAGGGGATGCCTGTGGGCCCCACAAGCTTGCACCCCGCCACCAGGGGGTAGGTGGAGGTGGGGGGGCTTGTGGCCCACTGGTCAGGCCCCCCGACCAGCTCTCAAGCCTAGAAATTTTCAAAAATTCCAGAAAAAATCATACTAAATTTTCAGGACCATCGGAGAACTTCTATTTTCGAGGTATTTTTCTCCGGGACGCTAGAACAGAAAACAGGAAAAGCTAAACTTTCTATCATTTTTCTTCTAAGCAACAGAAAATGAAGACTCCAAACAGAGGTGTGTGACTCTCTGATTCATTCGTTTCATGGTCATCGGAAGAAATCCGTTAATGGGGTTGATCAAGTCCTCATGACAAAACCTTCTCGAATGTCAAGAGAGAACGAAGAATTTTCGAATAGCCACTAAGCACCTCAATGGGGATATGAATCTCCCCAACAAGCAAATCATATTTCATCTTGACACGAGGAATAGGGCATTCAAAGCTCCCAATAAGAATCGATGAAGTCTTTTCGATAGCATTGATGCAATGTGCTGGATTTCGTTTCTTCGGGAAGTGCACGGTGTGCTCATTACCGTTGACGTGGAAAGTGACATTGCCTTTGTTGCAATCTATAACAGCCCCTGCAGTGTTTAAAAAGGGTCTTCCGAGGATAATAGCCATGTCATCGTCCTCGGGAATATCCAAGATAACAAAGTCTGTTAAGATAGTAGTATTAGCAACCACAACAGGCACGTCCTCGCAAATGCCGATAGGGAAAGCAGTTGATTTGTCGGCCAGTTGCAGAGAAATTTCAGTGGGTGTCAACTTATCCAACTCAAGTCTACGATAAAGAGAGAGCGGCATAACACTAACACCAGCTCCAAGGTCACATAAGGGAGTTCTTACGTAGTTTCATTTAATGGAGCAAGGTATAGTGGGCACTCCGGGATCACCAAGTTTCTTAGGAGTTCCACCTTTGAAAGTATAATTGGCAAGCATGATGGAGATCTCAAGATCTGGTATCTTCCGTTTATTAGTCACGATATCGTTCATGTACTTGGCATACGGAGACATCTTGAGCATATCAGTTAACCGCATCTGCAGAAAGACGGGTCTTATCATCTCAACGAAGCGGTCAAAATCCTCATCATCCTTTTTCTTGGATGGCTTAGGAGGAAAGGGCATAGGTCTCTGAACACATGGCTCTCTTTCTTTACCATGCTTCCTAGCAGTGAAGTCATTCTTGTCGTATCTCTTAGGTTGTGGGTTATCAGGATTACCCGTAGGTTCAATCTCCACATCCTCATCATTGCTAGGTTGAGCATCATTATGAATATCACTGTCCATATTGTCACCAGGTTCATGTTCATCACCTGATTGTGCTTCCGCATCAGACGCAGAAATATCATTAGGTTCTTCAGGTGTGACCGTATCTGGTGAACTGGTGTGCAGGTTTCTATCATCCTTCTTCTTCTCCTTAGGATGACTAGGGGTATCAGCATTGATTCCTTGAGAATCTTGATCAATTCTCTTAGGATGACCTTCAGGATACAAAGGTTCCTGAGTCATTTTGCCTCCTCTAGTAATGACTCTGACAGAGTTGTCATTTAATTCATTGAGCAGGTCATTCTGAGCCTTAAGTACTTGTTCTACCTGAGTAGTCATAGAGGCATGTTTACTCAGAAGATTCAGAGCATTGACATTTCTGTCTACACAAGCACTTAGATGGCTAAGCATACGAGTACTTTGTTCCAAATGTCTGCTAACATAATCATTGAAACTCTGTTGTTTGGCAACAAAGTTGTCAAATTCGTCAAAGCATAGGCTAGCAGGTTTATCAAAAGGAATATCACTCTCATCAAACCTACGCAGAGAATTCACTTCTACTACCTGTATCGGGTTATCGAGACCGTGGATCTCTTCGATAGGTGGTAGATTTTTGACATTTTCAGATCTAATGCCTTTCTCTTGCATAGATTTCTTGGCTTCTTTCATATCTTTGGGACTGAGGAATAGAATACCTTTTTTCTTAGGAGTTGTCTTAGGAGGTGGTTCGGGAATAGTCCAAGCATTATCGTTGATCAAGATGTGATTCAGTAGGGTCTCAGCTTGTTCTACAGTTCGTTACCTAAAAACACAACCGGCACAACTATCTAGGTAGTCTCTAGAGGCATCGGTAAGTCCGTTATAGAGGATATCAAGTATCTTGTAATTATTAAGAGGGTGATCAGGCAAAGCATTCTGTAGCTGGACGAGCCTCCCGCAAGCTTGTGGAAGACTCTCTTCTTGGAGTTGAGCAAAGTTGTATATTTCATGCAAGGCACCTTGCTTCTTTTGGGCCGGGAAATATTTCTCACAGAAGTAATAGACCATCTCCTGGGGACTACACACACATCCAGGAGCAAGAGAGGTGAACCAGGCTTTAGCGTCATCCTTTAGAGAGAAAGTAAACAGCTTAAGGATATAGTTGTGGCGGATCTTCTCCTCATTAGTGAAAATGTTGGCTATTTCGGATAGTTTGGCAAGATGGGCTATGACCGTCTCAGACTCATAACCGTGAAAAGGATCAGATTCGACTAGAGAGATTATCTCAGGGTCGACAGAGAATTCATAATCCTTATCGGTGACAAAGATAGGCGAAGTGGCAAACTTCGGATCATTTTTCATCCTAACTTCCCGAGATTTTTCCTTCCACTTGAGAATTAATTTCTCAGCGTCATAGGCATCCTTACACGCAAGAAAATCCTCAGCTATCTCTCCCTCCATAACATGACCCTCAGGTATATCAGGCAATTCATATCTAGGAGAGCTAGATCTAACAGGAGCAAAAGCAGGTTCTATCTCAATAGTATCGGTAGTTTCAGAAGCATCACGAGCATTGGCAGTAACTCTAGCAATATGAGCATCAAGGAACACTCCTAATGGAACATCAGGCAAAGGAGTATCTCTAGCAGTATCAAGCATAGCATCATCACGCAAAATAGCATCTCTAGCATCATCAGGCAAAGCAGTATCAAGCATATCATCTCTAGCAGTAGTATCAAGCATAGCATCTCTAGCAGTATCAAGCATACTATCACCAGGCATAGTATCAAGCATAGCATCAAGCATAGCGTCTCTAGCAGTAGTATCACAAGCATCATCAAGCACATGCGACATATCAATGTTTCTAGTAGGAGGTGATGTCGCAAACTTACTCATAACTGAAGGTGAATCAAGTGCAGAGCTAGATGGCAATTCCTTACCTCCCCTCATAGTTGAGGGCAAGACTTTGGTCTTCGGATCCTTCAGATTCTTCATAGTGATTAGGAGATATAAATCCCAAGTGACTCACAGAATATAGAAATACCTCCCCTCCAACGGCGCCAGAAAAATGCTGACGTCAGCTGTGTTTCCCTCGCAATGGCTCCAGAAAAGGACTCATCCTGCAATCTCTGGCGTTAGCTAGACGAATGCTTATGACAACAAACCTTCGCCCTGCAACGGCACCAGAAGAATGCTGAAAGCACTCCCCAGTAATGAGACTAGAAGAATGTTGTTGATGGCCCACCAGCGCGTGGGTTCGCAGCAGTTTTCGAGGGTAGAGTATTCGACCCAAATTTGTAGGTAAGCCAGTCAGGAGGTGAGAGTATACTCTCAAGTATTAGAAGCTGAATTTTTCGGATTCAACCACACCTGAAAGATTAGTATCTGCAAGCACAGTAGTAACAGCAAAGTACTATGATAACAACGGTGTCAGAAACGATCAGTTGACGGCAGACTATTCCTAACAATTGTATCAATGGCGCCTCCGTTGCCGCTCGACAGAAGTTGCCAATTCCCGTCAACAGTCTGGCGAATCAACAGTCTAGCACATAGTAGCAGTGTAACGAGCAATAGCAGTGCCAAGGAACAACAGTAGTGACAACAGTAGCAAGTAGCAACAGTAGCAAGCGATAGTAGTAGCAGCAGCAGAGCAAGACAAGTAACAGTAGTAACAACATCAGTAGCAGCAGCAGAGCAAGACAAGTAACAACAATAGCAACAGTAGTAGCAGCAACAGAGCAAGACAAGTAACAGTAGTAGCAGCAGCAGAGCAAGACAAGTAACAACAGTAGCAACAGTAGTAGCAGCAGCAGAGCAAGACAAGTAACAACAGTAGGACAAACTCGTAGGCAATGAGTCGGTGATTTGTTTGGATGATATTCATCATGCAACAGCTATAACATGTGGCTAGCTCCCATTCGTCAATGTGATGTAGGCATGCATTCCGTGTGTCGTCATATGTGCTTAGGGAAAAGAACTTGCATGACATCTATTATCCATCCCTCCCGTGGCAGCGGGGTCCAAAAGCAAACTACAGGATATTAAGGTTCTCCTTTTAATAAAAAACCGGACCAACGCATTAGCACTTGGTGAACACATGAACTCCTCAAACTATGATCATCACTGGGAGTGGTTCCGGTTATTGTCACTCCGGGCTTGCCGGATCATAAGACATAGTAGGTAACTACAACTTGCAAGATCGGATCTAAAACACACATATATTGGTTACAACATAATAATTTCATATCTGAAATCATGGCACTCGGGTCCTAGTCACAAGCATTAAGCATGGCAAAGTAGTAGCAACATCAAATCTCAGAACATAGTGGATACTAGGGATCAATCCCCATCAAAACTAATTCGATTACATGATAGATCTCATCCTACTCATCGCCGCCCAGCGAGCCTACGAATAGATTACTCACCAACGACGAAGAGCTTCATGGAATTGTAGAGGGAAGACGGTTGATGATGACGATGGCGACGATTTCCCCTCTCTGGAGCCCAGGACGGACTCCAGATCTGCCCTCCAGATGAAGAACAGGTGGTGGCGGCGCCTCCGTATCGAAAACGAGACGAAAACTTCTCTTTTTATTTTTTCTGGGACGAAAGACAACTATAGAGCTGGAGTTGGGGGCGGCAGGTGCCTGTGGGCCCCACAAGCCTGCCCACCGCCACCAAGGGGGTAGTGTCAGAGCAGGGGCTTGTGGCCCACTCGCCCACCCCCTGAGGTGGAACTTGGCACATATTTTTTTGATATTTTACAAAACTTCTCCCCTTAAATTTTCAGGACGTTTGGAGAACTTTGATTTCTGCACAAAAATAACACCAAGCCAATTCTACTGAAAACAACGTCAGTCCAGGTTAGTTCCATTCAAATCATGCAAATTATAGTCCAAAACAAGGGCAAAAGAGTTTGGAAAAGTTGATACGTTGGAGACGTATCAATAACCCACAACCTAAGAATAAGAGATACGATAAGAATGACTTCACTGCTAGGAAGCATGGTAAAGAAAGGGAACCATGGGTCCAGAAACCCATGCCCTTTCCTCCCAAACCATCCAAGAAAAAGGATGATGAGGATTTTGAGCGATTCGTTGAAATGATCAGACCTGTCTTTATGCAAATGCGTTTGATAGATATGCTCAAAATGTCTCTGTATGCTAGTACATGAAAGATATTGTGACTAATAAGAGGAGGATACCTGAGGTTGAGATTTCCACCATGCTGGCTAATTATACCTTCAAGGGTGGAACTCCTAAGAAACTAGGTGATCCCGGTGTGCCCACTATACCTTGCTCCATTAAAGGCAACTACGTTAGAACGGCTTTATGCGACCTTGGAGCCGGTGTTAGTGTTATGCCTCTCTCTCTTTATTGTAGACTTGAACTTGATAAGTTGACACCCACTGAAATCCCTTTGCAAATGGCCGACAAATCAACTGCTTTCCCTATCGGCATTTGCGAGGATGTGCCTGTTGTGGTTGCTAATGTCACTATCTTAATAGACTTTGTTATTCTGGATATTCCCGAGGACGATGCCATGGCAGTCATCCTTAGAAGACCCTTTTTAAACACTACAGGGGCTGTTATAGATTGCAACAAAGGCAATGCCACTTTCCTTGTCAACGGTAATGATTATACGGTGCACTTTCCGAAGAAACCATATCGAGTACATTGCATCAATGCTATCGAAAAAACTTCATTGATTCTTATTGGGAGTTTTGAATACCCTATTCCTCGTGTTAAGATGAAGTATGATTTTCTTGTTGGGGAGATACACATCCCCATTGAGGTAAACTAGTGACTATTCGAAAATTCTCCGTTCTCTTTTTGTGATTCAAAAAGGTTTGTCGAGGAGGCTTGATCAACCTCACTGACGGATTTCTTTCGATGACCATGAGATGGATGAATCGAGGAGTCACAAACCTCTGTTCCAAGCTTTCACCTTCGCTTGATTAGAAGAAAAATGATAGGTTTAGTTTAGTTGTCCCTATTTTCTGTTTTAGCGTCCGGTAGAAAAGTACCCCGAAAATAAAAGTTCTCCGAACGTCGTGAAAATCAAGTATTATTTTTTCTAGAATTTTTGAAAAATTCTGAGGCAAAGAGCTTGTCTGGGGGCTGCACCACTGGGCCACAAGCCTTGACAGCGCGGGCACCCCCCTGGCCGCGCCACCCAGGCTTGTGGGGCCCACAGGCACCCCCTCCACTCATTCTTGCTCTCATGTGGTTCTCCTACCTCCAGAAAAAATCGTTTTGCATCTCAAACTTGTGTTCTTGCTCCTCTTGCTGGGATTTTCGATCTCTTTGCTCAAATCACCATTCTCCGAACTGTTTTGGGGAAATTACTCCTTGGTAAGTGACTCCTCCATTGGTCCAATTAGTTTTTTCTCTAGTGCCTTATACTCCGCGTATTTTTGCTGCCTTGGTGATCATGGTCTTCAGCTTTCCATGCTGATTTTAGTTGGTCCCAAGTAGTTTTGATGCGTAATATGGCCTCTATGCACTTGTGGGAGTAGTTGCTATGAGTTTAGTTGAGCCTTGTTCATTTTTCCTTTGGATCACTGAAAATTTCAGAAAAGGAAGATGTTGAGGAGAAATTATCATGGTGGTTCCTCAAGCAAGAGAGGCCCCCGTCTTGCGATTCGGGAGCCCGATCCTTACCAACCAAGGGACGCGCAGGTACAACCATGTGAATGGCCTTCAGATGAATTTATGATTGAGGCAGGCTTCAAAGATGAGTTTGATGCACTTGTTCGCAACGTCGGACTTAAAGAATTCATATCCGATAAATGTGAACAATATGTTGCTCTCACTGCCTCTTTTGTTCGTAGATTCAAATTTTTAGCTGGCCGTGACACATCGGTATTCTTTGATCTCTAGGACAAATCGTATACCATGGGTTTAGAGGATTTCAATAGAATTTACAAAATACCTCTTTGGGGTAGCCTCAATGATCCTCCAAAATCTTCGGTTAGAGATTTTTGCTCTAGTATTACTGTTGGAGAAACTAGAGACATTACGCAAGCTACCATGGGGAGTATTCATTTTCCTATCTTGCATTACTTTGCCCTCTTCATAGGCAGATGTATTAATGGCAAGATTGAGCATAATCACCTTTGCGCATCCGACCTTAGTATCCTAAAGAGCGCAGTGACGGGTGACAAGAGTTTCAACATGGGAACTATAATAGCAAGGAGGCTCAATAAGAATGCTAATGAAGGGGATTTCTTTGGAGGGATCTATGCTACCCGCATAGCAAATTTTCTTGAAGTACCCATCCGCGAAGGACATCCCCCACTCCATACACCTTTCCTTGACCGTGTCGCTTTGACACGCTACCAGTTCCTTGAGAGGGATGATGAATCCCTCCTATACCATTTGATATTTAACCGGTAGCGTGTTTTCCATATTGCCCTTCCTGCTCCTGCCTTCTTTGACTTTCAGGTAAAACAGAGATATTACATAACTAGAGGAGACGCAGAGGAGTATGAGAGGGAGGCAAAGGCTGCTCGTCTCCGTGAGGCAGCTATTCAGGCAGTGGCTGCAACGCTCCCGTATAACCCCCATTATGATTTTGCATATTCGCCAGGACCATCCTTGGGAGTAGACCAACTTAGGCCAAAAGTCTAAGCTTGGGGCAGTACGTGTTCTCACCGACTTTACATTCTTGCTTATGCTTTCACTTTGTTAGCCGGTGTTCACACTTTGCCATTGTATCATCCATGCAAGTTTATTTTCTTTTTCTCATTCTATTTTCGTGTGTCTGTCTAGTTTGAGAAAACCCAAAAAGATTTTCTTTTTCTTCTTTTGCTTTTTGGGAGCTTTCCCTTGTAAATAGTTTTCTTTTTCTTTGGGTCAAGGTAGAAGATATTGGTTATAATGTTTAGTTGCTCTTGCATGCATACCTGTTCAGCTTTCAAAGAGCCATATTACTTTGTCTTCTCCTTTGTGTTTGCCTGCAGATTCCAGCTTTAGTCCAATGCACGAGCACTCTTATTATTGTTCACATCGTTCAATCGTGCAAGTGAAAGGCAATAATGACGATATATGATGAAGTGACTGAGCTTGGAAAAGTTGGTATGAACTCGATCTATTTTGTTTTTCTAAATATGACTAGCTCATCATGCTTGATTTAGCTTTGTTGTGAGAGAAACATGTTTGCAATGACAACTTAGAGATCAGAGTTGTTTATGCCATGCTTACTTAGCTAGGAGCTTATAATGGCTTGTCTTGGATGCCAACATGAATGTTGAGATGACTGTGTTGTAGTATGATAGGATGGTATCTGATTCTTTTGTTGTATATCCCTTGCAACGGCTCCAGAAATAGTTGTGTCGATGGCACCAGAAATCCTTCAGCTACGGCTACGCCTTAAGGGACTTCCTAGGCAAGTATGCAAAGGATTACCCCCGTGGCCTTGGAGCCTTGCATTGGTGTTCCCTCGAAGCGGAAAGGGTGATGTAGCACAGCGACGGTAAGTATTTCCCTCAGTTTGAGAACCAAGGTATCAATCCGGCGGAAGAGTATCTCAAGATCCTGCACAAACACAAAATCTTGCAACCAACGCTATGAAGGGGTTGTCAATCCCTTATAGATTGTTTGCCAAGTGAGAACTGAAAAAAACAAAGTAACAAAGCAAAGTAAAAGCGGAGATGTAAACGATGGATGTGAATAGACCCGGGGGCCGTAGTGTTTACTAGTGGCTTCTCTCATGAAAGCAAGTAGACGGTGGGTGAACAAATTACTGTCGAGCAATTGACAGAACTGTGCAGAGTCGTGACGATATCTATGCAATGATTATTTCTATAGGCATCACGTCGGAAACAAGTAGAGCGATACTTTCCGCATCTACTACTATTACTCCACACATCGACCTCTGTCCAGCATTCATCTAGTGTATTAAGTCCATAAGAACAGAGTAACGCCTTAAGCAAGATGACATGATGTAGAGGGATAATCTCAAGCCAATGATAAAACCCCATCTATTTACCCTTGATGGAAACTGCTTGATGTGTGCCTTGCTGCCCCTACTATCACTGGGAAAGGTCACCACATGGCAGAACCCAAAACCAAGCTCTTCTCCCATTGCAAGAATCATAGATCTAGTTGGCCAAACAAAACCCAAGACTCGGAGAGACTTACAAGGATATCAAATCATGCATATAAGAAATCAACAAAGACTCAAATATATATCATAGATAATCTGATCACAAGTTCACAATTCATCGGATCTCGACAAACACACCGCCAAAGAAGATTACATCGGATAGATCTCCATGAAGATCATGGAGAACTTTGTATTGAAGATCCAAGAGAGAGAATAAGCCATCTCGCGGCAGGGTGCCGGGAAGGGTCTCCATATGAGATCTCGCGGAAACGGAAGCTTGCGGCGGCGGAAAAGTATTTTCGAGGCTCCCCTGATTTTTTGCGGAATATTTGGGAATATATAGGCGCAAGACCTAGGTCAGGGAGTGGCCAGGGAAGCCACAAGCCTGCCCACCGCCGCCTCCCCCCTGGTGGGGAGTTGGGGCTTGTGGGCTCCCTGGAGCCCACCTGGCTTGGCCCAAAAGCCCCCTGGACTTCTTCCGTTAGGGAAAAAATCATTTCGGGGTTTTTCTTCCGTTTGGACTCCGTTCCAAAATCAAATCTGAAAAGAGTCAAAAACACGAAAAAAACAGGAACTGGCACTTGGCACTGAATTAATAAGTTAGTCCCAAAAAGATATAAAAAGATACATGAAACATACAAAAAGGCAAGATAACAGCGTGAAACCATAAAAAATTGTAGATATGTTTGAGACGTATCAGTATCCTCCTTTGAATGATTCAAGTGGCTTCACTTGCCGCATGTTCACGCATGTAGTTGAAACAAAATCAACATAGCCTCTATGATGTTCATGTTCATGGTGATTTATGGCCTACTCATGCTTGCACTCAATGTTAGTTAATCTCAATGCATTTTGACGACTGTTGTCGCTCTCTAGTTGGTCGCTTCCCAGTATTTTGCTAGCCTTCACTTGTACTAAGCGGGAATACTGCTTGTGCATCCACCTCCATAAACCCAAAGTTGTTCCATATGAGTCCACCATACCTACCTATGTGCGGTATCTACCTGCCGTTCCAAGTAAATTTGCATGTGCCACTCTCTAAACCTTCAAGAAATAATCTATTTTGCATGCCCGAACCGCTCATGTGGTGACAGGGGCTATTGGTATCTTCCATGCTAGGCGTGTTATCCTTGATATGTGTTTATTCAATATCATTCACGAGAATTGGAATTCCCAATTCCATGCTCAAATCGAAAAGATAATTGCAAACAAATCTCCCCCAGGATTGATGTTGGTATGGACGGTACCCGAGGATTCGGCTAGCCGTGGAGTGTGATTGATTGGTGGAGGGGGAGTCAAAACTTTACTTTTCTGTTTGGGAACCGCCTATAGCATGTGTAGCGTGGAAGATGTTGAGAACTCTTAGTAATTGCATTGACAATGAAAGCATGCCACCAAAAGTATTATCTCCATTTTAAAAGCTTGAGCTCTGGCACCTCTGCAAATCAATGGTTCCCTCTGCGAATGGCCTGTCTATTTATGTTCCTGTTGAGTCATCCTCCGCTTATAAAGGCACCAATTAGAGAGCACCTCTGTCATTTTTATCCTTTGCTTTTAACTGTGTTGAGTGTGACTATGACTGGATCTTCTTTGCCTTGAGTTACAATGTTTAGTCAGCCCTTGGTCTTTGAAGGTGCTCTGCATTTATGTTTTGCAGTCTCAGAAAGAGCTAGCGAGATGCCATCTATTCGTACTGCTTCATGTTGTTTTGATTGAAGTGTTGACATTTGAGGTTCATTATTATTTGCTCGCTAGTTGATTATACCATTGAGTTTGTCATGAGACCTAGATGTCAATTGCTTTTGTGGTTCGCTTGTGATCTTGATCAAATTCTGGTTATGAGTTAGACATAGTTGCAACAACAAGATCAAACAGAGTTCGTTAATTTTTTCTTTTGTCTCTTTCAGTTTGTCAACTGAATTGCTTGAGGACAAGCAAGGCTTTAAGCTTGGGGGAGTTGATACGTCTTTGTCGTATCTACTTTTCCAAACTCTTTTGCTCTTGTTTTGGACTCTAATTTGCATGATTTGAATGGAACTAACCCGGACTAATGTTGTTTTCAGCAGAATTGCCATGGTGTTGTTTTTGTGCAGAAATAAAAGTTCTCGGAATGACCTGAAAATTTACGGAGAATTTTTCTGGAATTAGTGAAGAACACCTGCGCAAAGATCCACCGGAGGAGGTGGGCCAGTGGGCCACAAGCCCATGGGCCGCGGCCACCCCCCAGGCCACGCCGTGAGGGCTTGTGGGGCCCAAGTGGTGCCACCGCCTCCAAACTCAGCTCTATTTAATCCGTCTCGCCCGGAAAAAAATCAGGGAGAAGGATTCATCTTTTTTTTACGATACGGAGGCGCCGCCACCTCCTGTTCTTCATCTAGAGGGAAGATCTGGAGTCTGTTCTGGGCTCGGAGACGGGAAATTGTCGCCATCGTCATCATCAACCTTCCTCCATCGAGAATTCCATGATGCTCTTCACTGTTCGTGAGTAATCTCATCATAGGCTTGCTGGACGGCGATGAGTTGGATGAGATCTATCATGTAATCGAGTTAGTTTTGACGGGGATTGATCCCTAGTATCCACTACGTTCTACATTGATGTTGCTACTACTTGGCTATGCTTAATGCTTGTCACCAGTGCCTGAGTGCCATGATTTCAGATCTGAACCTATTATGTTGTCGCCAATATATGTGTGTTTTAGATCCGATCTTGCAAGTTGTAGTCACCTACTATGTGTTATGACCCGACAACCCCGGAGTGACAATAGCCGGAACCACTCCCGGAGATGACCATAGTATGAGGAGTTCATGTATTCACCATGTGTTAATGCGTTGGTCCGGTTCTTTACTAAAAGGAGAACCTTAATATCCCGTAGTTTCCATTAGGACCCCACTGCCACGGGAGGGATGGACAATAGATGTCATGCAAGTTCTTTTCCCTAAGCACATATGACTACATACGGAATACATGCCTACATTAGATTGACGAACGGGAGCCAGTTACTTAGCTCTCCATGGTATAGCTGTTACATGATGAATCACATCCGTCATACTCATCCATCACCGATCCATTGCCTGCGAGTCTTTGAATACTGGTCCTTGCTACGTTACTTTGCTGCTACTGCTGTCACTGCTATTACTGTTGCTGTGTTGCTACTGTTGTTGTTGTTACTCTGTTGCTACTGCTGTTACTCTGTTGCTACTGCTGTTACTTGCTACTGCTGCTACTGCTGTTCCTTGCTACTGCTCTAACTACTGCTGTTACTTACTACGTGGTTGTTACTTGCTGCAACACTTTACTGGCGCCATTGATACAACAAGTTAGGAATAGTCTGCCGTCAATAGACCTGTTTCTGGCACCGTTGCTATCATACTACTTTGCTACTGATACTTTGCTTGCAGACACTAATCTTTCAGGTGTGGTTGAATTGACAACTCAGCTGCTAATACTTGAGAATATTCTTTCGCTTCCCCTGAGTCGAACCAAAAATTTGGGTTGTATACGATACCCTCGAAAACTCTTGCGATCCCCTAGACTTGTGGGTTATCAATGGCAACAACACGATGCGTGCCTCGCTACCCCTTTTGTCACTGGGTGAGGTCACCGCACAGTATGAACCGAAAACAAAGCACTTCTCCCATTGCAAGAATCATAGATCAAGTTGGCCAAACAAAACCCACAACTCGAAGAGAATTACAAGGATATGAAATCATGCATATAATAGATCAGAAGAAACTCAAATAAGATTCATAGATAATCTGATCATAAATCCACAGTTCATCGGATCTCGACAAACACACCGCAAAAGAAGATTACATCGGATAGATCTCCATGAAGATCGTGGAGAACTTTGTATTGAAGATCCAAGAGAGAGAAGAAGCCATCTAGCTACTAGCTATGGACCCGAAGGTCTATGGTGAAGATCATCGGAGAGGTCATGGGGTTGATGAAGAAGCCCTCCGTATCCGAATCCCCCTCTGGAAGGCACCAGAATGTGCCCCAGATGGGATCTTGCGGAGACATAAGCTTGCAGTGGCGGAAAATTATTTTCGTGGATCTCTCGTGCACTTTTGGAATTTTTTTGAATTTATTGGCAGAAGAGGTAGGGCAGACGAGCCACACGGGGCCCACAAGCCTGCTAGTCGCGGGCCCCCCAGGTTGCGCCTAGGGGGTTTGTGGGGTCCCCTGGTGGCCCCTGCCTTGGTTCTCAAGTCTCGTGCATATCTTCTGTTTCGAAAAAAATCTTTTCGGAAGTTTTATTCCGTTTGGACACCGTTTAAAATCCTCCTCTGAAAAGGGTCAAAAACACGGAAAAAACAGGAACTGGCACTTGGCACTGAGTTAATAAGTTGGTCCCAAAAAAATATAGAAGGCATACAAAACATCCAAAGTTTGACAAGATAATAGCATGGAACCATAAAATATTATAGATACGTTGGAGACTTATCAAGCATCCCCAAGCTTAACTCCTGCTCATCCTCGAGTAGGGAAGTGATAAAGACAAAAAAATTGATGTGGAATGCTACCTAGCATAGTTGTCCTTTGTAACTTATTTCATGTGACATGAATGTTCAGATCCAGAAGATTCAAAACAATAGTTTGCTATGGACATGAAAACAATAATACTTCAAGCAAACTAGCAAGGTAATCATGAACTTTCGAAATAACAAGGCCAAAGAAAGTTATCCCTACAAAGTCATATAGTCTGGCTATGCTGCATCGTCCACACACAACTAATTTAAATCGTGCACAACACCAGTATTGGCCAAGTAATTGTTTTCTTACTCTTACTTTCTCAAACCTTTTTCAACTATCACGCAATACATGAGCGTGAGCCATGGATATAGCACTATACGTGGAATAGAGTGTGGTGGTGGTTGTGAGGCAAAAAGGAGGAGATGGTCACATTGACTCGGCGTATCAAAGGGCTATGGAGATTCCCATTAATAGATATCAATGTGAATGAGTAGGGATTTCCATACAAAGGATGCACTAGAGCTATAAGTGTGTGAAAGCTCAAA
Organism: Hordeum vulgare subsp. vulgare; assembly: GCF_904849725.1. Taxonomy (NCBI): domain Eukaryota; kingdom Viridiplantae; phylum Streptophyta; class Magnoliopsida; order Poales; family Poaceae; genus Hordeum; species Hordeum vulgare. The sequence continues at coordinate 281,199,172 of NC_058524.1, read as the reverse complement.
AGGAGAACTAGTGGGTGTGCATCCAACTTGATTGCTCACGAAGACTTAGGGCAATTTTGAAGAAGCCCATCATTGGAATATACAAGCCAAGTTATATAATAAAGATTCCCACTAGTATATGGTGGTGACAAAACGAGAGACTCTCAATCAAGAAGAACATGGTGCTATTATGAAGCACAAGTGTGGAAAAAGATAGTAGCATTGTCCCTTCTCTCTTTTTCTGTTTTTTTTATTTGGGCTCTTTGGCCTCTTTTTCTCTCCTTTTTTTAATTGGGCTCTTTGGCCTCTTTTTTTATTTCCTCACATGGGACAATTCTCTAATAATGACGATCATCACACTTTTATTTACTCACAGCTCAAAGCTCGGATCGATGATGACTCTATAGGAAATGCCTCCGACAGTTTACCGGGATGTGCAACGATCTAGCTTGGCGTATGACGTTGAAACATCTCGCTAGCTATCTTACGATCATGCAATGGCAATATGAGAGTGAAAGTACAAGTTATGAGATGGAACGGTGGGAGTTGCATGGTAATATATCTCGGAATGGCTATGAAAATGCCATAGTAGGTAGGTATGGTGGCTGTTTTGTGGAAGGCATATGGTGGGTTTGTGCACCGACGAAAATTGCGCAGTACTAGAAAGGCTAGCAATAGTGGAAGGTGAAAGTGCATCTATACCATGGACTCACATTAGTCATGAAGAACTCACATACTTGTTGCGAAAGTTTTTATTTGTAATCGAAACAAAGTGCTAGACGCATACTCCTAGGGGAAGGGTTGGTAGGTGTAAACCATCGCACGATCCCGACCGCAACACAAAGGATGACAATCAATAGATCAATTATGTTTCGACTTCCTAACATAGCGATTCACCTTACGTGCATGTTACAGGAATCACTAACTTCAACACAAGTATTTCTAGATTCACAACACCCTACTAACATAACTCTTAATATTACCAAATCCACGTCTCCAAACTAATTGAGAGGAATTAAACATTTCTTTCTACTCAATGCACATGAAGATGGTAGTTTTTGTATCCTCTTTGGGTACCTATCACCTTTGGGACTACTTTCATAGCACAAACCAACTACCAAGTCACGCACTGCCGTGCTCTAAAAGATCTAAGTGAAGCACATAGATCAAAATTATCTAGCTCAAAAGATATAAGTGAAGCACAATGAGCATTCTAGAAAAATCACGATGAGTGCATGTCTATCTCAAAAGGTGTGCAGCAAGGATGATTGTGACACAACAAAAAGAAAAGACTCCTACGATACAAGACGCTCCAAGCAAACCACATATCATGTGGTGAATAAACATATAGCTCCAAGTAATGTTACCGATGGATTGAAGACGAAAGAGGGGATGCCTTCCCGGGGGATCCCCAAGCTTAGGCTTTTTGGTGTCCTTGAATTTGGCTTGGAATGCTTTGGGCATACCCAAGCTTGAGCTCTTTCCACACTTTATCCATTTGTCCATCAGAATATCACCCAAAACTTAAAAACTTCACAACACAACACTTAAATAGAAACTTGTGATATCATTAGCACAAGAAAACAAACTACCAACTCTTTGGGTACTGTAGCAAACTTGATTTCTATTTATATTGGTGTTAGATTACTGTATTCTCACTTTTCCATGACTACTACCCCCCAATACTATCCATAGTTTCATCAAAACAAGCAACCAACACAACAAAAACAGAATCTGTCAAAAACAGACCAGTGTGTAGCAATATGTATACTTCGTATACTTCTGTTATCTCAGAAATTCTGAAAAATTACGACAGCCTGGGTAAAAGGCATATCAACCAGCATAAAAAAGAATGAACTCAAAATCTATTTCTGAATAAAAAAGAAAAATAATCTCGTGAGTGAAAAGTTTCTGTCTTTTTTCAGCAGGATCAAACAACCATCACCAAGACTAGTCATAAAGGTTTTGCTTGGCTCAAACACAAGAAGAAACACAAAAGACACAATCATAACAGAATTATGATGGTGTGGATGCAACAAAACAGAAAGAAAAAGATAAATTCATTGGGTTGCCTCCCAACAAGCGCTATTGTTTAACGCCCTTAGCTAGGCATAAGGCGATAGAATCACGTATCGTCGTCTTTAGTGCTCAAACCATAAGTAGCGTGATCACTCATCAGCTTAAGCTCTTCATCTTTCTTGCTAGATGATTCAACACTATTTTGACGAACAAAAACAGACTTGGTGGCCTTATTTTGGGCAAAATTTGGAGTATTCTGCACAGCGGCAAAAGCGGAACCCAAGTTGGTTATAACATCCTCTAGTTTGCCAATCCTAGCGGAATCATGACCTAGTTTTTCGTTAACTGTGGGTTCCGTCTCCTTTAAAATTGTCAAAACCATTCCCACCTTGGATCCGTACTAAGTGATTTGATTGTGGATCTTTTTATCCAAATTCTCAATGAGTTTGATCATTACAACTTTATTTTCAATGACGTCTAGCCTACGCATCACATGTTCCAGAGTTAAGGTAGTTCCATTAACCATGAGTGGGGGTGATCCTAACAAATTTATTACAGCTCTGTAAGAATCAACGTTATGTCTACCCAAGAAATTTCCGCCTACGATGGTGTCAAAAAGATACCTATTCCAAGGATAAATACCCACATAAAAACTGTGAAGCGGGACGGTAGTAGATTGCTTACGAGTAGATCTACTCTGAGCATTGCAAATCCTATACCAAGCGTCCTTTAAGTTTTTCTTCCTCACTTTGTTTGAAATTGAGAACTTCGTTCTCGGGAGTATCGTTCTAAGCGCTGGGTCTAGCCATGAGGACAGGTAGACTATCCCACACAAACGAACAGAAAGCAAGCGAGAGAAAAGGGCGAACGAAAAAGGCAAACGAAAAAGGCAAATAGTTTTGGAAATTTTTGTTTTTCAGAAGTGGGGGAGAGGAAAACGATAGGCAAAAAAGGAAATGCAAGAGATGATTTTGCGACACTTACTTGGATAAGCTTCACTTAGAATAATCCCCGATGCTAGAGATTGACACGTTGACGGGAGACTATTCTTGACTTGATCCTCCCCGGCAACGGCGCCAGAAATTCTTCTGCTACGGCAAAAGAAATCCTTCTGCTGCCTCTTGAGCTTGCGTTGGTTTTATCCTTGAAGAGGAAAGGGCGATGCAGCACACGAGCAGTAAGTGTTTCCCTTAGTTTGAGAACCAAGGTATCAATCCAGTAGGAGAATCGCGCCAAGTCTAGAGTACCTGCGCAAACACAAAAGAGCTTGCACCCAACGCCATAAAGGGGTTGTCAATCCCTTCAAGATTGATTGCAAAGTGAAATCTGAAGGCGGAAAGTGCAACGAAGCAAAAGTGTAAGGCTGAAAATGTGGTGTGAAGTAGACCCGGGGGGTATAGTGTTCACTAGAGGCTTCTCTCAAAGTAGCAAATAATACGGTGGGTGAACAAATTACTGTTGAGCAATTGATAGAACCGCGCAAAGTCATGACGATATCAAAGGGAATGATCATACATATAGGCATCACGTCCAAGACAAGTAGACCGATACTTTCTGCATCTACTACTATTACTCCACACATCGACCGCTATCCAGCATGCATCTAGTGTATTGAGTTCATGACGAACAAAGTAACGCCTTAAGCAAGATGACATGATGTAGAGGGATAAACTCAAACCAATGATGAAAACCCCATCTTTTTACCCTTGATGGCAACAACATGATGTGTGCCTCGCTACCCCTTCTGTCACTGGGTGAGGTCACCGCATGGTATGAACCCAAAACCAAGCACTTCTCCCATTGCAAGAAGCATAGATCAAGTTGGCCAAACAAAAACCACAACTCGAAGAGAATTACAAGGATATGAAATCATGCATATAAGAGATCAGAAGAAACTCAAATAAGATTCAAGATAATCTGATCATAAATCCACAATTCATCGGATCTCGATAAACACACCGCAAAAGAAGATTACATCACATAGATCTCCATGAAGATCATTGAGAACTTTGTATTGAAGATCCAAGAGAGAGAAGAAGCCATCTAGCTACTAGCGATGGACCAGAAGGTCTATGGTGAACAACTCAGGCATCATCGGATAGCCCTCCGTATCTCAATCCCCACTCCGACAGGGCACCAGAACGTGCCCCAGATGGGATCTTGCGGAGACAGAAGCTTGCGGCGGCAGAAAAGTATTTTCGTGGATCTCTCGCGCAGTTTTGGTTTCTGAATTTATAGGCGGAAGAGGTAGGGCAGACGAGCCACAGGGGGCCCACAAGCCTGCTAGGCGCGGGCCCCCTGGCCACGCCTAGGGGGCTTGTGGGGTCCCTTGGTGGCCCCTGCCTTGGTTCTCAAGTCTCGTGCGTATCTTCTGTTCCGAAAAAAATATTTTTGGAAGTTTTAGTCCATTTGGACACCCTTTAAAATCCTCCTATGAAAAGGGTCAAAAACACGGAAAAATTGGAACTGGCACTTGGCACTAAGTTAATAAGTTAGTCCCAAAAAAATTATAAAAGGCATACAAAACATCCAAAGTTTGACAAGATAATAGCATGGAACCATGAAAAATTATAGATACGTTGGAGACCTATCAGGTTACAAATTCCAGGAGAGGAGGAAGAAAGTGGAGCATAGCCAAGTGCAGGTGCTGCAAGAAAGGGTACAAGGGCTAGAGGAACGAGAAGCAGATCGCAGCAAACGACCTGCCGAAGCTTCCCTTGAAGCTACCCCGCCATCTCAGCGGAGAAGCAGCCTGGCTTCTACCGAGCAGACTCAGCAGCTAGAGCTTGTCTTCACGGTTCCTGCTAGCTACCCCGAGGATGCTATCACGGAGTCTCAACATTGCCACCCTATGGCGCGATGGATGACACTGAAAGTCAAGGCGGCTGTTGGCTCCGTTTTACCTACTGAACCTGGCACAACCTACTACAGCCGGTCGATTCCAGAAGGATATGCTAGGGTGATGGTGGATCAAATAATGGACAGATTTGAGGACCTTGAGCTTGACCACCCTACGGGTGAAGAGGATATTCGACTGGGTTCTTCTCTGAAGACTCCATGCCTATGGCGGAAGGAGCTCATCAACCTTCCGAACTAGACGCCTCCGCCTCCTCAACCTCCGGCGAGTTAGGGCACTCCGCCTCCTCGTCCGACGAGTGATCAGGGCACTCAGCCTCCTTCTCTGGCGCATGGCGGCACTCCGCCTCCTTCTCCGCCTGCGCCGGCGTGCCTGAGCAGCCAGCCTCCTGCTTCTCCGCCTCGTCAACAAGGGCGGAAGAGACCCGCCGCCGCTCCGACTGCTCCGGTGCGTTGTCCTTCTCCTCTGCCTTGTAAAAAAGGAAAGACACCCGCTATCACTCCGTCTGCTCCAGCGTCTAGCAGTACAGCTAGAGGCAGGCAATACAGATACGGTCCTTCTCTGAAGACTCCAGAGAAGTTACCATACGAGAGGAGCCAGGAGGAAAACACGAAGATCGTGCAAGCCGAAGTGAAAAACTTCTTTGAAGGGGTGAAAGCAAAGAAACATCCACCTCCGGAGGAGAAGATAGATCTCGTAAAAGCGAAGCGTACTCTGGCTGCCCTGAAGAAACCACCAAAGTCTCCGGTGAAAGGCAACTATGAGCGCATTATAACAACGTCATTTATCGAAGCGGAGCGGTCGGGAAATACTGTCAGTGGTCAAAGGTTAGCAGAACGACGAGCTGGGAAAAAAGTTGCCCAGCTCCGCGAGCAAGCAAACCAATCGTTCCCCCCGCTCAAGGTGTCTAGCGATATCGTCGCTAATTATCCAGGGATCTTGTCCGGTACCCATCTTGCAGATTACCTGCCCGACGATGCACATTTTGATTTCTTGGAGGTGGACGAACACAAATATGTGTACGGGAAGCCTCTCGTCAAAGATGAAAGATCTCTAAGAACGATGATGCGAAGATTCAATGATTGGTACATGAAAACCTGCAGAGAGTCTGAGGGGAGCAATATTTTGACGCTGAGAGTTAGAGCGGAGCATGACCTCGTTGGAATTGAACTGTTGAATTTTCCATTTGAGGAGTTCTTCGCGTTTTTCAATCTAAAGGCCCTCGATAAATTAATGATCACTTGCTAGTGCCTGTAAGTAGTACTACTTCTGTCATTAAGTCTCTATATATAGGTTAGCTCTTTCATTGCATGTATTTTTAATTATCCTCACTATATTATGCAGATTAAAGATCTCCGAATTGAAGAAAAGAAAAATCGGTGATATTGGGTTCATTAACATAAATCCAATAGATGCATTTATGGTTGAATTTCAGGCCAAAGATACCGAGGCCAAGCTGCTACAATTGTTTGTATTGAATCAAAACAAAGCTATAATACTCTTCCCTTACCAATTCCAGTGAGTGTTACTGTGTTGTGCATATTCGGTTTCCTTTATTAGTCAAGGTTATATTAATGTAATTGATGAGTTATGCATGTGTGCGCAGCTTCCACTATATTCTCCTAGAGATTAAGCTTGAGCAGGGAATAGTAACCGTCTTAGACTCGAGATGAAAAGATCCCAAGGTGTATGAGGACATGACTGAAATTCTAGAGAAGTAAGTTAAATCGATCATTATCGCACCATATCGGCAACTTTGTTCATTTCCTGATATCAAGTAATTGTTTTCTTTGTCTGGCAGGGTTTGGAAAAAATTCACCTCAAAAACTCCGGGACTGCCGAAGAGGTTTCAATTTAGACACCTGAAAGTAAGTACTATAGTAGCATGTACCACGCATCTGCTAGTGATTCAAGTGCTAGTTTCGTCAATACCATTTAGCATGCTTGCTAACTATCAGTTTGATTGACCTCTATTTCTTGTAAAGTGGTTGTGGCAGGAACAAGGGAATGATTACTTTGGATACTACACTTGCGAGTCCATCCGCCACATGACCTATGAGCGGGGCTACTCTGACAAACAATATGAAGTGCGTAAATAATAATATTCACAATTTTATTTTGTTACCATTATTTCTGTTCAGTTTCATTTATTCACATATATGTATTGACCCCCTTCTTCAAATTAGATATTTCGGATGCGGGATGAACTCCTACCACCAGATCGTATGCGAGGAATTCAAGAGGAATTGACGGCATTCTTTCTTGATCACATGATCCCTAAAGACGGAGAGTACCATTTGGACCCTAATCAGTTGGTTTTTAATTAGGAGATTATATTGTAAGAGATAATTATATTTGTATATATGTAGCCAGTAGCGTCGGATAGATATATGAGAACTTGTTGTTCGACTAATCCCTCAGAGAAGGATACGTGGTCGATATCACTTCTCTTTGTATGCATATGTTCATGACGATCTTCTGTTTCCTTCATTTGCTTACTAGGTAGCGTGCTAGTCCTCTCTATACGTATAGTACGTAGCGTCAACCAAGCATGGAGATAAGAGAGGACACTTCTATCTATTAATTATCTAGCTAACACAATATATGAAACACCTAAATTAACCCCCCAAAACCCCCCAACCCCCCCCCCCTTAAAAAAACCCAGCACCTGAAATGCTGACGCGTGGATGCCTATTGGTCCCGGTTGGTGCCACCAACCGGGACCAAAGGGCCTCCTGCCTGGGCTCGCCGCACCGGCCACGTGGAGGCCCATATGTCCTGGTCCGTGTAAGAACCGGGACTAAAGGCCAAGGGCATTAGTAACGACCTTTTTGTCCCGGTTCCAAAACCGGGACAGAATGCCCTTACGAACCGGGACAAAAGACCCTTTTTCTACTAGTGCGGTAGGGGCGCTCTAGGAGATACTTTGGTCATCGATGTGTACCATGGACCAAAATTAGTGGACTGCATCACTCATGTGCTCTTGATGCACAACATACTCTCCGGGCTCTTCTAATGCAAAGGCACGACGGGTGAGGTTGGCAAGGATGGTTACAGAACCTCCTTGCTCAACTGAAGTGGTCTCGTTATGAACAATGGGGCCCGTCATCTTGGGAGGCGGTTGTGGCTGTGGTGTTCTGGGTTTGGGTAATCGTTCCCTTTATAGGAAAGGAAACAGAGTCTTGTCTCGCACGTTTGCAAATAGGACAACTCACGCGTCGGCCATGGGCGTGTGACCACAGGCCTAGTCTGATAGGTTGGGCACCGACTGCTGAAAGTTGTCGGTCATCACTATATAGGATCTTGGTTAGGATAGGCTTGTATGATAATGGTACGGTTGGGTGGTCACCTAGGATTTATTGTTCCAGCTAAGATACGATTAGCTAATGGTCAGCCTGGTTCTGATACCAAGGTTGTTAGGGTCGATTTTTTTGGGATATTAAATTCCCATCAAATGACCCTCGTGCATACTAGCCCCAGGAATACTATTAGGTGGTGCACACTTCCTTGATACAAATATTCAAGCAAATACATAATTTTGGAGTACAAGACCATGATGGTCTATGGAGTACAACAAGGGCTCTAGTGGTTGATGGCGGAAGCGGTTTGCGGATCTCCAGCGTCTATGGGACTCCATTTCCCATAGGAACAACTGACCTGGTTAATTCCTATCTCGCACGACTGCTATGCTCGGTGTCTAGGTTACGGGGCTGTCGTCAGGATGCTCTTCTCCAAATATGCAATCTAGCCAAAAAAATTGCCAGGGACAAGCAAGTCAGTACTTTGTATGTACTCGCAAACATCAAGAAACAAGACACAAAATAGACGGTGATCAATATGCATAGAGGAATTATTCACATTATTCAGTGAGTCATAAGTTCAACTCATAAATGCAACCAAGCAGGTAATTTATCCATACTAAGAGTCAAATAAGAAATCAATGAAGGAAAATAAAAGTAGAATATCGGGGAGTAATCCTCCAGAAATTTTCAAGAACATAAAATAGTCTGATCGGTTGTGTGCAGTGATGCCTCGAAAGGATAAAGATATAAAACATGCCACAGTCGGGCGTTTGAGCGACACCGCATAAAGAGCTTATATGAAATAATAAAATGAGTGCCACAGTCGGGCGTCTAAGTAACACCACATAAAGGGATTATATGAAATAATAAAATGTGTGCCAGTATCAGGCGTGTGAGCGACACCACATAAAGGGCTTATATGAAATCATAAAATGTGTGCCACAGTCGAGCTTCTGAGAGACACCACATAAATGACTTATATGAAATAATAAAATGCATGCCACAGTCGGGCGTCTGAGGGACACCACATAAAGGGCCTATAAGATATTATATTGATGAAAATCCAAGAGGTAGAACCATCCTAGGGATATTCCCGATTGATATACAAAAGGTGGTTAGTCCACAACAATAGAAATATGGTTGTGATGCTCTTGATTTAATCGTATGCTAATCATACACGCAAATGCATAGATCAAACTCAAGGAATCACGGGAAGATATCACAACACAACTCTAGACACAAATGAAACATACAAGCTTCATATTACAAGCCAGGGGCCTCGAGGGCTAGAATACAGAAGCTCGATAAGCACACGACTCAGTGGAAGCAACAAATATTTGAGTACAAACATTAAACAAGAGGTGCCTTAGAGAAGGCTAGCACAAAAGAAACACGATCGAACAAGGAGAGGCCTCCTGCCTGGGAACATCCTAAACTACTCCTGGTCTTCAGTGGCCTCCTCGTAGTAGACGCCGTCGGGGTAGCAGTCGTCGTCGGCGGGATACTCCATCTCCTGGGCTCCATCATCTGGTCGCAGCAACGGATCAAGGGGCAAAGGGTGAGCAAAGAAACGGTGAGTACTCATCCAAAGTACTCGCAAGTCTTACATCAGAACTAAGCTAAATATGCATCAGTATCAAAGAGGGGGTTTATATGTGGACTGACTCCAGCAATGCGAGAATAGAGGGAGAAGGCCTAGTCCTATCGAAGACTAGCATCTTCAGGGGGTCTTGCAGCAACAGATGAGAGTAGAATAGGGTAACACAAATAATAGTCATATTGTTGCAACAATATTAATATGAGGTCACACCCACATATCCTTCCTCGACTCCCTACGAGGGAGCAATCCTAGGGCAACAATTCCAGTTAAGTAACAATTGTAGTTGTATAAGATCGGGGCACAACTCTAAGTCGTCCTGTAACCGTGGACACGGCTATCCAAATAGTTCATTTCTTCCCTACAGGGGTGCACAACATATTCCCCATCACGCTCGATAACACCCTGGCCGGACACACTTTTCTGGGTCATGCCCGGCCTCGGTATATCGACACGTCGCAGCCCCACCTAAGCTCAACAGAGAGGCCAGCCCGCCAGTCTAACTCCTAAGCACAAAGGGGTCGTGGGCCCACTTGCCCTCTGCGCTCCTACAAGTTGCATGGGCGGCCGATGTCAGTCATCGCACCCCTTAATCGCAAGCACGATGCATCACGGGACCACTCGAGCGCGCGCCGCTCCATTGCTGACGTCTGAAGAGCTTCGACTGATACCACGATGTCGAGTACCCACAATTCTTCCCACGCAGATGGTTAGTGCGTAATAAGGCCTTTCGACCAACCGAGATCAAATACCCAAACCCATTATCATTTTAATTAAGTCATTGACACATCCACGCGTGAATCCACCCGCTTAACATCTATTCTTCAATGATCCCAATAACATGGTCAAGTAACGGTGTGGTTGTAACATCGGGGGAAATCCGAGGTATCACCCTCGTTGGATTTCGAACAATGTATCCGGCAAGGTGGACTTAGAGGAATCACCCTCTTGGGTCCCACACTTGAGGGTTTGTGCGGTAGAGACATCGTCACGAGTGGTGAAGGAGGAATCACCCTCGATAACCACGACCGACTAGCTGTACTAGAGAGATATCATCCTGAGTACTTCGCGAGGTGTCACCCTCGGTACCCGATAGTAGCTCTGTAGCGTTGTACAACTAAGGGGGGTGTAAGTGTTGTCTCGGTACTTGGCTCGTCGATCAGGGATCGAGACTTGATGACAAAGCGGGGCAACTGGACTAAGGGGTCAGAGGGGATGACTTCTCCACCTATACTAAGCAGTTTTAAAGTTTGCATGAGATATATGAACTAACTACAACAGTAGAAAAATACTAATGCAAGCATGAGGGAGAAAGAATAGGTTATATAGGAATAATCAAGGGGGTTTGCTTGCCTTGTTGCTCTGCGTCAAAGGGCTGGTCGTCAGGGGGGTAGATGTGCCCGACAGCAGTGTCAGTCTCAGGGTCTACCGGTAAGAAGAGGGGGGAGAAACAATAAATAACGGCAACAGGTGCAACACTAAGCATGCCATGGAAATATGCAAGTTTAGGCATGAGCTAACGCAGTAACATCTGTTAGATGGAAAACGATGGAAAAGTTCCACGTTTTCTATGCTAAGAACGCGTGAGAGACGAACGGATGGTGTATCCGGGTTCGTCTCGTTCTGCTAATCAACTTTCATGTTGAAAATATTTTTATCTCAGCTACGGTCTATTTTATATTAATTTTTAAAGTTTTATTAATATTTAGGAATTAAAAACAGATATAAATAATTTAATTAAATGTTATTATGACATCAGCATGATGCCATGCTCACATCAGCAATTGACTGGTCAAACTAACGAGTAGGTCCCATGTGTCATAGACACAATTTTTAATTAGGGTTAATTATTAATTAATTAGATGAATTTAGTGGGGGACCCACGTGTCATCTTCTAATAGGATAGTTATATATCTATATTAAGAGATTACTAATTTTTACTCATAATCATTATAATTACCTAATTAATTAATTAATTAATTAGTTAAATCACTATTTATTTATTTAATTAATTAAACTATTTATTAAATATATTATTTTTATATTTATTTTGAGTATTATCATTTTTTCAACAAAGGGTTGTGTGGGGTCTCCCTGTCAATGGGAGTGGGGGGCTGGCCCCACATGGCAGTGGCCCACCGGCCACACACAACACAACACACATAGAGTACAAAATATCTCACGTACACTTATACACATTTTTACACACATTCACAACACACATCATACATACATACATATACATATATTTGCATACATACACATACACGTATATCCATTGTTTTATTTTTTTTCTATCATCTCTTTTCTTTCTCTCTTATATCTCTGTGTTCATGGCTCTCTCTCAATAGAGAGACATGAGGCAAACTCCATCTCCTCCTCTTACAGGAGATCAACGGCGCCGGGACGAGGCGATGAACGCCGGAACGGAACCGGAGAGTGGAAGGAGAGGGAGAGGGGGCGTTCTCACCCACATTGTAGGGGGCAGGTTCGGCGAGGCTCAATGGAGCCGGCGGGGAAGCGGAGGAGGCCGGCGATGAGGTGAGGAGGAGCTGGTGGCGTCGGTGCAGTGGAGTGCTCTGCGCGGTGATGTCCGGCGGGGAAGCTCCGGTGATGAGGTGCGGCGGAGTGGGAGAGCAGGGCCGGCGCGGGAAAGCTCCGTGGGGAAGGAACCCGCGAGTAGGAGGTGGTGGCGGACGGTGTTGGAGAAGACAGGAGCGGGGCGCGGCTCGGTGGCGGCTGACGAGGGGAGCGCCAGCGAGCGCTGGGGGGAGTTGTCCTCAAGGAAGGCAGGGGCCGAATGGGGCAACGGGGGCGAGGAGCTCCCTGCGCTCGAGGGAGCCAGGGCTGGATGGGGTGACGGGGGCGACGTGGGGTAACGTGCGAGGAGAGAGAGTGAGCGCTGGGGGTGAGGGCAACCGCACCAGGGGGGAGGCAGGGGCGTCGATATGGGGGCAGGGGAGCAAAGGCAGACGGCGGGGTCGGTCGGAGAGGAGGCAAGGCGAGGAGAGGGGTAAGAGCCAAGGGGCTGGCGTGGGGTGCTGGCCCGTGGTGGCGCCAGGAGGCTCGCGCGAGGGGGAAGGAGGTAGCGACGGGAAGGCTGAGCGAGCGAGGGGATCGTTGGGGAGGGGATTCCCCTCAAGTGGTCTTGGCGTGAGCTTGGCGTGAGCTTGGCGGCGGGGTGGGAAGGAGTGGGGGAGTGGGTTAGTTTTAGGGTTAGATGGGGGGTTTTATACCCCCCCCCCCCAATTTAGGTCGACTGGCAGGCCCAATTTGGGATGGGGGTTTTGTTCTTTCTCTTTTTTCTGTTGTGATTTCTTTTCTTTATTACAGTTTTAGATTTACTTTATTTCAGTGCAATAACTCCCCCCAAATTTAATAATTCCTAATGAACAGTTCTCCTATGTAATATCCGACAAACCCGATCATTTTTATTTTCATATTCGAAAACTCTTCTCGCTTGACTTTATTTTAAATTTAAATTCGAACCGTTTGAACTAACGTGAGATCAACGATAGCAATCACAGTGATGTGGCATCCTTTGCATAGGTTTACTGTAGCAACAGTTGAGGATGTCCCAACTCTCCCCTACTAACAAGAATTCTCATCCCGAGAATTAAGAGGTAGAAGGAAAGAGCTCGGGGTATTCATCACGAAGATGATCCTCACATTCCCAAGTGGCTTCATCTTCAGAATGATTTGACCAGTGCACTTTAAGGAACTTGGTGACTCTGCGACGAGTCTAACGTTTCGCCTGGTCGAGAATACAGACCGGATGCTCTTTATAAGAGAGATCTTGTTGCAGCTCAAGCATACCATGGTCCACTGCTCGTATAGAATCCTTGAAGCAGAAATGGAGCTGAGACACATGGAAGACATCGTGAACCTCAGAAAGGTTCGCCGGTAGTTCCAATTGATAAGCTACTTTTTGCACGCCTTTCGAGAACAGTGAAAGGACCAATATAGCGAGGAGCTAACGTTCCCTTGATCCCAAAACGGTGTGCGCCTCTCATTGGTGTGACGCGAAGATAAGCCTTTTCGCTAGATTGATAAACCATAACTTGATGATGATGGTCATACTGACCTTTCTGACGAGACTAGGCAGCCTTCACATTCTCAAGAACAACGCGGATTTGATCTTCAGCGTGTTGGGTATCATCCGGACCGAAGAGTGATCGTTCCATTGAACGGTGACTCTGGAATTCCATACAAAGCCAAGTGTAAAGGATACTTTGGAGTCAAACATGTATAGGAGACTCAGGTCTCAATCCTGTGGAACTTTGGGTTATGGGTCCACCATGTGGGCCAAGAGTAGGCACAGGGGTGACATATTATACGGTATTGGTAGCAAGACATGTTAGAGGATAGCGTGTCAGTTATGTTGGCAACATCGTCGGTACCAAGGGCGGGGGACGAATAGACCCATTTTCCTCCTCGTTGAAACGAGGCGGACCAATAGGTAAGGCTCTCGTCCACCCGCGGTTGCCGGAATGTTATCCACAATAGTAACAGGGTTTTACTGACACAGTTGTATACCGATATTTTTACCTAAGCAAGGAATTAACACTGCTTAGAAAAGTTATGCCACAAGAAAGGTCAAAGAGACCAATGGGAAGGAAAGTGTGCTCACACACACAAATTTTAGAATATACCATTCCCTAGGAAAACATAGAGTATGGTATACATGATAGGTCATCCAGTACATAACCATTTTGATAAAGAGTCGAGAAGAATCATGATGTTTACCCATACCATGCATTTTGGATAATTGATCAGGAACAATTTAGGATTGCGCTCCTAATGTTCCTGTTGACAATTGAAGTACCACATTCGTGCTTGGACGTAGCATCAACATGGTCATCAGATAAAGGTTGGACTTTGGGTACATAAAAGATTCGTCAAAATTAAATTATAAAACGAGTCATATAGTGTCCACATGGAATATGGTGAATCTTACATATGGAAGAATTTATAAAAATAGGTCCTTCGGCCCGGTGTGTTGGAAAGACAACACCGTACCAGTTTACCTAAAGAGCAAAGTTATAATTATTGGGAAATGTTCCAACCATCACAACTGCCCGAGAATCAGATCTGATTGGTGCCGGGACACCTCAGACTCAAGATGCGTGAGAATAAAGATGAAGATGCAAGATTCTCATGATATGAGTTACACAAGCAATTCTTGAATTATGAGTTCGTTGTAAGACATATGAACACAACGTCAAGACATTCTTGCCCACACAGAATTCTTAGTTCAAAATGCAACTGAGTTCTCATTTGGAAACCATCACCGAGGATAACAATGTTCCATGTGTAAGTCTCGATTAGCTCTTATGAAGGCACTTCTTTTCCCTTGATCAAATCAGTCAGTGGCTTGGGGTGGTAGGAGAAATTATATGGAGTGAAGATAGCAAATCTTCAAAACATATAACACTTCGCACAAGCGTGAATGACTTGGGAAGTTCCTAGAGGAAGCAAGACAAAAATTTCACATATTCACAATGGAAAGAATGCACATAAACTTTGGGGAAGCATTTCTTCTATCAAGCACATTCTTCATGAGCTTGGCACAAGTATAATTCTTTCAAGAGCTTCATCGTGGAACATGGAGAAGTTGAGGGTCTGGCTGATGGGCTCAACAACAACCCCTCAAGATTTTGATAGGGATGAATTTCCAAAATTTCAAGATCAAGGAGATAGCATTTGTCAAGTCAAATGGTATAATGTCGTATGCTCAAGGGAACAATAACAATTAAACATTAGTCGAAGGGTGCACTCGGGAATACAGATTGAGTAGCACGACCAATGCTAAAATAATTTGTCAACAACCAACACACCAATAATGAAACAATTAGTTGTTATCCTCAAGGCAATAGGGTTGCCAGAAGCATTAGAATCACACATCAAGGTTCACTTGTTGGTATTCCAGTTTGAAACAACACTGGACCAAGAAAAGAATGGTGATGGCGAGAAGTATTACTATATCAAGAATTTTTAAGATGTGTGCAATTCTCACGACATTCTTGACACAAAAGATAGTAACAATCCAAGGTAGATGATAACATAAGCTGAATAGCAAGGAACTTAAGGGACAACACAAAACATGAACACGTTTGTGTTGGAGGGAAGGCAATAAGGTTTGTCGATGAAAACACAAATCATTGAGGCGCAAGGATGGTATTCCTCATCATGCATTTGATCGATACCCTAAAGGAGCTCAGAATGATGATGATGATCACCACACATTTGCCGAGAAGCTTCACTAAGATGTAATCGATCAGCGACGACATCAAGCAAAGGAATGGTGAAGCTAAAGGTTGTCGGAAACACAGTTAAGACTGCTAGCTCCGAATTGAGATTGCCTTTCAAGACAACTAACATGATATTGAAAGCTCGATGTAAGCTTATTGCACTGTTGGATTTGGGTACCAGGGATGAACAATATAGATAGCATGGTCAAGCTCTAGCATGACGAAGACGATGTAGCCAAACAGCTTTGAAGGACATGATCGTGTACAAACTCCTAAGCAAGGAAAATTACTAAGAGTTGTTCAATAGTAGTGCATACTCGATTCAGTTATCGATATCCGTGAGTGTCCAATAACTCAAAACACGAGGTACTGGAATCAATGAAAATTATCATAGTTGATGAGGAGCTCACAAGAAGTTATATAGCTCCGCGATATTCTCGGGATACGAGGGATAATACTCGGAGGTAGATCAACATTAAGGCTTGGACCGATGTATTGATATGAAGAAGGCAAGTACTTTAACTCGTCCGAGAATGTAATCAACGTAGGATAACATGGTCGGAACCATGATTGCACAGGACAAGATCACATATACCAGAATAAACCACGAAATGAATGATTATTGGTACGAGAAGCTTCTATGATAAGATCTGTGTCGTTTCCATGGGCATGAACACAAAGTTCAGGGTCGACTCCCACTTCATCAATGCATCACCTTCCATATACTCCTCGCCTTTGATCAAGTTGTAGCTTTCAAAGAACATTCGGCAAAACAACAGAAGAGTAAGACTTGTGAAAACTCTTCGGGCCATATTGATTTAGGAAGGCATAGGTTCAACCAATCGGGGCATCTTAGAAACAAATACCACAACTTTAAGAGTAAATAACACATGCTTGAAGAGCATGGCTAACAAAGCAAAGGATACAATTCTATTAGAGGGAGAAGACACAATTAACCAATGGCATTATGTATCAAGAACAATATCACAAGAAAATTTTGAATGTAAAGGATGATGCCGGATAATAACCCAGTGATGGGTCTGACTATCCACAGAGGACCTGATGTGAGTATCGGTACTCAACCAGAGGGAGGTAGAATGCAAGGCAAGGGATTATATAACATCTGAAAATATCGATAATTAATACAAAAGGAATTACGATTTCCAGGTTGGGGCATCATAATCAGATGCTCCGATGAAAGATGCATAAGCTGATTGCAATTAGATGGGAAATCAATCAAAGTTGATTTGTTGAGAACCAGCTCCTGTCTGAAAGGACATCTAAGCCAGAAAGATAATTTATGAGTATCAACGGATGATTGTGTGCATTCACAAAAAAGTTGAATCAATAAGATCAAAGGAAAATCACCAAGGGTTTTAACGAATTTTGCTAGACATATGGGTTTAACCATAATGCAAGCTGGTGAGAAATGTCAAGAGCAATAGGTTACTGGGAATTATGAAAGATAGAATAGCAATTCGAAGAAGCTTTGGAACCCATGAAAACTGATGATGGACGAATCCCCGATAAGATAATTTGTTGCATCTCGTAAAACAAGAGCAATTGGAAAATATAGTATAACCGACATTCGTATGTCATCATCCATAGGGGTTGACGGAGGAAGGGAAATTGCACAAGTGATGAGCACCAACTCTTGAGAGAACATCGGAGAGTATCTTCGGAGTCTTCTGACAAATCAAGTCATCGTCTGGAATTACGGGGCTCTCCGGGAGGAAATATTTACGAGATCCTAATGTTAGAGTTAGCAAAATATTTATCCCGAAAGAGAAGAGAGAGTAGAACCCGGAGTATAAAAAAGGAGTAAAAGATACTAATACCACCCAATTGAGATGTGGGCTGATACGTCCATTTTGCATCATGTTTTCATGTTGATATTTATCACTTTCTGGGCTGTTACTTCACTTCACGGTACAATACTTATGCCTTTTCTCTCTTATTTTGCAAGGTTTACATGAAGAGGGAGAATGCCGGCAGCTGGAATTCTGGCCTGAAAGTGGAGCAAGTTTGAGATACCTATTTTGCGCAACTCCAAACGCCGTGAAAATCAACAAGGATTTTTTCGGGATTTATAAAAAATACTAGGCCGAAGAAGTGCCACAGGGGCGCCAGCAGGTGGCCACAAGCCTGCTAGGCGCGGACACCCCCCTGGTCGCGCCTAGGGGGCTTGTGGGCACCCAGCTTGCCCTCTGTCTCCCCCCTTTTGCTACAAGAAGGGTTTCTTCCGGAAAAAATCAAGAGGAGGCTTTTCGGAGGATTCACCGCCGCCACGAGGCGGAACTTGAGAAGAACCAATCTAGAGCTCCGGCACGACGATCCTGCCGGGGAAACTTCCCTCCCGGAGGGGGAAATCGTCGCCATCGTCATCACCAACACTCCTCTCATCGGAGGGGACTCATCACGATCAACATCTTCATCAGCACCATCTCATCTCCCAACCCTAGTTCATCACTTGTAACCATTCTCTGTCTCGCAACTCCGATTGGTACTGGTAAGGTTGCTAGTAGTGTTAATTACTCTTTGTAGTTGATGCTAGTTGGATTACTTGGTGGAAGAGTTTATGTTCAGATCCTTGATGCTACTCATTACCTCTCTGGTCATGAGTATGATTATGCATTGTGAGTAGTTACTTTTGTTCCTGAGGACATGGGATAAGTCATGCTAATAACAGACATGTGTATTTGGTATTCGTTCGGTAATTTGATGTGTTGTATGTTGTTTTTCCTCTAGTGGTGTTATGTTAACGTCGACTACATAATACTTCACCATTATTTGGGCCTAGAGGAAGGCATTGGGAAGTAGTAAGTAGATGATGGGTTGCTAGAGTGACAGAAGCTTAAACCCTAGTTTATGCGTTGCTTCGTAAGGGGCTGATTTGGATCCACTAGTTTAATGCTATGGTTAGACTTTGTCTTAATTCTTCTTTCATAGTTGCGGATGCTTGCGAGAGGGGTTAATCATAAGTGGGATGCTTGTCCAAGTAAGGGCAGTACCCAAGCGCCGCTCCACCCACATATCAAACTATCAAAGTAACGAACGCGAATCATATGAACATGATGAAAACTGGCATGACAGAAATTCCCGTGTGTCCTCGGGAGCGTTTTTCCTCCTATAAGACTTTGTCCAGGCTTGTCCCTTGCTACAAAAGGGATTGGGTCACTTTGCTACACCGTTGTTATTACTTGCTACTTGCTACGAATCATCTCACCACACAACTACTTGTTACAGATAATTTCAGTGCTTGCAGATATTACCTTGCTGAAAACCACTTGTCAGATCCTTCTGCTCCTCGTTGGGTTCGACACTCTTACTTATCGAAAGGACTAGGATAGATCCCCTATACTTGTGTGTCATCAAGACTCTTTTCGGGCGACGTTTCCAGGGAGTGAAGCGCCTTTGGTAAGTGGAACTTGGTAAGGAAACATTCATATAGTGTGCTAAAATTTATTGTCACTTGTCACTATGGAAACTAATCCTTTTAGGGGCTTGTTCGGGGTATCTTCACCTCGAACGGAAGCACAAAGACTTGCTCATCAACCTTCTACACCTACTGAAAATATTTGCTTTGAATTCCCTTCGAGTATGCTTGAGAAACTGCTGGCTATTCCTTTTACAGGAGATGGAACATCACATCCAGACTTGCATCTAATCTATGTAGATGAAGTTTGTGGTTTATTTAAGCTTGTAGATTTGCCCGAGGATGAGGTCAAGAAGAAGGTCTTTCCTTTACCTTTGAAGGATAAGGCGTTGACATGGTATAGGCTATGTGATGATACTGTTTCATGGGACTACAATCGGTTGATATTGGAATTTCATCAAAAGTTTTATCCTATGCATTTAGTACATCGTGATCGGAATTATATTTATAATTTTTGGCCTCGTGATAGAGAAAGCATCGCTCAAGCTTGGGGAGGCTTAAATCAATGTTATATTCATGCCCCAATCATGAGCTCTCGAGAGAAATTATCATTCAAAACTTCTATGCTCGGCTTTCTCATGATGATCGAACCATGCTTGACACTTCTTGTACTGGTTCTTTTATGAAGAGAGATATTGACTTCAGATGGAATTTATTGAGGAGAATTAAACGAAACACTAAAGATTGGGAGCTTGAAGAAGGTAAGGAGTCAGGTATGAATTTCAAGTTTGATTGCATTAAATCCTTTGTTGAAACAAATACTTTTTGTGACTTTAGCGCTAAGTATGAACTTGACTCCGAGATAGTAGCTTCATTGTGTGAATAATTTGCTGCTCATATTGATCTCCCCAAAGAGAAGTGGTTTAAATATCATCCTCCTTTAGAAGTCAATGTAGTTAAACCCAATCCAGTTGAAGAGAAAGTCATTGACTATAATGATCCTATTGTTCCGAGTGTTTACATTGAGAAACCACCTTTCCCTGTTAGGATAAAGGATCATTCTAAAGCTTCAACTGTGATACGTAGAGGCTACATTTGAACACGTACACCCCCCTGAGCAAATTAGAGTTGAACCTAGCATTGCTATCATCAAAGATCTTTTGTCGGATGATGTTGAGGGACATAATATTCACTTCTGTGAAGATGCTGCTAGAATTGCTAAACCTCACGCTAGAGACAAACATAGGCCTGTTGTTGGCACGCCTGTTGTTTCTGTTAAGATAGGAGATCATTGCTATCATGGTTTATGTGACGTGGGTGCTAGTGTTAGTGCAATACCTCAATCCTTATATGATGAAATCAAATACGAGATTGCACCTATTGAGATAGAACCTATTGATGTCACTATTCAGCTTGCCAATAGAGATACTATCTACCCTGTGGGAATTGTTAGGGATGTTGAAGTCTTGTGTGGTAAAACGAAGTATGCTGCTGATTTTCTCGTTCTTGCTACCGCACAAGACAGCTTTTGTCCCATCATATTTGGCAGACCCTTCCACAATACCGGTAATGCTCATATTGACTGTGAGAAGCAAATTGTCACTGTTGGCTTTGAAGGTGTGTCACATGAGTTCAAATTCTCCAAGTTTGGTACACAACCTCATGAAAAGGAGTTGCCTAGTAAGGATGAAACTATTGCCTTAGCTTCTATTGCCGTTCCTCCTACTAATCCCTTAGAGCAATACTTGCTTGAGCATGAAAATGATATGCATATGGATGAAAGGGGTGAGATAGATAGAGTTGTCTTAGAACAATATACTACTCTTAAGAATAACTTGCGTGTTGAACTCCTTGGGGATCCACCCCCACCAAAGGGTGATCCTGTGTTTGAGCTTAAATAGTTGCCAGATACTCTTAAGTATGCTCATCTTGATGAAAAAGAGATATATCCTATCATAATTAGTGCTAGCCTCTCAGAACATGAAGAAAAGAAGTTACTAAAAACTCCGAGGAAGCACCGTGCTGCTATCGGATATACTCTTGATGATCTTAAGGGCATTAGTCCCACTCTATGCCGGCATAAGATTAAAACTGATCCTGATTCCAAACCAGTTGTTGATCATCAAAGGAGATTAAATCCTAAGATGAAAGAGGTAGTAAGAAAAGAAATACTAAGGCTCCTGGAAGCAGGTATTATCTATCCTGTTGCTCATAGTGATTGGGTGAGTCCGGTGCATTGCGTACCTAAGAAGGGAGGTATTACCGTTGTCCCTAATGATAATGATGAATTGATCCCACCGAGGATGGAAATTGAATAAAGCCACTAGGAAAGATCATTACCCTTTGCGTTTTATCGACCAGATGCTAGAAAGATTGTCTAAACACGCACACTTCTACTTTCTAGACGGTTATTCTGGTTTCTCCAAAATACCAGTTGCACAATCTGATCAGGAGAAAACCACTTTCACCTACCCTCTCGGTACCTTTGCTTATAGACGTATGCCTTTTGGCTTATGTAATGGACCTGCCACCTTTCAAATGTGTATGATGGCTATATTCTCTGACTTTTGTGAAAAGATTGTTGAGGTTTTCATGGATGACTTCTCTGTTTACGGGTCTTCTTTTGATGATTTCCTCAGGAACCTTGATCGAGTCTTGCAGAGATGTAAAGACACCAATCTTGTCTTGAATTGGGAGAAGTGCCACTTTATGGTTAATGAAGGCATCGTCTTAGGACATAAAATTTCTGAAAGAGGTATTGAGGTAGATAAGGCTAAGGTTGATGCGATCGAGAAAATGCCATACCCCATAGATATCAAAGGTATAAGAAGTTTCCTTGGTCATGCTGGTTTCTATAGGAGGTTCATTAAAGACTTCTCTAAGATTATTAGGCCTCTTACCAATCTCTTGCAAAAGGATATTCCTTTTGTTTTTGACGATGATTGTGAGGAAGCCTTCGAAATACTGAAGAAGGCTTTGATAACTGCACCTATTGTTCAACCACCTGATTGGAACTTACCTTTTGAAATCATGTGTGATGCTAGTGATTATGCTGTTGGTGTTGTCCTAGGGCAAAGAGTTGATAAGAAGTTGAATGTTATTCACTATGCTAGTAAAACTCTAGACAGTGCCCAAAGAAACTATGCTACTAAGGAAAAGGAATTTTTAGGAGTTGTGTTTGCATGTGAAAAGTTCAGGTCTTACATAATTGATTCCAAAGTCACTATTCACACTGATCATGCTGCTATTAAGTACCTAATGGAGAAGAAAGACGCTAAACCTAGACTTATCAGATGGGTTCTCTTTCTACAAGAATTTGATTTGCACTTTGTTGATAGGAAGGGTGCTGATAACCCAGTAGCAGATAACTTGTCTAGGTTGGAGAACGTTCTTGATGACCCACAACCTATTGATGATAACTTTCCCGATGAGCAATTGAATGTCATCAATGCTTCCCTTGGTGCACCGTGGTATGCTGATTATACAAACTATATCGTTGCCAAATATATACCACCTAGTTTCACATACCAGCAAAAGAAGAAATTCTTCTTTGACTTGAGACATTACTTTTTGGATGATCCTCACCTTTATAAGGAAGGAGTAGATGGTGTTATTAGACGTTGTGTACCTGAACATGAACAGGGACAGATCCTACAGAAGTGCCACTCCGAGGCATACGGAGGACACCATGTGGGAGATAGAACTGCACACAAGGTAGTGCAATCAGGTTTCTATTGGCCCACTCTCTTCAAGGATGCCCGTAAGTTTGTCTTGTCTTGTGACGAATGTCAAAGAATAGGTAATATTGGTAAACGTCAAGAAATGCCTATGAACTATTCACTTGTCATTGAACCATTTGATGTCTGGGGCTTTGATTATATGGGACCTTTTCCAAAATCCAACGGGTATACTCATATCCTAGTTGTTGTTGGTTACGTCACTAAGTGGGTAGAAGCTATCCCCACTAGCAGTGCTGATCACAACACCTCTATCAGGATGCTTAAAGAAGTTATTTTCCCTAGATTTGGAGTCCCTAGATATCTAATGACCAACGGTGGTTCACATTTCATTCATGGTGCTTTCCGTAAAACGCTTGCTAAGTACGATGTCAACCATAGAATTGCGTCTCCCTATCACCCTCAGTCCAGTGGTCAAGTAGAGCTAAGCAATAGAGAGATTAAACTGATTCTACAAAAGACTGTCAACAGGTCTAGAAAGAATTGGTCTAAGAAGCTCGATGATGCACTTTGGGCTTATTGAACTGCCTATAAGAATCCCATGGGCATGTCTCCGTACAAAATGGTGTACGGTAAAGCATGCCATCTACCTCTTGAGCTAGAGCATAAAGCTTATGGGGAAATCAAAGAGCTCAACTTTGATTTCAAACTTGCTGGTGAGAAGAGGTTATTTGACATTAGCTTGCTTGATGAATGGAGAACTCAGGCATATGAGAATGCCAACTTGTTCAAGGAAAAGGTTAACAGGTGGCATGATAAGAGGATATAAAAGCGTGAGTTCAATGTAGGTGATTATGTCTTGCTATATAATTGGCGTTTAAGATTTTTTGCAGGCAAGCTTCTGTCTAAATGGGAAGGTCCCTATATTGTTAAGGAAGTATATCGTTCCGGTGCTATCAAGATCAACAACACGAAAGGTAATTGTCGGAGAGTGGTAAATGGGCAGAGAATCAAGCATTATATCTGAGGTACTCCCATAAATGTTGAGAGCAATATTATCAATACCATAACTCCGGAAGAATACCTAAGGGATATTTATCAGCCTGTTTCAGACTCTGAAAACGAAGAGGTATGTGATTCGGTAAGAAAACAGACTCCAAAACTTTTCCAGTAGGAATTTTTCTCCGTTTTGGAATATTTGAAAAAATAGAAAAATTGGAAGTAGTCTAGAAAGCGTGCGAGGAGGTGACAAGCCTGCCAGGCGCGGGCCCACCCCCTAGTCGCGCTGGGGGTCTTGTGGCCACCTCGTGTGCCTCCCGAACTCCGTTTTGTGCGGAGTACTCCTTCTAGTCTGGAAAAATCATTATATATTCTCCCGAAAGGTCTCACCCTTGTATCACGCAGATTTCCTCTGTTTTCCATTTCGAGCCTGTTTCTGTTGCAGATCTAGATCGCTATGACGTCCCCAAAAGCTCTGAAGGACAAGATCATCGAGAAGGTCATCAATCCCTACCTCTCGGGAGTGTTGCAACACCCTCAATCTATCGAGATGCGTGAGGGGATGTTGCACATCCGTGATGTTGAGGGGCCCAAGAAGACGAGAAGCATGGAGGCGAGGCTTGAAGCAATGGAGCAACAAGTCTTCAAGTGCCAAGGAATGGTGGAGCGTGGACTCAACGCCAACCACATGATGATCACGGAGTCCAGCAGAAAGCACAGGATCGACGCCAATGACATCGGGAAGCACCTCTCGAGGCTCTATGACAGGATTGATCACCTCCAAGCCCAGATCTATGACCTGCAGAACCAAAACTGTGAGTATGAGTATAGATTTAAATCAATATGGTTGGCTGCAGATTTGAGGATTCCGGAGACTCATTCATCTTTCCATGATGGAGCACCTATGCCTTGGAAGATGGAGGATCAAACTCATGTTGCAACAACTCCACCACCATCACCTCCAAAGGAAGACAACTGAGCATGGGTATGGGCAATCCCCTTGGCTTGTGCCAAGCTTAGGGTAGTTGTCCCGGTATCGTATCACCATCACATCTTTTGCCTTTACCTTTGTTTTAGTTTGTTCCTTTTCAGTTTTCTCTTTCTCTAGTTGAATAAAAGTCTTAGTGATTTAGTCTTGAGTTTTGCTTTGTGTCACCCCCGATGTATTGGAGCTCGTGAGCCATATAATAAAGAGTGTCTTAGTTGAGGGCTTTGCCTCATGCCATGATCAATAGATTGAGAAAAGAGCAAAAGCATGAAAGATCATGTAATGATCTTATGGGAAGTGATGGCTTCACATATGAAAAGAATGATGATTGAAACTTGTTGAGGGTAGACAAACGTAGACCTTGGTCATTTTTGCAATTAATAGGAAGTGATAAAGAAGGAGAGGTTCACATATAAATATATAATCTTTGACACCATCTATGATTGTGAACACTCACTAAGCTATTGCTTGCTTAGAAGTAGATGTTGGACAAGGAAGACAACATAATGAATAGTGTTTGCTTGGTTCCGAACAATTTTATATGATTAGAGATCCCTTAGCATGTGACGATTGCTTCCACCTCATATTAGCCAAAACGTCTCGCACTAAGTAGAGATACTACTTGTGCATCCATAAACCTTTAACCCAGTTTTGCCATGAGAGTCCACCATACCTACCTATGGATTGAATAAGATCCCTCAAGTAAGTTGACATTGGTGCAAGCAATAAAAATTACTCCCTAATATGTATGATCTATTAGTGTGTGGAAAATAAGATTTGTACGAACCTGTGATGAGGAAGACATAAAAGCGACAGACTGCATAATAAAGTTCTTTATTACAGGAGGCAATATAAAGTGACGTTCCTCCGCACTAAGAAGACACGCATCAAAACCTCAAAAGCGCATGACAACCTCTGCTTCCCTCTGCGAAGGGCCTATCTTGTACCTTTACTTTTTTGCCCTTGAAAGAGTCATGGTGTTCTTCACCAATTCCTTGTTTCGCCTTTATCTTGGCTAACGTCATATGCTTGGGAAAGATCTATATTCATATGTCAACTTGGAGGTAAGTATTCATGAATTATTATTGTTCACATTACCCTTGAGGTAAGCAGTTGGGAGGCAAAACTATAAGCCCCTATCTTTCTCTGTGTCCAGCTGAAACTTTGATCTCATGAGTACCACGTGAGTTGTAGCAATTGTAGATAATGAAAAGATGATTGAGTATGTGGATTTTCTTTACAAGCTCTTATCTGACTCTTTCTGATGTTGTGATAAATTGCAATTGCTTCAATGACCACAGGTTATCGGTTGTTAATTCTCGGTAAGGTTCGTGATCCATACTTTACTTTGTGAAGGAATTATCACTTTAGCATTAGAATTGATATGTTGGTATTGATGTCCTGATCATGATCATGATGCCTTCATGTTCGTATCTTTTTTTGTCGACACCTCTCTCCCTAAACATGTGGACATATTTATTGAGCTAGGCTTTTGCTTGAGGACAAGCGAGGTCTAAGCTTGGGGGAGTTGATATGTCCATTTTGCATCATGTTTTCATGTTGATATTTATCGCTTTTTGGCTGTTATTTCACTTCACGGTAGAATACTTATGCCTTTTCTCTCTTATTTTGCAAGGTTTACATGAAGAGGGAGAATGCCGGCAGCTGGAATTCTGCCCTGAAAGTGGAGCAAGTTTGAGATACCTATTTTGCGCAACTCCAAACGTCATGAAAATCAACGAGGATTTTTTCAGGATTTATAAAAAATACTGGACCGAAAAAGTGCCAGAGGGGCGCCAACAGGTGGCCACAAGCCTCCTAGGCGCGGCCACCCCCATTACTGCGCCTAGGTGGCTTGTGGGCACCCAGCTGGCCCTCTGGCTCCCCCCTTTTTCTACAAGAAGGGTTTTGTCCGGAAAAAAATCAAGAGGAGGCTTTTCGGAGGATTCACCGCCGCCACGAGGCGGAACTTGAGCAGAACACATCTAGAGCTCAAGCAGGACGATCCTGCCGCGGAAACTTCCCTCCTCGAGGGGGAAATCGTCGCCATCGTCATGACCAACACTCCTCTCATCGGAGGGGACTCATCACCATCAACATCTTCATCAGCACCATCTCATCTCCAAACCCTAGTTCATCATTTGTAACCAATCTCCGTCTCGCGACTCCGATTGGAACTTGTAAGGATCCTAGTAGTGTTAATTACTCTTTGTAGTTGATGCTAGTTGGATTACTTGGTGGAAGAGTTTATGTTCAGATCCTTGATGCTACTCATTACCTCTCTAGTCATGAATATGATTATGCTTTGTGAGTAGTTACTTTTGTTCCTGAGGACATGGGATAAGTCATGCTAATAGTAGTCATGTGAATTTGGTATTCGTTCGGTAATTTGATGTGTTGTATGTTGTTTTTCCTCTAGTGGTGTTATGTGAACGTCTACTACATAACACTTCACCATTATTTGGGCCTAGAGGAAGGCATTGGAAGTAGTAAGTAGATGATGGGTTGCTAGACTGACAGAAGCTTAAACCCTAGTTTATGTGTCGCTTCGTAAGGGGCTGATTTGGATCCACTAGTTTAATGCTATGGTTAGACTTTGTCTTAATTCTTCTTTCGTAGTTGCGGATGCTTGCAAGAGGGGTTAATCATAAGTGGGATGCTTGTCCAAGTAAGGGCAATAACCAAGCACCGGTCCACCCACATATCAAACTATCAAAGTAACGAACGCGAATCATATGAACATGATGAAAACTAGCATGACAGAAATTCCCGTGTGTCCTCGGGAGCGTTTTTCCTCCTATAATACTTTGTCCAGGCTTGTCCCTTGCTACAAAAGGGATTGGGCCACTTTGCTGCACCGTTGTTACTTTTGTTACTTGCTACTTGCTACGAATCATCTCACCACACAACTACTTGTTACCGATAATTTCAGTGCTTGGAGATATTCCCCTCCTGAAAACCACTTGTCAGATCCTTCTGCTCCTCGTTGGGTTCGACACTCTTACTTATCAAAAGGACTACGATAGATCCCCTATACTTGTGGGTCATCATGGGCACGTAGGCCACAACATCAGTGTTAGTAAAGTTTTTCAAACACTAGAATCAACTTCAGCCAAGGAGTTGGAAAGGGGGATACCTACAGGCAATCGGCTCTGATACCAACTTGTGACACTCTCGTTTTAATCGTACGCTAATCATACACGCAAATGTGTATGATCAAACTCAAGGACTCACGGGAAGATATCACAACACACCTCTAGACACAAATAAAACGTACAAGCTTCATATTACAAGCCAGGGGCCTCGAGGGCTAGAATACAGAAGCTCGATAAACACACGAGTCAGTGGAAGCAACAAATATCTGAGTACAAACATCAAGAGGTGCCTTAGAGAAGGCTAGCACAAAATAAACACGATCGAACGAGGCGAGGCCTCCTGCCTGGGAACCTCCTAAACTACTCCTGGTCTTCAGCGGCCTCCTCGTATTAGGCGCCGTCCGAGTAGCAGTCGTCGTCGGCGGGATACTCCATCTCCTGGGCTCCATATGTGGTCGCAACAACGGATCAAGGGGCAAAGGGGGAGCAAAGCAACGGTGAGTACTCATCCAAAGTACTCGCAAGTCTTACATCAGAACTAAGCTAAATACGCATCAGTATCAAAGAAGGGGTTTATATGTGGACTGACTGCAGCAATGCGAGAAAAGAGAGAGAAGGCCTAGTCCTATTGAAGACTAGCATCTTCAGGGGGTCTTGCAACAACAGACGAGAGTAGAACAGGGTAACACAAATTATAGTCATATAGTTGCAACAATATTAATATGAGGTCACACCCAGAGATCCTTCCTCGACTCCTTGCGAGGAAGCAATACCAGGGCAACAATTCCAGTTAAGTAATAATTGTAGTTGTATAAGATCAGGGCACAACTCCAAGTCGTCCTATTACCGTGGACACGGCTATCCAAATAGTTCATTTCTTCCCTACAGGGGTGCACAACATATTCCCCGTCACGCTCGATAACACTCTGGCCGGACACACTTTTCTTGGTCATGCCCGACCTCGGAATGTCGACACGTTGGAGCCCCACCTAAGCTCAACAGAGAGGCCATCCCGTCGGTCTAACTCCTAAGCACAAAGGGGTCATGGTCCCACTTGCCCTCTGCGCTCCTGCATGATGCGTGGGTGGCCGATGTCAGTCCTAGCACCCCTTAATCACAAGTGCGATGCATCTCGGGATCACTCGGGCGCGCGCCGCTCCATTGCTGACGTGTGAAGAGCTTCGACTGATACCACGACGTCGAGTACCCATAATTCTTCCCACGCACACGGTTAGTGCGTAATAAGGCCTTCTGACCAACCCAGATCAAATACCCAAATCCATTATCATTTTAATTAAGTCATCGACACATCCACGTGGGAATCCAGCTGCCTAACATCTATTCATCAATGATCCCAGTAACATGGTCAAGTAACTGTGTGGTTGTAATATCGGGGAAATCCGAGGTATCACCCTCATTGGATTTCGAACGATGTATCCGTCAAGGTGGACTTAGAGGAATCACCCTCTAGAGTCCCACATTTGAGGGGTTGCGCGACAGAGACATCGTTGGGAGTGGTGAAGGAGGAATCACCCTCGATAACCACGACCGACTAGCTGTACTACAGAGATATCATCCTGAGTACTTCGTCAGGTGTCACCCTCGGTACCCGATAGTAGCTCTGTAGCGCCGCAAAACTAAGGGGGTGTAAGTGTTGTGTCAGTAATTGGCTCGTCGATCAGGGATCGAGACTTGATGACAATGCGGGGCAACTGGACTAATGGGTCAGAGGGGATGACAGCTCCACCTATACTAAGCAGTTTTAAAGTACAGTACTGAAAGTAGCAGTTCATCAAAATTAGGCTATGCATTAGATATAGGAACTAACTACAATAGTAGCAAAATACTAATGCAAGCATGAGGGAGAAAGGATAGGCGATATAGGAATGATCAAGGGGGTTTGCCTGCCTTGTTGCTCTGGGGCAAAGGGCTGGTCGTCAGGAGGGTAGATGTACCTAGCAACAACGTCAGTCTCAGGGTCTACAGGTAAGAAGAGGGGGGAGAAACACTAAATAACAGCAACACGTGCAACACTAAGCATGCCATAGCAATATGCAGGTCTAGGCATGAGCTAACTTAGTAACATCCGTCATAGACGGATCGGGATAATATCAGATGATATTTCCCGGGTCTCTAGCTTCTACACTCAAATGGAAAACGATGGAAAAGTTTCACGTTTGCTATGCTAGGGACGCGTGACAAACGAACGGATGGCGTATCCTCGTTCGTCTCGTTCTACTGATCAACTTTCATGTTGAAAATATTTTCATGTGAGCTACGGTTTATTTTATATTAATTTTGAAAGTTTTATTAATATTTAGGAATTAAAAACAGATTGAAATAATTTAATTAAATGCTATTATGACATCAGCATGATGCCATGCTGACATGAGTAGTTGACTGATCAAACTGACGAGACGGTCCCATCTGTCATAGACACAATTTTTAATAGGGTTAATTATTAATTAATCAGATTAATTTAGTAGGGGGCCCACGTGTCATATTCTAATTGGATAATTATATATCTATATTAACAGATTACTAATTTATCTATTTACTCGTAATCGTTTTAATTACCTAATTAATTCATTAATTAATTCACTATTTATTTATTTAATTAATTGATCTATTAATTAAATATATTATTTTTATATTTATTTTTAGTACTATTATTTTTTCAATGGAGGGTTGTGTGGGGCCTCCCTGTCAGTGGGAGTGGGGGGTTGGCCCCACATGGCAATGGCCCACCGGCTACACACAACACAATACACACACAGTACAAAATATCTCACATACATTTATACACATTTTTACACACATCCACAACACACATCATACACACATACATATACATATATTTGCATAAATACACATACACGTATATCCATTTTTTTCTATCATCTCTTTTCTTTGCCTCTGATATCTCTCTGTTTATCTCTCTCTCTCTCTCTCTCTCTGTTCGGCGAGGCTCGATGGAGCCGGCGGGGAAGCGGAGGAGGCTGGCGACGAGGTGAGGAGGAGCTGGTGGTGGCAGTGCAGTGGAGGGCGTCGGGGTCGGTGTGCTCCGGGCGGTGCTGTCCGGCAGGGAAGCTCCGGTGATGAGGTGCAGCGGAGTGGGAGAGTAGGGCCGATGCGGGAAAGCTCCGTCGGGAAGGAACCCACGAGGAGGAGGCGGTGGCGGACGGCATTGGAGAAGAGAGGAGCGGGGCGCGGCTCGGTGGCAGCCAGCGAGGGGCACGTCGGCGAGCGCTGGGGGCGTTGGCCTCGAGGGAGGCACAGGCCAGATGGGGCGACCGGGGCGAGGAGCTCCCTGCACTCGAGGGAGCTAGGGGTTGGATGGGGCGACGGGGGCGACGTGGGGTAACGCGCGAGGAGAGAGAGCGAGTGCTGGGGTGAGGGCGACCGCACGAGGGGTGAGGCAGGGGCGTCGTGATGGGGTGCAGGGGGAGCGAAGGCGGACGACGGGGTAGGTTGGAGAGGAGGCAAGGCGAGGAGAGGTGTCGGCCTGGGGAAGAGCCGAGGGGGGAGGAGGTAGCGAGAGGAAGGCTGAGCGAGCGAGGGGATCGTTGGGGAGGGGATTCCCCTCGTGTGGTCCTGGCGTGAGCCTGGTGGCGGGGTGGGAAGGAGTGGGGGAGTGGGTTAGTTTTATGGTTAGATGGGGGGTTTTATACCCAATTTAGGTGGGTTGGCACGCCCAATTTGGGATGGGGGTTTTGTCCTTTCTCTTTTTTTGTTTTTATTTCTATTGTGTTTTATTTTCTTTCTTACAGTTTTAGATTTACTTTATTTCAGTGCAATAAATCCCCCCAAATTTAGTAATTCCTAAAGAACAGTTCTCTTAGTTAATATCCAACAAACCCGAATTTTTTTATTTTGACATTCGAAAACTCTTATCGCTTGACTTTATTTTAAATTTGAATTCGAACTGTTTGGACTAACGTGAGATCAACGATAGAAATCATGGTGACGTGGCATCCTTTGCATAGGTTTACTGTAGCAATAGTTGAGGATGTCACAATGGTCATCCACCAGGAGTTACGATTATCCTTATGGTTAAATTAATATTCTCCGAAGAGCGAATCTTAGACTGGTACTTGACCTATCTCAGACTATAGTCCTTCACCGTGAACATGGCTATCCGAGTAGAGATAAAACTCTGCACATGGTGTATTCTTTACCCACGAGTAACGAATTTCTTTATTCAACGAGTGATGTCAACTAATTCCGATTACGGTATTTTAGTTGAAAACATAGCTGACCCGCAAATACCAGTTTAAGTTGCCGATGCGTGTGATCACCCATATTACTCGTTAAGTAAAATTTTAAGTGGGAAGATTACAATCTGCACTAGCATGGGATCAAATTTATACTGCATGCTACTACGGGGTGCCCCTCTCAACCCCAGGCCGGAAACACCCATGCCCCCAGACCAAGTGGCATGCCTACCAAATGCATCCGTGGTATCTTTGATCGTGGCCCTTCTGTATGATGTGTGCCAACAAATATGTTGATGACTTACTGAACCATACCCTACCCATGGAAGGGACACGTGGTAGTACGAAACAAGTATGGGAGGTTACTGGAACAAGACTCGATCTACTGTCGACTCGGGAGGCTTGTATATTTCCTTCATGGTTAGCACAACATAGTTTCTTCATAGCTTAACTGATAGAGTCACTCTTATCATGCCCCACCATGCCTCCATAGATCATCCCCATCAAAATAGGATACGTGTCCCATGATCGTGCCTACCCGAGATGTGACCTCCCTCCGTATTTTATCCGATTAGCATCGACATGGGTGGCATGAAGAAGTGACTACTATCACATGCACTCCATGTTAAATAGAAATGGGTTTTGTTTATCACAATCAAAATGCATGGAATACCATCAAGCAAATATGCTCGCTTCATCGCCATAATCATGCAAATCAAGCACCACCAAAATTTACCACTCAACCAAATCATATCAGTGTTCAAGATGCTTGCCTTGAGTATGCAAGAGGTAAGGGTGCACTTCAAGGCTTTGAAAGTTTTAATCTTCCATCCATTTGTATTTTTGGAAATATGCGAATCAAGACACCATTTCAGAATAGAAATAAAAGGTTGTACGAACATTTTTTAAACAAATACTAAAATAAACAAGAGGAAACTTGAAGAGGGTGGGAAACATAATCAACTCATTTGGAATTGGGGTTAAAAAGATAGAGGCACTCAAACTTGTGATCAAATCTGATTTTTAAATCAAATACAAAAATTAAAACGCTTCTTTAAGAATACGTTTCAGAAAAGGGAAAACGTATGAGAGGCTAAAGGATCCTTCCAAAAACAAAAGCGCACTCCGAAGAATATGCAGACTCCAAGGGAAAATGCACTCCACGCGAGGTGTCAGCGGTGGAGGAGACTGGCTCACCGACATGTGGGACCCACCTATCGGGTTTATCTCTCACCTCACGCGCGCTTGCACACGTAGCAGGGAGGGGCTTTGGCGATGATTGTCGGCACTGGGGTGCATCGTCCTTGGAGCTATACACACCGGCGTGCTCATGGGGATCGACCGCATCTCATGGAGCTGGGAAGGATCATAGGGAAGCTCAAGGCTGAGCAAGACCCTGGTCATGGCGAACGGTGGCGTTGGGAGGAAGAGGGACTTCGTCCCTGGTGGCTCTCGAGCTATATTTGTGTGCGGGGATGGGTTCTACGGCGTTGCTAGGATGAAGGGGAGGCTCTGGGCTGCCGGTGCAGACTGACGGACAGTGGCGACTGCCTCGACCGTCGGCAAGGGAGACAAACTCTCCCGGTTTCCGAGCTTCTCTAGGGGCTTGCGAGGGGGTAGGAGAGGTGTTTGATGAGCTCCACGAGCTCGGGGTCCCCCTTTTATAGCTGCACAATGGCGGTTCCACGGCAGCCTGAAGATAAGATCGCCAACGCGGCTGTCACAGGTGGAGGGTGACGTGTTGATGCTTGTGACCGATGCAGGAGCTCGCGGACAAAATGAGCACTACTCCAGGGGCGAGCTGGCGAGCTGCGGGAGCTAGAACGACTCTACCATTGCAGGGGCGGACACCGCCGGCGGCTACAACGGCGGCTCTGGGGCACACGGGCGCATCGATGCTAGCATGGGAAAATCTACACTCGCTTGACACTGCAAAAAAGGTCATGGGCGCGGGGTATGTGGGCACGCCGGCTCTGTTGCGGCTGACTGCAATACTCGTGCTCTCGACGCGTCCAGAGCACGCACACCACGTGCTTGCTAAAATGCCTCGGCATGCTAGATGGCTTGGATTAAGATGAAAATTAACAGGCTCACTAGGGTGGTTGCAAAAGGTCTAGTGGACATGCTGGTTTGGCAAGAAAGGCAAGTCCATGATGTAGTATCATCACTATACCAATACTAGCCAGGCACAATAGGTGTTTGTTAAAATGTCAAGACCACCTAGAATACCTTTCTAGCCACCAAACTTCCCAGATGAAGGTCTCCTTAGAATAATAAGAGGGTGGTAAGGTTAGTTTGAGAAAAAATGAGAATGTTTCTAGTGCAAGTTTTACAAAACTTACTTTCTGGAAAGAAACTCCAAGAGTTTATTACCTAGGGTCAAAATATTTCAATGGAGCTAAACTTTTTGACTTAAGGGTTTGGAAGGGTCTACTAGAAGCAGTACAAATCTCATGGGCTTTGGGGCAAAATAAAATAGGGTTCCAGTTCAAACTACTAAGCTGGGCCAGAACAGAAAAATGGATGTTTTGCTCAAAGTTTTCAAAAGGCTAAGCAGGGTTTTTGCATAAAAGTGATCCATAGGCCTCTCATGACATCTTCAATTTTTTGTAGATTTTTTGAAAAAAATATTTGAAGAGGTTGGAGTGCAATAGAGGTCCTTTAAAGAATAAGAAATCCTTTTTAAAGAATTAAGTCAGGTAACGCTAATCTATAAAATATTTCTCATTGAACTATTAAATTTGAAAAGTAAGCTTTTAAGTCCAACATACAAGTCGTACAATATTTTTCCAAATTTTCTATTGGAGGGGAAAAAATTAAGATGCAAAGGAAAGAATCATTGTGAAACCAATAGAAAATCCATAAAGTAAAATATGAATATTCCTTGCAAAATAATTTTATTAATAAAATAATGGCAATTCTTTTGGTGTGTTCAATAATCCACACAACAATCACACAAACAAACTGTTATATAAATACGAGTTTTATTTTCCTTGGACATATGTGGTCATACGAAAAATTTCTAAAGTTTGTTCTAATGGATTTGGATCACTCGAGAATTTTGAATGGTGAGAATGGAGGCAACAATGGCCCCATACGAAGTCTATAGATAAAGTTTTCCTAAAAATGAGTGGAGTAACCCATTAAATAAAGCATGATTTTAGAAAATTTAGGAAGTGGTTTGAGTGAATTTGGAGTTGGGATGATTTTCCTATGAATTTATTAAGGTGACTTAAATGGAAAACGAAGCTATTTATTTGGCCCAACAAAAATGTAGCATAAAAAATGTTAACTATAGCTAGAAAAATATATTATGATTTTATAGACAACTAGAACTTGAATCACTCCATTTGGAGTTGATTAGGACCCTATATGAATTTTCTAAGGAGGGGTTTGAATAAATCAAATTTGAATTTGAATTTGATCTCTACAGAAAATCTTTTTGGAAAAATGTGCAACACACATATTTGGATAGGTAGTGATTTTAAAACTACTAGAAATTTGAATAATTAAATTTGGAGCTATTATGAATATCCTATGAATTATTCGGTCTGTGAAGAAATATATTTTTACAAAAGAAATATACCAAAAAGGGCTAGGCTACGCCGAGAGTGTTGGATAGGCAGCTGGGCGCAATGGGCCAGCCCAACAGCTCTTCTGTGCAGATTAAGGGCCACACAAAAGGCGCACCACCTAGAAACCGCTTTCGGCGCACACAGACGTAAGCGAGGAAATCGCCTCCACATAAAACTATCGGGCCCGACGCTTGGCTAGTTGACAGGGGGCCTCTTGGAGGGTTTTCTCCCTCCTCCCACTCGAGTAGAGAGGGCGTTGGGGAGGTAGAGCCGGCTGGCGCAAGAGCTTGCCCCGGTGGCGCAGGAGCTCGCCCCACAGTAATTGGAGTTGTTTATAAAGTGTTCTCACTCTGTTTAAGTCTGCAACAACAAACTTGAGAGTTATCTCGAAGTAGGGTGCGGGGCTACAAGGGTGGGGTTGCGGTGATGCCCATTGCAGGGTGATGTGGCGACCGTCCCGTTTGAGAAAACCCGCAAGATGGAGCGAAGCTCCTCAGGGGAGATAGGCGCAGGATTTGAGTCGACGGGAGGGGTAGACCTGAAGGGCCCAATTGGTCTTCTAAACATCACTACTGGGTTGGTGGCGTTGGGCTCCGCTTCTCTCCTCCTCGGGGTTAGACGAGCCAGCTCTCCACGAGCTGCAATTAGGTCATGGGTGACCTGCTCGTATAGTGCCTCATGTGCTCTTATGTAGCGCACAAGATGCAAAAGGGAGGGGTCCGTCTCATGGTCTTCACTGGCAACTTGGGGTGTCCTACCATACCCTTCATGGCTAGGGTAGTAGTAGAAAGAGCGACAGTTAATACTCCACGACGCGTGTCGAAGTTGAACTATAGCCTTTCGAGCTGCTAGATGGATGGCTTGTGGCTCGTAGGAAGTTGACATTCCGGTGAACCGGTAGGGGCACTCTGGGAGATACTCTGGTCATCGATGTGTAATGTGGCCCAAAAGTGGTGGATTGCATCACTCATGTTCTCTTGATGCACAACATACCCTGGGGGCTCTTCTAACACAAAGACACGACGGGTGAGGTTGGAAAGGATGGTTACAAAACCTCCTTGCTCAGTTGCAGTTGTCTCGTTGTGAACAACAAGGCCTAGCATCTTGGGAGGCGGTTGTGGCTGTGGTGTTCTGGGTTTGGGCATTCGTCCCCTTTATAGAAAAGGAAACAAAATCTTCTATCGCATGCTTGCGAATAGGACAACTCACGCGTCGGTCACGGGCGTGTGACCACAGGCCTAGTCTGATAGGTTGAGCTCTGACTACCGAAAGGTGTCGGTCATCACTATGCACGCTCTTGGTTAGGACATGCTTGTAGAATAATGGTTCCGTTGGGTGGCCACCTAGGGTTTATTGACTCGGCTAAGATAGGATTAGCCTATGGTCATCCTGGCTCTGGTATCAAGGTTGTCAGGGTCAATTTTTCTGGGATATTAATTTCCCATCAAATGACCCTTGTGCATACCAGCCCGAGGAACACTTCCTTGATACAGATATCCAAGCAAATATATAATTTGGGAATACAAAACCATGATGGTCTATGGATTACAACAAGGTCTCTAGTGGTTGATGGCGGTAGCGATTGTCAGATATCCATCATCTATGGGACTCCATATCCCACAAGAATAGCTGACCTGGTTAATTCCTATATCGCACGGCTCCTATCCTCGGTGTCTAGGTTCCAGGGCTGCCGTTAGGATGCTCCTCTCCAAATATGCAATCTGGCCAAGACAATAGCCACGGACAAGCCA
Source organism: Hordeum vulgare subsp. vulgare (assembly GCF_904849725.1). Lineage (NCBI taxonomy): Eukaryota > Viridiplantae > Streptophyta > Magnoliopsida > Poales > Poaceae > Hordeum > Hordeum vulgare. Next base: position 281,161,492 of record NC_058524.1, on the reverse strand, counting down.
GTGAGTACTTTGAATGTACTCACAAACATCAAGAAAACAGACATAACATAGACGGTGCTCAATATGCAGTGAGGAATTATTCACGGTATTTAGTGAGTCAAAAGTTCAACTCGTAAATGCAAGCAAACTGGTAATTTATCCATACTCAGAGTTAAATAAGCAATCAATGAATGAAATAAAATAGTTGGTTCTGTTGTTTGGAGCGACGCCTCGAAAGGATAAAGATATAAAACATGCCACACTCGGGTGTCTGATCGACACCGAATAATGGGCTTATATGAAATAGTAAAATGAGTGCCATAGTCGGGCTTCTGAGCGACACCGCATATAGGGATTATATGAAATAATAAAATGCGTGCCACAGTCGGGCGTGTGAGAAACACCGCATAAAGGACTTATAAGAAATAATAAAATGCAGGCCACAGTCGGGTGTGTGAGCGACACCGCATAATGGTCTTACATGAAATAATAAAATGCATGCCATAGTCATGCGTCTAAGCGACACCACATAAACAACTTATAAGATAATTATAACGATGAATATATAGGAGGTAGAACCATCTCATGGATATTCCCAATTCATATAGAAAAAGAGGATAGTCCACAACAATAAAAATATGGTTACCCACCATGAGTTATGGTTATCCTTATAGTTAAATTAATTTCCACCAAAGACCCACTCTCAGACGGACACTTGACCTACCCCATATTGTAGTCCTTAACCACGGACACGGCTATCTGAGTAGATATAAAACAAGGGTGTACTCTTTACCCACGACTAACAGTACTCTTTAGTCAACCAGAGGTGTTAACTAATTTTGATTACGGTCTTTCAGTTGAAAACACACCTGACCCGTACACACTAGTTTAATTTCCCGATGCCTAGGATCACCCACAATACTCATTAAGTAAGACTCTAAGTGGGTAGATTACAATATCCCATAGCATGGGATCAAATTTATACTGCGCTACCAAGGGGTGCCCCTCTCAGCCCCACGTCGAAAACACCCATGCCCCCGGACCAAGTGGCATGCCTACCAGATGCATCCCCGGTATCTTCCATTGTGGCCTCTCTGTATGGTGTATGCCAAGAAAGAGGTTGACGACTTACTGAACCGTACCCTACCCATGGCAGGGACACGTGGTAGTATGAAACAAGTATGGGAGGTTACTAGAACAAGACTCGATCTACGGTCGACTCAGGAGGCTTATATATTTCGTGCATCGTTAGCACAACATATTTCCTTCATAGCTTATCTGATAGAGACACTCCTATTGTCGTGGGAATGACCCTGACAATAGTACCAGGGGGTACGAACGGAGGGGCGAAGTCTAACTCGGCTCAGTGGATACACTCGGATGTATGAGTTCGGGCGCCACTCGGGAGTGGTAACAACCCTACGTCTCGAGCCCTGAGAATGATGTTTTCTTATGGGGAATGAAATATTACAAAGTGATGAACCCTTAAGATGGAGCCTGGGAGTGGCATATATAGTGTATCCCACGACCGACTGACGGGGTTATACTTAAGGGGTAGGCTTACAGACCCATTTCAATAGGGCCTACGTAAGTACCGGCATTAGTGTCCTACAAGTCATCGTGGTAGTCTCAACCTCATTCGGTCATTCTGTTCTCACTCGGTCTACCTTGCGGCAATCGGATGCTACCAGCACTCGGTCCATAGCAAGGCAGGGACAGTGAAGGGACTGTAACATCCAAGGACTTAAACACATGCGTGAAGGCCCATGAAGACACGCGTTACCAGTAACGCCTGGGATTAAGGCCGCCGTTACCTGTAACTTCGCTTTTTATTATCATTTATTGCCATGTAATGGTGCTCAGCCGGACATGGCAGCCACTATATAAGCCACTCCCGGGCACCGGCTCAAGGTTCAACACACGTAATCTTTTACACCCCTATAAGCAAACATAACCTCTGGGCTCGACACATAGGGCTATTACCACTTCCGAGTGGGGCTTGAACTCGTAAATCCGAGTGTATCCATTGCGCCTAGCTAGACTTCGCCCCTTAGTTCGTACCCCTAGTACTATTGTCATGATCATTTCCACGACAGTTGGTGAACATAGTGGGGCTGCGGTTCAAGTGAATACAACACAATTGGAGATTTTCCACACTTTCGCCATCATGATGACATTCGGGGGAGAGATCCTCTTTGGTTCCCTCAGCTTCGTCGTCGAGGATTCGGCATGGCTGCAAGATGCGCCACTAGACACCGACGCCCTCCTCGCGCGAGGTTCGTCACACCTGAGTGCGGTAGCACACGGAGTCCTGATCTGGTAGCCATCGGTGCCTTATCACTCGGCATGGCCATGACCCGCTACCTTCCGCTGCAAGCGCTCTAGCGCTTGTGAATGCAACGATGGATCAAGCATGCTATGGCCAACCAGGCCATCTCCGGACAGGTGGCCATGCTCAATTCTGATGAGCCCACCGTCAGCCTCTTCCATTCGTCGAGCGAGGAGTCACTCGGTGACTCCGAGTACGACAACAGTAGGGGTGTAGCCGAGATTCTGATGGCCGATACCAAGAGGGGAAACAACCCTGACCATGCCTTTGAGAACTATCTCGGGCGTGATGGCAGGGAGCATCGCCACGGCAAAGACCACCGCCATATTCCGCAGCCGCTCACCGAGTAGCAGCGTGAAGAACTATGACGGAGGAGCGACCAAGTCCTTCGCACCCCCATTACCGGGAATACCCTAGAGGTGACCGCGCTAGAGAACGCGTGATTGGCCAACTTGGCCGAGCGCGAGTGCCTCGAGCGGCGCCAGCGCTCACTCGACGCTCGAGCTACAAGAGACCAGCCGAGCTCTAGTCTTAGGCAGTAGTTTCTAAATGACCGCCCGTAGCACATTGAAGTGACGCGGCCAATCGGATCGCTGATTCTATTCAGCCGAGTGATGGCGCAGACGGGGAAGGCATTCATTAGATCTAAGATCTGCTAAAGATGGCCCTTCAACAAAACTTTGAAGTGTCACAGTCGTGGCACCGCGTTCATCGCAAGTCCGTCCAGGCCGACACCATGCAGTTGGCCCATAGTCCGCACGTGCAAAGGTGACACCCAAGGTCTCCTCCTCTTTCGAGAGGCCCGCAAGGAGACTGGCGGCAGGGTCCTTGAGACCGAAGCAGGTCACCCCTCAGGGGAGTGGCTCACTCGGTCATCGTCCTCACGACTGTAGGCCAAGCCCCAATCGGCGGTGGGGTCACGAGGGCGGCGACTACCAGGCCCCTGAGTTCAATGCTCGATCCATCATGACGCAGGAGGTGATCAGTCAATCACGAGCAGGCCGGGGATTATCTGGCTTCGAGTGCTTTGGCCAACACATCCAAGAGGCCGAAATCCCCTCCAACTACCTGTTGGCCACGAGGATCGGGAAATTCAATTTCGAGTCGAAGCTAGAGACCTGGCCGGAAGACTACCGAGTGGCCATCCAGATCGGCGGCGGCGACGACTATGTCGCAATGAAGCAACTTCCCATCATGTTGGAGGGGTCCGCGGGGGCGTGGCTCAACCAGCTACCCTCCAGCAGCACCCGCAGCTGGGGCGACCTCGCCCGAGTGTTCATCAAAACATTCGAGGGCACATACAAATGCCTGAGCAGACTGACGGAGCTCCAACACTACATCCAGAAGCCCAACGAGACTCTCCGAGAGTACATTCAACGGTGGAGCACTCTCCATAGCACCGTTGAGAATGTAACAGAGCACCAGGCCGTGTGCGATTTTAAAGCGGGCACTCGGTAACGGGAGCTTATCCTCAAATTCGGCCGATCGGGAGACTTGTCTCTCGGCAGAGCTATGGAGCTCGCCAATTGGTACGTGAATGGCGAGGAAGAAGGCGTCCTCCGCAACGGCAAGGATCGAGCGAGCGAAGCCCCTCAGTCGAGCAACGCTGGCAAGAAGCAAAAGCGAAAAGGCGACCCATCGGGTAAAGGCGAAGTAGCTGCCGTTCGAGGATAGGGCCAGAACAAATTCAAGAAGAAAAATGATTGGGCTGGCAAGAAGAAAGACGAGTCATAGAGCACTCTGCTGGATCAACGATGTCCGATCCATTCTCGCAAAGATGAGGAAGGGGAGACTATCCCCGTAAAACACACAGCTCGAGACTGTCGTCTGCTCTAGAAGGAGATGGGTAGAGAGACCTCCGAGGACAAGGAAGATGAGGACGACCCAGCGAATCCCTCTGGGTATCCAAACATTTAGGTGGCCCTCATAATCTTTGCCGAAATGGAGAGCAAGAGTCAACTGAAAGTCATCAATCAAGAGGTGAACATGGCAGCTCCGACTGTCACAAAGTACCTCGACTAGGCAAAAAGGCCTTTCACTTTCGATCAGTCGGACCACCCAGCCAGCATAGCCACCCCGGGAGGTAGGCACTGGTGGTCGACCCCGCAGTCAACGGGTTCCGACTGCGAAAAGTCCTTATGGACGGAGGCAGCGGCCCCAACATCATCTATGTGGACAGTCCAAGGCCATGGACATCCCGTTGTCCCGGCTTAGAAAGAGCAACATGCAGTTCCATGGGGTCATCCTCGGGAAGAACGCCGAGTCACTTGGTCAGATCAGTCTGAGTGTGGTATTCGACAACGATAAAAACTTTCGCAAGGAGAGGTTGACCTTCGAAGTGGTCGACTTTCACAGCGCCTATCATGCCATCCTGGGTAGGCCCATATACGCACGTTTCATGACACATCCACGTTACATGTATCTTAAACTAAAGATGCTAGGTACGAAGGGCATGATCAAGGTGACCGGTGATCGGAAGGTTGCCAAAGAGAGCCTTAAGCAAGGCTCTAAGGTCGTTAATGAGGAGGTCCTTGGAGCCGATCTGGATGGGTACAAGAAGGCAGTGGATGTCACAGATTTGCGCAAGTCAAAGCGGCTAGCTACTAAATCCGCTTTTCAGTCGGCTGGCGAGATGAAGAAGGTTCAGATCCACCCCACCGATCTGAGTGCCTCTGCAACCAACATCCCACTTCACTCAGAGACAAATCGGAAGCTGAGCTCATCCAGTTCCTCCATGAGAACTGGGACATCTTAACATGTCTTCATTTAAGGTGAATCCTGCCTCGCGTGAGGACAACCTCTTCACTCGGGGGCTTAGTCGCGGACCAGCTTTCGCCAAAGTCAAGACGGGTCCGAATGAAGTCGTGATCGTCATTCGGATACATTGATGGACAGGATCATCAGCGAGTTCGAAAGAACTATCATCTCGGTAGCGAACCTATTTCGCCTAACGTGAACCCTACTCCAAGTGATCATGGAGACCTCCACACTCGAGGGCTTAGCCACGAACCAGTTTTCGCCTAAGTTAGAGGGGTTCTGAATGGAGGCAAGACCTCTGTTCGGGCGCCAAGATGAACAGGACGATAATTTCTTGGTAGTGAACCTGTTTTGCCTAAGGTAAATCCTGCCCCGTGTGATCATGGAAACCTCCACACTCGGGGGCTTAGCCGCGAACCAGCCTTTAAGTAAGTTAAAGGGGTTCCGAATGATGGCAAGACCTCCGTTCGGACGCCAAGATGAACAGAAAAATCATTCCTTAGCAGCGATTCCACTTTCTCCAAGGGAAAATACTGCCTCGAGTGAAGACGACCTCTTCACTTAGGGCTTAGCTTCAGACCATCTATCGCCTAAGTCAAGATGGTTCCGAATAAAGTGATCGTCATCATTCGGATACCTTGATGGACAGGACCATGAGAGAGTTCGCAAGAACTATCATCTCGGTAGCAAACTAGTTTCGCCTAAGGTGAACCCTACCCCGAGTGATCATGGAAACCTCCACACTTGGGGGCTTAGACGCGAACCAATTTTTGCCTAAGCTAGAGGGGTTCCGAATGAAGGCAAGACCTCCATTCGGGCGGCAAGATGAATAGGACGATCATTTCTTGGTAGGGAACCTACTTCGGCTAAGGTGAACCCTACCCCGAGTGAACGTGGGAACCTCCACAACCGGGGGCTTAGCCGCGAACTGACCCTTGCCTAAGCCAAAGGGGTTCCAAGTGAGAGGCAAGACCGCCATTCGAGCGCTAAGATGAATAAGACAATCATTCCTAGTTGCGGACCTGTTCGGGCCTAGGGTGAAACCTGCCTCGAGTGAGGATCGCGTCAATGCTCGGGGGCTTAGTGGTGAACCAGTTTTCGCCTAAGTCAAAGCGTCTTCGAATGATGGCACGATCGCCATTCAGACGCCATGATGGATAGGGCCATCGACGAGTTCGGAATAACTATCATCTTGGTAGCGAACCTGTTTCGCCTAAGGTGAACCCTACCCCGAGTGATCGTGGAAACCTCCACGCTTGGGGGCTTAGCCGTGAACCAGTCTTCGCCTAAGTTGAAGGGGTTTTGAATGAAGGCAAGCCCTCCATTCGGACACCAAGATGAAAAGAATGATCATCCTTAAGCAAGGAAATCCGTTTTCGTCTAAGGAATGACGTCTCCCGAGTGAGGACGATCCTCCACGCTGGGGACTCAGTCACGAACTAGTGTTCATCCGACTAAAATTGAATGCATACAAGGGTAGAAAAATTCAAATGCAACTCAAAGAGAACAAAGTCGCACTTTAGTTTAAGTAAAAGGTGCATGCGAGAAAGCCCAAGGCTCAGTCAGTGTTTAAAGGGTTACAAAAAACCACTCGGCATATCGAGGCAAATTGAAACTTAAGAGTTTTTTCCGAGGATCACTCGGAGAACGTAGACCCCACAACCTACACAAAGGTACCAAGGTCGATGTCGTTGGCGATCCGGGTGGCCACCTCCATGAACATCTCCATGAAGTCCTCAAACTTGAGGCTCTTCCTGTTGACCACTCGGAGGTTCTTTATCTTCTCCTCATCCACCCCCTGTAGTGGATTCGGACGAGCAAGAGGGGGATGTGTGCTCCAGCATGAGCTGCCAACATCTTCCAAGACCGAAGGTGCCCGGGAATAGCTTTTCCTCGATCAACAATTGTGTAAGCATCCTTCATGGGTGGTTGTTCAGGGCCGGTCCCCTCATCAACTTCCGCCATGACCGAATGGATCCATCTGAAGCAACCTAGCGCATATTCGATGTGAGCTTCCAATCAAAGGAGAGTGATGGATGTACTGTCCTTCACAAGCCCTGTCTTCGGGTTCAGTTCCTTCTCAATCGAAGTCGTCTCCTCCTCGAGATCGACATAGAAAGATGGATTCAATCAAAGACGAAGGATGAGGATCCCCACTCGGAAATGACAAGACAACAATATAAATCATTCGGGATTCAGCCATACCTTTGAGCTTGCCGATGAGGTCTAAGCCGAAGTCCTCAACGGACTTCTCTAGCTGGCCTCTTTTGGCACTCACCTCCAACAACTTGGTCTCCCACTTGGCGTAGCTCTTCTCCAGGTTAGCAATATCTCCTGCAGTCTTTTCAACGGCCGCCTTCAACAGTTGGTTCTCCTCCTCGATCTTCTCAATGGCCTTTAACTTGGCCTCGGCCGCCTTGGTCTTTTGACTGGCTTCCTTCTGAGCTGACGTCAGTTCTACATCCCTCTTCTCGAGGACCTCCTTCATGGCGACTAAAGAAATGGAATTCTTTAGCCTCTCAGCAAGGCAATCTCGCAAGATAGCCTTAGTCGGACATGAAAGAAAATCAATTCAAGATTCATTCGGTCAGCGGAGTTACCTTCAACAGCTTTATTCTCCTGGTCGACGCGAGTGCACTTTTCTTTTTCAGCTTCGAGGTCGAGGCGCAATTCCAACAACTCTTGATCAGTTACTTTGGTACAGTCCATGGGCCCACAAGCAGTCTACCGATAGGAGGGTCAAGTCAGCAAAAATACAACATCAACTCGAAGACTACCGCCGACAGCCTTAGTCGATGGCAATCTCAGGGACTACACTCAGTGGGTGTGCTCAGCGCGCCCCCACTGGAAGGATAAGAGGAGACAAGCTTCCGTAACTTGTTGACTACTACTAAACGGGAATAGAAAGTGAGACTATCGCCGACTGCCACACTCGACGATAGCCTCGGGGACTAGACCCAACGGGTGCGCTGAGCGCGCCCTGATAGGTCTCCGCCGTATCTACTTTTCCGAACTCTTTTGCCCTTGTTTTGGACTCTAATTTGCATGATTTGAATGGAATTGCCATGGTGTTGTTTTTGTGCAGAAATAAAAGTTCTGGGAATAACCTGAAAATTTAGGAGAATTTTTCTGGAATTAATGAAAAATACCTCCGCAAAGATCCACTGGAGGAGGTGTGCGAGTGGTCCACAAGCCCGTGGGCCGCGGCCACCCCCAAGCCGCGCGGTGAGGTCTTGTGGGGCCCATGTGGCACCACCGCCCCCAAACTCAGCTCTATTTATTCCGTCTCGCCCGGAAAAAAATCAGGGAGAAGGATTCATCGCGTTTTACGATACGCAGGCGACGCCACCACCTGTTCTTCATCTGGAGGGCAGATCTGGAGTCCGTTCGGGGCTTCGGAGAGGGGAAATCATCTCCATCGTCATCATCAACCTTCCTCCATCGACAATTCCATGATGCTCTTCACCGTTCGTGAGTAATCTCATCGTAGGGTTGCTGGACGGTGATGAGTTGGATGAGATCTATCATGTAATCAAGTTAGTTTTGACGGGGATTGATCCCTAGTATCCACTATGATCTAGATTGATGTTGCTACTACTTGGCTATGCTTAATGCTTGTCACTAGGGCCCGAGTGCCATGATTTCAGATCTGAACCTATTATGTTGTTGCCAATATATGTGTGTTTTAGATCCTATCTTGCAAGTTTTAGTCACCTACTATGTGTTATGACCCGGCAACCCCGGAGTGACAATAGCCGAAACCACTCCCGGAGATGACCATAGTATGAGGAGTTCATGTATTCACCACATGTTAATGCGTTGGTCCGGTTATTTATGAAAAGGAGAACCTTAATATCCTGTAGTTTCCATTAGGACCCCGCTGCCACGGGAGGGATGGACAATAGATGTCATGCAAGTTCTTTTCCCTTAGCACGTATGACTACATACGGAATACATGCCTACATTAGATCGACGAACGGGAGCTAGTTACATATCTCTTCGTGTTATAGCTGTTACATGATGAATCACATCCGGCACAGTCATCCATCACCGATCCACTGCCTACGAGTCTTTTACTACTGGTCCTTGCTACGTTACTTTGCTGCTACTTCTGTTCCTGCTATTGCTATTGCTCTGGTGTTACTATTGCTGTCACTACTGCTGTTACTTGCTACTACTGTCACTACTTCTGTTTCTTGCTAATGCTGTCACTACTGCTGTTACTTTGCTCCAACTTTCTGCAAGACTTTTCTGGAGCCGTTGCTGGGGAAGAATAGTTCCCCGTCCACGTGCTATTTATTGGCGCCATTGATACAACAAGTTAGGAATAGTCTGCCGTCAACAGATCTTTTTCTAACACCGTTGTTATCATACCACTTTGCTACTGATACTTTGCTTGGAAACACTAATCTTTCAAGTGTGATTGAAATTGACAAACTCAGCTGCTAATACTTGAGAATATTATTTCGCTTCCCTTTGTGTCGAGTCAATAAATTTGGGTTGAATACTCTACCCTCGAAAACTGTTGCGATCCCCTACACCTGTGGGTTATCACGCCCCCACTGTAAAACAACAACAACACCCAGTGAGTGTGTATCCACTCGGGACACCCACTCGGATTCAAACTTACCCGAATATTCTTTGCCATGGCCTCGCTGGCATCATACGCCTCCTTTAATCGTCCGACCATCAAGTCTAGCTGCGCCAAGGCTTCCTTGCGCGCCTCCTCCTGATGCTCTAGGATGTGGTGGAGCTCGAAGATGTGACGATCTAGTCGAGGAGGCAACGGACCTGTTCCGAGTGACGTCCCAGCCGAGGTGGTCTCGCGGGCCTCACAAGTCTTGGTTCTCGCAACCACTCTGCTAGGAATGGCGGCCTGCTTGGGCACCTCTTCAACTGCTGAAGGAGCTTCGGGGTCAAGTTCAATCACATGCCGTGGTCCTGCACATGTTCTCAAGAAGTAAATGGCCAAGCGCCGAATACCGAGTGAGCCTTTAGAAAAAATTAAGTCTTACCTTTGGAAGAAGCAGCATCAGCGTCAGTCTTCCCCTTGTCAGCGGTCTGGGCTTCCACACAGGTGGTAGAAGTATCAACCCTGCAATATACCCAACATGATTACAACAATCATTCGGTGAAACATAGCCAACAAAGACAAAGTCATTTAGAGACGAAACTTACGCTGAAGTGATGGGCACATTGACCTTGATGCACGGCAGGACAGACTTCCTGGATTTGGAGCTCGCGACCTTGGGCTGTTTAGCAGTCTTCTCCAGTGGCGTTGCAGCCTCACTTCGGCCCCGTTTGGAACCGCGGGTCGGCATCGCCGATACACTCGACTTTGCCACCCTCGGGGTCCTCATGGTGCCAGCGCGGGTCCCTGGATCCTGACGTGCCTTGCTACAGGTCTTGGACAAGACCTCATCGGACGGGGAGGACTCTGCCTCATCCCCCTTATCATCGTCGTCACTTTCCTTCACCTCCTCGTTATCATCTTCATCATCGCTATCTTCATCGTCACCTACATTCGAGCCCTTCAGGCGCTCGGTGTCGCTCTCCACATCAACGGGCATTTGGTCAACCACCGGGACGGAGTTGACCAGTCCCGTAAAATCCTGTCGGGTGGGGAAGATCGCGTTACAAACAAGTATCGGGACAATGAGCAAAATCACTCGAACATAAAGGGCAGTAGCTTACCTCATTCGGCGGAATCTCCACTAGAAAGGAGGCACTGTCCTAGTCTCCCTGGGGTTTTCCCTCACCGGAGTGATGGTCATGATCTTATCTTCCAGCGCCTTCTCCATAAGCTCCTCCAGGTGAACACGAGTTCAGTCATTTAGCCCCTTGTACATCCACGTGGGATGGGCTCTGGCGTGAAGGGGTTGGATCCTACGCTGAAAGAAGACTTCCAGGAGGTCCATTCCGTTTATGCCTCTACGCATCATAGCAACCAGCGCAATCACCAAAATATCTACATCAACTTTATCCGCCTTCGACACGGTAAAAGTAGGAGACGACTGATCCCTATCGGTGGAATATGGTAGAAGACCCGAATGACCCTCTCTAACAAAAATATCCTGAGCTGGACTAAATTTGTTTTGCCCCGTGACTGAGAGGAGTTCTTAACAGTCATCACCAGCAAGTAAACAGGTGTTTGAACAAACCCCAGTGCAAATGGCAACCGAGGAAGTTTTCACATACGGAAACAAAAGCAACCGTGTAGGAAACGGCATTCAGAGGAAGATGATGCAACTGCGCACCGAAGAAGGCTAAGAAAGCTCAAAGGAAAGGATGTGGTGGCAGGGAGAAACCTCTCTCGACGTGATCGACGAGCATCACTCGTTCTCGTCTCTCGGCGCTAGCTTGAACTCGCTGGCGCTAGGCAGCCGCCATCTCCCTGGAGCAATGAGACCGTCGCCCTCCAGCTCCTGCAGACGTCTGACCGTGACTCGGGACGGTAGCCAATCGCCCTAGATCCAGCCCGGTGGGAGAGCCCTACTGCTCGAAGAAGATCCACACGATCTCCTTTTGGCTCGCCCAGCCTTCGCCGTTGCCCCTTTCACCATGGCACTCGGGGGAGGAGAGAGACAAGAAGACGCCCGCGCCGGAGCGTGGTGGGTGCTTTCGGTCGTGAGGCTTGGAAACGGGGGAGAAGAGTCCAGATCTGAGGCAGAATACCTCCCCCCTCTCAACTGAAGGCCTTAAATACCATCAGAGAAGATGCCCCATGAAGTGCGCGGCCGCCCCAAGGAAGATCCACATGATCCCGGTGATAGCGCGCATCATAGGACGACGCGACAGTGCATGCGTGGAAATCGGGGTGTCACGACTACCTCCACTAACCACGTCGCCTCCAATTTCGCCGCCCGTGCGCTTGCATTCAATTCAAAGTCTATGGAGGAAACCGCTCCCCCTCATGACCTGAATGGACTTCGCATCCACTGCGTGTGATGAGATTAGTCGAGCACTCTTCCCACCTGTCCCTCGGCGGGACCACGATCATTCGGGCAACACAAAAAGGCTACCAGGTCGCCCCTACCCCGACACTGGTGGATCCGTTCAAGCTCACCGACTGGATACATGGAGCGCTAGGCCCATGATCGTCCGAATCATCAAACAAATCTCCCCGAAAGGGTTCGATCTTACCGAATGCGAACTTACTGACACACCCGGACATTCAGGATTTCTTGCTCTAGAATCCGTAGTGGCTATCTGAGAGTCCGAATGACGCTGCCTCTAGCGGCGACCACTTTGTCTCCGAAACACCAAAGGAGTCATTCGCTCGGCCAGAAATCCTCTACCGATTCGGGGGCTACTGACGGGGTTATACTTAAGGGGTAGGCTTACGAACCCATTTCCATAGGGGCCACCAAAGTACCCATAAGGACATCAGTGTCCTACAATTCATCGTGATAGTCTCAACCTCATTCGATTATTGTATTCTCACTCGGTCACGTGAGGTCACTATGTGTGCCTTGCGGCAATCGGATGCTCCTAGCACTCGGTCCATAGCAAGGCAGGGACAATGAAGGGACTACAACGTCCAAGGACTTAAACACATGCATGAAGGCCCACGAAGACCCACGTTACTAGTAACGCCTGGGACTAAGGCCATCGTTACTTGTAAATTCCCTCTTTATTATCATTTATTGCCTTGTAATGGTGCTCGGCAAGTCGTGGCAGCCAGTATATAAGACACTCCCGGGCACCGGCTCAAGGTTCAGCACTTGTAATCTTTTACATCCCCTATAAGCAAACATCAGCCTTTGGGCTCGAGACGTAGGGCTATTACCACTTCTGAGTGGGGTCTGAACTCGTAAATCCGAGTGTATCCACTGCGCCTAGCTAGACTTAGCCCCTTAGTTCGTACCCGTGGTACTATTGTCAGGATCATTTCCACGACACCGACCGAGCTTCATTACAAGGTGAGTTAATGCTAATAAATAAAGGAGTTACTAGACACGGCAGCTATAACTCATGGAATTACTTGTAACGTGGGTCTTCACCTCACTTCATGTGATGGATTAAGTCCTTAGCCGTTGCAGCCTCTTCGGTGCCATCGTCTTGCTGTGGTCCGAGTGCGAGGATGCATCCGACTGACACAAGGCGATCCGAGTGAATCCAGGCAAGCCGAGTGATGGTATGTTATATCGAATGAGGTTGAGATTACACCGGTAACATGAAGGACATTGATGTCCGTAAGGGGTCCTAGGTGGGCCTAAAAAAGCAGGTCCATAAGCCTACCCCTAATGTACAACCCCGTTAGTAGCCCTGGAATCGGTTGAGGTATTGGAGACCGAGTGAATGACTTCCTTAGAGGTCTTTTGCGTTTCCGAGACTCTAAGGTTATAGCTCGGGGCTGCGTCATTCGGACTCTCAGCAAACTTCTACGGATTCTAGAGCGACGAATCCCGAATGCCCGAACATACTGGTATGTCTGCAGTCGGCAGTGATCGACTATCTTTCGGGAACATAGATTCAATGAGTCGGACAATCATGAGTCCTGAGCTCAGAATGTCCAAGCGGTGAGTTGGACAAATCCCATGTGCACCGAGGCAAGGACGATCAAGTCGCCTTGGTAATTTATCGGGTGATCGGGGTCTCACGGAGGGACAAACGAGGAGAACATTCATCCCACATCGTCACATGCCGTGGATACAAAATCCATTCGGGAGATGAGGGGGAATTGTTTTTCTGCCACTTTTTGAACTGAAGTAACGTGCGTGGGCAGCGGCTACGATGGTGAAGCGGGTAGTGGAGGTAGTGGAGCGACGCCCCAATTTCTATGCACATGATGTCGCTGTCGTGCTACAGTGCGTGCCATCCTCAGGACTGTGTGGATCGTCCTCGGGCTTGCGAAGTACTCGATGGGGAACTTTCTCATTGGGTATTTAAAGCACGAGGCCGATGGGAGAGGAAAGCATGCCTCAGATCCGGTTCATTTCCATCCCCACTTCCACCTCTCACTGCAGAAGCCGGCAACTGCATACCACCTCCGATGGCTCCCAGCCCCGACTCCTTCGTCGCGCAGCATGGTGAAAGGAGCGACGGTGAAGGCCGAGTGGGTCAAGAAGGCGTCACACGGATCCTCTTCGAGCACCGGAGCGCCCCTGCGAGGCTGGATTCAGGGCGACTGGATACCGTCCTGAGTCTTAGAGGGGCGGTTGCGGGAGCTGGAGAGTGAAGTCATGATCGCCCAGGGGAGTTGGCGATGGCCCAAAGACGACGAGTAAGAGCGTGCGCCTCAGAATGACGTGCGAGTGCTTCTTATCACCCACATCGAGAGATGTTTTTCTTTGCCTCCGCACCCCTTTTTCTGAGCGTTTCTTGGTTTCTCCGGGCTCAACTCCATAACCTTCCCCCCATTAATGTCTCTAACTTTGCTACATTCGTATCGCTGTGCGAGATCTTCCTCTAGTGCCATCCGCACTGGGGGCTGTTGCAACGCATGTTCACGTGTCGAGTGATCACCGTGAAGAAATCTTCTCCGTCAGGGGGAAGGAGCAATGTGGTACAACTTTGTGGAGGTTTAAGCAGTCAGCTCAGGGGCAAGAGTAGCTTTCGCCAAATGAGTTTTCCAGATTCAAAGAAGAACTGGCAGGAGTCTTTGCTTTACTGCCAAGATGTCCAAGTCGGCGAGGATCATTCGAGCCTCCCGCCCTAATACGGTTGATAGGATCCAGTCGTCTCCTTCCTTGACCGTGTCCAAGGAGGATAAGACCGATGTAGATATCTTGGTGATAGCGTTAGTTGCCTTAATGCGAAAAGACGTGAACGGAATGGACCTCCTGGAAGTCTTCTTCTAGCGTAGGATCCAGCCTCTCCAGGCGAGAGCCCATCCAATGTGGAATTATGAAGGGTCGAGTGATCTAACTATGTTCATCATGAGGAGATTGGGTCCGAGGCGCTGGAGAATAAACTCAAGGCCATCACTTTGGTGAGGGACAATCTCAGGGCCACGAGGTTGGTTCCCCCTTTCTCAGCAGAGTTGCTGCGGAATGAGGTAAGCTATCGAGCATCTAGGTCGAGTGAAATTCTTCGTTGCTTTAGTTCCTATTTGTGATTTTGCTTTCTTCATTTGGTAGACTTTTACAGGGTTGGTTAGTTCTATTCTGGCGGTTGACCATTTGCCCATAGACATGGAGAGCGACACTGAGAACCATGACACCGAGCACCCGTAGTGCTCGAAGGATGACTACAATGATGATGGCGATGATGAGGAGATGGAGGAGAGCGACGACGAGCAGGGAGATGAGGCCGAATCTTCTTCGTCCAACGAGGTTCCACCTAAGACCCGTTCCAAGGCGCGCTAGGACCCTAGAGTCCGTGCTGGCGTGTTGAAGACTCCATTGGTGGCAACGCCGAGTGCGTCGGCAATGCTGACTTGCAGTTCCAAATGAGGTCGGAGCGAGCGTGAGATGCTGCCAGAGTAGGTCGCCAAGCAGCCTAAGATCACGAGTTCCAAACCTCGCAAGGCCGTTCTACCGAACATTAAGGTCGACGTACTGGTGGCTTCAACATAAGTATTGCCTCCGAGTGATCCATCCCAATTTGACCAATGTGTTCCAAGTGACGATTGGATTTTTGTTGTTTCTATTATATGGCCGATACCTCGACTGCTTCATTGGAAACCAATACCTCAGACAAAGGTAGAACCAATGTTGATGTCGCTTCATCTAAAGGTAACCCTTGAGCTTTTTTGGTGATCCATTCGAGACTCGGGTTTTAGCCATATGAGTGGCTTTTCAAAAGTCTTGAGATCATGTGCGGAGCCACGAAACATGATTCAACTCGATGCCGACGTCCCCCTGTAGTTGGAGAACTGCCGAAGGAGGCTCCAGCTCCGTGTCAAGTGAGCATCAAGGCCAAGACTCCCATTGTGCAGGAGACTACCTCGGGTGGGACGTCATTCGGACTATATCTACTGACCACTCCGTCGCCTCTCCCCAAGGCTTGCAACATATTCCAGCTCCACCATACCCCGGAGGATCAGGAGGGGGCGCGCAAGGAAGCCTTGGCTCAAATGGGCGTGATGGTTGGGCGCTTGAAGGAGGCGTATGACGCGAGTGAAGCCGTGGAAAAGAACATTCAGGTGAGTCCTTCACGTACACATTTGTTTCATACTTGTTTCTGAATCTGTTCCTGAGTGGGCGTGCTTGAAGGCACACCCACTCGATTTTTTCTGTTGGTGGGGGCGTGATTAGGGCACCCACTCGGTGTAGTCCCAAGGCTACCTTCGACGGAAGCAGTGAGCAATAGTCTCATTTTCTTTATATGTTCGACAGTGGCTAGTAGGGCGCAGAGCCCTTTTGTTTCCTCTATCTCTCTAGTGGGGGTGCGCTGAGCACACCCACCGGGTGTAGTCCCCGAGGCTACAGTCGACTAAGGCAGTCGGCAGTAGTCTCAGTTTCCTTGTCTTGTTCGACACAGGCTGGTCGGGCGCGGAGCTCTTACCCTCTATCTCTCAAGTTGGGGCACGCTGAGCGCACCCACTAGGTGTAGTCCCCGAGGCTACCATCGACTGAAGCAGTCGGCAGTAGTCTTAGAGTCATGATATTATATTACGCTTTACTTGTACTTGTTGATGGCAGACTGCTTGTGGGCCCGGGGGCGCTGATGATGTTGTGGATAAATAGTTACATGAAAAATGAACAACTGAAGGTAAGCTCTCGCTATCCTTCTCATTCCCGCTTCGGTTATCTTTCTTATCCAACTGAGGCTGTCTTGTCAGATCGCCTTTTTGAGAGGCTGAAGAGTTCCCTTTCTCTAGTTACCATGAAGGACGCCCTAGAGAATAGGGATGAGGAGCTCGCGTCCTCTTGGAAGGAGGCCAAGATGAAGACCCAGGCAGCCGCAGCCAAGCTCAAAATGGTCAGGACACTAGAAGAAGAGAAACAATGTCTAAAAGCAGGTGCGGACAAGACTGCGACGGAGCTTGCTGAGCTAAATAAGAATTATGCTGAGTGGGAGGCCAAATTCGAGAAGGTCGCCACCAGGAAAACTGAGCTGGAGAAGTTCAATGAGGACTTCAACATGGAACTCTGCGAGAAGCTCAAAGGTATGTTGAGCGTTCAAATGCTTCCCCATTGCCAATCTGAAATTTCCGAGTGATGTTTATCATCCTTTGTTTTTCCACTGACTGTAGCCTTCGCCGCGGATGTTGAAGAAGAGATAACGCGAATAGAGAAAGAGCTTGATCCCAAGAGAGGGCTTCTGAAGGACAACGCTGCTTTGTCTCTCCTCAGGCTGGAGGCTCGCGTCGATTGTGTACACGTTTGTTTCAAGTGGCCCCAGTCGGCCGTTGGGGAGATTGACCAGGAGAAATCCCGTGACAATGCACCCCTGAAGGATGCCCAGACCACCGTGAACCGTGTGAAGGCCATTCCCAATGAACTCAAGTCGTGGAAGAAGTCATTGGCAAGGACCAGAGCTGACATTGCCCTTTACCTCGTTCGCATCGATTGTAAAGGGCTACATGAAGAGAAGGTGAAGAGTCTCTAGGTCATGAACCAAAAAAGCACCAAGTTTGAAGACTTCATGGATATGTTCATGGCGTTCGCCACTCGGATTGCGGAGGAAATCGATCTTGACACCTTCGACGAAGCAGTGGAATCTTCACCCTCCGAGTGATGCTTGGAGAATAGACATTTTAATTCGCCTCGGGATGCCGGGTGGTTTTATGTAAACCCGAACTTTGAGTGGGCTCTCGGCCCTCTCCTATGTGTACCTTTAGCTGAACTTGATTCCCTATATCCACACTTGAGTTCGGATCTTATTTGCTTGGTCATCTTTATTTGGGGTCACTTTTACTTGATCGAAAGCTGGTTCACATTCGAGTCCCCGAGTGTGGAAGTTGTCCTCACCTGGTATTGTTTTTGACTTAGGCAAAAGCCGGTTCATAGCTAAACCCCGAGTGTGGATGTTGCCCTCACTCGGGATCGTTTGTGACTTAGGCGAAAGCTTGCTCGGAGCTAAGCCCCCGAATGTGGAAGTTGTCCTCACCCGGTATCGTTTTTTGACTTAGGCAAATGGTGTTCCGCAGCTAAGCCCCCGAGTGTGGAAGTTGTCCTCACTCGGGATCGTTTCACCCTAGGCGAAAGTGGATTCGCTGCTAGGGATGATTGTTCTGTTCATCTTTGCGTCCAAATGAAGATCTTGCCTTCATTGGGAACCGCTTTAACTTAGGGGAATACTTGTTCACAGCTAAGCCCCCAAGTGTGGAGGTTCTCCTCACTCGGGGAAGGGGTTACCTTAGGCAAAATAGGTTCGCTACCAAGAAATAATTGTTCTGGTCATCTTGGCGTCTAAATGAAGATCTTGCCCTCTTTCAGAACCGCTTTAACATAGGCGAAAACTGTTTTGTAGCTAAGCCTCGGATTGTGGAGGCTTCCAAGATCACTCAGGGAAGGGTTTACCTTTGGCGAAACAGGTTTCCTACCAAGAAATGACTCATCTGTTCATCTTGGTGTCCGAATGAAGATGTTGCCCTCATTTGGAACCGCTTTAACTTAGGTGAAAAATGGTTCGCACCTAAGCCCTCGAGTGTGGAGGCTTCGGAGATTAGTCGGGGAAGGGTTTGCCTTAGGCGAATCAGGTTCGCTACCAAAAAATTATTGTTCTTGTGAACTTGCTAATGGTCCTATACATCTTGGTGTCCGAATGAATATATTGTCTTCATTCGGGACCCTTTTAACTTAGGCGAAAGTAGATTCGCAGCTAAGCCCCGAGTAAGGAGGTTGTCCGCACTCGAGGTAGGTTTTACCTTATGCGAAAATACGTTCGCAGTGAAGGACTTTCACCCATAAGGGGCGTGCTTCACCAGAGTGAAGTATTTTTGAATAGTTGAAGATAGTAAGAACTTTATACTTCTAATCATTCGGATTCATTACAGGAATGAAAAAGCTCCAGGTTCATGTTAACTTCTAATCATTCGGATTCATTCGGATTCATTGTAGAACTTATAGAGGAGGTCCGTGTTCCAGGTTCTCGGCTCCTCCACATAGTTATCGATGTTGTACAGTCGATAAGCTCCATTGTGTAGGACTTTGGAGATAGCGAATGGCCCTTCCCACGGATGTGCCAGCTTGCGGGGTTTCTATTGGTCTAGTCGGAGGACAAAATCTTTCTCTTGAAACGCTCGGCCCCTGACTTGCTTGTCATGGTAGCATCATAGGTCTTGTTGGTAAGTCTTGGACCGAATGAGGGCTCTCTCTCTCTCTTCCTCCAGAAGATCCAAATTGTCTTCACATGCTGCTTCGGCTTCAACTTCGTTATACTTCTCCACCGGGGGGAGTTGTGACGTAAGTCACTCGGCAGAATGGCCTCCGACCCATACACCATGAAGAATGGAGTACGCTTGGTTGAACGATTCAGAGTTCTTTGCATACCCCACAGGAAGGATGGTAATTTTTCTACCCATGCGCATGCGGCATATTTGAGGTCTCTCATGAGCCGGGGCTTCAGTCCTTGAAGGATCGTACCATTCGCCCATTCCGTCTGCCCATTCGACTGCGGGTGTGTCACACAGGCGTAATTACCCCGAGTGCCTTGGGAGTGACAAAACTCGCGGTACTCCTTCGAGTCGAAGTTGTTTCCATTTTCGGTGATGATGTCGTGAGGGACTCCAAATCTAAAGATGACCAGCCGAATGAAGGTGACGACAGTCGTCACGTCCAAGTTTTTGATGGGTTTAGCTTCGACCCACTTGGTGAACTTATCCACTGCCACTAGCAGGTGGGTGAATTCACTTGTACCGGTGCTCAAAGGGGCGAGCATGTCGAGGTCCCACACGGCGAATGGCCAAGTTAGTGGAATCGTTTTCAGCATGGATGCAGGCTTGTGCGACCCATTCTTGTAGAACTGGCATCCGACACACAAGTCCACAGACCCCTTGCTGCCTTATTGGCTCGGGGCCAATAAGAACCTGCTTAAAAGGCCACCAGGGTCCAAGAGGACGTGTGATGTCCACAGGTTCCCGAGTGAATCTCGTGCAGGATCTCTAGGCCTTCCCCTGGGGAAATGCACTTTTGATTGATTCTTGTAACACTCTTCTTGTACAGTTTGTCTCCGAGTACTTCAAAAGGTTTAGACCGTCGAACGATTTGGCGGGCTTCCTCTTCATCCTCGGGGAGCTCTGACCAGAGAAATTAAGTCACATAAGGTTGTGTCCATTCGTGCATGAGGACCAACATCTCGTGGACGAGGTCAACCACGGCCGGGGCGTTGATCTCAGTTGGATTAGATGGACCGATTACTTGTGGAGGATCTTCGGTGAAGGGATCCTCATTGATCGAGGGGGCGCGTAAATGCTCGAGGAACACGCCCTTTAGTACGATTTTCCGAGTGGACCCGATATTTGCTAGATCATCGGCCGCTTGATTCTTGGCTCGGGGCACATGGTGCAGTTCCAACCCTTTGATTTTTTTCTCCAGTTTCCTGACTACATAGCAATAGACTGTCATTGATGGGCTTCGAATGTCCCATTCCTTCACTACTTGATTGACAACGAGATCCGAGTCACCGTAGACCATCAATCAGCGAATACCGAGTGAGATAGCTATGCAGAGCTTGTACAGGAGGGCCTCGTATTCGGCCTCATTGTTGGATGAATCAAAGTGGATTTGGAGCATGTAGCTCAGTCCATCCCCCCTGGGGAAACGAGGACCACCCCAACCCCCAAGCCATCGCGCATTTTGGATCCATCGAAGAACATAGTCCAATGCTCGGGGATGTCCGGAGCCGGCTGCTCTTGACCTATCCATTCGGCAAGAAACTCCACCACGGCGTGAGAATTGATTGCCTTCTTGGCTTCAAATTAGATCTCCAGCGGTAGGAGATCAATAGCCCATTTGGCCACTCGACCAGTAGCATCCTGATTGTATAGGATTTCCGCCACGGGTGCGTCACTGATGACAGTGACCGTCTGATATTGGAAATAGTGGACTACCTTCTTTACTGTTAGGTAGATCCCATAGACCAGCTTCTGGTAGTGTGGATATGTTTTCTTTGAGGGGGTCAGTACCTCGAAGATGTAGTAGATGGTCCTTTGTACCTTGTAGGCCTTGCCCGCTTCTTCACGCTCCACAGTGATTAAGGTGCTAACCACTTGGCTAGTGGCAGCAATGTACGGGAGCAAGGCCTCCCGGCTGCTCGGAGGATCTAACACAAGATGGGTGGAAAGCAGAGCTTTCATTTGGTCGAATGCGACCCGTTCCTTGTCGGTCCACTCGAATCAGTCAGATTTCTTCATCAATCGGTAAAGGGGTAGAGCCTTCTCACCGAGTCTTTAGATGAATTAGCTCAGGGCTGCAAGGTAGTCGTAAGACTCTGCACGTCATGGATGCGCTCCGACCGTCTCATCTGGATGATGGCTCGATCTTGTCGGAATTGGCATTGATACCCCATTCATAAACGATGAAACTGAGTACTTTCTAGACGGAGCATCGAAGGTGCATTTGGCCAGACTGGGCTTAATCCCGAAGCGTCGGAGGTTCGCGACGGTTTCACCAAGGTCAGCCAGAAGGTCGGAACCTTTCCTCGACTTGACCATGATGTCATCCATGTATGCTTCGACATTCCGACTGATTTGTTCCTGTAAGCACTTTTGGATCATGCGCTGGATGGTGGGTCCAGTATTTTTTAGCCCGAATGGCATCATGATGTAGAAAAAACACCTGAATGGGGTGATGAATGTTGTTTTTATTTCATCGGGTCCATACATTTCGATCTGGTGGTACCCGGAGTACGCATCTAGGAACGACAGGCGTTCACATCCGGCAATCGAAACTATGGTTTGATTTATGCGGGACAGAGGGAGTGCTCCTTTGGGCAAGCTCCATTGAGATGCTTGAAGTCAATACAAGTTTGGAGTGAATTGTTCTTCTTTGGCACCATAACCAAGTTCGCCAACCATTCAGAGTGGTAAACCTCGCGGATGCACTTGGCACATAGGAGCCAAGCGATCTCCTCGCCAATCGCCCTACACTTCTCCACGGAGGAGCGGTGCAAATGTTCCTTGACACGCTTGACCTTTGAGTCCACTCGGAGGCGGTCCTCAGCCATCTCCCTAGGAACCCTCGGCATGTCAGACGACTTCCATGCGAAGATATCCCAGTTCGCACGGAAGAACTGTATGACCTCGGCTTGCTATTTCTCTCAGAGTCAAGTGGGGATGTTCGTTGCATAAGCACTCGGGTCAGTAGGGTGGACATGGACCTGCTTCGTCTCATTGGCCGACTGAAAGGCGGACTCAGTAGCTGATAACCCACAAGTATAGGGGATCGCAACAGTTTTCAAGGGTAGAGTATTCAACCCAAATTTATTGATTCGACACAAGGGGAAGCCAAAGAATATTCTCAAGTATTAGCAGTTGAGTTGTCAATTCAACCACACCTGAAAGACTTAGTATCTGCAGAGAAAGTATCAGTAGCAGAGTAGTATGATAGCAGCAGTAGCAACAGTAACCAGTAGCAGCAAAGTGACAGCAGTAGCAGCAAAGTAACAACAGTAGCAACAGAGTAACAGTAGCAGCAGTGACAGTAGTAGCGACAAAGTAACGTAGCAAGGACCAGTAGGAAAAACTCGTAGGCATTGGATCAGTGATGGATGATTATGCCGGATGCTATTCATCATGCAACATTTATAACACGGAGAGATATGTAACTAGCTCCAGTTCGTCAGTGTAATGTAGGCATGTATACCGTATGTAGTCATACGTGCTTAGGGAAAAGAACTTTCATGACATCTATTGCCCATCCCTCCCGTGGCAGCGGGGACCTAATGGAAACTACGAGATATTAAGGTTCTCCTTTTAATAAAGAACCGGACCAACGCATTAACACTTAGTGAATACATGAACTCCTCATACTATGGTCATCTCCGGGAGTGGTTCCGGCTATTTTCACTCCAGGGTTGCCGGGTCATAACACATGGTACGTGACTACAACTTGCAAGATAGGATCAAGAACACACATATATTGGTGACAACATAATAGGTTCAGACCTGAAATCATGGCACTCGGGCCCTAGTGACAAGCATTAAGCATGGCAAAGTAGTAGCAACATCAATATCAGAACATAGTGGATACTATGGATCAATCCCCGTCAAAACTAACTCGATTTCATGATAGATGTCATCCAACCCATCACCATCCAGTAAGCCTACGATGAGATTACTCACGAACGGTGAAGAGCATCATGGAATTGGTGATGAAGGAAGGTTGGTGATGATGATGGCAACGATCTCCCCTCTCCGGAGCCCAGAACGGACTCCAGATCTGCCCTCGAGAGGAAGAACAAGAGGTGGCGGCGCCTCCATATCGTAAAATACGATGAACTCTTCTCTTTGATTTTTTTCCTCACGAAAGGGACTAAATAGAGCTGAGATTGGAGGCGGTGGAGCAACGTGGCCCCCACAAGCCTGCCAGACGCGGCCACGTGGGCCGCGCCTGGTAGGCTTGTGGGCTCTCAGCTCCACCCCTCCGGTTGATTCTTGCGCCAGTATTTTTTATATATTCCACAAAAAATCCCCGTAAATTTCCAGGTCATTTCGAGAACTTTTATTTCTGCACAAAAACAACACCATGACAATTCTGCTGAAAACAACGTTAGTCCGGGTTAGTTCCATTCAAATCATACAAATTAGAGTCCAAAACAAGGGCAAAAGAGTTTGGAAAAGTAGATACGGCGGAGACGTATCAACTCCCCCAAGCTTAAAACCTTGCTTGTCCTCAAGCAATTCAGTTGACAAACTGAAAGATACAAAAAAAACTTTTACGAACTCTGTTTGATCTTGTTGCTGCAACTATGTCTATCTCATATCCATAATTTCAGCAAGATCACAAGCAAACCACATAAGCAAATGACATCTAGGTCTCACGGTAAACTCATATCAATGTCATAATCAACTAGCGAGCAAATAATAATAAGTTTCAAACGTCAATACTTCAATCAAGACAATCATGAAGCAGTACGGACAAATGGTATCTCGCTAGCTCTTTTTGAGACCGCAAACCATAAATGCAGAGCACCTTCAAATACCAAGGGCTGACTAAACATTGTAATTCATGGCAAAGAAGATCCAGTCACAGTCATACTCAATCACAGTTAAAAACAAAGCATAAAACTGACAGAGGTGCTCTCTAATTGGTGCTTTTATAAAAAGAGGATGACTCAACAAGAACATAAATAGACAAGCCCTTCGCAGAGGGAAGCATTGATTTGCAGAGGTGCCAGCGCTCAAGCTTTGAAACAGAGATAATAATTTTGGGTGGCATGCTTTCATTGTCAACGCAATGACCAAGAGTTTTCACCATCTTCCACGTTACACATGCTATAGGCGGTTCCCAAACAGAAAAGTAAAGTTTTGACTCCCCCACCACCGATCAATCACACTCCACGACTAGCTGAATACTCGTGTGTCGTCCATACCAACAACAATCCAAGGGGAGTTTTGTTTGAAATTACCTTTTCGATTTGAGCATGGAACTAGGCATTCCAATTACTGGCCCCTTTCTCGTGATTGATAGTGAATAAACACATATCGAGTATAACACGCCTAGCATGTAAGATACTGATAGCCCCCTGTCACCACATGAGCGGTTTGGGCATGCAAAATTGATTATTTCTTGAAGGTTTAGAGAGTGGCACATGCAAATTTACTTGGAACGGCAGGTAGATACCGCATATAGGTAGGTATGGTGGACTCATATGGAACAACTTTGGGTTTATGGAAGTGGATGCACAAGCAGTATTCCCGCTTAGTACAAGTGAATGCTAGCAAAAGACTGGGAAGCGACCAACTAGAGAGCGACAACAGTCGTAAAAATGCATTGAGATTAACCAACATTGAGTGCAAGCATGAGTAGGACATAAATCACCATGAACATGAATATCATAGAGGCTATGTTGATTTTGTTTCAACTACATGCGTGAACATGCGCCAAGTCAAGCCACTTGAATCATTCAAAGGAGGATACCATCCTATCATACTACATCATAGTCATCTCAAAATTCATGTTGGCATCCAAGACAAACCATTATAAGCTCCTAGCTAATTAAGCATGGCATCAGAAACTATGATCTCTAAGTTGTCATTGCAAACATGTTTCTCTCACAACAAAGCTGAATTTGGAACGATGAGCTAGTCATATTTACAAAAACAAAATAGATCGAGTTCATACCAGCTTTTCCAGGCTCAGTAACTTCATCATATATCGTCATTATTGCCTTTCACTTGCACGACCAAATGATGTGAACAATAATAAGAGTGCTCGTGCATTGGACTACGTTGGAATCTGCAAGCAAACACGAAGGAGAAGACAAAGTAATATGGCTCTTTGACAGATAAGCATATATGCATGCGAGAGCCACTAAACACTGTAACCATGGTCTTCTACCTTGACCCAAAGAAAAATAAAACTATTTACACGGGAAAGCTCCCAAAAAGCAAAAGAAGAACAAGAAAATCTTTTTGGGCTTTTCGCAAACTAGACAAACACACGAAAAGAAAACGAGAAAAATAAATAAACTAGCATGGTAGATTCAGTGGCAAAGTGTGAACACGGACTAACAAAGTGAAAGTGTGAGCAAGAATATAAAGTCGGTTAGAAACACGTACTCCCCCAAGCTTAGGCTTTTGGCCTAAGTTGGTCTACTCCCAGGGATGGTCCGGGCGATACCCAAAATCATAATGGAGGTTATACGGGAGCGCTGCAGCCACTGCCTGAATAGCTGCCTCACAGAGACGAGTAGCCTTTGCCTCCCTCTCAGACTCCTCTCCCTCTCCTCTGGTTATGTAATATCTCCGTTTTACCTGAAAGTCAAAGAAGGCAGGAGCAGGAAGGGTAATATGGAAAACACACTGCCAGTTAAATATTAAACGGTATAGGAGGGATTCATCATCCCTCTCAAGGAACTGATAGCGTGTCAAAGCAGTGTGATCAAGGAAAGCTGTATGGAGTGGGGGATCTCCTTCGCGGATGGGTACTCCAAGAAAATTTGCTATGCGAGTGGCATAGATCCCACCAAAGAAATCTCCTTCATTAGCATTATTATTCAGCCTCCTTTCTAATATAGCTCCCATGGTGAAACTTCTATCACCCTTTACTGCGCTCTTAAGAATACTAAGGTCGGGTGCGCAGAGGTGACAATGCTCAGTCTTGCCATTAATGCATCTGCCTATGAAGAGGGCAAAGTAATGCAAGGCAGGAAAATGAATGCTCCCCATGGTAGCTTGTGTAATATCTCTAGTTTCTCCGACAGTTATACCAGAGAAAAAATCTCTAACCGAAGATTTACGAGGATCATTGAGACTACCCCAAACAAGTATCTTGCATATTCTATTGAAATCCTCTAAATCCATGGTATACGATTTGTCATAGAGATCAAACAATACAGATGTGTCACGGCCAGCTGAAAATTTGAATCTACGAACAAAAGAGGGAGTGAGAGTAAGATACTGTTCACATTTATCGGAGATGAATTCTTCAAGTCCAACATTGTGAAAAAGTGTGTCAAACTCGTCTTTGAAACCTGCCTCAATCTTGAATTCATCAGAAGGCCATTCACATGGTTGTACATGTGCGTTCCTTGGTTGGTAAGGATCGGGCTCCCGAATCGCGAGACGGGGACCTCTCGTGCTTGAGGAACCACCATGATAGTTTCTCCTAAACATCTTCCTTTTCTGAAATTTTCAGTGACTCTAAGGAAAAGTGAACAAGGTTCAACAAAACTCGTAGCAACTACTCCCTCAAGTGCCTAGAGGCCATATCACGCATCAAAACTACTTGGGACCAGCTAAAATTAGCATGCGAAGCTCAAGAACAGGGTCACCAAGGCAGCAAAAATACGTGAAGTATAACGCACTAGAGCAAAAACTAATTGGACCAATGAAGGAGTCACATACCAAGGAGCAATTTCCCCAAAACAGCTTGGTGAATGGTGCTTTGCACAAGGAGATCAAAAATCCCAGCAAGAAGAGCAAGAACACGGGTTTGAGCTGCGAAACGATTTTTTCTGGAGGTAGGAGAAGTAGATGGGAGCTAGAATAACTGGAGGGGGTACACGTGGGCCCCACAAGCCTAGTAGGCGCGACCAGGGGGGTGCCCGCGCCTCCAGGGCTTGTGGCCCACTGGTGTAGCCCCCTGACTAGCTCTTCGTCTCAGTATTTTTCAAAAATTCCAGAAAAAATCATACTTGATTTTCACGGCATTCGGAGAATTTTATTTTCGGGGTACTTTTCTATGGGACGGTAAAAGCAGAAAAGAGGGAAAACTAAACTAAATCTATCATTTTTCTTCTAAGCAACCGAAGGTGAAAGCTTGGAACAGAGGTTTGTGACTCCTCGATTCATCCATCTCATGGTCATTGAAAGAAATCCGTCAATGAGGTTGATCAAGTCTCCTTGACAACTTTTTCGACTCACAAAAGAAAATGGAGAATTTTCAAATAGCCACTAGGTTACCTCAATGGGGATGTGCATATCCCCAACAAGCAAATCATACTTCGTCTTAACAGTAGGTATAGGGCATTCGAAGCTCCCAATAAGAATCGATGAAGTTTTTTCGATAGCATTGATGCAATGTACTCGATATTGTTTTCGGAAAGTGCACCGTATGCTCATTACCATTGACAAGGAAAGTGACATTGCCTTTGTTGCAATATATAACAGCCCCTGCGGTGTTTAAAAAGGGTCTTCCAAGGATGACCGCCATGGCATCGTCCTCGGGAATATCCAGGATAAGAAAGTCCGTTAAGATAGTAACGTTAGCAACCACAATAGGCACATCCTCGCAAATGCCGATAGGGAAAGCAGTTGATTTGTCGGCCATTTGGAGAGAGATTTTAGTGGGTGTCAACTTATCCAGTTCAAGCCTACGATAAAGAGACAGAGGCATAACACTAACACCGGCTCCAAAGTCGCATAAAGCAGTTCTAACGTAGTTTCCTAGGAGCAAGGTATAGTGGGCACTCCGGGATCACCTATATTCTTAGGAGTTCCACCCTTGAAGATATAATTAGCGAGCATGGTGGAAATCTCAACCTCAGGTATCCTCCTCTTATTAGTCACAATATCCTTCATGTACTTAGCATACGGAGACATTTTGAGCATATCTGTCAAACATATTTGCAGAAAGACAGGTCTAATCATTTCAACAAATCGCTCAAAATCTTCATCATCCTTTTTGAGGAAAGGGCATGGGTTTCTGAACCCATGGTTCCCTTTCTTTACCATGCTTCCTAGCAGCAAAGTCATTCTTATCGTATCTCTTATTCTTAGGATGTGGATTATCAAGATCAACTGGCTCAATCTCCACATCCTTATCTTTGCTAGGTTGAGCATCTTCATGAACATCACTATTGGTATTATCATTAGGCTCATGTTTATCACCAGATTATGTTTCAGCATCAGAAACAGAGACATCGTTTGGACTCTCGGTTGTAGCAGCAACAGGGTTGCTAGCGTGCAGGTTCCTATCATCTCTCTTCTTATTTCTAGGATGACTAGGTGCATTAGTGCTAACTCCTTGAGAATCTTGTTCAATTCTCTTAGGATGACCCTCAGGATACAAAGGTTCCTAGGTCATTCTACCGCCTCTAGTGACGACTCTGACAGAATTTTCATTCAACTCATTGAGTAAGTCATTCTGAGCCTTAAGTACTTGTTCTACCTGAGTAGTAACCATAGAGGCATGTTTACTCAAGAGCTTAAGATCATTGAAATTTCTGTCCACACAAGCACTTAAATGACTAAGCATACGAGCATTCTGTTCCAATTGTCTCCTAACATAATCATTGAAACTTTGTTGTTTGGCAACAAAGTTATCAAATTCATCCAGGCATAAGCTAGAGGGTTTATCAAAAGGAATATCACTCTCATTGAATCTACAAAGAGAATTTACCTCTACTACGTGTATCGGGTTATCAAGACCATGGATCTCTTTGATAGGTGGTAGATTTTTGACATCTTCAGATTTAATGCCGTTCTCTTTCATAGATTTCTTAGCTTCTTGCATATCTTCAGGACTGAGGAATAGAATACCTCTTTTCTTAAGAGTTGGCTTAGGAGGTGGTTCGGGAATAGTCCAAGCATTCTCATTGCACAATATATTATTCAATAGGATCTCAGCTTGTTCTACAATTCGTTCCCTAAAAACACAACCAGCACAACTATCTAGGTGGTCTCTAGAAGCATCGGTTAGTCCATTATAGAAGATGTCAAGTATTTCGTTCTTCTCAAGAGGGTGATCAGGCAAAGCATTCAGTAGCTGGACGAGCCCCCTCAAGCTTGTGGGAGACTCTCTTCTTCAACTTGCACAAAGTTGTATATTTCCTGCAAGGCAACTTGCTTCTTATGGGCAGGGAAATATTTCTCAGAGAAGTAGTAGATCATATCCTGGGGGCTATGCACACAACCAGGAGCAAGAGAAGTGAACCAGGTCTTAGCATCATCCTTTAGCGAGAAAGGAAACAACTTCAGGATATAGTAGTGGTGGATCTTTTCCTCACTCGTGAATAGGGTGGCTATATCGTGCAGTTTGGTAAGATGGGATACAACTGTTTCAGACTCATAACCGTGAAAAGGATCAGATTCGACCCGAGTGATCAACTCAGGGTCGACAGAGAATTCATAATCCTTATCGGTCACAAAGATAGGCGAAGTAGCAAACTTCGGGTCGTATTTCATCCTAGCGTTCAGAGATTTTTCTTTCCCCTTGAGTAGTAATTTCTCAACATCATAGCTACCCTTACAAGCAAGAAAGTCCTCAGCTATCTCTCCCTCCATAACATAACCCTCAGGCATATCAGGCAATTCATATCTAGGAGAGCTAGTTCTAACAGGCAAAGTAGCAGGTTCTACTTCAATAGTATCATCAGTTTGAGAAGTATCATCACATCTAGTAGCAACTCTAGCAATTTGTGCATCAAGGAATGCACCTAGTGGCAAAGCAGTATCAAGCATAGCATCATCACAAGCATCATGGACAACAGAAGTAGCATCATCAAGCACATGCGACATATCAAGATTTCTAGCAGGAGGTGGTATCGCAAACTTACTCATATCTGAAGGTGAATCAAGTGCAGAGCTAGATGGCAGTTCCTTACCTATCCTCGTAGTTGAGGGCAAGACTGTAGTTCATGGATCTTTCGGATTCCACATAGTGATTAGCAGACGTAAATCCCAAGTGACTCAGAGAATAGAGCTATGCCTCCCCGGCAACGACGCTAGAAAAAGGTCTTGATAACCCACAAGTATAGGGGATCGCAACAGTTTTCGAGGTAGAGTATTCAACCCAAATTTATTGATTCGACACAAGGGGAAGCCAAAGAATATTCTCAAGTATTGGCAGTTGACTTGTCAATTCAACCACACCTGAAATACTTAGTATCTGCAGAAAAAGTGTCAGTAGCAGAGTAGTATGATAGCAGCAGTAGCAGCAGTAACTAGTAGCAGCAAAGTGACAGCAGTAGCAGCAAAGTAACAACAGTAGCAACAGAGTAACAGTAGCAGTAGTGACAGCAATAGCGGCAAAGTAACGTAGCAAGGACCAGTAGGAAACACTCGTAGTCATTGGATCCGTGATGGATGATTATGCCAGATGTTATTCATCATGCAACAGTTATAACACGGAGAGATATGTAACTAGCTCTAGTTCGTCAATGTAATGTAGGCATGTATTCCGTATGTAGTCATACGTGCTTAGGGAAAAGAACTTGCATGATATCTATTGTCCATCCCTCCTGTGGTAGTGGGCTCCTAATGGAAACTACGGGATATTAAGGTTCTCCTTTTAATAAAGAACTGAACCAACGCATTAACACTTCGTGAATACATGAACTCCTCATACTACTGTCATCTCCGGGAGTGGTTCCGGCTATTGTCACTCCGGGGTTGCCGGGTCAGAAAACATACTAGATGACTACAACTTGCAAGATACAATCAAGAACACACATATATTGGCGACAACATAATAGGTTCAGATCTGAAATCATGGCAATCGGGCCCTAGTGACAAGCATTAAGCATGGCAAAGTAGTAGCAACATCAATCTCAGAACACAATGGATACTAGGGATCAATCCCCGTCAAAACTAACTCAATTACATGATAGATCTTATCCAACCCATCACCGTCCAGCAAGCCTATGATGAGATTACTCACGAACGGTGAAGAGCATCATGGAATTGGCGATGAAGGCAGGTTGGTGATGACGATGGCGACGATCTCCCCTCTCCGAAGCTTAGAACGGACTCCAGATCTGCCCTCCAGAGGAAGAATAGGAGGTGGCGACGCCTCCGTATCGTAAAACGCGATGAACTCTTCTCCTTGATTTTTTTTCGAACGAAAGGGACTAAATAGAGCTGAGATTTGAGGCGGTGGAGCAACGTGGGCCCCACAAGCCTGCCACGCGCGGCCAGGGGTGCGCCTGGTGGGATTGTGGGCTCTTAGATCCACCCCTCTGGTTCATTCTTGCGCCAGTATTTTCTATATATTCCACAAAAAATTCCCGTAAAATTCCAGATCATTCCGTGAACTTTTATTTCTGCGCAAAAACAACACCATGGCAATTCTGCTGAAAACAACGTTAGTCCGGGTTAGTTCCATTCAAATCATGCAAATTATAGTCCAAAACAAGGGCAAAAGAATTTGGAATAGTAGATACGACAGAGACGTATCAGTAGCCGACCGTTTCAACTTGAGAAGATCTACAGTATCCACTACCTTCTTGTACCCATCAAGCTCTTCTATAAGGACCAATGGTTGGCGATCCTAGAGCCTTGTTGGAGGCACTCTCGGCAGCCTTCCGATTTCTACTCACCGTGATCACGCCTTTCAGTCCTGGCATGTTAATCTTAAGATACACGTAACATGGTCCGACCATGAAATGTGCATAGGCGGGCCTACCCAGGATGGCGTGATAGGCGCTTCGAAAGTCAACCACATCAAAGGTCAACCTCTCCTTGCGCTAATTCTTCTCTCTACCGAATATGACATTCATGGTGATCTGGCCGAGTGATCCGGCCTTCTTTCGGGGGATGACCCCGTGAAACTGCATGTTACTCTATCTCAGTCGAGACAATGGAATGTTCATAGCTTTTAGAGTGTTGACGTATATGATGTTGAGGCTGGTGCCACCGTCCATGAGGACTTTCCGCATTTGGAAACGATTGACCGCTGGATGGAACACCAACGCCTGCCTCCCAAGGGTGGCTATGTTGGCCGGGTGATCCGGCTGGTCGAATGTGACAGGCGTCTTTGCCCAGTCGAGGTATTTTGTGAGAGCCGGAGCTGCCATGTTCACCTCCCGATTGATAACTTTCTATCGGCTCTTTCTCTCAACGTCAGCAAAGATTATGACGGTCCCTTCGATGTTCGGATACCCGAAGGTGTCCACAGGGTCATCCTCATCTTCTTTGTCCCCGGATGTCTCTCCACCCATCTCCTTCTAGAGCATGAGGTAGCCGCGAGTCGTGTGCTTCGGGGGGATGGTCTCCCCTTCATCGCCCTTTCGAGCATGGATTGGACACGGCTAGTCCAAAATGCTGCTCTTACACTCTGCCTTCATCTTTTGAGCCCATCATTTTTCTTCTTCTTGGACTTATTCTGGCTCTACCGGGACAACAACTATTTTGGCTTTGCCCGTTGGGTCGCCCTTTCGGTTCACCTTTTTCCCGGCACTGCCCAACGAAGGGCTTCGCTGGCTCAGCCTTTGTCGCTATGGAGGCTGTCTTCTTCTTGGCCATTCGTGTACTGATTGGTGATTTCCATGGCCCGACTGAGGGACAGGTCCCCCGTTCGGCCAAACTTGAGAATAAGCTCCTGATACCGAGTGTACGCTTTGAAAGCGCACACGGCCTGTTGTTCGATGACATTGTCCACGATGTTGTGCAGTGTGGTCCACCACTGGATGTACTTC
This sequence comes from Hordeum vulgare subsp. vulgare, assembly GCF_904849725.1. Taxonomy (NCBI): domain Eukaryota; kingdom Viridiplantae; phylum Streptophyta; class Magnoliopsida; order Poales; family Poaceae; genus Hordeum; species Hordeum vulgare. The sequence goes on along the minus strand of NC_058524.1, from coordinate 281,128,515 downwards.
CTAAGAGTCTTGTTGCTCTTTTGGACACAATCTTGCAGCTCTCTCAAGCTGCCTCGATGCTTGTAGGTGCCCTCGAAGGTCTTGAAGATCACTCGAGCGAGATCGCACCAACTATGGATGCTGCTCGAGGGCAGCTGATTGAGCCATGCCCTCGCCGACCCCTTCAACATGAGGGGCAGATGCTTCATAGCGACTTAATCATCGTTACCTCCTATCTGGACGGCCACTTAGTAGTCCTCGAGCTAGGTCTCTGGATTTAACTCACCATTGAACTTTCCAATCCCCGTGGCCAATTGATAATTGGAGGGGATCTCCGTTCCCTCGGATGTGTCGACCGACGCATTCGAGGCCAGACACTCTCGACCAGTTCGCGATCGATAAACCATGTGTTGCGTTATTATAGACCGAGCGTTGAACTGGCGAGCCCGATTACCCCAATGCCGATTGGGGCTTGGCATGCGGTCATTAGGTTGGCGACCGAGTGAGCCACTCCTTGGAGGAGGTCATCTGCTTCGGACCTTATGATCCAACCTCCGGGCCCCGTGTGGGCCTCTCGGAAGAGGAGGAGACCTTTGACGTCTTCCCTGCATGTGCGGGCTATGAGCCGACTGTATGGTGTCCGCTTGGATGGACTTGTTGTGGATCCAATGCCGCGATTGCGACACCGCAGAATTCTACCGCATTGCAGACTTCAACAGAGCTTGGATCTGTCGAATGCCTTTCCTGGCCGCACTATCACTAGGCTGAATGGAACCAGTGATCCGAGTGGCTGCAGCCAGGTTGAACAAAGGCGTCCACATCACCTCAATGTGATGCGGACAATCTTTCATGAACAACTGCCGACGGCTACGGCTCGAGCTCGGCTGGTCCCTCGCGACCCAAGTATCGAGTGACCGCTGGAGTCGCTCGCCCTCGGCCAGATTAGCCAGGCGCAAGTTCTCGAGCGCGATCTCCTTCGGGGTGTTCCCGGTGATGGGGGCGCGGAGAGCCTCTTCGCTCCTTTGCCAAAGTTCCTCCCGCCGCAGCTCGGTAAGCAGCTGCAGAATGTGGTGGCTGCCATCGTCGTGGTGACGCTCTCCACCATCACGCATGGGAGAATTCTCCACGACGAAAGCAGGGCCGCCTCCCCTATTCGTGTCAGCCATCAAGACCTCAGCAGAACCCCTACTGCTTTCGCAGTCGGAGTTGCCAAGTGATTCTTCGCTCGATGACGGAAAAAGGCTAATTGTGGGTTCGTCGGAACTGAGCATAGCCACCTGCCCCGAGATGGCCTAGTTGGCTACGGCGTTCTTGATCCACCGCTGCATTTGCGACCGCCCGGAGCGCTTGCGATGAACATCAGTAGGGCATGGGGGCACTGAGTGGTACAACACCGATGGTTGCCGGATCAGGACTCGGTGCGCAACTATGTAGAAATGTGACGTACCTCAAGCAGGGAGGGCGTCGGTGTGCAGTGGCGCATCCTGCAGCCACGCTGAGTTGTCGACGACGAAGCTGAGGGAACCAGAGAGGATTTCCCCGTCGAGTTTCATTATGTTGACGGAAAATGTAAAGAAACTCCAACTACGCTGGATTTGCTAGACGCGCAGCCCCATGGTGGGCCCCAACTGTCGTGGGAAAGACCCTGATAATGGTACCACGGAGTACGAACTAAGGGGCGAAGTCAAACTAGGCGAAGTGGATACACTCAGATGTATGAGTTCGGGCCCCACTCGGGAGTGATAACAACCCTACGTCTTGAGCCGTGAGGCTGATGTTTTCTTAAGGGGTATGAAAAATTACAAAGTGTTGAACACTTGAGTTGGATCCCGGGAGTGGCTTATATAGTGTATGCCACGGCCAACCAAGCTTCACTACAAGGTGAGTTAATGCTAATAAATAAAGGAGTTACTAGAAAGGGCACCTCTAACTCATGGCGTTACTCGTAACGTGGGTCTTTACCACACTTCATGTGATGGATTAAGTCCTTAGTTGTTGCAGCCTCTTCGGTGCGATCATCTTGATGTGGTCCGAGTGCCAGGGTGCATCTAATTGACACAAAGCGATCCAAGTGACTCCACACAAGCCGAGTGACGGTATGTTGTACCAAGTGAGGTTGGGACTACACCGGTGACTTGATAGACGATGATGTCCATAAGGGGCCTTAGGTGGGCCTCGGGAAGCAGGTTCGTAGACCTACCCCTAATGTACAACCCCGTCACCTATCATGCCCCACCATGCCTCCACATATCATCCCCATCACAACGGGATACCCTTCCCACAGTCGTGACCACCCGAGACGTGACTTTCCTCCGGATTTCATCTGGTTAGCATTGACATGTGTCGCATGAAGAAGTGGCTACTGTCACATGCACTCCATGTTGAATAGAAATAGGTTTTTAATCACAATCAAAATGCATGGAATATAACCATGCAAATATGCTCACGTCATCACCGGAACCTTGCAAATCAAGCACCACCAAAATTTACCACTCAACCAAATCATATAAGTGTTCAAGATGCTTTCCTTGAGTATGCAGGAGGTTAGGGTGCACTTCAAGGCTTTGAAAGTTTTAATCTTCCACCCATTAGTATTTTTGGAAATATTCGAATCAACACACCATTCTAAAACATGACTAAAAAGGTGTACATAATTATTTTAAACAAATACTAAATTAAACTAGAGGAAAATTGAAGAAGTTGGAAAAAAGAATCAACTCATTTGGAATTGTGGTTAAAAAGATAGAGACAGTCAAACTTGTGGTCAAATCTGATTTTTAAATCAAAAAGAAAAAGGAAAACGCTTCGCTAAGAATACATTTAAATAAAGGGAAAACGCACTAGACGCTAAAGGAGCTTTCCAAAAATAAAAGCGCACTCCAAAGAATACGCAGACTCTAGGGGGAAACACACTCCACAAGAGGTGCTAGAGGCGCAGGAGACTGGCTCACCGAGAAGTGGGACCCACCTGTGAGGTTTGTCTCTCACCTCACGTGGGCTTGCACAGGGAGCAGGGAGGGGCTCTGGTGATGAGTTCCGGCAATGGGGTCCGTCATCCTCGGCTCTCAACACACCGGCGTGATCAGGGGGAAGGACCGCATGCCATGGGGCTCGGGAGGATCATAGGGAAGCTCGGGGGTGAGCAAGGCCCTGGTCATGGCGGACAACACCATGGGAAGGAAGAGGGACTTCATCCCCGGTTGCTCTCGAGATATATTTGGGTGCGGGGATAGATTCTACGGCTCTCCAGGAGACTAACGTCGGTGCTAGGAGGAAGGGGAGGCTCTGGGCTCGCCGGTGCAGACTGAGGGAGGGCGGCGACTTCCTCGGTCATCGGCGAGGGAGACGTGTTAGGTTGATCTCTCCGCGTGGGCCCAACGGCCCACCGGGCCCTTGATCCATGCGCCCTGATCGGGGGCGCCCAACCCGTTATGGTTGGTGGGCCCCTGTGACCTGCGCTATATATAAAGTGGTGGGGGCCGGGGCGCACGGTACGAGGTTCACCGCGCCGCCAAACACCCCACCTAAATCCCCTTCCGATCTAGGGTTTTGCGCAGTGCTCACGGGAAGCACCACCAACGACCACAGCTCCTCCCTCACGCCACCGACAACTACACCGGCACCAATGGCCGGAACTGGGAGTTCATCGGGCTCGGGATTAGGTGAGTACATGGTAATTCCGGATCTATCTATGCCTAGTCGATCTACGGCTTCAACATTGGTATCAGAGCCACTAGGCAGAGATCTATTCGGCACAAAGAAAAGAAAGCTTGTTCCCCACCCCTACGAACCCTAGATGGGCATGGCACCGAGGATGGCTACGGCCTCGTCGGAAAAGAAGCGCCGCCGCAAGGCCGCGCCTATTCCTCTCGATCCCCACACGCATCGGCAAGCCGAGGTGCGGGGAAGAAGAACCTACCCCCTCGGGGGCTAAGTACGGATCAAGGTCCGAAAGGAAAGACAAAAGAAGATCGGATTAAAACCGACAAGACAACAACCAAAAGAGAAAAGGGGAACTATGCAAAAAGGAAAAGGGCGCCACTACCGAACCGTTTGACAGCAGCGCGTTCACCCTAGAGGTGCTCGCGCAGCCGGCAAAGGGGACGGAGATGGCGCCATCGAACTGCTCAAGGACGAAAAGAACAGCAGGGTAGTTGGCATCCCAACACCTCCCTTGACGTCGGCGCACTCTCCCTCCGAAGAGGGCGCACACCGGCAAGGGGAGTAAAGGGCGCCGCCACTGCAATAGGAAAAAGGTACGGCCACGCAAAGGGGCCAGATCCGAGCGGGGTAGAGAGCCACCACGGGATCCCTCTCGGCGGGGCTTGAGAGCCACCGCGCGAAGAGAGGTCACCTCGGCGGGGCCTTAGTGCCACCGCGCGAGGGAGGACTCGGCTCCCCGTCGGTCAACCCCGACGGTCTCCTCCTCGGCGAGGCAGACGGCGCACGGCGCGGGGCCCTCGGCCACCACAGCCGGCGGCCACCGCCCGGCCAGCACACGGCGGGGCTTAGAGCCACCGCGCGGACTGTCAGCGTCGGCCAAATCCCGTCGAGAAGGGGAGCAGCTCTCGGTCTCTCTGCAAGGAGAGAGAGGGGGGAGAAAAGGAGGATAGAGCGGCGCCGGTGGGGGAAATGACTGAGATTAGGGTTTCGCCAGGAAGCTGCCCCTTTTATCCCACCGAAAGGATCGGGCAACCGTAGGATTTAATCCGACGGCCCCCATCGCGTGCTGCTTAGGTCAGATATAAATGGGCCGAAAACAAAAGGGCCTTAGGCCGGCGGGAGCTGCGCAGCTGCGCTGGGCCGCCACAGCAGGGGCGCCAGTTCGGCCAGGCCAAAGTGGCACAGCGCCCTGCGGGCACGTAAGGCGAAATGGGCCTTCGGGCCAAAAGCCGAAAAGACCCAGGGCCGGCTCCCTTTCAAGTTATTAAAGGCTTTTTCGTTCTCTGTCTATTTTAGACAGATGTAAAAGGGGTTTCTAGACGTTTTTTCAATGAAAATATGTTTAGTAAACAGAGAGTAAAAATGCTCAAAGTTTATGTATTTTTTTACAGCATTGTTATGTATTTTTTCTGTAAAGAAAAGTAGAAAGTATTTTGAGAATAAAATAGCTTTCTCAGAAAAGGAATAGTTCATGAATTTTATAAAAGCATTAATAAAGTTCATGAATTTTATTTTAAATGTCAGAATTATCTTCTGTTAAGTTATGAGGCAGATGAAATTTTGTTTCACGTTTTCCGCTGCTATAAGCAATATGGAATATGATCATGTTGTTATTCTGACCGACGTTGATTAATCACACGGTCATATTGCATATTGCAAAATGATGCATTTACTTCTATCGTTTTCCCAACGGTAATGTAGATTAATATGCATAGGCAATTATATGATTACATTAACCAACGTTATTTAATGCATATGATTGTCGTACTGATTTCGCTTATTTGGTGATTTCAGGAGGTTTCCATCTGATGAGCTGCCTCAAGGAAATTCCGACACTCAGGGGAGACAACTACTCTGAGTGGAGGAAGAAGGTGGACATGGCCCTCTGCATTGCAGAGGTAGACTAGGTGCTGGAGGAACCACAACCAGCCGCACCTGCAGACCCAGAGAGAGAGGCTGATGAGGATGATGAGAGCTGGGACAAAAGGAAAGGAAATTATGAAAAGGAGGTCATGTCCCACTCCATCAGCAACAGGCTTTGGTTGAATGCCAACAAGAAATGCTTGGCGTTCATAAAGAACACCATTGAGACCACTATCGTGGGATCAATTGCTGATTGCCCTACAGCAAAAGAAATGTTGAATAAGATAAAGAGTCAGTTTACTGGCTCTTCTAAGACGTATGCCACCCAGCTGATCAAGCAGCTGGTGACAGAGAGCTACCATGGTGGTGGCCATGGCATAAGGGAGCACATCCTTAGGATGAGCCACACGGCGGCTAAGCTCAAACCTATGGATGCGGACTTAGAGATAAAACCAGCTCTCCTTGTCCACCTGGTGATGGCATCTTTGCCCAAGGAGTTCGAGACATTTGTTGTCAATTACAACATGCAGCCCGAGACTTGGGACATAGAGAAAGTCATCGCCATGTGCACTCAGGAGGAGGAGAGGATTAAGGCCTCACATGGTGGATCTATCAACTATGTGAAGGATAAGAAGAAGGGCTTTCCACCCAACAAGGCTTCTCCCTCCAAGCCGCAGGGAAATGGCTATGGCAATAGCAATGGCTATGGCAATGGCAATGGTAAAGCTCCTGCCTATTTTCAGCATAGGCACATACCAGTGGACAAGGAGACTTGCATCGTATGTAAGGAGAAAGGGCACTACAAGAAGGATTGTCCTGTTTTTCTAAAGACCTTCATGGCGAAGAGAGGTAAAGATATAGTTTCTTTTGTTAATGAATCCTTGTATACAAAGTTTATGAAATCTACTTGGTGGATTGACTCAGGAGCAACTGTTCATGTTGCAAATTCTTTATAGGGATTCAGTTCGATGATAACTATGCCAAGAAATTCAAGAAGAATTGAAGTTGCGAACGGTGTCCAAGCCGAAGTTGAAGCTGTGGGTGACGTCTCCTTGGAGCTAGCCGGTGGTTTCAAACTTCTTCTTAGGGATGTGCTTTTCGTACCTTCATGTAATAGAAACTTAATAAGTGTTTCCTGTTTAGACAAAGATAATTATCAATGTTTCTTTGGACATGGCAAATGCGCCATTTGGTCTATTAATGATTATGTTGGGGATGCATTTCTTCATGATGAGCTTTATTTATTATCGCTATGTGAAGAAGCACCCTATGTGTTGAATGTGAATGAACAAAGTAGTTCGTCGAACAAGGATCAAAAGAAAAGAAAAAGAACTCACGACTCCTTGAAACTATGGCACTATCGATTGGGCCATATTTCGAGGGGGAGAATAGAAAGATTAATCAAAAATGAAATTCTTCCAAAGTTGGAGTTCTCTGACTTAGAACAATGCATGGATTGCATTAAAGGGAAATATGTAAAACAGATAAAGAAAGGAGCAAACCGAAGCACAGGCACGCTGGAAATTGTCCACACTGATATTTGTGGACCGTTTCCGATGAAAAGTGTGGACGGTTATGATTCGTTCATAACGTTCACAGACGATTACTCCCGCTTCGGATATATTTATCCAATCAAAGACCGACATGAAGCATTGGATAAATTCAAGATATTCAAAGCTGAAGTTGAAAATCAGCTTGATAAAAAGATTAAGATAGTGAGGTCTGACCGTGGGGGGGAGTACTACGGTCGACACACTCCATATGGCCAAGTCCCTGGACCTTTTGCAAAATTCTTGCAAGAGACTGGCATTGTTGCCCAGTATTCCATGCCGGGTGAGCCTCAGCAAAATGGAGTAGCTGAAAGGCGTAACCGTACTCTCATGGATATGGTACGCAGCATGATGAGCTACTCAGACCTTCCGTTGCGATTGTGGATGGAGGCGCTTAAAACCGCCATTCACATTCTCAACAGAGTTCCAAGCAAGTCGGTGCCCAAAACACCGCACGAGCTCTGGACAGGAAGAGTGCCATCCCTACAACACTTAAGAGTGTGGGGATGCCCTGCGGAGGCCAAAATGTTTAATCCAAATCTTGGAAAGTTAGACCCGAAGACAGTGAGTTGCCATTTCATTGGCTACCCTGATAGGTCAAAAGGTTTTCGTTTCTACTGCCCAGAAAGATACACAAAGTTTGTGGAAACGAGACATGCTGTCTTCTTAGAGGACGAGATGATGAGGGGGAGCCGGGTAGCTCGGACAATTGATCTTGAGGAGAAAAGGGTGCATGCACCCATTCCGATGATTCAAGAACCATTTTTCTCACTACCCGACGTAACTCCAACCATGACAACTGCGGGAGAAGACCCGGAACCTGTCCTTCAGGAGCCGACTGAACCCGTTGTTGATCATGAATTGGAAGTGCAGCAAGAAATAGTGGAAAGTGTGCCGGACAATGAGGCACTTAGAAGGTCTAATAGAACAAGAAGACCTGCTATTTCTACTGATTATAAAGTATACAATATAGAAATGGCCCACATGGAAGGTGATCCCACCACATATGAGGAGGCCATTAAAAGCCCTCACTCATCAAAATGGATAGAGGCAATGGAAGATGAGATGAAATCGATGAGTTCCAATCATGTTTGGGACTTAGAGATTATTCCTAAAGGAGCAAAGACAGTAGGCTGCAAATGGGTCTAGAAAACAAAGTATGACTCTAATGGGAATGTAGACAAGTATAAAGCCCGACTTGTCGCAAAAGGATTTACACAAAGAGAAGGAATAGATTACAACGAGACCTTTTCTCCGGTCTCCTGTAAGGATTCCTTCAGAATCATAATGGCACTAGTTGCTCATTTTGATTTAGAGCTGCATCAAATGGATGTAAAAACGGCGTTTCTAAACGGTGATTTAGAAGAAGATGTCTACATGAAACAACCCAAGTGTTTTCTCATGGAAGGCAAGGAAGATCTAGGTTGCCGTCTAAAGAAATCCATTTATGGGCTAAGGCAAGCCTCTAGACAGTGGTACATCAAGTTCAATGATACCATTAAAAGATTTGGATTCCAAGAAAATGTTGAGGATAATTGCATTTATGCTAAGTTTAAACATGGGAAATATATTTTCCTAATCTTGTATGTGGATGATATCTTGCTTGCAAGCAATGGTATTGGTCTACTACAAGAGACAAAGAAGTTTTTATCCTCACATTTCGACATGAAAGACCTTGGTGAAGCTTCATATGTCTTGGGCATTGAAATTCACCGAGACACGAAGAATGGAGTCTTAGGACTCTCACAGAAAGCATATTTAGAGAAAGTTCTCCAAAAGTATAATATGCATAAGAGCAAAGCCACACCTGCTCCCATAGTCAAGGGTGATAGTTTTGGGAAATATCAATGTCCCAAGAATCAGTATGAGCTCAATGAAATGAAATCAGTACCGTATACTTCGGCTGTTGGAAGTTTACAGTACGCACAAGTGTGCACATGCCCTGACTTAGCTTTTATCACCGGAGTACTCGGTAGATATCAAGCAAATCCAGGCCAAGAGCACTGGAAGATGGCAAAGAAAGCTTTGCGTTATGTGCAAGGCACAAAGGAAATCATGCTGACATATAGGCGATCTGATTCCCTAGAGATAAAAGGGTACTCCGACGCCGATTTTGCGGGAGATAGAGATGATACAAAATCCACGTCTGGGTACGTGTTCACTCTCGCAGGGGGAGCAATTTCATGGAAAAGCTCTAAACAGACCATAGTTGCATCGTCTACGATGCAAGCAGAGTTCATAGCATGTTTTGAAGCCACCGGGCAGGTGATATGGCTAAAGAAATTTATACCCGACTTGAAAGTGGTAGATTGTATCCACAAGCCACTAAAGATATACTGCGACAACCAGCCCGCAGTATTCTACGCTCACAACAACAAGTCCAGCAATGCTGCCAAGACAATAGATATAAAGTATTATGTTGTGAAAGATAAAATCCAGGATGAAACCATAAGTCTCGAGCATATAAGTACGAAGAATATGCTTGCGGATCCGCTAACGAAAGGCTTACCACCCAGTGTGTTCAAGGAACACTTAGCCGGCATGGGTTTGATGGAAAGCCTATGATCCCTGGATAATAAGAGGCCCAAAAGTAAATGAATTTATTTCAAAACAAAAGGTGTGTTGTGGCTGTATGATTCTATCGACAATCAAGCTGTGACGATGAGACATGCTCTGCACGCCTATATGTGATGGAATAAATAAAAGTATAAAGTCAAAGTGAAAGTTGAGATCAAGGGGGAGAATGTTAGGTTGATCTCTCCGCGTGGGCCCAACGGCCCACCAGGCCCTTGATCCATGCGCCCTGATCGGGGGCGCCCAACCCGTTATGGTTGGTGGGCCCCTGTGACCTGCGCTATATATAAAGTGGTGGGGGCCGGGGCGCACGGTACGAGGTTCACTGCGCCGCCAAACACCCCACCTAAATCCCCTTCCGATCTAGGGTTTTGCGCAGTGCTCACGGGAAGCACCACCAACGACCACACCTCCTCCCTCACGCCACCGACAACTACACCGGCACCAATGGCCGGAACTGGGAGTTCATCGGGCTCGGGATTAGGTGAGTACATGGTAATTCCGGATCTATCTATGCCTAGTCGATCTACGGCTTCAACAAGACGAACTCTCCCAATTTCCTAGCTACTCTAGGGGCTTCCGAGGGGTTGGGAGAGGTGTCCTGATGAGTTCCACGAGCTCGGGGTCCCCCTTTTATAGCTCTGCAATGGTGGTTTCACGGCAACGTGAAGATAAGATCACCAACACGACCGTCGCAGGTGGATTGCGATGTGGTGATGCTCATGACCGATGCAGAAGCTCACAGACGAAGGGATCACTACTCCAGGGGGCGAGATGGCGAGCTGCGGGAGCTAGGACGGCCCTACCATGGCAGGGGCGGACACTGCCGATGGCTACCTACCAAGGGCGGGTACAGCGGCGGCTTCGCGCACGCGCGGGGGGCAGCAATACTAGCAGGGAAAAGCTGCACTGGCTTGACACTACAAAAAAGGTCACAGGCGCGGGGTAGGTAGGTATGGCGGCTCTGTTGTAGCTAACTATAATACTCGAGTTTTGGACGCGTCTAGACTATGCACACCACCTGCTTGCTAAAATGCTTGGGCATGCTAGAGGGCTTGGATTAAGATGAAAATTAACAGGCTCACTAGGTTTTTTGCAAAAGGTCAATTGGACATGTTGGTTTGGCAAGAAAGGCAAGTCCATACAGCAATCTCATCACTATGCCAATACTGGCCACACACACATGGTGTTTGTCAAAATGCCAACACCACCTAGAAGACCTTTCTATCCACCAAACTTCCTAGATGAAGGTCTCCTTAGAATAATAAGAGGCTGGTAAAGTTTGTTTGAGAAAAAGAGAAATTTGCTAATGCAAGTTTTACAAAACTTCGTTTCTGGACAGAAACTCCAGGGGTTTATATCATGGGCTCAAGCTATTTCAATGGAGCTGAACTTTTGGACTTAAGGGTTTGGTAGGGTCTACTACAACTAGTAAAAATCTAATGGGCTTTGGGGCTAAATAAAATAGGGTTGCAGTTCAAACTGCTAAACTGGTCTAGAACAGAAATGAGGATGTTGCTCAAATTTTCAAAAGGCTAACAAGGGTATTTGCATAAAAGTGATCCATAGGCATCTCATGACATCTCCAAATTTTTGTAGATTTTTGTAAAGAACATTTGAAGAGGTTGCAGTGCAATAGAGGTCCTTTAAAGAATAAGAAATCCTTTTGAAAGAATTAAGTGAGGTAAGTTTGATCTATAAAATATTTCTCACATAGCTATTAAAAATGAAAAGGAAGATTTTAAGTCAAACAATATTTTTCCAAAATTCCCAATGGATCAGGAAACTTTTTAAGATGCAAAGGAAAGAATGGTTCTGAAACCAACAAATGATCCACAAAGTAAAAATTAATTTCCGTGGCAAAATAACTTTATTAATAGAATAATGGTAAAATGTTTGGGGTGTTAAAATAATCGTCACGACAAGCAGAAAAACAAAGTGCTCTATAAATAGGAGTTTTATTTTCCTTGGACAACTCTCGTTAGACGAAAAATTTCTTAAGTTTGTTCTAATGGGTTTGGACAACCGGAAAAATTTGAATGGTGGGAATGGAGGCATCAATGGACCCATAAGAAGTCTAAAATACTATTTTCCTAAAAATTAGTGGAGTCACCCATTAAATAGATCATGATTTTAGCAACATTTAGGAAGTAGTTTCACTGGATTTGGAGTTGGGATAATTTTCCTATGAATTTATTAAGGTGACTTAAATGGAAAGAGGATCTATTTATTTGGCGCAACCAAAATATAGCATAGGAAAAATGTTAACTATAGCTCAAAAAATAGGATATGATTTTAAAGACAACTAGGAACTTGAATCACTCCATTTGGAGTTGATTTGGACCCTATAGGAATTTTATAAAGACAGGCTTGAATAAATCAAATTCAATTTTGAATTTGACCTCTACAGGAAATCTTTGTGGAAAATTGTGCCATGCACATATTTGTATAGGTAGTGATTTTAGAAACTCCTAGAAATTTGAATCAATAAATTTGGAGCTATTATGAATATCCTATGAACTATTCGGGCTCTAAAAAAATATATTTTTTTCAAAAAAGAAGTATACCGAAAAGGGCTAGGGTGCCCCCAGAGTGCTGGATAGGCAAGTGGGCGCAATGGACCGGCCCAACAGCTATTCCGCGCCGACTAAGGGCCATGCAAAAGGCGCACCACCCAGAAAACCACCTTTTGCGCAGTAAGACGTAAGCGAGGAAATCGCCTCCACTTAAAACTGTTCGGCCCGACGCTTGGCTCGCTGACAGGGGGGCTCACCCGTAGGGCTTTCTCCCTCCTCCCGCTCGAGCGGAGAGGGACCAGGGGAGGTACAGCCGGCCGACGCATGCGCTCGCCCCGGCGGCACTGGCCGGCTTTGCTGGTGCTCTGACCACCGGCACGGTCGGGGCGGCGAGCCACATTCGCATGAGCTGCCCCTCGGTCCTGGGGAGGTCGAGGTGAACCGTGGAATTGGTCATGGCGGGGCGAACAATGGCGGCGATGGATATGATGCCATGGTCGTGGAGGAGAAGGATTGGAGCGCGGGGGAGCTCGGCAGTGATGTAGGGTCGTCCCTATAGGGGCTCCGGGGAGAGAAGGGAGGCGGGGCACCGCGAATTGAGCCGAGGACCAAGCGGTGCCACGGCGGCCATGGAAGTAGGAGGAGGGCACGAGAGAGAGAGGGGTTTGGTCCAGGGGTCTTGCGCGGGAGGGAGAGGGTGAAGGAAGCTGAGCGAGGGGCTCGGGGACGGCTTTAAGGCAGAGGGCCTCGGATGCTCTGGGTGCGGGGGAGCACATGTGAGAGAGCCGTCTTGGCGGCTTCTTCGCATAGGGGAGGAGCATGGGAGGTCGAGGGAAAGTGCTTGGCATGTGAAAGAATCATGTCCAAGCCAGACATCAGCTAGAGGGCATGGTTGTTGGCCAGAGCATTGTTTCTGCATGTCCACAGCGTGGTCACCACACAACCTCATGTTTAGTGCATCCTTTTGGTCGGCCAATGATGTTCAACATGTAAGGCATGCATGCTAGAGAGTACCAATAAAATTCCGAAGTAACTGAAGCTGCTTAAAAAGGGTTTTTACTCCGGTTAATTCTGCAGCAGCAAACTTGAGGGCTATCTTAGGGCTTAAGACTGAAGGACATTGGGGGTGAAACCTTGTCTATAGGTCTTAGGTATGCAAGGACTACAAACACACCAAAGCTTAGTGTTAGGAGATAAGGAAAGCTAGCACTTGTTGTTTAATGCTACATTTGCTACCAAATCTTAGGTTTAGATGAACTGCTCATATTTCCCATATGATCCTGTCATTTTTGGGTGTGTCAAGATGCATTAGCACACTATAGGTGTTGTGGAAAAATTTGGGGGGATTAGCATTAACACAAATAATGGGAGAGGGGTAAAATAGGTGTTACCAAGGTAAAAATGAGAGGGAAAGAGAGGGAGTTACCCTCCAGAAATTGGTCAGTGGCCATGGAAAAGTTACTGGAGGTAAAATAAGGTTAGAACGTATTGTGGTAGGAAGTTGGAGGCAAGGGGAATCTTTTGGGGTCAACTTTGCTTGTCCACTAGCTTGTGGATGAAGGTGTTTGATGTTGTCCTAGGGCATCTAGGGGTATCCAATGGCCCTGATACTTACCGGGGGGGGGGGGGGTAAATTGTAACACTCTTAGGCCATGATCACCAATTTTGAGATAATATGGTGAAAGTTGACAATGTAAAATTGATAAACCGTAGAAATGGGAAGAAATGGTTTTCTCTATATAAATCAATACAAACTATTCCCGCCTAATGCACAACTTGGTGTGGTGGCATTATTTGAGGATTAGAGCATGCCCACAAACTTTGGGATCAATTGGAGGAACGTGCCAATGCAAATATTCCTAATTCTAGAAATCAGCAGAAGTGGTTTTGAGGAGTTTTGAACAAGTGGATCTTTTCTCTTTCATGCATAATTTTTTGGAGATGCATCATTAGGGTAGTGGAACATACCCACAAAATTTGTAAGCAAAAGGAGAAATTTGGCAATGTAGAGTTGCTCAAATTTGCTTCTAGACAAATAGGGATTTTGAATATTTTGGTGAATCAAATTAACTTGGATTGAGATGAAGCTTTGTAAGATCATCACATATATCATGTGTGGGCTTCCAGAATTTTCATAGAATTTATTGAGAATATTTCTTATAGAAATATTTCAAAAGCTTAAAATAGTCAGAAAGGGATTTGAAGGGTTTTGTCCAATATTTTGAACATGACCATGTTTTAAAACTCTCATATATTGACAATATATGTCCACTCAGTCTCCCTAAATTTTCTCAAATATTTTGGAAGCAAGAAAATATTGTTTCTTCATAAAAGACCATTTCTGGCCTGAGAAAAAGGTTTTTAAATGAAATAGGAAAATAACCTTTGAAACTATAATTTTGGGGTTTTGGGAAGTCTTTTTGATAATAGGATCCAAATAAAATATTTGGGGCAAAACATCTTCCCCAATTTGAGGACTTGTATTACAAAACTCAATTTAGGGGTCTTTGAAAATCTAAATTAAATAAATACTTTTTGGTTAAAATATTTTTTTTAAAACTAGTTTTAGGTCCTATACACATGGTATGGTTATTGGGCAAAGATTTGGATCAAGGAGGTGTGTCTAGGGAGTAGGCGGAAATTTTGTGATTTAAAGCACAAGCAAGCAAACAAGTACTCAACAATCAATGCAAGCACCACAAGCACACAAAAAGCTTTAATTGGTCCTAATTTTGAAGCTATGGTAAGTTAGTCAAGAGAGTCGAAACACAAGGTGTGACAGTTCTCCTTCCAAACTCCCTCGAAAAGAGACGGCGACGGTTACGCACACGGTTGGTGTATTTTAATTGAGTGTACTTCAAGTTTGCTATAACCGAATGTTAAAAAAATTCCAAGTTGCCACATAACCGCAGGCATGGCTTTCCAAAAGATTTAACCATGCAGTGGTTCTCCAACTCACCCATCACAAACTAGCCACAAGCTGCTCTGGAAAACTTCAACCTCAAGATAGCCCAAGGTATCCTCGAAATCCCATTGCACAAGACATCCAAGAAGGGTAAAACAAATACAACAAGACCTCCTAGCAGGTCAGATCCCAATAGGAGCCACGCATATCTCTTTTTCGGGGCATTTCGAGATTGTCCAAACTTCTGGTAGGCCAATCACAGAGTTGCCCTTGGCGGCCATGAGCGGTTGATAGTTTGGACAACACTCATGAGGAGCACTGGCCCGGGGGTTGATTAATTCTCTATGTGGTATCTATGTCCTTTGCATTTTTATTAAGTTGTTAATAAAATGTAATACCAATATTCAGATTGCGGAAAGAGTTCCATCCCAAAACAAATTATCAAGGGGGTCCCCATAACAACTCCAAGCATGTTAGGAGCGCTCAATATGGAACATAACAGCGGTAAAAGAAAACTAGGGTGACAAAGGCGGAACAAAACACCAAGAAAAAGTCCAATGCTTCTGCCTTTAACCAAGTATATATGTGCAATAAACTAAATATCAATAATATGGTGACATGCAAATATATCCATGTGAACACATGAATCAACCAGCACCTACAAGTTACAACACTATAAGAAGGGTCGAGCAAGCGGTAACATAGACAAACAATGTTTTGCTAGGAGGTGAAGGGGTTAGAGGCTTATCATGTCATTTTTCTAGGATTGGCAGTTAAGTGATAGACACGGAGACATAACGATAGAAATGAGACAACTAGGCATAACAAAATTATAAACGATATCGAGGGTGATGGTCGTCTTTCCTTGAACTTCTGCAGGGGATAGTACTCTTGCTCTTCGAAAACATTCTCGACAGGATCCTTGTATTCGTACTCGTCACCCGATGCTACCCAAAAGAAATACAACATCCAATGGACACATGGCAAAGACACAATGCTGAAACCGTTATGATACATGATCATGGTGTGAATGAAACATGGCTATACTACACTAGTCATCTTCCTCATGCGATTATTTAGTTGCTAACTTCCTGGACAGAACCTCAAGATTAATTACTTGGCATGCATGGAAATCAAAAAAATTAGTTCTTCACGTGAAAATGATGCAAATGCACATGAAGAATGTTTCAATAAGAGTTATGGATCTCCCAGGGCAGTCACGACAAGGTATAAAAGGAAACGATGGCAGAACAGAATTTGAGAGAGGATATGTGCAATTTATTGATATCTCAAGTATGCCAGTGGATTTTAAATGAAATTCTAGGTGAAATGGACCTAAATATCATGCAAAACAAGTGGGTATAACTCCCACAAAGTGCAAAACAATTATGCAAGCAATCTGTCCAAAAGAGAAAAAAATGTCATATTGCACACATTAAAACTACCAACTACACAAAGCTAGCATACACAACAAGGACATGGGGATATAGGCTACATGACACACAACATATCATCTCATTGCAACAATATTAATAGAACCATGGACAATTAACAATGATCTCACAAGATGGCTATTGGAACAACGATTGTGATTTTGTGAAAAATACCAGTTGGTCACAACCGAAGTTATCAGGATGGCATATTGACAACAATAAAACTATGTGCTATAGAGACTTTCATGGCATGACCGCCCCGCAGGCCATATCCCAATAGGAACCGCGTGTATCTATTTCTAGGGGCACTACCATATTCTCCGAACTTCTGGTAGGCCAATCATAGAGTTTCCCCTCGCGGCCACTAGCGGTTGATAGTTTGGACCAACACTCATGAGGAACACTAGCCCGGGGCTTGATTAATTATCCACAGAGTAGCTATGCCCTATGCATTCTTATTAAGTTGTTAAGAAACTGTAGTACCAATGATGGGCCTTGTCTGAAGAGTTTTATCCCAAAATGAATTATCAATGGGGTCCCGATAACAACCCCAAGCATGTTAGGAGCGCTCAATATGGAACATAACATCGGTAAATGGAAACTAGGGCGGCAAAGGCGGAATAAAACACCGATCAAAAGGCCAAGCCTTTACCCTTTAACCAAGTATATATGTGCATTAAACTATCTAGCAATAATTTTGGGATATCCCAATATATCCATGTCAACACATGGATCAACCTGCACCTACAACTAACAACGCTTTAAGAAGGGATGAGCAAGCGGTAACTTAGCCAAACGATGTTTTTCTAGGAGGTGGAGGGTTTAGAGGCTTATCATGGGATTTTGGCATGCTTGACATTTAAGTGATAGGAAGCGAGACATAACGAGAGAAAGCAAGTGGGTACAATTCCCACAAAGTGCAAAACAATTATGCAAGCAATCTGCCCAAAAGAGCAAAAAAATCATATTGCACACATCAAAACTACTAGCTACAACAAGCTACATACACAACAAGGACATGGGGATGTAGGCTACATGATGCACAACATATCATCTCATTGCAGCAAAATTAATAGAAGCATCGATCAGTAGAAAATGAGCTCATAAGGTGGCAATTGGAACAACAATTATGACTTGGTGAAAAATAATAGTCGTTCACAACCAGAATTATCATGAAGGCATATTGACAGCAATAAAACTATATGGTACATGGACTTTCATGTCATGAAATTCTACAGCATGATAGAGGGCAAGATGTACTAGAAACCACCCCACATGAGAAACATGAAACAATGCATAGAATCATGGCTAGCATCCACCAACATGGCAATCCAAACTAAGCAGTTTCTGAGACATAGAAAAATTAACATGGTGCAAAGACCAGTAGTTTTATCAGATTGACATGTTTGAGAGAAAAATTAACTAGGATGCAAATCCTATACTTGAAAACTAATGGCACAAAATAACATAGGATAACATACTTTACAAATCACTCCATTGGACTAACCACCAAGGGGCTGTCGATTAATGGCAATTCACATGGAAACATAGCAACAAAATATATCAGATTCCACACTTAGAATTATTTTGACCCTTCTAAAATGCAATATTTTCATAGCATGCTGATAGAAATAAACCAACACCTAAACACGGATTTTCATGACAAGAAAAATTACTATGGTCTAGTACACATGTCCAAGGGAAATTCTCATGTTGACAAGTATTTCATTGGATGCAAGGATTAAATCATACAAAAATACCAAAAGGGTATCATAGCTAAAATACAATGCACACAAACTTGCTCCAATGACAAAAATAATTGCATAGATGGATTCTATGGATTTGTCTACCCCAAAAATATATATCATATGCATATGTTGGTGTAAGAATAGGCTCATATTGCAATAAGTCAATACCTGCCTAAAAAGGAAACATAGGACATGCTAGATTTGGCATATTCCAAATTGGTATTAAAAACAAAGAAAACACACAAGGGCTATGTTCACCCACGAGCTAGCCAGCGACTAAACTGACTGGTGGACCCTGGTGCTACGCCACCGGCTAAAAGGCTGACAAGGGGGCCCACATGTCATACACACAATTAGTAAAAAAATGGGGTGTTAAATTGTGTGTGGGGGGATTCGAACCAGGGTCTCCCCGGTGGAACTCAAGGGGTGCTGCCTCTAGGCAATGGTGCGGATACTTACTAAAGGGGGCCGTGAGGCCTCTTGGTCTATTCCTCTTTCCCTTGCGAACAGGAAAGGAATCCTGGATGCTGACGAGCAACGGCGGCGACGATAAAGATTGTGAGGCGGTCGCGGGCATGCGTTGTCCTATCAGTTTCCATTCTTGGCCTCGCTTCGCGATGAGGTGGATGGAGCCGAGATGCTCGAGCCTGAGCTCTGGTTTGGGGCGGGCGGCAACGGTGATGCAAACAGAGGTGGGCGTGCACCGCTACAAGGATAAGCACGGCAGGGCATGTGGATGCGGTGAGGCTACGGAGTTCATGAGGGATGGATCTGCAAAGGAAACCAGGGCAAGGCCATGAGCTATGGATTTGAAGAACTTCTTCAAAGCATGCTCCCAGAGCACGGGGTTGACGATGGTGGCAAGGACCGGGCGAGCTCCACGAACCCAACAAGGATGATGAGGACGCCCGAATGGAAGAGAGGGAGTACCTTCCCTCCCTAGTACATGAAGATACGGCTCCAGGAATGATGGGCCAACGATCACAAGATGATGAACTCCGATGATCTACTGCACCACGAAGTGATAACCCACGAGTATATGGGATCGCGATTGTTTTTGAGGGTAGAGTATTAACCCAAATTTATAGATTCGACACAAGCGGAGCCAAAGAATATTTGCAGGTATTAGAAGCTGAGTTGTTAATTCAACCACACTTGAAGATTTAGTATCTGCAGCACAATGAGTAGTAGCACAGTAATATGATTGTTTTGATAGTAGTAGTAACATTAGCAATAGTAACGGTAACAGTATCAGTTGTAACCATAAAAGTGATAACAGTTTCGTAGCAGTTGTAACTGTAGTAGCAACAGTATTAATTTAGCAAGCACAATATGTTGAAAACTTGTAAGTAGTAGATCGGTGATGTTGCTGGATAATATTCATCATATAACAGTCACAACATAGGGAGACACAGAACTAGTTCTCGTCTATCGATATAATGCAGGAATGTATTGTGTACATTGTCATACATGTTTATGGAAAAGAACTTGAATCACATCTTTTGTCGTACCCTCCCATGACAGCAGGGTCCATAAGGAAACTAAGGGATATTAAGGCCTCCTTTTAATAGAGAACAAGAACAAAGCATCAACACGTAGTGAATACATGAACTCCTCATACTACGGTAATCACCGGAAAGAATCCCAATTATTTTCACTTTGGGGTATGCGGATCCTAACACATGGTAGGTGCATATAACATGCAAGATGGGATGAGGAACAAAGATATAATGGTGGAAACATAAAAAGTTCAGATATGAAATAATGGCACTCGGGCCCTAGTGATAAGCACTAAGCATTGCAAAGTCATAGCAACATCTATCTGTGAACATAGTGGATACTTGGGATCAAGCCCAAACAAAACTAACTCTATTACATGTTGAATGTCATCCAGCTCTTCACCGACCAGCAAGCCTAAGAAGGGTTTATTCACTCCCAATGGAGAGCATCATGGAAATAGCGATGGAGGAGGGTTGGTGATGATGAATACCAAACTTTCCCCTCTCTAAAGCCCCAAACGGACTCCAGATTAGGCCTCCCAATGAAGAATAGGAGGTGGCGGCGGCTCGATATCATGAAACGCGATGATACTTCCTCTTTGATTTTTTCTCTCCGAAAATAGGATATTATAGTGCTGTAATTAGGGTCACCCGAGCCACGTGGGGCCCACTAGACACCACACCACGTCATGGGGGCCTGGCGCGCCCTGATGTCTAGTGGGCGCGTGTGGCCTCCCCTCTAGTGGGTCTTAGTTCCAGTATTTTTCGTTTATTCCACAAAAAATCTCCAATTTTTTTTGTTCCATTCCGAGAAATTTTATTTCTGCAGAAAAACAACACCATGGTAGTTCTGGTGAAAATAGCGTTAGTCCCGTTGTATTTCATTCAAATCATGCAAATTAGAGTCCAAAACATGAGTAAAAGCGTTAGGAAAAGTAGATAAGATGGAGACGTATCAACTCCCCCAAGCTTAACGTAGTGCTTGTCCTCATGAAATTTAGCTGACAATCTGAAAGTGATAAAGAAAAACTTTATGAATTATATTTTCTTGTTTACATATACATGCTTAGAGAGCACCTAGGTTTTCAACATAAATCATAACTAATCATATCAACAATAACCCTTAGAAACTATATTAGCTCATATCAATGTCATAATCAACTAGCGAGCAATAATAAGATAACTCAAAAGCCAACACTTGGTCAAAACAATCATTATATAATATGACAACAATGATATCTCGCCAGCCCTTTCTGAGAGTGCAAAACATAAATGTAGAGCACCTCGAAAGTTCAAGCAACGACTAGACATTGTAATTCATGGTAAAATAGGTCTAGTCATGCTGCAAACAACGACTAACTATACACAAAGCATGAGGATGACAACAGTGCTCTCAGGTCTCATGCTTATTTGAGAAGGTGATGAATAAAACTAAAAATAAAATAAGATGAAAGTAAGTAGAAAGTCCCTTTGTAGAGGGAAGCATGGATTTGCAGTGGTGCCAGAGCTCAAAGGGAAAATAAGAGATAAATTATTTTGGAAGGTACACCGTTCCTTTCAACGTTACGACCAAGAGTTATCGATATCTTCCATGCTAAAAAAATTAGCGACGGTTCTCGAGTGGTAAAAGTAAAGGTTTACTCCCCCTCCACCAACAAACACAGTCCACGACTAGCCGAATCCAGGGATGCCGTCCATACCCAGAACAATCCACGGGGAGTTTTATTTAATTATTTGCGATTTATGATTCGGGATTGGGAGTCCCTTTTTACCAGCCCCTCTCGTGCAAGGACGAGTGAATAAACACTCATCATGTGTCACACCCTGTTTCACACCACTTTCTCACCACTGTTTCCTTTTCAAAGTTTGGAGTCAATTAAAACTTTTTAAATGAATGTTATGAGTGCTTTGATATCATTGCTGGTGTATGTGCTTGTGAGTAGCTCACTAAAAACAACTTTTCTCTAATAAACTTGCATCTTCATTACAAACCCCCACCCATTGGTCATACCTTGGGCATAACACTAGGAGACAATTTTCATAAAATATTATTTCCACAAAAACCCTTTTTTGTAGCTTCAAACCCCTCCTTTGGGATTTGCACTACAAGTCCCTGATTTAAAGGGAGTACTTTTACCCAAAGATTTTATTCTGATTCTATTATTAAAATAACTCTTAAAAACCATAAAATAATTATTTTTAAGTTATTTCCCCATTTTGCTTATATGCCCTTTTCTAAGGCCAGAAATGGTATTTCATGGTGAAAAATTATTTTTCTACCTTAGAAAAATCTGATAAAATTTAAGAAGACTCTCAGGACATATATTTTACATACATAAGAGTTTCAACCACTAGTCATGTCCAAAGTATTGGACTAACCCCTTGAATACCATTTCTGTCTGTTCTGATCTTTTGAAATATTTGCAAAGGAAATATTCTCAATAAATTCTTAGAAAATTTTAGCTTGTCCCACATGCTATATGTGATGGACATGCCAAGTTTCACCCGCATCCAAGGTGGTTTGGTTCACCAAATAATCCAGAAAACCTTTTTGACCAAAACCAAGTTAGGTCAACTCTACATTGCCAAGTTTGTCCAATTGGTCTAAAACTTTGTAGAAGTGTTCAATACCCCAAATAAGAAGGTAATGCCAAGAATTGCATTTGTGGGAATTGATTTGATCACATTTGCCCACAAGATTGCATATCTGTCTGTTTCTGGTATTTCCAAGTTTACATTTTCAAACTTGTTCAGTTGAGCTCAAATTTGGTAAAGCCCCCTAAATTTGTCCATCATAAAATCTTGTTAACTCTCAATGCTTTTGGAGGAGGTTAAGTCCCCCAAACCAGCATCAAACACCTTCTGCAAGTTTGGAAAACTAGCAACTAGCACCGCCAACAGTTACTCCCTTCACTCCAAACTTGTGTCACAGGCTCACTGTGCCTCCCCACAACTAAAGCCGAGAGATCTAGCTCCCGTTCAATGAGAGGGAGCCAAAATATCCAATTTACGATCTAAATCAATGGTGACAACACCTGTTTATCACCCCTCCTATTGACCAGCTCGATTCCCCTCGGCCCCAAGCATCCAAAGAGCATGTACTCCACCCCTAGACTCCCAGACATGGCGAGGATGCGCTAGAGTGTGCCAACATGTCGTGGCATACCAAAGCTACACTCAGGACGCACCACAATGCGCACCCGAGCCTAGGGAGGCCAGTCCCGGCCAGATCCTGCCCCCTCTCGTTGCCCCTCTTTGACCACATTGCCGACCGAGGCCAGAGCAGCATCGTGCCCCTCTCTTCCTGCTCTCCTCTTCCACTCGTGACACGTGCACCCAAACCGGCCAAAAGAACCTCGCCACCGCGGCACGCCAAGAGCCCTCCCCCGCTCCTCCTGAAGATTCCCCTCGGTCTGAAACCACAACCGTAATACCATGGGCTCGCTCCCAAGCCCTATTCCCCTCCTACCACTTCAGCAGCATCACCGGTGCACCACCTCTCGGTGGATCGCCACCCGCCTATAAATACACCACCTTGGCTCTTCCCCGCACCTCAAACACCTCCCTCTAGTCTCCAATCGACCACCGCAGTGCCCCTTGAGCTAAACGAGCACCGGTGCTCGAGATCGACCGAGGCGCTGCCGACGCTCATTCCACCTCCCCTGTGACCGCAAGAGCTCCCTGATCCTCCTCCACCACTTCCCCATCCTTCTCCCCTCTCTGAGCGTCGTCACGAGCACCCTCTCGAAAAACTCCGTCGTGGCTTCTTCGTCGCCGGCAATGCAGGCCACCACCGCCATTCATTCGACCATCATCTGAAAGGCGGGAGTGCCAGGAGTCCATTCCTGCACTCAACCGTCCTCGACTTCACCGGAGCTGCCATCGGTGAGCTCCCTCTCCTCTCTGTCCTGAGGTAAGGGATGACCCCGACAGGAGCGCCCCACCAGTCGGCGGGTGTCTCTCCCCCTCTCTCCTCTCAGTCACTCACCATAGGGCCCCGCACGTTAGGTTTGAACCTAAAGGCGCGCGCGCGTGGGCTGGCTAGCTGGCTGGCTGGCCGGTTGGCTAGTTGGGCCGGCCCAGCTGCTGGCCAAGCATGGCCAGTGAGCTGCCCCTTTGCTTTATTTATTTTGTGGTTTTTCAAAATAAATTTCCATAGGATTAAATACCTACCCAAATCAAAATATTTTTACACCATAATTCTTGTAAAATTATGTACTATTTAATAATATTGCCTATGTAATTTTTATAAAAACTTTTATACACAGTTTCAATTTAAAATCTGGTTTAGGTAATTTTAGCCCGTGTTAAAAACACTTTTAAATAATTTTCCACTCCAAAACCAGAAACAAATATTTTTAGAAATGATGTGGGTATTTTATAGAATAGGGTAACATTTTAGATGTGAGTTTGCGCTGTGTTTTTTGTTGTGGTTCTTATTATTGCTATTATTATCGCTACGATAGATCATGCAGTTGACGGAGGACTTGGACCAGAAGACCTCGAAGCCCCCGGATACCTAGCCGACCAAGGCAAGCAGCCCTTTGACCATGTTTGAGAAAATATTTTATGCGTGCCATATTGATTACTTTATTCCGATGGATATGAACATGGTTAAATCGGTAACCCTCGGTATGGTGTTTCTGATGGCTCCTCGAGAGCACTTGCATTTGAGCATGACCTTACCACCTATGAGGGTCATGTAGAAGAAATAGATAGGTTGACAGTACAACTAAGCATAGGATGAGCATATGCATGGTGCTGGTAATACAGAGGTGATTACAAAGACTTTCAAAAAACCCGTCGGGTGCCACTAATGCCCCAGGGTGATGGTGTTGGGTTGGGTGGCCACTTGAGAAATAAGTGGTGTACCAACAAAGATTTGGTGTGTGTGTGGTTTCGAAAACAAGGAGAGATTTAAGATGTGTCAACCATCCCAACCTTACATGTGCGACTAGGATACCCATTATGGGACAGGGCTTTGTTGATTACTCTGGTTGGTGTTAGCAAAGGGCCTACATTACTACTGACGGGGGTGACATGGTCACTCTCGGGACGGGGTCGTGCCAGGAAGGACGACTATGCTGTTTCTATAGGTTCCGGGCTCACCGTTGGTCCCCGGATAGATGATACGATCTAGAGTTGGTGCTGGTAAGATGTACATCATGTGGATTGGGTACCAATTGAGTGGACTCTTTGTCTAGTGCCGTCAGGGGAAAGGCAATGATCGGGTACTTACCTGCGGTATTTTATATGCCGCGAGTCGTGGATGGCACATAAGTTTCCCGGAACCTCTGCAGAGTGTAAAACTATTCGAATAGCCGTGTCCACGGTCAAGGACAGTTGGGTAATGTTGCTTAAACTACGTCCAGTAGTTTTCGCATAAACCACGTGTGCGTAAGTATAAAGGTGTTACACGTGAAATAGATTAAATGGGTCAAGTCCGGCGACTTGGCATGAAGGGTGAACATGAAGTGTTCAACCCTTGGAATATATATGTTGATATCTGTAACATGTTCTCATGGTTGCCATTTACCCTATGATGCATGACCATACAAGCACTTGACCATGTTACTGCATTTAATGAAAAACCTGCTTTCCGCAAAGGATGAATATTAGAGATATATCATGTTGCATTATGTCATTATTCCACATCATGGGTTGCTTGCGAGTACATTCAAAGTAATCATTGGCTTGCCACTGGTTATTTTATTTTACCAGACATGGAAGAACTGGAGTAGGGAGAACAATTCATCATTGGAGACGGACACGTGAACTAGGAGACTTCCCAGTGAGAATGCGTGTAGGTTAAGGTTGATGGCATGGGTTCACGTTTTCAACCAAGATTTCCGTTATTAGTTGAGGTGGTGTGATTGGCCATTATGGCCCTATCTATGTAAGACTTGACCATAATGGTCATTATCTATATCAGATGTTATTCATGGATGTAAGACTCTTGTTATTCAGTATCTGTGTGTTCAGTTAGCATTGATCTCTGGGATCACTCTACACGTTCATTCGGTGGTGTCGACTCATAAGTCGAGGTCCCCACATGATGGGAATAACCCGCTTAGCATGGAAGATACCGATCGCCCCTCGTCACTCGATGAGCGGTCCACACACACAAAAGAGAAGTTCATTTGAAATATTAGAGATGGCACATGCAAATTTACTTGGAACGACGGGGTAATACAACACATAGGTAGGTATAGTGGACTCATCTGGAATAACTTTGTTTCAAGGACTTTGATGCACAAGTAGTATTCCCGCTTTGTATAGGCGAAGTCTAGCAAATAGGTTAGGAAACAACCAGCTAGCAAGCGAAGATGGTCATGAACATGCTTATGAATAATTATTGTTGCATACTAGCATGAGTAGGATATATACACCACGAACATAAATATCGTGGAGGCTATGTTGGTTTTGATTCAATTACATGCTTGGACATGTGCCAAGTCAGGCCACTCGAACATTTAGAGGAGGACACCATGTCATCATACTACATCACAACCATTTTAATGCATATTGACATCCAAGATAAATCATTATCCACTCCTAGCTACTTAAGCATGGCATGAACAACTATAATCGCTTATTGTTATCGCTAATTGTCTGAATCATGGAGATTGGTCTAAACATATTTACAAAAAAAAACAAGTTGAGCTGATACCCTCTTTTCTGTGCCACACTCACTTAATCAAATATCGCTATTATTGCCATTCACTTGCATGACCGAACGATATCAAAATAATAATAATTATGCAAGAGTGTCGTGGACTAAAATGGAATCTGCAACATTTCATTCAAAAGGAGAAGACAAAGTAATATGGGCTCTTTATTAGCTCAATAACAATACATATGACAGTCCCTCAATATTTTCATCGTGGTCTTCCCCTTGGGCATTACTCGAAGGAGGGAAAAGAAATTCATAGAAACACAACACAATATTTTTGGAGTTTTTAGTTTTCCAAGAGGAAAGCAAATTAAAGAAGAAAAACTAAAATGAGAAAAACTATTTACATGAGAAAGCTCCCAAAGAGTAAAAGAAGGAAAGATAAATCTTTTGGGTTTTCTGCAAGTTTTTCAAACACACAAGAAGAAGGCAAGAAAACTAAATCTAAGATGGATAATACACTGCAAGATCGTTAACATCGACAACTAAAGTATGTAAGCATGAATGTAAAGTTGGTGCAAACACGTACTCCCCCAAGCTTAGGCTTTTGGCCTAGCTTGGTAATCACTCTTACGTCTCCAACGTATCTATAATTTTTGATGGTTCCATGCTATTATCTTGTCAAACTTCGGATGCTTTGTATGCCTTTTATATCTTTTTTGGGACTAACTTATTAACTCAGTGCCAAGTGCAAGTTCCTGTTTTTCCGTGTTTTTGACCCTTTTCAGAGGAGAATTTTAAACGGTGTCCAAACGGAATAAAACTTCCAAATTTTTTTTTTCAGAACAGAAGATACGTAGGGGACGTGAGAACCAAGGCAGAGGCCACAAGGGGAGGCCACAAGCCCCCTAAGCGCGGCCAGGGGGCGCGCCTAGCAGGCTTGTGGGCCCCGTGTGGCTCGTCTGCCCTACCTCTTCCGCCTATAAATTCCTGAAAAATCCAAAACCGCGCGAGAGATCCACGAAAATACTTTTCCGCCGCCGCAAGCTTTTGTCTCCGCTAGATCCCATCTGGGGCATGTTCTGGTGCCCTGCCGGAGGGGGGATTTGGATATAGAGGGCTTCTTCATCAACACCATGGCCTCTCCGATGATGCGTGAGTACTTCACCATAGACCTTCGGGTCCATAGCTAGTAGCTAGATGGCTTCTTCTCTCTCTTGGATCTTCAATACAAAGTTCTCCATGATCTTCATGGAGATCTATCCGATGTAATCTTCTTTTGCAGTGTGTTTGTCGAGATCCGATGAATTGTGGATTTATGATCAGATTATCTATGAATCTTATTTGAGTTTCTTCTGATCTCTTATATGCATGATTTCATATCCTTGTAATTCTCTTCGAGTTGTGTGTTTTGTTTGGCCAACTTGATCTATGATTCTTGCAATGGGAGAAGTGCTTTGTTTTCGGTTCATACCGTGCGGTGACCTCACCCATTGACACAAGGGGTAGCGATGCACACATCGTGTTGTTGCCATCAAGGGTAAAAATATGGGGTTTACATCATTGGTTTGAGTTTATCCCTCTACATCATGTCATCTTGCTTAAGGCGTTACTCTATTCATCATGAACTCAAGACACTAGATGCATGCTGAATAGCGGTCGATGTGTGGAGTAATAGTATTAGATGCAGAAAGTATCGATCTACTTGTCTCGGACGTGATGCCTATATGTATGATCATTGCCTTAGTTATCGTCATGACTTTGCGCGGTTCAATCAATTGCTCGACAGTAATTTGTTCACCCACCGTAATATTTGCTATTTTGAGAGAAGCCTCTAGTGAACACTATGGCCCCCGGGTCTACTTCACATTATATTTTCAGCCTTAGACTTTTACTTCGTTGCACTTTCCGCCTTCATATCTCACTTTGCAATCAATCTTGATGGGATTGACAACCCCTTTTAGCGTTGGATGCAAGCTTGTTTGTGTTTGCGCAGGTACTCTGGACACTTGGCTTGATTCTCCTACTGGATTGATAACTTGGTTCTCAAACTGAGGGAAATACTTACTGCTCCTGTGCTGCATCACCCTTTCCTCTTCAAGGGAAAAACCAACGCAAGCTCAAGAGGCAGCAGAAGGATTTCTGGCGCCGTTGTCGGGGAGGATCAAGTCAAGAATAGTCTCCCATCAACGTGTCAATCTTTGGCACCGGGGATTATTCTAGGTTAAGCTCATCCAAGTAAGTGTCGCAAACTCATTTCTTGCATTTACTTTTTTTGCCTCTCGTTTTCCTCTCCCCCACTTCTGAAAAACAAAAAATTACAAAAATATTTGCCTTTCTCGTTCGCCCTTTTCTCTCGCTTGCTTTCTGTTCGCTTGTGTGCTTGTTTGCTTGCTGAAGTCATCATGACTGAAAACACCAAACTTTGTGACTTCTCGAATACTAATAATAATGATTTTATTAATACTCCGATTGCTCCCGCCACTAGTGCGGAATCATACGAAATGAATGCTGCTTTGCTGAATCTTGTTATGAAAGAGTAATTCTCCAGCCTTCATAGTGAAGATGTCGCATCTCATCTTAATACCTTCATTGAGCTATGCGATATGCAAAAGAAGAAATATGTGGATAATGATGTGATCAAATTGAAGCTTTTTCCGTTCTAGTTGCGAGATCGAGCAAAAACTTGGTTTTCGTCTTTCCCAAAAATAGTATTGATTCTTGGAACAAGTGCAAAGATCCTTATATATCCAAGTATTTTCCGCCGGCTAAGATTATCTCTCTCCGTAATGAAATCATGAATTTTAAGCAACTTGATCATGAACATGTTGCACAATCTTGAGAGAGGATGAAATTGATGATTAGAAATTGTCCCGCTCATGGCTTGAGTCTTTGGATGATTATACAAATCTTCTACGCTGGTTTGAATTTCGCTTCTAGAAATATCTTGGACTCCGCCTCAGGTGGAATGTTCATGGAAATCACATTAGGAGAAGCCACAAAACTCCTAGACAACATCATGACAAACTACTCTCAGTGGCACACTAAAAGGTCACCTACTAGTAAGAAGGTACACGCTATGGAAGAAATTAACTCATTGAGTGCTAAGATGGATGAGTTAATAAATTTGGTTGCTAGTAGAAGTGCTCCTTTAGATCCTAATGACATGCCCTTGTCTTCATTGATTGAGAGTAGCAATGCGAGCTTGGACGTTAATTTTGTTGGTAGGAATAATTTTGGCAACAGCAATGCTTTTAGAGGAAACTATGTTCCGAGGCCTTTTCCTAGTAATCCCTCTAATAACTTTGGCAACTCCTACAACAATACTCATGGAAATTACAATAAATTACCCTTTGATCTAGAGATTAATATCAAAGAGTTTATCAACTCGCAAAAGATCTTCAATGCGTCCATAGAGGAAAAACTACTCAAAATTGATGATTTGGCTAGGAGCATTGATAGAATGTCTAGTGGTATTGATGCTTTGAAAGTTAGATGTGATCCTCCCAAGATCAATATGGATGAAATTTTGAAAGCTATGCGTGTTTCCATAAGTGAGATCAAAGAAATAACGGCCCAAATTTGTGCTAGACATGAATGGCTTAAAAAGGTGTGTTCTCGTGATAAGAATCACGAAGATCTTAAAGTGCTTGGTGTGACTCCCATTGAATATTTGATTTATAGTGTCAAACCTAATTATGATGGGGCTATATATGAATCCACTTTGGTCTAAAAACGCCCCAATGATTCGGAGTCTATCTATCTTGATGCTAAAAGCATTGAAAGTGGAGTAGAGGATATGAAAACTTTGAGTAGTAATGAAATAACTACTTTGGATTTCAAGGAATTAAATTATGATAGTTGCTCCTTGATTGAATGCTTTTCCTTGATGCAATCCAAGCTAAACTCTCCACACACTTATAGACAAAACAAGGCCTTTACCGATCATATCGTCGAAGCTATGATAAAATCTCTTGAAGAGAAACTTGAGTTGGAAGTTTCTATTCCAAGAAAGCTTCATGATGAGTGGGAACCTACTATAAAATTCAAAATCAAAAACTATGAATGCAATGCTTTGTGTGATTTGGGTGCTAGTGCTTCCGCGATTCCAAAGTCTTTATGTGATGTTCTAGGCTTTAATGAGATTGATGAGTGTTCTCTTAATTTGCATCTTGCGGATTCTACTGTCAAGAAACCCATGGGAAGGATCAATGATGTTATTATTATTTTAAATAGGAACTATGTACCCGTGGATTTCATTGTGCTTGATAGTGATTGCAATCCTACATGCCCTATCATTCTTGGTAGACCTTTCCTAAGGACTATTGGTGCTATCATCGATATGAAGGAAGGGAATATTAGGTTTCAATTTCCTTCAAAGAAGGGAATGGAGCATTTTCCTAGAAATAAAATAAGATTTCCTTATGAATCCATGATGAGGGCTACTTATGGTTTGAGCACCAAAGACGGCGATACGTGATTCTATCGCCTTATGCCTAGCTAAGGGCGTTAAACAATAGCGCTTGTTGGGAGACAATCCAATGAATTTATCTTTTTTTCTTTATGTTTTGTTGCATCCACACCATCATAATTATTTTATGATTGTGTATTTTGTGTTTCTTTTTGTGTTTGAGCCATGCGAAACCTTTATGATTAGTTTGGTGATGGTTGTTTGATCCTGCTGGAAAAAGACAGAAACTTTTCACTCACGAAAATATTTTTCATTTTTATCCAGAAAGATCTTTTGAGTTGATTCTTTTTGCTGATCGTTAATATGCCTTTTTCCCAGGCTGTCGTAATTTGTCAGAATTTTTGAGGTACCAGAAGTATACGAAGTATACAGATTGCTACAGATTGGTCTATTTTTGACAGATTCTATTTTTGTTGTGTTGGTTGCTTGTTTTGATGAAACTACGGATAGTATCGGGGGGGGGGGGTACTAGCCATGGAAAAGTTAGAATAGAGTAATCTAACACCAATATAAATAGAAATCAAGATTGCTATAGTACCTAAAGAGGTGGTAGTTTGTTTTCTTGTGCTAATGATATCACGAGTTTCTGTTTAAGTTTTGTGTTGTGAAGTTTTCAAGTTTTGGGTGATGTTATCATGGAGAAAGGGATAAAGAGTGGAAAGAGCTCAAGCTTGGGGATGCCCAAGGCATCCCAAGCCAAATTCAAGGACACCAAAAAGCCTTGGCTTGGGGATGCCCCGGGAAGGCCTCCCCTCTTTCGTCTTCAATCCATCGGTAACATTACTTGGAGCTATATTTTTATTCACCACATGATATGTGTTTTGCTTGGAGCGTCTTGTATCATAGGAGTCTTTTCGTTTTGTTGTGTCACAATCATCCTTGCTGCACACCTTTTGAGAGAGACATGCACTCATCGTGAATTTGCTAGAATACTCATTGTGCTTCACTTATATCTTTTGAGCTAGACAATTTTGCTCTATGTGCTTCACTTAGATCTTTTAGAGCACGGCGGTGCGTAACTTAGTAGTTGGCTTGTGCTATGAAAGTAGTCCCAAAGATGATAGGTACCCAAAAAGGATACAATAAAACTTCCATCTTCATGTGCATTGAGTAGAAAGAGAAGTTTGATTCCTCTCAATTAGTTTTGAGACGTGGATTTGGTAATATTAAGAGTTACGTTAGTAGGGTGTTGTTAATCTAGAAATACTTGTGTTGAAGTTAGTGATTCCCGTAACATGCACGTATGGTGAACCGCTATGTTAGGAAGTCGGAGCATAATTGATCTATTGATTGTCATCCTTTGTGTTGCGGTCGGGATCGCGCGATGGTTTACACCTACCAACCCTTCCCTTAGTAGTATGCGTTTAGCACTTTGTTTTGATTACTAATAAAAACTTTCACAACAAGTATGTGAGTTCTTCATGACTAATGTGAGTCCATGGTATAGATGCACTTTCACCTTCCACCATTGCTAGCCTATCTAGTACCGTGCATTTTCGCCGGTGCACAAACCCACCATATGCCTTCCTCAAAACAGCCACCATACCGACCTACTATCGCATTTTCATAGCCGTTCCAAGATATATTGCCATGCAAAGCCCACCGTTCCGTCTCATGACTTGTGCCGTCACTCTCATATTGCCATAGCATGATCGTAAGATAGCTAGCGAGATGTTTCAACGTTATACGCCAAGCTAGATCGTTGCACATCCCGGTACACTACCGGAGGCATTTCCTATGGAGTCATCATCGTTCTAAGCTTTGAGCTGTGAGTAAATGAAAGTGTGATGATCATCATTATTATAGCATTGTCCCATGTGAGGAAATAAAAGAAAGACCAAAGTTGCCCACACAAAAAAAAGATATGGAAAGAGGCCAAAGAGCCCAAACAAAAAAATAAAAAAAAGAGGAAAAGAGAGAAGGGACAATGCTACTATCTCTTTCCACGCTTGTGCTTCATATTAGCACCATGTTCTTCATGATTGAGAGGCTCTTGTTTTGTCACCACCATATACTAGTGGGAATCTTTATTATATAACTTGGCTTGTATATTCCAATGATGGGCTTCCTCAAAATTGCCCTAGGTCTTCGTGAGCAAGCAAGTTGGATGCACACCCACCAGTTCTCCTTTTAAGCTTTCACATACTTATAGCTCTAGTGCATCCTTTGTATGGCAATCCCTACTCATTCACATTGATATCTATTAATGGGCATTTCCATAGTCCTTTGATATGCCGAGTCAATGTGACCATCTCCTCCTTTTTGTCTCACAACCTCCACCACACTCTATTCCACCATAGTGCTATATCCATGGCTCACGCTCATGTATTGCATGTGAGTTGAAAAAAGTTTGAGAAAGTAAGAGTGCGAAAACAATTACTTGGCCAATACCGGGGTTGTGCATGATTTAAATTAGTTGTGTGGGGATGATGGAGCATAGCCAGACTATATGATTTTGTAGGGATAGCTTTCTTTGACCTTGTTATTTCGAAAGTTCAGGATTACCTTACTAGTTTGCTTGAAGTATTATTGTTTTCATGTCAATAGAAAACTATTGTTCTGAATCTTACGGATCTGAACATTCATGTCACATGAAAGAAGGTACAAAGGACAACTATGCTAGGTAGCATTCCACATCAAAAATTCAGTCTTTAGCACTTCCCTACTCGAGGACGAGCAAGAGCTAAGCTTGGGGATGCTTGATACGTCTCCAACGTATCTATAATTTTTTATGGTTCCATGCTATTATCTTGTCAAACTTTGGATGTTTTGTATGCCTTTTATATCTTTTTTGGGACTAACTTATTAACTCAATGCCAAGTGCCAGTTCCTGTTTTTCCTTGTTTTTGACCCTTTTCAAAGGAGAATTTGAAACGGTGTCCAAACAGAATAAAACTTCCAAAAGATTTTTCCGGCACAGAAGATACGCAGGGGACGTGAGAACCAAGACAGAGGCCACCAGGGGATGCCACAAGCCTCCTAGGCACGGCCAGGGGGCCCCGCGCTTAGCAGGCTTGCGGGCCCCCTGTGGCTCGTCTACCCTACCTCTTCCGCCTATAAATTCCTGAAAAATCCAAAAACTGCGCGAGAGATCCACGAAAATACTTTTTCGCCGCTGCAAGCTTCTGTCTCTGCAAGATCCCATATGGAGCACATTCTGGTGCCCTGCCGGAGGGGGGGTTCGGATACAGAGGGCTTCTTCATCAACACCATGTCCTCTCCGATGATGCGTGAGTAGTTCACCATAGACCTTCGGTCCATAACTAGTAGCTAGATGGCTTCTTCTCTCTCTTGGATCATCAATACAAAGTTCTCCATGATCTTCATGGAGATCTATCCGATGTAATCTTCTTTTGCGGTGTGTTTGTCGAGATCCGATGAATTGTGGATTTATGATCAGATTATCTATGAATCTTATTTGAGTTTCTTCTGATCTCTTATATGCATGATTTCATATCCTTGTAATTCTCTTCGAGTTGTGGGTTTTGTTTGGCCAACTTGATCTATGATTCTTGCAATGGGAGAAGTGCTGGGTTTTGGGTTCATACCGTGCGGTGACCTCACCTAGTGATAGAAGGGGTAGCGATGCACACATCGTGTTGTTGCCATCAAGGGTAAAAAGATGGGGTTGACATCATTGGTTTGAGTTTATCCCTCTACATCATGTCATCTAGCTTAAGGCGTTACTCTATTCATCATGAACTAAATACACTAGATGCATGCTGGATAGCGGTCGATGTGTGGAGTAGTAGTAGTAGATGCAGAAAGTATCGGTCTACTTGTCTCAAACGTGATGCCTAGATGTATTACCATTGCCTTAGATATCGTCATGACTTTGCGCGGTTCGATCAATTGCTGGACAGTAATTTGTTCACCCATCGTAATATTTGCTATTTTGAGAGAAGCCTCTAGTGAACACTATGGCCCCCGGGTCTACTTCACATTATATTTTCAGCCTTACACTTTTACTTTGTTGCACTTTCCGCCTTCAGATCTCACTTTGCAATCAATCTTGAAGGGATTGACAACCCCTTTTAGCGTTGGGTGCAAGCTTGTTTGTGTTTGTGCAGGTACTTTGGACACTTGGCTTGATTCTCCTACTGGATTGATACCTTGGTTCTCAAACTGAGGGAAATACTTACTGCTGCTATGCTACATCACCCTTTCCTCTTCAAGCCGTCCGACCTCATTTAAAAGTGTTTGGGCGGTGGCACTAGAGAGTCCCACTCCTGGGGCTCCTGCTCAGCCGTTTCCTGGGCGTCTCGGTTTGAGATAATGTAGTCACGCATGATCCTGTATCCATTCCTCGCAATAGAATCAAACAAAGCATGTGCAGGCAATGGGATAATATCTTGAGTAACCTCACTAAAAACTAAGTTATACAGAAGGTTATCCAAGAAATCATCACTTTCAATAAATTGATGATCAACCATAGACTAGCGATCTAGATAAGCTTGTGGTAAAAGATAGTCATCATGATGAAAAGGGATGTTAAAGCATTTCGCTAAGCGGGTGCATAAATACCACCATGGATTAACCCTTAGATCACTTATTGTGTAAACTTCGAGCAATAATATCTCCCAAATTAAAGGTGTGATCATTATGGAGTGCTCGGAGAAAAAAGGCAAGGCCAGGAGTGCTAAGGATAGTATCCTTCCCCCTAGCAGTTAAACATTTCATGATGAATAAAGCAAAGTAGTGCACTAAAGGAAACTGCAGGCTCAAGGCGGTGGCTTTTGACATGCCTCTTGTCTCACCGACTGTTAAAGTGAGTAGGAAATCATCAAACTCAACCGGGTTGGGATCTATTGACTCCCTGTGAGAGGGAGTTAAACATATCTCACAAAATTAAGTAAGCGATATTTGGCGGGTTTGAACATATAGTTTAAACCACACTGAAGGTGGATCATGCTTATTTAGAAATTATAAATTTTGAACAAAGGAATTAGTGTGGGTATGGTATTGGTCACACTCATCTGCGATGAAGTTGGTCAACCCAGCATTTTCCACGAATTGCGCCAACTCATGGTGGAATCCGGCTTATTCCATTAAAGGAGTGTGTGGCCATTCGCACGGCCGGACCTTCATCATTCATGGGGTGGTGAGTCCAGCAGCACACGATTCACCAAGACCCCCCCTTGGCATTCTTCTAGGATGAACTCCTCGTGAAGAGGTTCATTTTTCCAAGAACAAATTTATGAAAGTTTTTCGGTCACAAACTAAGGATAACGAAACTTCACAAGAATGATATCAACTACTCATAGGGATGCCTACAGTCTAAACTAAGCATTCAAACTACTTGCAAATTCAAGAATTCAACATGCAAGCTCATCTACAACAGAACCTAAAGTAGCTAATGTTGGAAATATGCCCTAGAGGCAATAATAAAGTGGTTATTATTATATTTCCTAGGTCATGATAATTGTCTATTATTCATGCTATAATTATATTAACCAGAAACCGTAATACATGTGTGAATATATAGATCACAATGTGTCCCTAGTGAGCCTCTAGTTGGCTAGCTCATTGATTAATAAATGGTCATGGTTTCCTGATCATGGACATTGGATGTCATTGATAATGGGATCACATCATTGGGGAATGATGTGATGGACAAGAACCAATCCTAAGCGTAGCACTATATCGTATTATTCGTCTGCTAAATCTTTTCTAATGTCAAGTATCATTTCCTTAGACCATGAGGTTGTGCAACTCCCGGATACTGTAGGAGTGCTTTCGGTGTATCAAACGTCACAACGTAATTGAGTGATTATAAAGGTGCACTACAGGTATCTCCAAAGGTATGTGTTGGTTTGGTACGAATCGAGACTCGGATTTGTCACCCCATGTGACGGAGAGGTATCTCTGGGCCCACTCAGCAATCCATCATCATACTGAGCTCAATGTGACTAAGGAGTTAGCCACGGGTTGATGTGTTACGGAACGAGTAAAGAGACTTGCCGGTATCGAGATTGAAGAAGGTATAGGGATACCGACGATCGAACCTCGGGCAAGTATCGTACCAGTAGACAAAGGGAATTGTATACGGGGTTGATTGAATCCTCGACATCGTGGTTCATCCAATGAGATAATCGTGCAACATGTGGGAACCAACATGGATATCCTGACCACACTGTTGGTTATTGACCGGAGAGGTGTCTCGGTCATGTGTGCATGGTTCTTGAACCCGTAGGGTCTACACACGTAAGATTCCATGACGCTAAGGTTATATGGGAATAGTGCACGTGGTAACGTAAGTTTGTTTAGAGACCCACATGAGATCCCGGACGTCACGAGGAGTTCCGGAATGGTTTGGAGGTAAATATTCATATATAGGAAGTGAGGATTTGATGTCGGTAGTGTTTCGAGCGTCACCGGTAATGTACCAGGACCACCGGAAGGTTTCCGAGGGTCCACCGGGAAGGGCCACCATCCCCAAACTGCTACATGGGCCAAACGTGGATGGGAACCAGCCCCTAGGTGGGATGGTGCGCCACCACTAAAGGCCCAAGGCGCAGCAAGGGGTGGAGGGTCCAAACCCTAGGCATGGAGGGGCTGCCTTGGGCCTCAATGCCCACCCTTGGCCGTCGCCCCGTTGCCCATCTAGGGCTGCCGCACCCCTTAGGGTGGAAACCCTCCTCCCTCTCCTCCTATATATAGTGGAGGATTTGGGGCTGTTTTGAGACACAATTTGTCTCTCTCTCTCGGTGCAGCCCTACTCCTCCTCCTCCTTGCCCTCCGTAGTGCTTGGCGAAGCCATGTCGGAGTACCACGCAACTCCACTTTAACCACGCCGTCGTGCTGCCAGAGCTCTCCCTCGACCTCTCCTCCCTCCTTGCTGGATCAAGGTGTTGGAGACGTCACCGGCCTACACGTGTGTTGAACGCGGAGGCACCATTGTTCGATGCATACATCAGAATCCACCACGATCTCAATCGATGCGAGTATGACTCCATCAACCGCGTTCTAGCAATGCTTCCACTTAGCAATCTTCAAAGGTATGAATATTCTCTACCCCTTTTCTCATTTCTAGTTTCTCCATAGATAGATCCTTGTGTGACGTAGGAATTGTTTTGAAATTACTACGTTCCCCAATAGTGGCATCCGAGCGAGGTTCTATGTGTTGATTCTATGCACGAGTAGAACACAAAAGTTGTGGGCGCTCATTTGTCGATTGCTTTCGATTACTAGTCCTATCTTGATTCGGAGGCATCGTGGGATGAAGGAGCCCGTACCGACTTTACACGTACTCTTACGTGAGACTGGTTCCATCGATCGACATGCACTTGTTGCATAAGGTGGCTAGCGGGTGTCTGTCTCTCCCACTTTAGTCGGATCGGATTCGATGAAGAGGGTCCTTATGAAGGGTAAATAGCATTGGCATATCAACATTGTCGTTGTCACGTAGGTAAGAAGCGTTCTTGCTAGAACCCCAAATCAGCCACGTAAAACTTGCAACAACAATTAGAGGACGTCTAACTTGTTTTTGCAGGGTATGCTATGTGATGTGATATGGCCAAAAGGATGTGATGTATGAGATTGATCATGTTCTTGTAATAGGATTGACGACTTGCATGTCGATGAGTATGACAACCGGCAGGAGCCATAGGAGTTGTCTTAATTTATTGTATGAGATGCAACGCCATGTGATTACGTTACTTTATTGCTAAATGTTAGCTATAGTAGTTGAAGTAATAGTTGGCGTGACGACTTCACGGAGACACAATGATGGAGATCATGGTGTCGTGCCGGTGACAATGATGATCATGGTGCCCCGAAGATGGAGATCAAAGGAGCAAGATGATATTGGTCATATCATGTCACTACATGATTGCATGTGATGTTTATCATGATTTTCATCTTATTGCTTAGAACGACGGTAGCAAAGATAAGATGATATATCATTAAAATTTCGAGATATGTATTCCCCTAAGTGTGCAACGTTGCGAAGGATCATTGTCTCGAAGCTCCATGTGATGATCGGGTGTGATAGATTCTAACGTTCGCATACAGCAGGTGTAAGCTAGTTTACACACACAAAACACTTAGGTTGACTCGACGAGCCTAGCATGTATAGACATGGCCTCGAATACGGGAGACCGAAAGGTCAAACATGAGTCGAATGGTTGATACGATCAGCATGGATATGCTCACCATTGATGACTAGCCCGTCTAACGTGATGATCGAACACGGGCTAGTCAACATGGGTCATGTAACACTTGGATGACTAGAGGGATGTTGATCTAACTGGGAGTTCATTAGTAATTTGATAAGATGAACTTAATTATCAAGAACTTAGCCTAAAATTGTCTTTACAAATATTGAAGATACAATGGCCAAGGCAAGTGTCTCATGCAACTTCAATGCATTCCTAGAGAAAACCAAGCTGAAAGATGACGGAAGCAACTATGCGGATTGGACTCGTAACTTAAAGCTCATCCTCACTGCTTCCAAGAAGGCATATGTCCTTAATGCACCGCTAGGTGATCCTCCCGTTCCCGCGGCAACCTAGGATGTTAGAAACGCTTGGCAGTCGCGGAGTGATGACTACTCTCTGGTTCAGTGCAGCATGCTTTGCAGTTTAGAACCAGGGCTCCAAAGGCGTTCTGAGCAACACGGAGCATATGAGATGTTTGAGGAGCTGAAGCTTGTTTTTCAAGATCACGCCCGGGTCGAGAGATATGAAGTCTCTAACAAGTTCTTTAGCTGTAAGATGGAGGAGAATAGTTATATCACTGAGCACATACTCAGAATGTCTGGGTTGCACAACTGCTTGACTCAGCTGGGAGTTGAACTTCCAGATGATGCGGTCATTAACAAAATCCTCCAGTCGCTTCCACCTAGCTATAAAGGCTTTGTGATGAATTACAACATGCAAGGGATGGAAAAGACTATTCCCGAGTTGTATTCAATGCTGAAATCTGCGGAGGTAGAAATCAAGAAAGAACATCAAGTGTCGATGGTGAATAAGACCACCAGTTTCAAGAAAGGCAAGGGTAAAAAGAACGTCAAGAAGGATGGCAAAGTAGTTGCCACGCCCGGTAAACCAGTTGCCTGGAAGAAGCCAAAGAAAGGACCCAAGCCTGAGACCAAGTGCTATTACTGCAAGGGAACCGGTCGCTCGAAGCGGAATTGCCCCAAGTACTTAGTGGACAAGAAGGCAGGCAACATCAAAGGTATATGTGATATACTTGTTATTTATGTGTACCTTACCAGTGCTCGTAGTAGCTCCTGGGTATTTGATAGCGGTGTTGTTGCTCACATTTGCAACTCTAAGCAGGAAATGCGGAACAAGCGTAGGCTGGATAAGGACGAGTTGACGATGCGCGTCTGGAATGGTTCCAAGGTCGATGTGATCGCCGTCGACACGCTACCTCTACATCTACCTTCGGGATTAGTTTTAAACGTTAATAATTGTTATTTAGTACCAGCTTTGAGCATGAACATTGTATCTGGATCTCGCTTGATGCAAGATGGCTACTCATTTAAATCTGAGCATAATGGTTGTTCTATTTATATGAGTGGTATGTTTTATGGTCATGCCCCGCTGGTCAATGAATTATTCTTGATGAATCTTGATCGTGATGTTACACATATTCATAGTGTGAGTACTGACGTCAGCTGTGCTTCCCTGGCAATGGTACCAGAAAAGTGATGATCCTGTAATCTCTGGCGTTAGCTAGACGAATGCTTATGACAACAAACCTTCTCCTGCAACGGCACCAGAAGAATGCTGAAAGCACTCCCTAGTAATGAGACTAGAAGAATGTTGTTGATGGCCCACCAGCGCGTGGGTTCGCAGCAGTTTTCGAGGGTAGAGTATTCGACCCAATTTGTTGGTTTGCACGACGGGAGGTGAGAGTATACTCTCAAGTATTAGCAGCTGAATTTATCAGATTCAACCACACCTGAAAGATTAGTATCTGCAAGCATAGTAGTAACAGCAAAGTAGTATGATAACAACGGTGTTAGAAATGATCTGTTGACGGCAGACTATTTCTAACAATTGTATGAATGGCACCTCCGTTGCAGCGTTGACGGAAGTTGTCAGTTCTCGTCAACGGTCAGCGAATCAACAGTGTAGCAGGTAGCAGCAGTGTAACGAGCAATAGCAGTGGCAAGGAACAGCAGTAGTGACAGCAGTAGCAAGTAGCAACAGTAGCAGCAGAGCAAAACAAGTAACAACAGTAGCAACAGTAGTAGCAGCAGCAGCAGAGCAAGACAAGTAACAGCAGCAGTAGGACAAACTCGTAGGCAATGGGTCGGTGATTTGTTTGGATGCTATTCATCATGCAATAGCTAAAACACAGAGAGATATGTGGCTAGCTCCCGTTCGTCAATGTGATGTAGGCATGCATTCCATGTGTCATCATACGTGGTTAGGGAAAAGAACTTGCATGACATCTATTGTCCATCCCTCCCGTGGCAGCGGGGTCCAAAAGGAAACTAAGGGATATTAAGGTTCTCCTTTTAATAAAGAACCGGACCAACGCATTAGCACTTGGTGAACACATGAACTCCTCAAACTATGGTCATCACCGGGAGCGGTTCCGGTTATTGTCACTCTCGTGTTGCCGGATCATAACACATAGTAGGTAACTACAACTTGCAAGATCGGATCTAAAACACACGTATATTCGTGACAACATAATAACTTCAGATCTAAAATCATGGCACTCAGGCCCTAGTGACAAGCATTAAGCATGGCAAAGTAGTAGCAACATCAAATCTCAGAACATAATGGATACTAGGGATCAATCCCCATCAAAACTAACTCGATTAAATGATAGATCTCATCCTACTCATCACCTCCCAGCG
Source organism: Hordeum vulgare subsp. vulgare (assembly GCF_904849725.1). Lineage (NCBI taxonomy): Eukaryota > Viridiplantae > Streptophyta > Magnoliopsida > Poales > Poaceae > Hordeum > Hordeum vulgare. Next base: position 281,086,882 of record NC_058524.1, on the reverse strand, counting down.
AGCCTACGAATAGATTACTCACGAACGACGAAGAGCTTCATGGAATTGGAGAGGGAAGAAGGTTGATGATGACGATGGCGACGATTTCCCCTCTCCGGAGCACAAGACGGACTCCAGATCTGCCCTCCAGATGAAGAACAGGAGGTGGCGGCGCCTCCGTATCGAAAACGCGATGAAAACTTCTCTTTTTTATTTTTTCTAGGGCGAAATGCAACTTATAGAGCTGGAGTTGGGGGCGGCAGGTGCCTGTGGGCCCCACAAGCCTGCCCACCGCCACCAGGGGGGTGGTGGCGGAGCAGGGGCTTGTGGCCCACTGGCCCACCCCCTGAGGTGGAACTTGGCGCAGATATTTTTGATATTTTCCAAAACTGCTCCCCGTAAATTTTCAGGATGTTTGCAGAATTTGGTTTCTGCACAAAAATAACACCAAGGCAATTCTGCTGAAAACAGCGTCAGTCCAGGTTAGTTCCATTCAAATCATGCAAATTATAGTCCAAAACAAAGGCAAAAGAGTTTGGAAAAGTAGATACGTTGGAGACGTATCAACTCACCCAAGCTTAAAACTTTGCTTGTCCTCAAGCAACTCAGTTGAAAAAATGAGAGAGAAAGAAAAACTTTGAAAAACTCTGTTTGATCTTGTTGTTGCAACTATGTCTAACTTATAACCAGAATTTCAGCAAGATCACAAGTTAACCACATAAGCAAATGACACAAAGGTCTCACGGTAAACTAATATCAATGGCATAATAAGCTAACGAGCAGATAATAATGAGTTTCAAATACCAACACTTCAATCAAAGCAAGCATGAAGCAATATGAATAGGTGGTATCTCGCTAGCTCTTTTTGAGACCGCAAAACATAAATGCAGAGCACTTTCAAAGATCAAGGGCTGACTAAACATTGTAATTCATAGCAACGAAGATCCAGTCATAGTCATACTCAATATCAATCAAAAGCAAAGCATAAAAATGACAGAGGTGCTCTCTAATTGGTGCTTATATAAGAGGAGGATGACTCAATAGGAAAATAAATAGACATGCCCTTCGCAGAGGGAAGCATTGATTTGCAGAGGTGCCAGAGCTCAAGCTTTGAAAACAGAGATAATAATTTTGGGTGGCATGCTTTCATTGTCAACGCAATGACCAAGACTTCTCAATATCATCCATGCTACTCATGCTATAGGCGGTTCCCAAACAGAAAAGTGAAGTTTTCACTCCCCCACCACCAATCAATTACACTTCACTGCTAGCCGAATCCTCGGGTACCATCCATACTAACATCAATCTGGGGGAGTCTTGTTTTACAGTTATGTTTTCGATTTAAGCATGGAACTGGGCATCCCAAATACCGGCCCCTTTCTCATGAATGACTGTGAATAAACACATGTCGAGGATAACACTCCTAGCATGGAAGATACCAATATCCCTCTGTCACCACATGAGCGGTTCGAGCATGCAAAACAGATTATTTCTTGAAGGTTTAGAGAATGACACATGCAAATTTACTTGGAACGGCAGGTAGATACCGCAAATAGGTAGGTATGGTGGACTCTCATGGAAAAACTTTTGGGTTTATGGAAGTGGATGCACAAGCAGTATTCCCGCTTAGTACAAGTGAAGGCTAGCAAAAGACTGGGAAGCGACCAACTAGAGAGCGACAACAGTCATCAAGATGCAATGAGTTTGACTAACATTGAATGCAAGCATGAACAGGATATAAATCACCATGAACACGAAAATCACAGAGGCTATGTTGATTTTGTTTCAACTACATGCATGAACATGCGCCAAGTCAAGCCACTTGAAACATTCAAAGGTGAATACCATCCTATCATACTACATCACAGTCATCTCAAAATCTATGTTGGCATTCAAGACAAACCATTATAAGCTCTCAGCTAAATAAGCATGGCATCAGAAACTATGATCTCTAAGTTGTCATTGCAAATATGGTTCTCTCACAACAAAGCTAAATCTGGGTCGACAAGCTCGTCATATTTACAAAAACAAAATTGATAGAGTTCATACCAGCTTTTCAGTCTCAGTCACTTCATCATATATCATCATTGTTGCCTTTCATTTGCACGATCGAACGATGAAAACAATAATAAGCGCATTGGACTAAGCTGAATCTGCAGGCAAACACAAAGGAGAAGACAAAATAATATGGCTCTTTGAAAGCTAAATAGGTAAGCATGTAAGAACCACTAAGCATTGTAACCAATATCTTCTACCTTGACACAAAGAAAAAGAAAATAATTTACACGGGAAAACTCCCAACAAGCAAAAGAAGAAAGAAAAATCTTTTTGGGTTTTCTCAACAGGACACAAAACAAGAAAACCAGAAAACAAAAAGAAACTAGCATGGATAATACAGTGGCAAAGTGTAAACACCGGCTAACAAAGTGAAAGCATAAGCATGAATGTAAAGTCGGTGAGAACACGTACTCCCCCAAGCTTAGGCTTTTGGCCTAGCTTGGTCTACTCCCATGGTGGGAAATAACCAGCTCAAGGATAATCCGAAGCAGACTGCGGATGCCACTGCTATGCGAGCTCCTCTGGCTCCCACTGATAAACTGGTGTCTGGTACTCGACTGGCGGCTCGGGCACGGGCGCCTGTGGTTGGGCCAAGCCCCAATATGCGTAGATGTCCGCGGGCATAATAGTGTACGTGCCTGCATGAAGATCAAACAAAGAAGGAGCAGTCAAAGTAATAGTCTCTCCAGTACCCTGACTAAACACCAGGTTATAAATCATCCGTCTACTAGCATCTCTATCCAGAAAATCATGGCGAACCATGCTATCATAATGCAGATATCTCTCAGGGAGAAGCATCTCTCCTTCCTCTCCCAGTCTAATGGGTATCTCAAAGTGTCTGGCAAGACGGGTAGCATAAACACCTCCATAGACAACACCTTTAGAACGGTTCAGGTTCAACCGTTGAGCTACTATAGCACCCAAGCTATAAGTCTTATCGTTATAAAGGCCTTCGCGCAAAACCGCAAGGTCTGGAGAACTAATTGATCCAGCCTCCCCACGGCCAATCAAACATTTTCCCACAAATAGTGAGAAGTACCGAAGCACAGGAAAATGTATGCTAGAAATTCTAGCGGAGACACTCCTCTCTCCTCTCCAACAGCAATAGAACCAATAAAATCCTCCAAGTCTCGTGGACGAGGGTCAGGGATATCCCCAACATACGGTAATTTGCATACATTGCAAAAATCCTGCAGCGTCATGCACTGGGGGACATCGTATATCATGAACTCAACCATGGGAGGATTCTTCCTCAGATAAAAGTTCAAGCTTTGAACGAAAATATTGGTGAGGAGGAGATATTGTGGGCACTTATCTTCAACGAACGCAGTAAGACCTGCGTTCTCCACCAAGTAATAAAAGTCTTCATAAAGTCCGGCGGCGTGCAAAAATTCATCACTTGCCCACTCGCACACTCGAACTTCTGTGACTCGAGGGACTACATACTTGGGGTGGTTCTTCTCATCCTCCTTGTGGTTACGGCTTGAAGAGCCTCTCAAGGACCTCCTCATCTTTTCCTTTTTCTAGCTCTAAAAAATTCTGATATTTTTAGAGACTTCGAAAGAAAAGTGAATAAGGATTAACCCAACTTGTAGCAACTACTCCTACTAGTGCCTAGAGACCATATCACGCGCTAAAACTACTTGGAACCAGCTAAAATCAACATTTATAGCTCAAGAACAGGCTCACCAAGGTAGCAAGAATACAAGAAGGATAAAGCACTACAACAAAAAATAATTGGACCAATGGAGGAGTCTCTTACCAAGGAGCAATTTCCCCAAAACAGTTCGGAGAATGGTGGTTTGAGCAAGGAGATCAAAAATCACAGCCAAATGAGCAAGGACACGGGTTTGAGCTGCGAAACTATTTTTTCTGGAGGTGGAAGAAGAGGCTGAGAGCTGGAGTGAGTGGAGGGGTTGCCTGTGGGCCCAACAAGCTTGCACCCCGCCACCGAGGGGGGGGGGTAAGTGGCAGTGGGGGGGGCTTGTGGCCCAATGGTCAGGCCCCCTGACCAGCTCTCAGGCCCAGAAATTTTCAAAAATTCCAGAAAAAATCATACTAAATTTTCAGGACCATCGAAGAACTTTTATTTTTGAGGAATTTTTCTTCGGGATGCTAGAACAGAAAACAGGAAAAGCTAAACTAATTCTATCATTTTTCTTCTAAGCAACAGAAAATGAAGACTCAAAATAGAGGTATGTGACTCTCTGATTCATCTGTCTCATGGTCATCGAAAGAAATCCGTCAGTGGGGTTGATCAAGTCCTTATGACAAAACTTCATCTTGGCACGAGGAATAGGGCATTCAAAGCTCCCAATGGGGATCGATGAAGTCTTTTCGATAGCATTGATTCAATGTACTGGATATCGTTTCTTCGGAAAGTGCACTGTGTGCCCATTACCGTTGACATGGAAACTGACATTGCCTTTGTTGCAATCTATAACAGCCCATGCGGTGTTTAAAAAGGGTCTTCCGAGGATGACAGCCATGGCATCGTCCTCGGGAATATCCAAGATAACAAAGTCTGTTAAGATAGTGGTGTTAGCAACCACTATTAATCCTTCATGTGTGCACCTCACGCAACTCATATCAATAACATCATATCACAATTAACCCGTAGGACAAAACAAATATACTCAAACATCATAAGATAGCCACACATCATTGGAACTAATATATAGCATAAAGCACCATGTTCATGTAGAGATTACAGCGGGGTAGAGAGATTTTACACTGCTGCACAAAGAAGGACATAGTTCATGGTGACGGTAGCGAAGTTGTTGGTGTAGATCGTCGTCACGATGGTTGCCCCGGTGGTGCTCCGGCGCCATCAGGAGAGACGGGGAGAGAGCCCCCCTCCTCCTTCTTCTTCCTTGGCCTCCTCCCTAGGTGGAAGGAGGGTTTCTCCTCTGGTCCATTGACACGATGGCTCCCGAAGAGCAGCAGCCCCTCCTATATTGGATCTCTCTCTGTTTCTCTCCAGTTTTCGCCATTGTTTTCTGGACCTTCGCCGTTTATGAAATATCCGGAGATCCTAAGTTCGATCGGGCTGAAATTTTGAGGGGATTTTTATCAAAAATTATCTTTCTTGCAGCCAAAGTAGAGCTCCAACCAACTTAAAGGGTGGACACAAGCCATCATGGTGCAACCTTCCTAGGCCGTGCCTGTTGGCTTGTGCCTCCCTCGGGCAGCATGTTGTGTTGATTCTGACTCCCAAAATTCACATATATTCTAAAAAAATCTTCGTAAATTTTTACCATGTTTGTAGTCCTTTTGATATGGAATTTCTGGGAAACAATAAACACACAAAAAATGGGAACTCACGCTAGGCATTGAGTAAGTAAGTTAGTGCCAAAAATAATATAAAATGTTTCCAAAAGTATATGAAAGTTGTAGAATATTGGCATGAGACAATCAAATACTAAAGATACGCAAAAGATGTATCAGCTATCACGGTTGCTTCATTGAAGCAAGACTTGAATCTTGAAAGCCCTTCTTAAAAATTGAGCTTACAAAGCTGGCTTATAACTTATGTTATATGCGTATACTAAATTGTAGTTAGAAATTCTATATTATTAAATATCGGGTCATCCAAAGACCGTCGGGTTATTATACTGGATCACATGATGATGAGTTATTTTCCTTTGTCAAAATACTAGGGAATTCGTCATATCCAAGAATGATCTTATTCTGATGACTCATCATACATAGGAAAAAGATGGCTTAAGAAATGGGATGCAAAGCAAACATGTTGACAAAACTGCCACAACAGAAACAAGGTTAATAGAGTATTACGCACATGATAATGCGGCAGGCAAAACAATATTTTGCTACTCATATTAGAGGCTTAACTCATAAGCCAGAAAAACATCAAAGCTTTTTTCACCACTAAGAATTACTACTGCTTGTCAGCTTGTGAGTCATCCACTTCCGTTGCCTTATGCTGATAGGTTGCGCAAGTGTCTTCTTGATCCACCTGAGCCGGCTCATGCTATTGGATCTGGCATTCCCTTCGAACCAACTGGATTGTGCTCAGAGCCTCAAAATTTGTATCTTCAGATGAGATAACAGATGAACCAACATTAGGGACAAAAGGATGCTGATTGCGATGCGACACTAGATCAAATGGTTTGTCTTTTGGTGGGTCAACATGCTGGTTCTCCATTGCATAGGAGGTCGATACTACATTACATCCAACTTTTTTGCAATGACAGTTGGCACTAGGCAGATCTCCTCACACAATTGACAAAATCTTTGTTTGAAAATTCCAAGCCATCAATGTTGTACTTAGGGAACCCTCTTTCCACTGTTGCATAATCCAACCTAGGAAAATAGGCCTTTGCGCGAGCAAGCGCCATATTCGCTCCAAGACGAGCCGTCGATCTTCTAAGTTCTTCAACCCATTCTGGTATTGTTGACAGATGATTCAGCATGTCTTTGATTCTTTTAGGAGGTTGTTAATTTTTTTACTACCATGGTCGCATAAAAGTATACTGTGAACAGTTGGTCCATATATGTGAATATTGCTTTCAGATTAACTATTGGCTCCTTCAAGAGATTGTGGCTTTTTCTCCCTGCAAAACAATAATCATAACAATGAGCTGGCAATAGTTGATGACCCGAAATGCAACAACAGAAATATCAAGAATCATACCAAAGATGGCAAGAGTCATTTCACCAATATGTTTCTTCATCTTGCTCAACTCGGTAGTGACTGGACTAAGTTTATGTTTAGCTTCTTCTTCTCGTGCTAATAAACCGGCCCTTTCCACATCAAACGTGTCTTTCCCTTGCTCCAAATGACTATCAGCCTGGATTAGAGAAACCCGGAGGTGAGCCGCCACAAGTTCCGCATCAGTTTTCACCTTTTTTCTTTCTTGAGCTCTCTACTCAAGTCGGTTGACATAGACTCAGCCTCATTCAACAACTCCTGTAAAAATCATCAGTAGGAGAATAAACTTTAAAAATCCCCAAGACGTCGCAACTGGATGACACGGTCCTTGGGGGCTATAGCAAAAAATTGATCAAAGTCCCAGGTAGATGCACGCATTCTACATGGCACTTGGGAATAATGCAAGTCTCTTCTTTCTAAATTATCGCAAGACCCGACTATCTCAAAGAGATAAGCCATCCATTGGGGGCTACCGATCCAATTTTGTAGTTTAGAGGTGACATGTGGTTAACTGACAGAAAGACCCGGCTATCTCAACAAGATAGCCGGACCTTGGTGGCTACAATTGGCGCTTTTTATTGTCAGAAAGACCCGGCTATATCAACAAGATAATCTGGCCCTTGGGGGCTACAATTGGCGCTTTTTATTGTCAGAAAGACCCGACTATCTGCACAAGATAAGACGGCCCTTGGGGGCTATTATTGGCATTTTCAAACTTCAAGAAATCAAAAAAAGTATCGCCTCATTATTATCATAATAGCCCGTTCTTTGGTTCTTAAGAATTATTACAAGACCCAGTTTACTACATATTATACTAAGCTGGCCCTTGGGGGCTGCACGATACATTATAAAGGGTATAGGACAAAGAGTTTACCTCATATTTAGTCCTCAAGGTGTTGAAAAAATTCATTTCAATGTCCCGACTCTCAGAGAGCTTGGTCACATATTACTGGTATGACCCATTGATATCAAGCTCATCAAGCTCTAGAAGCTCCATCTTGGCCTTTCCCTTCTCCAAATTCACTGATTCATCCTTGGTCACAATCTTCGTTGAAATAGATGAAGTCGTAGGAGCTTGAAAGGCACCTCGGACAATATCCACTTCTGTGTTGTCCATGCAGGCTGATGGAGTAGCATTATCTACATGGGGCACAAGGCTTGAAGGATGACGAGGACTAGGAGGTTGAATGGACGGCTCATTGAATGAGCCTTTATTATTAGCAGATGTCTCCATCATAATTGGTTCTTCAGCATGGGTCATCTCCACATTAGGGGCAGGTTCACTGCTCAATTCCGGTTCATTTTGGGCAGACGGCTTAACTTCAGTCGCAACTTCAGCTGTAGGAGTAATTTGATTGCTGGGATCCCCAACAGTGGAAGAAGACTCGCCCGCCTTTTACCCGGCGAAATCTTTGGATCTCCAAGTCATAAAAGTAGTTTATTAAGTCACAAAAATGACAAGTGATGTCATAGTCAATGAATCCAGCTTGAATATAAAGCTTACCCATGATTGATGGTGAAAGACGGAAGCTGTGTTGTTGTTGATTCGATAGAAGAAGGTGGTGACTCCTGATAAATTGAATTAGATGGACTAAGAGGTCGTTTAAAAAGTGCGTCCTGAGGATGAGAAGCAGTTGGGATATGAGTGTAACGTCCAAGATGCAGTCCTATCCTTATTTTGGCGCAAGGGCCTCGACAGGGATAGAAACGCATGTCGTCATTTTGCAAGAATGGATATCGTTACAAGTACATGTACTGAAAAGGTGAGTATAAGGAGTTGGCTTACATTCGCCAGAAGCTACAACGATGTCACCTCAATACAACAATATACAGTCATCACGCACAAGAGCAGGGCCCGACGACGGACGAAAACAAACAATAAAAGAACGACGTCCATCCTTGCTATCCGAGGCTGTCGACTTGGAACCCATCCTAGATCGAAGAAGAAGAGGAAGAAGCTCCAAATAGCACAACCAGCGCGCTCACGTCAAAGTAACCCTCTACTTGTACCTGCAACTGGTGTTGTATTAATCTGTGAGCCACACGGACTCAACAATCTCATGTCCAATGGTATCAAGACTAGCAAAGCTTAATGGGTGAGGTATGGTTAAGTGGTGAGGCTGCAGCAAGCGACTAAGCATTTATTTGAGGTGGCTAACATACGAGTACAAGAATGAAAGAGGGGGATGATCTACGCATAGCGAACGTGAACTACTGATGATCAAATGAATGATCCTGAACACCTACTTACGTCACACATAACACCACCGTATCCTCGATCGGAGAAGGAGCTCTCGAAAGAGACAGTCACGGTTACACACTCAGTTGGCAATTTTCAATTAAGTTTGCTTCACGTTATCTGGAACCGGATTTTAAACAAAGTTTCCTCGTTGCCACATAACCACGAGCACGACTTTCCAAAAGATTTAACCCTACAAGGGTGGTCCAACTAGTCCATCACAAACTACCACATGTTGCGACGGAATGACCTTGATCAGGGAAAACCCCTGATCTCCTGGGTTATTGTTGGAAAACCTCGACCTCGAGATAGCCCAAAGTATCCTCGGAATCCCACGCACAAGACGCTCGAGAAAGGTAAAACAAATCCAGCAAGGCCGCCCGACGTGCCGATAATCCCGATAGGAGCAGCATATCTCGTTCTCAGGGCACAATTAGATGAGCGCAGCGTATATTGGCCTGATAGAAATCACCCGAGTTGCCTCGGGTTGGCCCCGCACACGACTCTATTTAGGACCAGCACCATCAGCACTGGCCCTCCCTGTATTATGTTGAATTACTCCTCGGGTAGCGCTAACTCCCTATGTTTTCAGTATTAGCACGATTGATATGTTGGGCAAATATAGTACCAATGTTGGGCCTTGCCAGACGAGTTTTATCCCAGAACGAGAATCTAGGGTGTCCCCATAACAACCCCAAGCATGTTAGGAGCGCATATATATGGAACATAACACCGCTAGCCTAAACTAAGGCGACAAAGGTGGAACAAAACACCAGGCTAGAAAGGCCAAGCCTTCCACCTTTTACCAAGTATACAGGGGCATTAATTTAATAGCATTAATAGGGTGATATAACAAGGAACCCATGTTATCACATGGAAGCAACTGCACCTCCAACTAGCAACGCTAACACATGGTTAAGCAAGATGCAACATAGGCAATCAGTGGTTTTCTAGGTTGTGAATAGGTTGAAGGTTTGCATGGCAATTTTGAGATTATGACATTTAAGTGGTAGCCAGCGAGACATAGAGAAATAAATGAGACAACTAGCATGGCAATGAAAGTAATGATATCTAGGGAAATTATCATCTTCCCTGATATCCCGCTTGGAACAAGAACGACTTAGTGAAGAAAACGAACTGACGTAGTCGAACGGATCCTCACATTCCGACACACTTGCGGAACCCTATCGAGACGAAGCAAACAGGAAACAAGCATCAACACACGATAGTCACCACACACATGCACGATATGATGCACACCTTAATATAATGCATGATCGGTTCAAATATGCAAGGCATGTCGTGGCAATTCACACAATCAAACACTACACATTAAGTGAAGCTCAATATGCAACGAGTTATATATTGACGAAACTCCACATTCCAACATTTAGTTCACTCCCGTTTAGGTACACGACATTATTAAATGTTGTTTAGACAAGGCAAGGGGTGAAGCACAAATAACCTACCTATCTAGGCATTTTAAATGAGACCGAAACGACATATAGCGTCTCCGAACTGACCCCACGCGTTAACTTTGTAATCTGTCGAGATCTGTCCTAACCACATTTTATGTTTGTTAAAATGCAAAACAAAGTGGTACACGTGATTCTACTCGTCGTTCTAGTCCATTTACATATATGGCTCATCTCCAACGGAGCTACGGTTAATTAACTACGAACTAAACCATTTCTATCATGTTGACACGCAAACCCATGCAAACAGCATGACTAATAGTTTAATTACGCATGAGAAATGAAAAACATTATTCTACGTGAAATTCTAATCACTTTACATATATAATTTGTCGCAATCCGACGCACGGTTTAAAAACTACGGGCGTTTGAAATATATGAGATTTCTTGGAAATAGTAAATTCGCAAAACCTAAAAAAACTAAACGGGACGAATGCTACTAGGCCTAACACAGCTTAGCGCAACAAAAATAAAAAAACGCACACCGCAGGGGGTGCTCACCCTAGGCACTTGGGCCGACTCGGGCCTCGTGCTGCTTCGGCTGGGCCGGGGCGGATCAGGCGGCCCACGACCGGTCGCAATGAGCGAGAGGTGCTACCTCGCTCGCCCTCCCGAGCGGGAGCCCTGGCGGCGGCCGGGATGCGGGGCTCCGGCAAGGTGGCGCTGCAGGCTGCCGGGGCGGTCGAGGTGGCGGCGGAATCCATTGGTAGGGCGACGACGTCGGATGGAGCTCCTCAAGCAGCTAGATCAGACCTCAGCACGCTGCATAGGTGCAGCGAGGCGGCGCTCCGGCAGGCGACATCGGCTGAGGGGGAGATGGCCATGGGGCTGTGGTGGCCGGCCGGCAACAGGGCCTGCTCCGGCGGTGGTGCACTTCGGCGGCTGGCGGCTGGAGGAGCGGGGCTGCTGTAGGGCGCGGCGACACGAGCTCGCGAGCCCTCGCGTGGGAGGCAGGGCGCAGACCGGCGGCGGAGCCAGATGCGCCTGGGAGGCTGTGTTGCGGGCCTCAGCGGGCCTTGTGGCTGGGAGGAGAGAGGAGGTGGGATTAGGGTTTCAAGGCGAAGCTAGGGTTTGGTGTCTATTTAAGGACATGGATTTAGGGTTAGGGTTTTTAAATCTGATTTCGACCGTGTGATTGTGCTTGAATGGCCTTGGTAGCACCCTAGAGTTAGGTGGTTGTGTTAGAGAGGCTAGGTGGGGAAGAGAGTGAAAACGAGCAGCCCGACATCGGGGTTTTAAATACCAAAAACGTCCGTAAGTTGCTCTACTATAGTGCTGCTATAGGTTTAACGGTTCGGGGATCAAACGAGCTCCGGTTGCGACGAAATTTGGCACGCGGTCTACCTACACTATAGTAAGATCGAACGCCAAGTTTCAACCAAATCAGAGAATATTTTCCACACACTTTTAAAAACAATATTTTATCAATGCCGCGGGTGCGTGCGTGCGTGGTTGGTCACAAAACGGTCAACGACAAAAACAGAGAGAGTCGACAACTAATAATGGATGCAAGTTTTGAAAACTGGCTGCAACGAGTGCCGATGCAATGCGGATGATGCGCATGATGCAATGATGAATGCAGCAAACAAATAATCACAGGGCGGCAATGGAATAAAAGGGGAATCTTCTGGAGTGTCCGTCTTGGGCTGTCACAACTTTCCTACACTAAGAGGAGATCTCGCCCCGAGATCTAAGAATGAAGAGGGGAAGAAGAAGAGAAAGAGCAAGAGGTAAAAATTAGTCCCTTCTTTGACAAACGAGTGAAACCAACGATCCTTGAAGGTTGCAAAGAGACGAAGAATGATATGAGAAACAAGCAAGAATTCACACAAAATTTCGACAACACTTCGGTAGGAAAGAGGGCAAAATTTGATAAGATGGAAAGACCTTGAGAAGATTAGGTACAAACCAACTAATTGCAAAGCAAGGAAAGAATATTATCTACATCACCCAAGACATTGGAAGAAATAGAGCAACATGACAAATCCTCCAGAAGAAGGAATAGAAACTAGATCATTGGGAAGAAGGAATGAAGAACAGAATGACAACTACTATCACAATCGAATTGAAGAGCAGCCTGACAAGAAGAATTGAATGGAGTTGTTGGAAATCAACAACGAAAGAACAAGCTTGTCGTGGACTTATGAAAACCATCCCAAAATGATGAGTTGACAACCGGCCACTACCATAAACAAGGATAGATTGGATGTAACAAGAAAGGCAAAACATCTTACACCAAGAGGGTGCATTGAAAACTTGGATCCGCAAAATCACCATAATAGCAACAATCCTTAGATCAAGCTTTAGGTGAAATCTAAACCAAGATAACTCAATTAAGAAACCATGGGTCAAAATATCTCATGATCAAAGGATTTGGTGCGTTTAGATATCTCAATCTTGAACCAAATTATCTTGGAGACTCCTCCACTAACAAGAATGATATATCCCACCACAAAGGATAAAGGAGGAAAAATTGCACTTAGAAATGCAAGATAAGGAATACTTGAACACCATCAACTAGAATCTTGAAAAACACCTTGAGAATGAAGAGACCATAATCCACGTGAGAGAAAAACTTGAATGAAGCACCAGAATAATTGAGAGACGAACGAAGAGACAACAATTGAGAAGAATTTGAGAATGGAAGATGAAAGGTGAGAATGAAAAAATCTTCTCAAATAACGCCCTTCGGAGGATCAAGAATGAAAACAACTCTGAAATGCGCCGGATAGATATGGAAGAAATTTCTCATTATCGAGAACAATTCAAGATGATAACACAAGGCTGAAATGATGAATCTTCAAGAGAATGGACCAAGATTTGAGACGAACACTCCTTTGGTCTTCCAAGCTGAAAATGATGAGGAAAACACCACCAAGAATAACTAAGAGACTTCGGAATAAATAATATGCAAAGGTTGAGCCAATGATGACAATAAATTTGAAGTGATCTTGATGGAGGAATATGACTGATGAGATTCATACTTACGTCATAATTAAAAGAATTAGAGATACCCGGGAAAATATTAGAAGAGCCAGATAAGATCCTAGGAAAAACCTGTGGGTTATGAGCTCACTCAAAAGACACCACTGTTGAAACAATTGCTTAGGAGGAGAGATATTGCACCGGAACAAATGAAACTAGATGAGCTGAGACCCTCGAAATAATTGAAAGGATTGAAAAAAAGAAACTCTGAGATATCTAGAACACTCCGAATAGAACAAAGAGAGATGAAAAACAAGAAAGCTTTGATAAGAATTCCCAAGACAGAAGTCATGAGAGGAAGAAAAGGATATGATGAACATCGAGAGTTTGAATTGAATCCACTAGAAAAGGGAACACGAATGAAAAATGATGAACTCAAAACTATCGAGAATCTTCACAGTGAATCACCGAAAACATTATGGAAGAAAATAGAGCGGAAGCAACACTGAAAAGAAAGCAGTAGGATGATAATCCAATCACGCAAGAAAAAGGGAGGGAGAGCAGAGAAAAAGAAAGACAACTTGGGACAGATGAGATGAACTCGGGAAAGAAATGTAGATTGATCTTGCAAAATTGAGGAGGATAGAATTCACTTAAAGAGAAGCACACCGGTTGAGAAGAATTGACATGACGACTCCGGTTGAGAAGAATTGAAAAGACAACTTGATTGAGCAAACGAATTTGCATTCCCATAAAAATAAGAGAACACCTCTTGGAAAGATATGAATTCACCACTTGACATCGAAGCAACTCGAATTACCCTACTCCAATAAAACAAAAGATGAGGCTTACATCACAAGCGAGAACAAACATATGAGAGAGATTCCACTTGATATATTCGTGGATAGGATCGCACGGGCTCAATCCTACATGAGCCATCATGTACATGGCAGTGCACACGACACATGAAGCATCCCCGAGTCGTAGCAAGCTACAAGGACTCTTTAAGACACAATGAGAACCGCTGTAAGATGACGTGAACAAATGAATCCACTAGATGTCGAACCCCAACCTCAGATCATGGATCTGTTGGAAGAATGTCCTATAAGTAACTACTTGAATTCCCACCTAAGAACTTCCAAAATTTGTAGTCATGCAATCGGGTCCACTTATACAAGGGGTAAAATCCATCACTCAACTCCGAGCAATAACACTATCCATCCAGTGTATCACATCCATCAACACATAACCAGAGATCTCGGAAACTCATCTATCTCACACCCTCGAAAACACAATGATACTAAGTATGATGGTACATCCGGACCTATCTACACTAGTACTCGGGAAGCCAGACTCCTCTCGCCACTACTAGTGTTGAAGCAATTTCGAACATCCTCCGTCCTGAGATACTAAGAAATCTAAATGATAACGATGTGCTCAAGAATCCCCAGGAGCTCAACTCCCCGGAATAAAATCAAAATAGTAGGAGGCACCAAGTCAGAACTCCGTCACATCGACATCATATAGGTTCCAAAAATATCCACGTAATCCTAATTTTTTTTGAGTGAGAAGAGGAGTATAATTAAAATTAGTATGTCAAGATTCCTAACCAGATCATAGAAGAGGAGAAAAAAGAATCCTACTTTCCGATATATAACTAGACTGAAAACATTTTTTCCACTATACTCGACTCGGCCAAGTTCGCTCAATCAAGGGGGCTCCTAGGTCGGTACTGCTCTGATACTAACTTGTAATGTCCAAGATGCAGTCCTATCCTTATTTTGGCGCGAGGGCCTCGACAGGGATAGAAATGCATCTCATCGTTTTACAAGAATGGATATCATTATAAGTACATGTACTGAAAAGATGAGTATAAGGAGTTGGCTTACACTCAGCGCAAGCTATAACGATATCACCTCAATACAACAATATACAGTCATCATGAAGAAGAGTAGGGTCCGACTACGGAAGAAAAAAAACGATAAAAGAATGACGACCATCCTTGCTATCCCACGCTACCAGCCTGGAACCCATCCTAGATCAAAGAAGAAGAAGAAGAAACTCCAAATAGCACAATCAGCGCGCTCACGTCAAAGTAACCCTTTACCTGTACCTCCATATGGTGTTGTAGTAATCTGTGAGCCACATGGACTCAGCAATCTCATTTCCAAAGGTATCAAGACTAGCAAAGCTTAATGGGTGAGGTATGGTTAACTGGTGAGGCTGCAGCAAGCGACTAAGCATTTATTTGAGCTGGCTAACTTATGAGTACAAGAATGAAAGAGGGGGACAAGCGGACGTGAACTACTGATGATCAAATAAGTAATCCTGAACACCTACTTATGTCAGACATAACCCCACCGTGTCCTCAATCAGAGAAGGAGCTCACGAAAGACACAATCGCAGTTACTCACTCACTTGGCAAGTTTTCATTAAGTTTACTTCACATTATCTAGAACCGGATGTGAAACAAATGTTCCACGCTCTCACAGAAACACCGTCACGACTTTCCGAAAGATTTAACCCTGGAGGGGTGCTCCAACTAGTCCATCACAAACTACCACATGCTACGATGGAATGATCTTGATCAGGAAAAACCCATGATCTCCTCAGATTCCTATTGGAAAACCTCAACCTTGAGATAGCCCAAAGTGTCCTCATAATCCCTCGCACAAGACGCTCGAGAAAGGTAAAACAAGTCCAGAAAGGCCACCGGACGTGCTGACAATCCCGATAGGAGCCGCATATCTCACTCTCACGGCACAATCGGATGAGCGCAACATAGAGCGGAATCGGATGAGCGCACGAGTTGCCCTGGGTTGGCCCCGCACATGACTCTGTTTAGGACCAGCACCACCAGCAGTGGCCCTCCTTGCATTATGTTGAATTACTCCTCAGGTAGCGCTAACTCCCTATGTTTTCAGTATTAGCAGGACTAATATGTTGGGAAATATAGTACCAATGTTGGGCCTTGCCAGACGAGTTTTAACCCAAAACGAGAATCTAGGGGGTCCCCATAACAACCCCAAGCGTGTTAGGAGCGCTCATTTATGGAACATAACACCGGTAGCCGAAACTAAGGCGTCAAAGGTGGAACAAAACACCAGGCTAGAAAGGCCAAGCCTTCCACCTTTTACCAAGTATATAGATGCATTAATTTTATAGCATTAATAAGGTGATATAATAAGGAACCCATGTTATCACATGGAAGCAACTGCACTTGTAACTAGCAGCGCAAACATATGGTTAAGCAAGCGGTAACATAGCCAATCAGTGGTTTATTAGGTTGTGAACAGGTTGAAGGTTTTCATGGCAATGTTGAGAGGCTGACATTTAAGTGGTAGGCAACGAGGCATAGCGAGAGAAACGAGACAACTAATATGGCAATGGTAGTAATGATATCTGGGGAAATGATCATCTTGCCTGAGATCCCGCTTGGAAGAAGAACGACTCCGTGAAGCAGACGAACCGACATAGTCGAACGGGTCCTCACATTCCGACACGCTTGCGGAACTCTATCGAGACGAAGCAAACCAGAAACAAGCATCAACAAACGATATTCACCACACACATGCATGATATGATGCACACCCTAATATGATGCATGATCGGTTCAAATATGCAAGGCATGGCATGGCAATTCACACAATCAAACACTACACATTAAGTGAAGCTCAATATGCAACGAATTACTAATTGACGAAACTCCACATTCATATATTTAGTTCACTCCCGTTTAGGTACACGACAATATTAAATGTTGTTTAGAAATGGCAAGGGGTGAACACAAATAACCTACCTATCTAGGCATTTTAAATGAGGCCAGAAACGACATATAGCGTCTCTGAAATGACCACACGCGTTAGCTTTGTAATCTCTACAGATTTGTTCTAACCATATTTTATGTTTGTTAAACATCAAAACAAAGTGGTTCACGTGATTCTACTCATTGTTCTAGTCCATTTACATATATGGCTCATCTCCAACGGAGCTAGGGTAAATTAAGTACGTACTAAACCGTTTCTTTCACGTCAACACGCAAACCAGTGCAAAAAGCACGGCTAACAGTTTTCATTATGCATGAGAGATGCAAAATATTGTTCTGTGTGAAATCCTAATCCATTTACATATATAATTTGTCATGATCCGACGCATGGTTTAAAAGCTACGTGCGTTTTAAAAATATGTGATTTCCGGAAAATACTAAATTCGCAAAACCTAAAAAAAACTAAACGGGCCGAATGCTACTAGGCCCAACATAGCTTAGCACAACAAAAGTAAAAAAAAATTGCACATCGCGGAGGGTTCTCACCCTAACCACTTAGGTCGTCTCGGCTTTGGTGCAGCTTCGGCTGGGCCGGGGCATATCAGGAGGCCCATGCCCGGTCGCAAACGAGCGGGAGGTGGCGGCCCATGCTCGTCCTCCGGAGCGGGAGCCCTGGCGGCGGCCGGGATGCAGGGCTCCGGCAAGGGCGACGCTGCATGCGTCCGGGGCAACCGAGGTGGCGGCGGGATCGGGTGGCGGGACGACCGATCCGTCCATCCCCAGGGCGGCGGCGGTGGATGGTGCTCCTACAGCAGCCAGATCGGACCTCAGCAGGGTGCATGGCAGAGCTCGGGCTTCGGCCTAGATGCAGCAAGGCGGTGCTCCGGCAGGTGACTGCGGCTAAGGTGGAGGTAGCCATGGGACAGTGGTAGCCAGCCGGAGACGGGGCCTGCTCCCGCGGTGGTGCACTTCGGCGGCCGACGACTCGATGAGCGGGGTTGCTGCAGGGCGCGGCGACGGGAGCTCGCGAGCCCTCACGTGGGAGGCAGGATGCGGACCGGCGGCGGCGCCAGATGGGCCCGGGAGGGCCTGTTGCGGGCCTGAGCGGGCCTGGTGGCTCGGAGGAGAGAGGAGGTGGGTGATGGCGGCTGGGCGCAGATTTCAAGGCAAAGCTAGGGTTTACTGTCTATTTAAAGACAAGGGGTTAGGGTTAGGGTGTTAACTCCGATTTCGACTGTGCGATCGTGATCGAACGGCCTCGGTAGCACCCTATAGTTAGGTGGTTCTATTAGAGAGGCTGGGTGGGGAAGAGAGGGCAAACGGGCAGCCCGGCATCGAGGTTTTAAATATGGAAATCGTCCGATAGTTGACCGGCTATAGTGCCGCTATAGGTTTAACGGTTCGGGCTTCAAACGAGCTCCGATTGCGACGAAATTTGGCAGCGGTCTACCTACACTATATTAAGATCGCGCGCCAAGTTTCATCCCAATCCGAGAATATTTTCCAGACTCTTTTAACGGATGTAAGTTTTGAAAACTGGTGGCAATGCAGTGCCGATGCAATGAGGATGATGTGCATGACGTGATGATATATGCAGCAAATAAATAATCACAGGGTGGTGCTACTGCAACAAAAGACCTTCCAACGGCGCTAGAAACACGTGCTGGTGGGAGACTATTCTTGTCTTGATACTCCTCAACAATGGCACCAGGAATCCTTCTGCTACGGCTATGCCTTTAGGGACTTCCTAGGCAAATATGCAAAGGATTTCCCCCGTGGCCTTGGAGCCTTGCATTGGTGTTCCCTCGAAGCGGAAAAGGTGATGTAGCACAGCGGCGGTAAGTATTTCCCTCAGTTTTGAGAACCAAGGTATCGATCCAGTGAAGGAGTATCACAAGTACCTGCACAAACACAAAAAGCTTGCTCCCAACGCTATGAAGGGGTTGTCAATCCCTTATAGATTGTTTGCCAAGTGAGAACTGAAAGCAACAAATTAACAAAGAAAAGTAAAAGCGAAAGTGGAAACGATAGGTGTGAATAGACCCGGGGGCGTAGTGTTCACTAGTGGCTTCTCTCATGAAAGCAAGTAGACGGTGGGTGAACAAATTACTGTCGAGCAATTGATAGAACCGCGCAAAGTCGTGACATCATCTATGGCAATGATTATATCTATAGGCATCACGTCCAAAACGAGTAGACCGATACTCTCTCCATCTACTACTATTACTCCACACGTCGACCGCTATCCAGCATGCATCTAGTGTATTAAGTCCAAAAGAACAGAGTAACATCTTAAGCAAGATGACATGATGTAGATGGACAATCTCATATCTACAACAAAGCCCATCTTATTACCCTTGATGGAAACAACACGATGCGTGCCTTGCTTCCCCTTCTGTCACTGGGAAAGGTCACCACACGGTATGAACCCAAAACCAAGCACTTCTCCCATTCAAAGAATCATAGATCTAGTTGGCCAAACAAAACCCTAGACTCGGAGAGACTTACAAGGATATCAAATCATGCATATAAGAAATCAGCAAAGACTCAAATATATATCATAGATAATCTGATCACAAATCCACAATTCATCGGATCTCGACAAACACACCGCCAAAAAGGATTACGTCGGATAGATCTCCATGAAGATCATGGAGAACTTTGTATTCAAGATCCAAGAGAGAGAAGAAGCCATCTAGATACTAACTACGTACCCGTAGGTCTGAAGTGAACTACTCATGAGTCATTGGAGGGGCGATGATATTGATGTAGAAGCCCTCCACCTCCAAAGTCCCCTCCGACAAGGCACCGGGAAGGGTCTCCAAATGAGATCTTGGGGAAACAGAAGCTTGCGGCGGCAGAAAAGTGTTTTCGTGGATTCCCCTATTTTTTCTTTATTTTAGGGAATATATAGGCGAAGGAGCTACGTCAGGGGGGCGCCAGGGAGGCCACAAGCCTGCTAGCCGCCGCCCCCCTGGTGGCGGCTACAGGGCTTGTGGCCCCCCTGTAGCTCTTGTGCCTTGGCACTCAAGCCCCCTGATCTTCTTCCGTTCGGGAAAAATTTATTTCGGGGATTTTATTCCGTTTGGACTCCGTTCCAAAATCAGATCTGAAAAGTGCCAAAAACACAGAAAAAACAGGAACTGGCACTTGGCACTGAATTAATAAGGTAATCCCAAAAAAGATATAAAAGGTATATAAAACATCTAAAGCTGACAAGATAATAGCATGAAACCATCGAAAATTATAGATACGTTTGAGACGTATCAAGCATCCCCAAGCTGAACTCCTGCTCGCCCTCGAGTAGGGAAGTGATAAAGAATGAATTTTTGATGCTTTCATGCTACCTATCATAGATGTCCTTTGTAACTCCTCTTATGTGACGTGAAGTTTCAGATCCATTATATTCAAAACAATAGTTGGCTATTGTCGTGGAAACAATAATAATTCAAGCAAATTAGCAAGGTAATCATGAACTTTCAAAATAACAAGGCCAAAAGGAAGTTCTCCCTACAAAAGCATATAGTCTGGCTATGCTCTATCATCATTGCACAACGAATTTAAATCATGCACAACCCCGATATTGGCCAAGTAATTGTTTTCACACCTTTACTTTCTCAAACCTTTTCAACTCTCACGTAATACATGAGCATGAGCCATAGTTTTAGCAATATAAGTGGTGTGGAGTGTGGTGGAGGTTGCAAGACAAACAAGGAGAAGATGATCACATTAACTAGGCATATCAATGAGCTGTGGAGATACTCACAATAGGTATCAATGTGAATGAGTAGGGATTGCCATACAAATGATGCACTAGAGCTAAGAGTATGTGAAAGCTCTTAAAGAAAACTAGTGGGTGTGCATCCAACTTGCTTGCTCACGAAGACCTAAGGCAAATTTGAGGAAGCCTATCATTGGAATATACAAGCCAAGTTATGTAATGAAAATTTCCCACTAGCTATCTGGTGGTGAAAAAATGAGAGACTCTCAATCATGAAGATCATGGTGCTTAATAAGCACAAGTGTGGAAGGATAGTAGCATTGTCCCTTCTCTCTTTTTCTCTCATCATTTTTTTGGGTGGGCTCTTTGGCCTCTTTTTTTTGGTGGGCATCTTTGGCCTCTTTTATTTCCTCACATGGGAAAATGCTCCATCAATGATGATCATCACACTTTCAACTCAAAACTTAGAGCAATGATGACTCTATATGGAATGCCTTCGGTAGTGTACCGTGACAATGATCTAGCATGGCATAGACATTGATGGAAACATCATGCTAGCTATCTTACGATCATGCAATGGCAATGTAGACGTGGTGGCACATGTCGTAGTGGTAGTTTCATGGCAATATATCTCGGAATGACTTTGAAAAAGCCATAGTAGGTAGGTATGGTGGCTGTTTTGAGGGAGGCTAATGGTGGGTTTTGTGCACCGGTGAAAGTTGCATGGCACTAAAGAAGATAGTGATGGTGGAAGGTGAAAGTGCATCTAAACCATGGACTCAACATTAGTCATGAAGAACTCATATACTTGTTGCAAAAGTTTTATTAGTAATCGAAACAAAGCATTCGACGCATACTCCTAGGGGAAGCACTACTGAAATTTAGAAATTTGTCGTCTAGCAACGGAGGACGGCAAAGGGGGGAACCATGGACGGCAAAGGCTTTGCCGTCGGTCAGCAGACGGCAAACTAGACGGTAAAAAAAATCTGGTGAAGAGGTTCTTTGCCGTCTGCTTTTGTAAAGAGGACGACAAAGAATCTTTGCCATGAGGGGGCAAACGTCAAATTAACTGGGACGGCATATACTGCAACGACCCCGTTAAGTGTTAACGGCAGGCCTCCTCTCTTTGCTGTCTGCCATCCCACCCTTTACCATGCCGTCTGCCTACCCCCCTTTGCCATGTGGGGAAGACGGCAAAGGGGGGTTTGCCGTCTGCCTTCCCCTCTTTGCCCTGTGGGGGCAGACGGCAAAGGGGGGAACCAGCCCCTTTTTAATTTATTTTTTATTATATCCAGCATTTTTTACAACAATCTGGATATATATATGTATACATATATATATATATATTTGACATAAATAAATTTCTTTCCGTACTGATAATCATATTAAAATAACTCTCAACCATAGTGCATACATATTATGCAAGTTGCATCCGTACCAAACCATATATTACACCAGTTTCATCCACATGCATACAAAGTTTCATATATATCCATATACTAAAATAGTTTCAATACAGGCCATGGTACAAGAAATCATCTTCAAGCATTCCATCAATATAATCCAAGCTTCCCGTGAAGTGAAGGTAATCAGCAAAATGACAAATAATAAAGTTAGAAGAATAATACTAGACGAAGAAGTGTATATATAGGTTATTTCGGAGAGAAATTAGCTAAGTATAGACCATTTAGGAGCTAACTAAGCTAATTATGTCATTTAGGTGGAACCGTAGCTAACTATAGGTCATTTCGGAGCTAACTTGGGTAAAATAGGTCATTCCGGAGCAAACTATGCTTATTAAGCCATTTTGGATCTAGCTAGGCTAATTATAGGCCATTTAATACCTAAGTTAGGGGGAATAGGTCATCTTGCACCTACATAAGCCTTATTATGTCATTTAGGAGAGAACTTAGCTAACGGTAGGTCATTTTTTATTAAATAGCTCATTTTGGAGCTAACTAAGCTAATTATGTCATTTCATAGGATAATTAGCCAATTTAGCCTTTCTTGGATGAGCCTAAGCTACGTAGAAGAAGAGAAAGAGAAGAAGAAGTAAAAGAAGGAGGAGGAGGAGGAGAAGGAGAAGGAAGAGGAGAAGAAGAATTAAAGAAGAAGGAGAAGGAGAAGGAGGAAGAAGGAGGAAGAAGAAGGAGAAGGAGAAGGAGGAAGAAGGAGGAAGAAGAAGAAGGAGAAGGAGGAGCTCCTTCTCCTTCTTCTCCTCCTTCTTCTCCTTCTTCTTATCCTCCTCCTTCTCCTTCTTCTTCTTCTCTTCTTCTTCTTCTTCCTTCCTTTCATTTTTCCTCTTTCTTCACCTCTTGTCCCCTTCTTCGGGCTAAATTGGCTAAGAATGCCTTTTTAGAGCTAATTATGTCATTTCGATGATAATCAGCTAAGAATAGGTCATGTTTTATTAAATAGACCATTTAGGAGCTAACTAAGCTAATTATGTCATCTAGGTGGAACCCTAGCTAACTACAGGTCGTTTCTGAGCTAACTTGGGTAAAATAGGTCATTCCGGAGCAAACTATGCTTATTAAGCCATTTTGGATCTAACTAGGCTAATTATAGGCCATTTAATACCTAAGTTAGGGGGAATAGGTCATCTTGCAGCTACGTAAGTCTTATTATGTCATTTAGGAGAGAACTTAGCTAATTGTAGGTCATTTTTTTATTAAATAGGTCATTTTGGAGCTAACTAAGCTAATTATGTCATTTCGTAGGATAATTAGCCAATTTAGCATTTCTTGGATGAGTCTAAGCTACGTAGAAGAAGAGAAAGAGAAGAAGAAGTAAAAGAAGAAGGAGGAGGAGGAGGAGGAGGAGGAGGAGAAGGAAGAGGAGAAGAAGAAGAAAAGAAGGAGAAGGAGAAGGAGGAAGAACGAGGAAGAAGAAGGAGAAGGCGGAGCTCCTTCTCCTTCTTCTCCTCCTTCTTCTCCTTCTTCTTATCCTCCTCCCTCTCCTTCTTATTCTTATCCTCTTCTTCTTCCTTCCTTTCATTTTTCCTCTTTCTTCTCCTCTTGTCCCCTTCTTCGGCTAAATTGGCTTAGAATGCCTTTTTGGAGCTAATTATGTCATTTCGAGGATAATTAGCTAAGTATAGGTCATGTTTTATTAAATAGACCATTTAGGAGCTAACTAAGCTAATTATGTCATCTAGGTGGAACCCTAGCTAACTATACGTTGTTTCGGAGCTAGCTTGGCTAAAATAGGTCATTCCGGAGCAAACTATGCTTATTAAGCCATTTTGGATCTAGCTAGGCTAATTATAAGCCATTTAATACCTAAGTTAGGGGGAATAGGTCATCTTGCAGCTACTTAAGCCTTATTATGTCATTTAGGAGGGAACTTAGCTAACTGTAGGTCATTTTTTATTAAATAGGTCATTTTGGAGCTAACTAAGCTAATTATGTCATTTCGTAGGATAATTAGCCAATTTAGCCTTTCTTGGATGAGTCTAAGCTACGTAGACGAAGAGAAAGAGAAGAAGAAGTAAAATAAGGAGGTGGAGGAGGAGGAGGAGGAGGAGAAGGAGAAGGAAGAGCAGAAGAAAAAGAAAAGAAGAAGGAGAAGGAGAAGGAGGAAGAAGGAGGAAGAAGAAGGAGAAGGAGGGGAGGAGCTCCTTCTCCTTCTTCTCCTCCTTATTCTCCTTCTTCTTATCCTCCTCCCTCTCCTTGTTCTTCTTCTCCTCTTCTTCTTCTTCCTTCCTTTCATTTTTCCTCTTTCTTCTCCTCTTGTCCCCTTCTTTAGGCTAAATTGGCTTAGAATGCATTTTTGGAGATAATTATGTCATTTCGAGGATAATTAGCTAAGTATAGGTCATGTTTTATTAAATAAACCATTTAGGAGCTAACTAAGCTAATTATGTCATCTAGGTGGAACCCTAGCTAACTATACGTCGTTTCAGAGCTAACTTGGGTAAAATAGGTCATTCCCGAGCAAACTATGCTTATTAAGCCATTCTGGATCTAGCTAGGCTAATTATAGGCCATTTAATACCTAAGTTAGGGGAAATAGGTCATCTTGCAGCTACGTAAGCCTTATTATGTCATTTAGGAGAGAACTTAGCTAACTATAGGTCATTTTTTATTAAATAGGTCATTTTGGAGCTAAGTAAGCTAATTATGTCATTTCGTAGGATAATTAGCCAATTTATCCTTTCTTGGATGAGTCTAAGCTAAGTAGAAGAAGAGAAAGAGAAGAAGAAGTAAAAGGAGGAGGAGGAGGAGGAGGAGGAGGAGAAGGAGAAGGAAGAGGAGAAGAAGAAGAAAAGAAGAAGGAGAAGGAGAAGGAGGAAGAAGGAGGAAGGAGAAGGAGAAGGAGGAGCTCCTTCTCCTTCTTCTCCTCCTCCTTCTCCTTCTTCTTATCCTCCTCCCTCTCCTTCTTCTTCTTCTCCTCCTCTTCTTCCTTCCTTCCTTTCATTTTTCCTCTTTCTTCTCTTCTTGTCCCCTTCTCCGGGCTAAATTGGCTTAGAATGCCTTTTTGGAGATAATTATGTCATTTTGAGGATAATTAGCCAGGTATAGATCATGTTTTATTAAATAAACCATTTAGGAGCTAACTAAGCTAATTATGTCATCTAGGTGGAACCCTAGCTAACTATACGTCGTTTCGGAGCTAACTTGGGTAAAATAGGTCATTCCGGAGCAAACTATGCTTATTAAGCCATTTTGGATCTAGCTAGGCTAATTATTGGCCATTTAATACCTTAATTATCGGGAATAGGTCATCTTGCAGCTACGTAAGCCTTATTATGTCATTTAGGAGAGAACTTAGCTAACTATAGGTCATTTTTTATTAAATAGGTCATTTCGGAGCTAACTAAGCTAATTATGTCATTTCGTAGGATAATTAGTCAATTTAGCCTTTCTTGGATGATTCTAAGCTACCTAGAAGAAGAGAAAGAGCAGAAGAAGTAAAAGAAGGAGGAGGAGGAGGAGGAGGAGAAGGAGAAGGAAGAGGAGAAGATGAAGAAAAGAAGAAGGAGAAGGAGAAGGAGGAAGAAGGAGGAAGAAGAAGGAGAAGGAGGAGCTCATTCTCCTTCTTCTCCTCCTTATTCTCCTTCTTATCCTCCTCCTTCTCCTTCTTCTTCTTCTCCTCTTCTTCTTCTTCCTTCCTTTCATTTTTCCTCTTTCTTCTCCTCTTGTCCCCTTCTTCGGGCTAAATTGGCTAAGAATGCCTTTTGGGAGATAATTATGTCATTTCAAGGATAATTAGCTAAGTATAGGTCATGTTTTATTAAATAAACCATTTAGGAGCTAACTAAGCTAATTATGTCATCTAGGTGGAACCCTAGCTCACTATAGGTCGTTTCGGAGCTAACTTGGGTAGAATAGGTCATTCGGAGCAAATTATGCTTATTAAGCCATTTTGGATCTAGCTAGGCTAATTATAGGTCATTTAATACCTAAGTTAGGGGGAATAGGTCATCTTGCAGCTACGTAAGCCTTATTATGTCATTTAGGAGAGAACTTAGCTAACTATAGGTCATTTTTTATTAAATAGGTCATTTTGGAGCTAACTAAGCTAATTATGTCATTCCGTAGGATAACTAGCCAATTTAGCCTTTCTTGGAGCTAACTAAGCTAATTATTTCATTTAGATGGAAGTCAAGCTATTTTTTATTAAAACACTAGAAATAACATACCATTATCGTCATCACAGCGGTGAAGCACGATGGCTCTGGCTTGTTTCACCTGGAGAAGGCTGCCCTGGAGAAGGCGCTACTCTAGAAGGGTCGTGCGATCGTTTCGGGAGATATTCTGCACCAAACATCGTTTGTAATGTGTAGTTAGCATGAGGACACTCTTAAGATCACTGCACTGAAATGAAACTCATCGTCCCCGCCACGTTAATGACTGGCATCGGCGGAGGGACTTGGCCGTTCTTTTTGCACATAGAGTGTACATTTGGTTTCGACAAGTCAAACTTTTTATTTATTAATGAAACGGACATTCAAATGCAAGATTTGAAATAACATGAAGAAGAAACTTACCATGAAGAGCTCGTATATGGCCCTGTTAGACGCATCATTCCGTGCCCTCTCCGCCTCCACCAATGAAGTCGTCCTGTCCTCCGGATCCCTAATTTCCTTATCCTTCTCCGCCATAGCCGCCTGCATTGCCTCTCTCTCTTTCTGAATAGCAGCCTGCAACACAACTCATTGTTAGCAATGTAATCATATTGGTTCCAACGCACAACATAATGCGGAAAGATAGTTGAGTCCATTAAACTAACGTCGATGGCGAGCTCGACTAGCCGCGGACGACGTGTTATCTCCGGACAAGAGCTCGTTTGGCGTGCCTTTATCTGCCGGAGAGTGCTAGGACAATGTATAAGGTCGTCTCCAATGGCGATCGAGCCATGGGGCCTCTCGTTGCCAGCTATCATCACCAGCTCTGTATCAATAGGCCCCTCGCTCGGGTTAAAGTCCTCCCCTTTCCTCGCCTTCCCGTGATCTGTGTACTTCACGAGCTTGTGGTGGGAGGAGATGTTGGTGAAGTTTTCTGGATGCTCTAGGTCAGACTCAGAGAATGCCTTGACCTTCTTGTACGAGGCAGTATGGGCCATCGCATACAAGTCGTACATCTATGGCGCCTCCGTCTTATTGTGACGCGCCTAAAAGAGTGAGAGAGGAAAATTGTATTAGTAAAGGGCTCAAGATAGCATTAAGAATGAATTGCATGAGGCATGAAGTAAACCACATACCCAGTTCTTGTCAAATTGGATTAAGTTGACGCTCCCTTGATGGTGTGGCACTCCAACCATTTTGCCACACCTCTCCTTGGCGTTGTTGTGGCTGGCCTCCCACGTTTCGGAGCACCACTGATCCACCAAGGCCTCCCAACAATCCATCTTATCCACACACCATCTCGGGGGCACCTAAGTTAAAAAAGAGAAATTTGAGCGCGTAAGAACCAAATCAAGGAAACTAACTACAAAGCCTTAATAATATGTAATTACCTTCATGTAATGCTCCTTCTCCATCTTAGCATCACATCACTTCGCCTTGTCAATCCTAATACGCCGCGTGGCATAGTAGTCTTGAATAGCCTGCACCCGAGCCTCATGCCGAAAGTTTAGGCGGCGACACTCGGTTTCGATAACCTTTGCCGCGTCCTCCTCGTATACCTCCTCACACCTGTAGTAGGTTTCCAAACGAGACAACACCGATTAGTACAATAAATAGCTATGATTGATTTATAGTTGTGTGAAGGAGAAATTACCCAGAACTTTCGGATCACCATGTCTAGCCTCGTGTCGCTCAAAACACCGTCGATCTCCACCTCCGGCGGGGCCGGGGCACCCAAGTAGTGCTCCCAGGTCATTCCTACCTCTCGCTCCCGACCGGGCAACATAACAAACCGTGGGAAGTTTTTACGGCAAAGAACACCAAGGACGCTGTTGGGCTTGCGGACACCCTTGGCAACAATCCAACCCCTACAGTATGACAAATTAAAGCCAAAACATTAGATATTTGAGAAAACGCGAAGGCAAAAGGTTAAATAAGAGTAAATTCACTTACTTGTCCCCATTTGGCCTAATCGACCACCTCTGCTCGGGGGTCGCTGGCACGAGCGGGAGCCCCGAACTACCACGCTGGTAGACGGTAGCCCCCTCACCCAGCTCCTCGTCGCTACCAGCATCCCACTGGGTCTCTTGGGACGTACCCTCATCCCTGCTTTGCTCCGGAGTCGCCTGGAAGGAATCCTCTGGGACACGAGTCTCGTGGGTCGAAGGCTCGTCGACCTGAGGCTCGTCGACCCGAGGCTCATGAACCGGAGACCGTGTAGCGTCCACCTCAGACAAATCCACCCTAGAAGTCCTATGCTCACATGAATCAGCTTGGGGTGGTGGCGGAGACCGTGTAGCCGCCACCTCAGAAGACGTGGCGGCCACCGCCCTACCTCTCCCGCGGCCACATGTACCTTTAGTACAACATAAATACCAACATGAGTAATAAAATGTATATAAATACCAATATGCATACAACATTAGTACAACATAAATACCAACATGAATACAACGTGTACCTTTAGTGCCTCTTGGCTTCGCGGGGGGTCGACCTCCTCTCACGGGGGCGCTCCTTGCATAGTAGAGAGCAACACTCTCGGAAGAGGCGAGGCAGGAATGGAAGTACCCATCCCATCACCCGCCGACGAAGAAGGAGCCGCGGAGTACTTTCGACCCTTTCCCACCATCTTTCAACACCTGTCATGACAAAGAGTAAATGAAATTAGTATAACATAAATACCAACAGGAGTAATAAAATGTATATAATTTAAGTGTATCATCGTCATAAATACCAACATGACTAATAAAAATTGAATACCTAAAATGAACTAAAAATTTATATATAGTATAATAGTTGAATACCTGACATGAACTAATAACAATCGTGCTCATCTATATATGCTTTGAGGTCAATAAATGCATCATGATCATCACTATCATCAATAAATGCATCATCATCATCACTATCACGAAGAACATGTGGAAGGCCACCATTATGTAATCGATCAAGAAGTGACAGGTCATCCACAGCAGTAACCTCTTCTTCTTCCAGCTCTTCCTGTTCGGGCTCAGGGGTTAAGACAGATTCACTGTCGATGTCTACTTCAATGTTCTAGGGTGAAGTAGAGCGGTTCTTGAAACGTTTCTTGGACATACGTGTTTCTTGGAAGAATTCTCCTTCATATGTGTCTGGGTTAATGTGAGGTTCGTAATCCTCTTCATTGAGGGTAGGTGGTCTAAAATGTGGTGGCACTTCATAAACGACATCCCAACCTTTGAGATTTGGATCAGTTTGGCAGGCCCACAGTAGATAGAAAACTTGTGTCGCCTGTTGAGCCGTTATATAGACACCGGGAACATCTAAGTGGGTGTTTTGGTTGATTTCGACTAGTCCTATATGTTCATGAGTCCTTCTAGTCTCCCTCGGCTCAAACCAATAACATTTGAAGACTACTACGGTCGGTGGGTTTTCACCATAGAATAGAAGTTCATAAATTGCTTCAACTCTTCCATAATACTCGGTGTCTCCTTCGCCAATAGCAGAGACAGAACAATTTGTAGACTCTAGGACGGGCATAGATAGCTCTTTGCCAAAGGTACGAAAGTGATACCCGTTGATGTTGTATTTGTCAAATGAACGGACCTTATAGTCAAAACCATTAGCGACTTGTCTCAACTCGGCGTCCATAGACTCTGCATCAGCCTACAAGTTTAATACGAAAGAATGGATGCATTAGCCGCAAATTAGACCAAGAAATCAAATGGGCCCTAAATGGTAATTAATTACCCTTTGTTTGAACCAAGAGATGAAACCGGGATAGTCGCCTCCATGCTTTGCGAGAAGCTCATACTCTTCGACGGAATCCTTTTCGATGACCGCTCCATCCGAGAATTCGGCGACGTATCGACTATATCAAAGATAGGTCCTAATCCCACCTGGGTATGTGTAGACTGGGTTCGTTTTCCCATGCTCTCCTCCAGATGTGACGCAGAATTTTGGCAGCACCTCCCTGCTGTTCTCCTGATACACGTCTCGGCAATAAGCAGAGAGGATGTGTACCCGGAGAACAACAGGGGAGGCACTAACGAAATTCCGCATCGGATCCGGAGCACGGCATACGGGAAAACAAACCCAATCTACACATACTCGGGCTGTCCATGGATAATGTTGGACAATTCGAAAGGATGGCGGTTATAAATATGCACAAAAATAGATATTTGTAGATGTCGCCCTTTCGAACGGGAGACGCATACTGGTCACGCATACTCATGATTGAATAAACCTATAGCTAGCAAGTTTCATCGGCACGAAGACCGGGACAGAGCAAATTAAGGGGGTAGGAGGAGAAGTCATTTGTGCTCACCAACAAACGCAAGGGTGGAGCTCGTCCAACGCACGTGGAGGTCGTCGAACAACTGCACATTGAAATTCACACGATCAACACAAATACGATGTTTTATAATTAACATAATCAAAAAATATGTGACCTAACTCATAATTTACAAAACTATGACATCGTGGGCTTCTCGAAGGCCGAAAAGCACCTTCTCGTTCAAAAGAAGCCAGAAGAGGTGTCGGGGGTCGGGGCTTAGTGGCGTCGGGAGTCAGTGCCGTCGAGGGTCGGTGGTGTCGGGTGTCGGTGGCATCGGGGGTCGAGGGTTAGTGGCGTCGGTTGTGGGGGGTCAGTGGCGTCGGGGGTCCAGGGTCTGCGACGTCGGGTGTCAGTGGCGTCGGGGGTCGGGGGATGGTGGCGTCGAGCGTTGGGGGTCGGGAGTTGTGGGCCGATGGTCTGTGTCGGGGGTCAGTGGCGTCGGGGGTCGAGGGTTAGTAGCGTCGGGGGTCAGTGGCGTCGGGGGTCGGGGGTCGGGGGTCAGTGGCGTAGGGGGTAGATGATCGGGGGTCAGTGGCGTCGGGTGTCAGGGGTCGGGGGTCGATGGTCAGGTTCGGGGTGCCGGGGTTCCCTTTTCCTCTTCTTTCTTCTTCTCCTCTCTCCTCTTTTTCTTCTTCTTCTTCTTTTCTTCTTCTTCTTCTTCTTCTTCTTCTTCTTCTTCTTCTTCTTCTTCTTTCTCCTCCTACTCCCCCTCCTATTTTCTCCTCCTATTCTTTTTCTTCTTCTTCTTCTTCTTCTTCTTTCTCCTCCTCTTCCTCCTCCTCCTCCAACTCCTCATCTTCTTCTTCTTCTACTTCTACTTCTTCTTCTTCTTCTTCTTTCTCCTCCTCTTCTTCTTCTTCTTCTTTTTTCTCCTCCTCCTCCTCCTCCTCCTATTCTTCTTCTTCTTCTTCTTTTCTTTCTTCTTCTAATTATTTTCTTCTTTTCCTTTTCTCTTTTTCATTTATTTCCTTCTGCTTTTCCTCTTTTTTTCTTCTAACCTAACTAACTAACCTAATTAGCCTAATAATCTAACCAAATAAACTAACTAAATTACCCTATATATAATAAAAAACTAACCTAATAAACTAACTAAAGTAATTAACTTTTTTAAAAAGAAAAATAAGAAAAACAGCAACTCACCGCGGTGGACGACGGCAGGGGGCGGCGGCGGCGGCGGTGGACGACTGCAGGGGGGGGCAGGGGGCGCGCGGCAGGCGGCCAGCGGGCGGGAGGGGAGGTGGTCGGCGAGGGGGAGGGGAGGCGGCCGGCAGGCCGGAGCAAAGGCGACCGGCGGGCGGGGAGGAGGGGTGCCGCGGGTGCGCGCGGGGAGGAGGCCGCGGGGAGGAGTGGGCGGCGGCCGGCGGGCGGGAGGGGAGGTGGACGGCAGGGAGGAGGCCGCGGGGAGGAGGCCGCGGGGAGGATGGGGCGGCCGACGGGCGGGGAGGAGGGGTGCCGGTGGAGGGGAGGAGGGGGCGGGGGAGGAGGTGGCCGGCGGGAGGGGAGGCGGCCGGCGGGGGGGGGGGGGGGGGACGAGCGGCTGAGAGTAACTGTCGGAGCGGAGGAGACTGTCGGAGCGGATGAGAGTGAGAGGGAGATGGAG
Source organism: Hordeum vulgare subsp. vulgare (assembly GCF_904849725.1). Classification (NCBI taxonomy): domain Eukaryota; kingdom Viridiplantae; phylum Streptophyta; class Magnoliopsida; order Poales; family Poaceae; genus Hordeum; species Hordeum vulgare. The sequence continues at coordinate 281,054,563 of NC_058524.1, read as the reverse complement.
ATGGCCGTTAGGGGGGCTCGTTTTGCCGTCCGCCCCCCGACGGCAAAGAGAAGGAGGGCAGACGGCAAAGGGAGCGCCCGTTATGGGGTGGGAGGGGGTGTACGGTGGCACCTCTTTGCCATCTGCCACCCCTTTGCCGTCCGCCTGTGGTTCCTTTGCCGTCCGCTGGCCGACGGCAAAGAATTTTTTTGCCTTAGGTGTTCTCTTTGTCGTCTGCTTTGCGCCAGCTGATGGCAAAGAAGCTCTTTGCCATGTGTCAGCAGACGGCAAAGGAAAGGCAAACGGCAAATTTGTGCATTCCAGTAGTGAAGGGTTGGTAGGTATAAACCGTCGCGAGATCCCGACCGCCACGCAAAGGATGACAATCAATAGACTAATCATGCTCACATTTCATCACATAGCGGTTCACCATACGTGCATGCTACGGGAATCACTAACTTCAACACAATTATTTCTAGATCCACAACACCTTACTAGCATAAGTTCAATATTACCACAACCACAACTCAAAACTAATTGAGATGAATCAAACTTCTCTAACTATTCCATGCACATGAAGGTGGAAGTTTTCGTATCCCTTTGGATAACTACCCCTTTTGAGACTACTTTCATAGCATAGATTAACTACCAAGCCATGCACCGCCGTGGTCTAAAAGATATAAGTGAAGCACACAGAGCAAAATCAACTAGCTCAAAAGATATAAGTGAAGCACATGTGAGCTGAATTGTCTACCAAAGGATATAAGTGAAGCCCGACAAAATCACGGTGAGTGCATGTCTCTCTCTCTAGGTGTGCAGCAAGGATAATTGTGACACAACAAAAATAAAATACTCCTACGATACAAGACGCTCCAATAAAAACACATAACATGTGGTGAATAAAAATATAGCCGCAAGTAACGTTACCGATGGATTGAAGACGAAAAGAGGGGATGCCTTCCCAGGGCATCCCCAAGCTTAGGCTTTTATGACATCCTTGAATCTCTTGGGGTGACTTGGAAATACCCAAGCTTGAGCTCTTGCCACTCTTTATATTTTTGTCCATAAGTACTTCACCCAAAACTTGAAAACTTCACAACACGAAACTTAAACAGAAACTCATGATAACGTTAGTATAAGAAAGCAAACCACCACTTCCTTAGGTACTGTAGCAAAGTTAAATTCTACTTATGTTGATGTTGGGTTACTGTATTTACAATCTTACATGGCCAATACCCCCCGATACTATCCATAGTTTCATCAAAATAAGCAACCAACTCAACAAAAACAGAATCTGTTAACAATAGACCAATATGTAGCAATCTGTATACTTCGTATACTTCTGGCACTTCAAAAATTCTGAAAAATTACGACAGTCTCAAGAATTTGCATAGAAATCAGCAGAAAAAAGAATCAACTCAAAAGCTCTTACAGAAAAAAAAAATCTTTTCATGAGCAGAAAGTTTCTGTCTTTTGCTTGGCACAAACGCAAAAAGAAACACAAAAAACACAATCATAACAGAATTATGAAAGTGTGGAAAACACAAAACAGAAAGAAAAAGGATAGATTCATTGGGTTGCCTCCCAACAAGCGCTATTGTTTAACGCCCTTAGCTAGGCAAAAGGTGATGAAATCACATATAGTTATCTTTGGTGCTCAAACCATAAGTAGCCCTCATCATAGATTCATAAGGCAATCTTATTTTCTTTCCAGGAAAGTGCTCCATGCCCTTCTTTAAAGGAAATTGAAATCTAATATTACCTTCCTTCATATCGACGATAGCATCAATAGTCCTTAGGAAAGGTCTACCAAGAATAATGGGACATGAAGGATTGCAATCTATGTCAAGTACAATGAAATCCACGGGTACATAGTTCTTATTTGCAACAATAAGAACATCATCGATCCTTCCCATGGATTTCTTGACAGTAGTATCCACAAGCTGCAAATTAAGACAACACTCTTCAATCTCATGAAAACCAAGAATATCACATAAAGACTGTGGAATCGCGGAAACACTAGCACCCAAATCACACAAAGCATTGCACTCATAGTTTTTGATCTTAATTTTGATAGTAGGTTCCCACTCATCATGAAGTTTTCTAGGTATAGAGACTTCTAGTTCGAGCTTCTCTTCAAGAGATTTCATCATAGCATCTATGATATGCGCGGTAAAGGCTTTGCTTTGGCTATAAGCATGTGGAGAGTTTGCAATGGATTGCATCAAAGAAATGCATTCAAACAAGGAGCAATTATCATAATTGAATTCCTTGAAATCTAAAGTGGGAGTTTCATTACTACCCAAAATTTTGATTTCTTCTACTCCACTCTCCACACCTTTATCATCAAGATGGGTGGACTCTGAATCATTGGGGTGTTTTTCAACCAAAGTGGATTCATATCCAGCCCCATTATCAATTGGTTTGACATGCGAAAACAAAGATTCAAGAGGAGTCACACCAAGCACTTTAAGATCTTCGTGATTTGCATCACTAGAACGCACCCTTTTAAACCATTCATGCCTAGCGCGAATTTGGGCGGTTCTTTCTTTGATCTCATTCATGGAGACACACATAGCTTTTAAAGTTTCATCCAAGTTTACCTTGGGAGGAGCACATCTATCTTTTAAAGCATCAATATCACAAGACATCCTATCAACGCTCTTAGCCAAATTTTCAATTTTGAGTAGTTTTTCCTCTATGGACGCATTGAAAATCTTTTGAGAGTTGATGAACTCTTTGATATTACTCTCTAAATCAGTGGGTAATTTGTTGTGACTTCCATAAGTGTTGTTGTAGGAATTGCCATAATTGTTAGAGGATTTACTAGGAAAAGGCCTAGGAACGTAGTTTCCTCTAAAAGCATTGTTGTTGCCAAAATTGTTCCTACCAACCAAATTCACGTCCAAACTACCGTTCCTACTCTCAATCAAGGAAGATAGTGGCATGTCATTAGGATCTAAAGGAGCGTTTCTACTAGCAACCAAATTCATCAACTCGTCCATCTTAGCACTAAGCGAGTTAATTTCTTCTATAGCGTGTACCTTTTCGCTAGCAGGCGACCTTTCAGTGTGCCACTGAGAGTAGTTGGTCATGATATTGTCTAGGAGTTTTGTAGCGTCTGCTAACGTGATTTCCATGAACATTCCACGTGAGGCGGAGTCCAACATATTGCGAGAGGCAAAATTCAAGCTAGCGTAAAAGATTTGTATAATCATCCACAAACTCAAGCCTTGAGCGGGACAATTTCTAATCATAAGCTTCATCCTCTCCCAAGATTGTGCAACGTGTTCATGATCAAGTTGCTTGAAATTCATGATATCATTATGTAAGGAGATGATCTTAGCCGGCGGAAAATACTTGGATATGTAAGCATCTTTGCACTTATCCCAAGAATCGATACTATTTTTGGGCAAAGAAGAAAACCTGGTTTTTGCGCGATCTCGCAACGAGAAAGGTTAAAGCTTCAACTTAATCACGTCATTATCCACATCTCTTTTGTTTTGCATATCACAAAGCTCAATGAAGGTCTTGAGATGGGATGCGGCATCTTCACTAGGAAGGCCACATAATTGCTCTTTCATAACAAGGTTCAGCAAAGCTGCGTTGATTTCATACGATTCCGCACTAGTGGCGGGAGCAATCGGAGTACTAATAAAATCATTATTATTGGTACTCGAGAAGTCGCAAAGTTTGGTGGTTTCAGCCATGATGACTTCAAATAACCAACAAGCACACGAGCAAGCAAGAAAACCGGCAAGGGAAAACGGCAAAAAGGCAAAAGGCAAAAGAAAACGGCAAAGGAGAAAGGCAAAAGAAAACGGCAAATGTGAAGTGGGGGAGAGGAAAACGAGAGGCAACTGGCAAAAAAGTAAATGCAAGAGATGAGTTTGTGAGACCTACTTGGATAGATCTCTCCTTCCCCGGCAACGGCGCCAGAAATACTTCTGCTACTACAATAAAAGATCTTCCAACGGCGCCAGAAACACATGCTGACGGGAGACTATTCTTGTCTTGATACTCCTCAGCAATGGCACCTGGTATCCTTCTGCTACAGCTTCGCCTTTAGGGACTTCCTAGGCAAATGTGCAAAGGATTTCCCCCGTGGTCTTGGAGCCTTGCGTTGGTGTTCCCTCGAAGCGGAAAGGGTGATGTAGCACAGCGGCGGTAAGTATTTCCCTCAGTTTTGAGAACCAAGGTATTGATTCAGTGAAGGAGTATCACAAGTACCTGCACAAACACAAAAAGATTGCTCCCAATGCTATGAAGGGGTTGTCAATCCCTTATAGATTGTTTGCCAAGTGAGAACTGAAAGCAGCAAAGTAACAAAGAAAAGTAAAAGCAAAAGTGGAAACGATAGGTGTGAATAGACCCGGGGGCCGTAGTGTTCACTAGTGGCTTCTCTCATGAAAGCAAGTAGACGGTGGGTGAACAAATTACTGTCGAGCAATTGATAGAACCGCGCAAAGTCATGACGTCATCTATGGCAATGATTTTATCTATAGGCATCACATCCAAAACAAGTAGACCGATACTTTCTGCATCTACTACTATTACTCCACACGTCAACCTCTATCCAGCATGCATCTAGTGTATTAAGTCCAAAAGAAAATTGTAACGCCTTAAGCAAGATGACATGATGTAGATGGACAATCTCATATCTACGACAAAGCCCATCTTGTTACCCTTGATGGAAACAACACGATGCGCACCTTGCTGCCCCTTCTGTCACTGGGAAAGGTCACCACACGGTATGAACCCAAAACCAAGCACTTCTCCCATTGCAAGAATCATAGATCAAGTTGGCCAAACAAAACCCAAGACTCAGAGGGACTTACAAGGATATCAAATCATGCATATAATAAATCAGCAAAGACTCGAATATATATCATAGATAATTTGATCACAAATCCACAATTCATCGGATCTCGACAAACGCACTGCCAAAAAGGATTACATCGGAGAGATCTCCATGAAGATCATGGAGAACTTTGTATTGAAGATCCAAGAGAGAGAAGAAGCCCTCTAGCTACTAACTACAGACCCGTAGGTCTGAAGTGAACTACTCACGAGTCATTGGAGGGGCGATGATGTTGATGTAGAAGCCCTCCAACTCCAAAGTCCCCTCCGGCAGGGCACCGGGAAGGGTCTCTAGATGAGATCTTGCGGAAACGGAAGCTTGCGACGGCGGAGAAGTGTTTTCGTGGATTCCCCTATTTTTTCTATATTTTAGGGAATATATAGGCGAAGGAGATAGGTCAGGGGGGCGCCAGGGAGGCCACAAGCCTGCTAGCCGCCACCCCTAGTGGCGGCTATAGGGCTTGTGGGCCCCGTGTAGCTCTGCTGCCTTGGCCCTCAAGCCCCCTTATCTTCTTCCGTTCGGGAAAATTTTATTTCGGGGATATTATTCCATTTGGACTCTGTTCCAAAATCAGATCTGAAAAGAGCCAAAAACACAGAAAAAACAGGAACTGGCACTTGGCACTGAATTAATAAGTTAGACCAGAAAAGATATAAAAGGTACATAAAACATCCAAAGATGACAAGATAACAACATGAAACCATAAAAAATTATAGATACGTTTGAGACGTATCAGGTGGCAATGGAATAAAAGGGGAATCTTGTGGAGGGTCGGTCTTGGGCTATCACAATGAGGCACCTCAAAATTCTTTGTGCAGGCACCCGACTCGAGGTGTAAGATGACAGACTGTTCGCCGGAGCTACTCCAGGTCTTGCGCTTTGACTGAGCGGCATGTAGAGTTTAGTTTAAAAGAAAGTGTGGATCTAATTAAGAAGCTAGGTGCGAAAACTTAACTTTTCTGACGGCTTCCCTTTTCCTTTTCATAACATTTGTTTCTGAAGAGTTGGAGGAGATTGAAATTACCTCAACATCGTCGTCTTGACTATTCTCGGTATTGTCCTGGGGAGAAGAAGCGTAAGCAATTTCAACAAAAAGACGACCAAGCGAGTTAAGTTCTGCCTCAGATTCTCCTCCCGAGGCGGCTTTACACGCAAGGTCATTTGCTTGACCAGGAGGAGGAGGAATAGGGGTACTGGCCCTGACTCTCTAGAAATCAAATTTTTTCTATAGTAAATAACACAACCTGGCAACATAAGAGAAATGGTGAACATGTTATGATGAAGGGAGTAGACAAATTCAAAAGGATACTTACTAGTGGAACCAGATTGGTTCCATAGAATATAGCTAAGCCGGTAACACGACTCTTCTCTTTTGAGTAACCAAACATTTTTGTGGTGCCTTTGTTCATTTCATTTTCGGACAAACCCTCATCACTTAAGCATTGGGCGTCCCTTGACTCACCAGTATAATTGCACGTCAAATCACCCCTTAAACTAAGTGGTCGAATCCCCCAACTTATCCACCACCGGATTAGATCAATCCCGGTGAGACCATGAGAAGTTAAAGCTTTCAGCCTGAAGAGTGTGGGTGCCAACATTTTATGCTCTTACTCATGTGACCAACTCAGAAATTCACTCGTGGCATTAAGTCGGTCAGGTCTGTAACCCGGCAGAGGATTCTGACCTTCTGGAGAAGTGTCCTTATAGTAAAACCAAGTGGCGTTCCAACATTTAGGATGACTCACCAACTTTAATTTAGGAAAAATCACTATTCTTTTTTTTCTAAATCGTAATCCCATGAAGCTCTACGTCGGACCATTCTTCATCTTAGTTTCGTGGTCGATATAGAAGAACTTCCAAAAGAAAGTTATAGTAGGTTCAATTTGGAGATACACCTCACAAAGAATTTGAAACTGGCAGACATTAGCATGGAGTTTGGGCCAATAACTTCTGTCCTAAGCTGGAAGAAATGGAGTAGATCTCTGAACAATTTTGACCCGGTGCCGGAAAACTCCTAAGCATATGATTAGCAAAAACAACAACTTCTCCCTGTTCAGGGTGTGGAGTAGCTTCTTGTTTAGGGACTCGCCACCCAATTTCATCTTGAGATGGAGAAAACCCTTGGCCTACAAGGTCCTCCAGAGTATGCACTGACTCTCTGGACCAGGCCCAGCCACAAGCTTTATTGGTCTTGGGGGCCATTGAAAATGCTGCAAGAAACACTACAAGGAGGAAATAAAAAACAAGGCGGAATGACTAAATGAGCAAGTAAATTGAAGTAAGCCGGTATATGGGGAGGCAATGGACAAAGAGATAATCCCAAAAGCAAACCCACAAGCTAACGACGATACTAATAAGTTAAGTCGGTTCAATGGTTTAGTATGAGTTAAGTTGGCAAAATGGCAAAGTATGAGCTAAGCCAGCGAAATGGTGAAGTAAGCGCTCGAGGGGACTTAACGTAATTTACGTGCAAAAACAAATTTCAACTGAAGGAAAAGGAAGAATGGATATGATAAATTATGGAAAAGGTATGAAAATATTCTAGGAAGAATGGAGGTATCAAAGGTGATGTGTACACAAGATCCAATAAGGCGTTATGGACCTAACATTTTGCAAAATACGGAGGAGACTGAAGTCAAAATTACATACACTAAATGGAACCGGGAGTCAAAATTACATACGCCAAAATTAAATACTTCTATTGCGATTGGCAAGAACTACGATGAAGAACGTAGGAAAAACTTAATGGGGGGACTATTACTTACCACATCTGGAAAGAAAGATAAGTTGAAGCGGCACGCTATCAGTGAAAAGTGCTCGCGATGTGGGCGAACTCTGATGATTTCGATGGCGTGGTTGATTAGCTCCTTGCATCCTGAACTCTAACAAGGCTCCAACAGACCAGTGTGTCGAGAGGAAGAGAATGAATGAAAGGAAATATGAGGCATCGACCTGTCTATTTAGAAGGGGAGCAGCGAACCCAAAGCGCAACAACGAAAAATGTGGAACCGCAATGATTAGCGGCAGCTGGGATGCCTCGATTTTTGCACCTGGTTAAGCTTTGATGACTGTTCAAAATGTTTCTCCATCATGACACATCCACATCAGCGGTTGTCAGAATAATATGGTGGCAACGGAGATCATAAAATAAGCTAAGTGTTGAGCAGAAGAAATAAGCCGGAGAAATACCGGCTTAAAGGTAAAAGGCTCAGTTTAACATGAATGAATCCTAATTAAACTGGGGGCTAATGTTGGGGATATACTCCATGGCATGACCCACCGAAGAGATGACCCGACCTTTAAAATCCGACCCAAGAACAAGAGCTATATGAGACACAAGGCCGAAGGGGCGACTCGTTCTGAAGGACGGGTTAGACATTCACCTGGCCGGTCGACTCGTTGTAGAAGACATAATAAGCTTTCCCTACTTTGATGAAAAGATGAGTAGGAATTACACTAGTTCATGGGCTGCAATACTACCTAGACTCTCTTGTAATCTTAGGGCCAAAATGTATAAATAAATGGGAGCCTGTGAGGTAGTGAGGGCAAGTGAGAAATCCTGGGAGCTGGGTTAGTTATTCTGCACCCTTGTAATAGATATCATCATCAAAAACACCAAAAGCAGGATGTAGACTTTTACCTTCATTGGAGGGGCCGAACCCGGGTAAACTCTTGTCTCTCGTTCCTGATCAACTCCATCCAAGCAACTATCTAGTTCTCATGGCTCATAGACTTAGTCCTATCACAGGGACATCTGCCGTAACAAAACCATGACAGTGACCTTGTCCTTCGGCAGATACATTCTGTGAACGGAACAAATAAGTTGACACCAAAGTTAGAAGGCCCTTACCGCGTGGTACAAATCACCAGACACGATGCAGTTCACGTGGATACCAAAGATGACACTCCGGTGCAAAACGCGTGGAATATTGAGCATCTTCGCGAATTCTACCGGTGAGGCGCGGTTGATGAGCTTCCCAGCAACCCATTTTTCCCAAGTCTACCGAATAAGGCTTGCAATCCTTTGTACAAAGCCAAGGATATATCCTGTGCATAGTCAATAAAGCTAAGTGTCGTACAACTCCTTGTCAAAGTACATATTTATTTACGTGTATCATACATGCGACATTGTGATCACTTTCTCACCAGATAAAGGCAATCCCTGAATCGCCAAGGTTCCTAGGGGTCTTGGCCCTAACTCTACAAAAATCAAGTTTGCCTACAATAAATGACACAAGCCAGAAACATAAGAGCAATGGTGAAATAGCTATGATGAAGGAAGTAGAGAAGTTCAAAAAGATACTTACAAGTGGAACCGGATTGGTCATGTAGAATGCAGCTAAGCCGGTCACACACAGTTCTCTTTTGAGTTGCCAAACATTTCCTTGCTAAAGCGTTGGGCATCCCTTGACTCGCCAGTATAATTGCACATCAAATCACCGCTTAAACTAAGGGGCTAAATACTCCAGCTTTTCCATCACCAGATTAGATCAATCCCGGTGAGACCATGAGAAGTTACAGCTTTCAGATTTAAGAGTGTGGGTGCCAATAGTTTTTTCTACTCCTCACTTAGCCAACCAGGAAATTCACTCGTGGCGTTAAGCCCGTTAGGTCTGTAACCCGGCAAAATATTCTGACCTTCTAGAGAAGTGTCCTTATAGTAAAACCAATTGGCGTTCCAACATTTAGGATGACTCGCCAACTTTGATTCAGGAAAAATACTATTCTTTCTTTTCTGAATCGAAATCCCACCAAGCTCTACACTCGAACTGTTCTTTATATTAGTTTGGTGGTTGATATAGAAGAACTGCATAAAGACAGTGACAGTAGGTTCAATTTGGAGATACACCTCACAATGAACTTGAAACTGGCGGATATTAGTCATGAAATTGGGGCCAATATCTTGGGCCTGAGCTGGGAGAAATGGAGTAGATCTCTGTAGAATTTTGACACAGGAGGCCAAAAACCCCTAAGCATATGATCATGAAAAACGACAACTTCTCTGTGTCCGGGCTACGGGGTAGCTTCTTCTTAGGGACTCCCCGCTTGATTTTGTCTTGATATGGAAAAACCTTTTGTCCTACGAGGTCCTCCAGAGTAAGCACTCACACCCTGGACCGGACCCAGCCACAAGCTTTACTGGTCTTCGGGGCATTGAAATCGTTGCATACAACATTACAAGGAGAAAGCAGAAAACAAGCCCGAATGACTAAATTAGCCGGTCAATTGAAGGAAGCCGGTATATGGGGAGGCAATGGACAATCAGATTAGCCTGAAATCAAACCCACAAGATAATGAGAACACTAATAAGTTAATCCAGTTTAGTATTGTAGTATGACTTATGTCGGCAAATTGGCAAAGTATGAGCTAAGCCGGCTAAATGGTGAAGTACTAGCTCCAGGGGACTTTGCGCAATTTATGTGCAAAAACAACTTTCTACTCAAGAAACAGGTTGAACGGATCTGATAAATTTTGGAAAGGGAATGAAAATATTCTAGGGACAACGGAGGTATCGAAGGTGATGTGTACAGAAGATATAATAAGACATTATGGATCTAAAATTTTGCACAAGACGGAGGAGATTGAAGTCAAAACTACATACGTTAAATGGGACCAGGAATTTTGGATGCACTTCTACTGTAATTGGCAAGAGCAACGACGAACCCCGAAAGAAAAACCTAATAGGATGAGTATTGCTTACCAGATCAGGAAAAGAAGATGAGTTGAAGCGGCACGGTCTCAGTGAAGACCGCTGGCGATGTGGGCGAACTCCAACGATTTCGATAGCGCGGATGGTCGCTCCTTTCATCCTAAAATCCGACGAGTCTCAAATAAACCGAGGTGGCGATAGGAAGAAGATAAATGAAAGACTGGTCTATTTATAAGGGGAGGGGTGAACTCGAGGCGGAACGGTGAAAAAGGTGGAACTACAGTGATTAGTGGTGGCTGGGCTGCCTGGATTTTCATGCCTGACTAAGATTTGACGACTGTTAGAAAAGATTCTCCATCGTGACACATCCACATCAATGGTTAGCGGGATAATATGGTGGCGAAGGAGTTCAAAAAAGATGCTAAGTGTTGAACAGAAGAAACAAGCCGGCATATTATTGACCTGGACACTTCATGAGCAAGGAGAAATGCCTGCTTAAAGGTGAAAGGCTCAGTATAACATGGATGAATCCAAATTAAACTAGGGGATAATATTGGGGATATACCCCATGGCAAGACCCACCAATGGGATGAACCGGCCTTTCAAATCCAGCCCAAGAACAAGTCCTATATGAGACACGAGGCCCAAGGGGTGGCTCATTCTGAAGGCCTGATTGCGCAATCACCTCGCGGGTCGGCTCCTTGCAGAAGACGTAGGAAGCATCACTACTTGGATGATAAGATGAGTAGGAATTCGACTAGGTCATGGGCTTCATTACAATGTGGACTCTGTTGTAATCTCAGGGCCTCAATCTATAAATAAAGGGGAGCCCTTGAGGTAGAGAGGACAAGTGAGAAATCCTCGAGAACTAGGTTAGTGATTTCGAACCCTTGTAATCGAGATCATCATCAATGACACCAAAAGCAAGATGTAAGCTGTTGCCTTCATCGGAGGGGCCAAACCAGGGTAGACGCTTGTCTCTCCTTCCTGATCAACCCCATCCAAGAAACCACCTGGTTGTGATGGATCCTAGACTTACTCCTATCACGAGGACATCTGCCGTGACAAAACCATGATAGGGACCATGTCCTTTGACGGATCCAGTCCATGAAGGGAACAAACAAGTTGACACCAAACTGGGAAAGCCCTTACCGGGTGGTACAACTTACCAAGCCCGGTGCAGTCCGCCTGGATACCGAAGATGACACTCTGGTGCCAAACTCGTGGAATATCGAGCATCTTCGCAAATTCTACTCGCAAGGCCCGGTTGGCGGGCTGCCTGGTGACCCCTTTTGTAGAAGTTGGCCCGACAAGGCTTGTAATCCTTTGTACAAAGCCAGGGCGAAGACCCTGTGCATAGTCAATAAATCTCAGTGTTCTACAACTCCTTGTGAAAGTACATATTTACTTTTATGTATCATAGATGCGATGTTGTGATCACTTTGTGACCCGCTTAAGGCAATCACTGAACCGCCAAGGTTCCTAGGATCCTCTAGTTTCTGTTCTTTCTTTTTCGCCAAAGGAAGAAGGGGCCCTCACATATAGTGCTTCCCGAGGGAGAGTGATGGTATGTACACTTACATATGTGTTCGAGGATGGCCACCTTATGGCAAGGAATTTGATAGGGAGAAAGCTAAGTCATGGTTTTCTTTGTTGTGAGTTGTTTTTCCCTTGAAACGATCTCACTTGTATGAGAGAAGCCTGCACTCGAGGACCCCTGTCGAATCTATCCGCGCTCCTTGTAGTTTCGAGTATGCTCAACAATCCGAGTAGCTATGGCAAGGACGGCACGGTGGTCTAATCAAAAATTGTGTCATCGACAAGTTGCTAAGGGTCCGTTCCTAAAGCGCACACGACAATAATACGCGCGCCGACATGCATTTCCAATAAGAGTAGGGATAAAAATCATACAAGTGTGAATTCATGCATAAGGGAGAATGGCCACCTGAGAGACATAATAACGCTTAAAAATTAAGTAATGGTACCCTACAATTTTCTTCGCATTTTTTGCAGGATTACTTAGGGTATTCTTTAAATACAAAAGGAGATCTGCCACTTTGATTTGGCGAATGTTCCGACGACGAGTCCTCGTGGATGGAGCGCCAAGTTAGGACCAGCCAAGCCAAGGCACGGTGCCGTCTTCCGAATCCGGCAATAGTGTCGTCACACCTAGTCCAAGTCATCCCCTCAAGCTTGATGTTGGGGGAGGTGTCTCTGTCATCGCTCTCGTTGGAGGTGTGAAGCTCTCTGTCGCTCGACCATTCCACACGACACTCCATCCGGCTACCAGAACTCCCGGAGAACTTCACGGACAGTGTGGCATCTCCATAAAACTTGAACTGTAGAAGATGCCCTAGACCCAGGCCGCGGGAGAGGGGGAATGATTTCCACCCCAAGGTGGGGAACGTGGCGCTTCCCTGGGAGAGGTCGACGGCAACCCAGATGGGTCCGTTCGAACAACCATCCGCCCGGAGCCACAGGCCTTCCGGCCTCTACCTTCCATGGCTTTGGCAAAGGTGTGGCGCCACCACGAACTCGTGCGCTGCGTCCCATGCATGGGCTTCGCACGGGCTGATGGGAAAGCAGCGCCGCCGTGAAAAGCTCGACTCGGAGTGCCTCACCCTCCACAGTCCAGAGCTGTGCTCCTGCCACGGGATCCGATGCTGGACCCTGCAATAGTAACCACAATGCGTGTCATTACGACCGTGGATCTCGAAGGAAAGGAATAATATGAAGGAGGAGGGCAATGGTGGCTGAAGGTCTAGTAGGAGAAGAGGTGACTCAGAAACGCTGCCCATGGGCTCCCTTTTATAGGGAGGAGGTGGGGGGCTGGCTCTTCACTACTCCAAGAAGTAACTACGCATGACCAACTGTACAACCACAAGAGCCGTCCAACTCGACCAATGTTATGTCGTGCATGAAACATGCGTCATAAACAAAACAATAACAGACGGGAGAGTGTGCAGAGGGAGTCGGAATGGGATGAGTCGTGCCCTGCAAATTCTCACCCTTTAATTTTTACAAGGGTGGAATACGTCAAGGCCACCTATCCTCGTCTGACGTGCACACGCATCCCACACCACACGTGGCATTCTGCTCCACCACTCCCATGACCCGCATTCAATGCGCATCGTGGGAGAACAGTGAAAAACAACCATCACAACCTTAGTAAAAATCGACCATGTATCTATGTACTGGTTTTGGGCCTAGCCCAAAAACATAGCAAACTTGGTATGGCCCAGGCCCAGGGGCTACTATGAGTGTACAAAAGAACAGGTCCCTTAGTACACGAACTTGTGCATAGACGACATCGGCCTCCTTCCCAGCAACACCCTGCTAGAGGACAACCCAACGCCAACCTCAGTACCAAGCCATAGGCAAGAAGCCTTGCCGGGGAAGAAGACGTGACAGCCATCGTGCCCGGCAGGACTCCTCCACCTCCCCGCCGCTATATCTCATCGGGCTGATTATCAACATCACTGAGGTGTCGAGCGGGCAGATAGTTCTGTGAACCTTGTCGGAGACTTCTCGCAAGGTTAGGGACTTGTAGAAACTTTAGTGACACCCGTCCCACAGAGTGTCATGAGAATAAGAGGTAGTTCGGCGAACAACACAAAAGGAGAGGTGATCTTTGCCATAAGACGTCACCAGCATGACACCTCACGATGCATTTAACGCGTGTGTCCTAATCTGTCAGAGTTAGGTATTTACCACTCTAACTCTTGTCAGTAGTTTTGGCAGCTATAGGATCCACTATTCACTTCATGTATAAGACCATTTTAGCCATTGTGGTAACCCCCTTCCCTTTAAAAGGAGGTCCATGGATACCTTTAGAAAGGTTGACACTTTGTCCATTTTCACGCATAGCTGCACTCCTCATGCATCCTTGTTGGGTTGTCGTGCACCTGTACTTGGAAACGTATAAACCACATACACAGGATGTAGGGTATTACGCTCCCGAGCGGCCCAAAACTGTCTAAAACTCCCGAGCACGTACGAGGTTGATGATGCTCTTTGTGCATGTGTGACCCCGCCTTGAACCACAAGGGACCTCGCTGGTCCCATAGATCGTCGATCCCCCGACAACCATGAATTCCCCACCGACCTCATCGTGTTAGAGTCACATGGCTGGGATGTAATCCTAGGAACCTATTGGTTGACCAAGTATGAAGGAAACATCATTGTGCCCGTAAGTTGATTTTTCTCGTCACCTCGGAGAAAAAGAGGATAAGTACATATCCAGGCACACACCAAAGAGTACTCGGGTAAATTACCTCATGGGAGTTGTTCAGGAGGAAGTGTCGGTTGTACAATACTTCCCCTATGTTTGTCCGGAGGAATTTCCACGCATGTGATCGGATAGAGAAATTGAGTTCCTGATTGAATTATTGACAAGGACAGCCCCGATGTCCAAGCGACCTTATCGTATGCCCGAAAATGATTTGGAGGAAATGAAGAAACAGATTAAGGAGCTACTGCATGAAGGTTATATTTGCCCAAGCTCATCACCTTGGGGAGCCTAGTTCTCTTGGTAGATAAGAAGGATCAAACCTTGAGGATAGTAGTTGATTATTATGTGCTGAACAAGGTGACTATCAATTACAAGTACGCTCTTCCAATGATAAATGGTTTGTTTGATCAGCTAGTTGGATCTAGAGTATTCTTCAAGATCGAACTTCAATCAGGGTATCATGAGCTGAAATTTTGTGAACTTGATATACCCGAAACAAATTTCACCACAAGGCATGGTATATATGATTATATTATCATGTCATTTCGTTTGACTAATGCTCCTGCATATTTTATGAGTATGATGAACAAGGTATTTATGGAATACCTGGGCAGGTTTGTTGTTGTGTTCATCGACGATATATTGATATTCTCCAAGTGCGAGGAACAACACAAGGAACATTTGCCTTTAGTTCCGGAAAAGCTCCGAGAACATCAGTTATATGACAAGTTCAACAAACGTGAATTTTGGTTCAAGGAAGTCGGATTTCACAAACATATTATTTCTGAAGAAGGAATAACATTCGATCCTTCCAAAGTTGTAGCAGTTACAGACTGGAAGGCAACCACCTAAGTCAAGGTGATCCATTTTTTTCTCGGACTTGCAGGATATTATGCGAGGTTTATCGAGAATTATCAAAGATTGCTAATCCCATGATAAAGATGATGAAGAAAGAGACCAAGTACATTTGGACTGAGGAATATGAAGCCAGTTTTTAGGAGATGATGAGACATTTAGTTACAACCCCACTGCTGATTTTGCCAAACATTCATATGGACTTTCAGGTATATTGTGAGGCTTCACGTCAAGGACTTGGTGGACTGCTATGACCTCATGAGTTGAACTACAACACACTTGATTTGGAGTTAGTAGCTGTAGTGCATGCACTCTAGACATGGGGACATTTCCTTATCGGAAATATTTGTGATATTTACACAGATCATAATAGTGTGAAGTATATCTTCGCGCCTAAGGAATTGAACCATAGACATATGAGATGGCTACAGTTGATCAAGGATTTTGATAGGGGACTGCATCATCACCCGCGGATGGCAAATGTTGTAGCAGATGCCTTAAGCCGTAATAGCTATGTGAACACCCTTATAGCGGGAGGATTACCCTAGGAGTTAGTCGATGATCTCATGGATCTCAGATTGGAGATAGTTCCAAGAGGATATGTTGCCACACTAGAGATTCAGTCTACTTTGAGCTGAAAAATCTGTGAAGCCCAGAAGTTACACAAGGAAATTGCTGAGATAATGGAAATGATGAATAACGTAAAAGCTAAAGGTTTTTGTGAGAATGAACAGAGAACTATATGGTTTGAGGATCGTATCTATGTGCCCAATATTCTAGTGCTTAGGAAGTTAATATTTTGGGAGGCCCACGATTCACCATACTCGATACACCCATGCAACACCAAGATATATGTGGACTTCAAGGAGAGTTTCTTGTGGACATGCATGAAGAAGGATATTTACGAGTATGCAGTACGCGATGTTTGTCAGTGAGCGAAGGCATAACATCAGAAGCCAGCTGGATTACTTATAAATATGCTGATACCCAAGTGGAAATGTGAAAAACCTGAGATGAATTTTATCATTGGCTTACCGAGGACTCATTCAAGTTATGATTCCATCTAGGTAGTGGTGACCGCTTGACCAAGGTAGCTCACTTCATTCCCGTGAAGAACACTTATACCAGTGCTAATTAGCTAAGATATATATGGCCATGATCGTATGTCTGCATGGATTTCTGAGGAGTACCGTATCAGACAAAGGAACACAATTTGCCTCAAAGTTTTGGCATCAGTTACATGAAATTTCGGGTACGAGGATGGAGTTTAGTACAACTTTTCATCTTCAAATGGATGGCAGACCGAGAGAGTCAATCAGATTATGGAGGACATGTTGAGAGCTTGTGTGCTAGACTCTCGTCTAGCTAGGATGCTAACTTGCCCTACGCAAAGTTCTCATACAACAAAAACTACTAGACCAATGTGAAGATGGCCCCTTTTGAATCTCTATATAGAAGGAGATGCAGAACATCATTGATGTGCGATGGTGTTGGAGACCAAAAACTTTTTGGTCCCGATATTATCACAGATTCTGAAGAGAAGGTCAAGCTGATTCGTGACAAACTCAAGATAGCCTAGTCCAGAAAAAAGATTTATGCCAATAGTAAACGCAAGGAAGTAACACACGAAGTGGGAGACCGAGCATACTTCCGTGTGTGTCCTATTCGAGGAATCAAGAGTTTGGTGTTAAAGGAAAGTTAGCACCCAGATTCATAGGCCCCTACAGAATTATTTAACGCGGAGGAGACGTTGCACACAAGCTGGAATTTCCTGAAGGATTTTCATGAGTTCATGATGTCTTTCATGTTTCCTAGCTAAATAAATGCCATGCTCAGATGACTGATCTTCCTTTGAGAGACACATTGCCCATAGAAGCCATACAACTTGAGAATGATCTGAGTTATCAGGAGAAGCCCGTTAGAATCCTTGACATTTCTTGCAAAGTTACCTATAGCAAGATCATGAAGTCTTGTAAGGTTCTCCGTAGTCACCACACCAAGAAAGAAGCCACATGGGAGCGAGAAGAACACATCCGTCAAGACCACCTGCACCTATTTTTCAGCCAACCCAAATCTCAAGGGCGATATTCAACTAAAGGTGGGTAGGTTTGTAACATCCCAAACTTTTAATTTGGAACATTTTATAAGTTTAGCTAAGCATCTATTGCATTCTAATTTACAAGTGGTGGCTTTTGAATTTTCAGAGGCATTTGAGTTTCAATTTGAATTTTTCCTTCCATTCAAAATGGCACTTGAATTATATTCAAACAACCGTGACAAAAATACTTTGATAAAAGGGTATGAGCGGAGGTGACATGACCCTCCAAAAAGTCAAAATAAATAATGCCAAAAAAATTCAAATTCAAATTTGGATTCAATTTGAATTTTCAGAAAAACGTTTTGCGAAGTTTTATTTTGCAAGTGGAAAATAGCCCATGTTTTAGGAATTATTTTTCTAGTCATTTTCATACATAATATCTATATATATACTTTTTCTATTGTTTTGCCTTTTTCTTTTCTATCTCTATAAATTCAAAAAAAGTAAGTGTTTATGGGGGACTACCTGTTGTGACCATGCCGGAGCATGTGGCTTGATGTGACATCCTCGGCTTTTGCTACAGTAATGCATGTAATTAAGCGACAGTGATCCCGCGCTAATGATGCCACGTCACCGTGGATTATATCAATGATCTCGTGTTAGTTGAAACCGAATCAAAATTCGAAACTTAAAGATAAAGGCGAACGAGAAAAGATTTCGGTTGTTGAAATAAAAATGTTAGGGGAGTTATAAAAATTACCTAACGAAGTATAAAAGTGAATCAGGCACTTTTGGAATTATTGGAAATCTCTATATGTTTAAAACATGAGATTTATGATAAATAAATAAATGAAAGAAAGTAAATAAAATTAAATAATAAAAGAATAATACTAATAAAAATAAAAAGAGAAAGTATTTTTTTAAAGGGAAAAGAACCCCTCGCCCAACTGGGCCAAAAATGGCCCAGCCAGGCCATCCCTACCCGGCCCACCCACTTGGGGTATAAAACCCCAAAGGACAAGCAAACCCTAGCCCCAATTCCCCTGGCCGCCGCCAGTCCCCACTCCCGCTCGCCAGCTCGCCACCTACCGCAAGGCCACCTCCGCTCGGCCTCTCCCTCTCCCGCACCCACCACCCGACGCGGCCCCCCTCCCACCTACCGCGGCGACCCCACCCTCCCTCTCTCTCTGGGTCAACCACCACGAGACCCCCACCCCGAGGAACCCCCATGGACAACTCCCTCCCACCCCACGACACCACCACCTCACCGAGAGCCCCAACAACCCACGAGAGTTTCTGTCGATCTCTCCCGCGCCCCAGATCTCCCCCGATCCTGTCGGCCTACCCCACTCCCGTCGGCCTTCCGCACCCTCACCTCCCCTGCGTCCCTCTCGCCATGATCCATCAACCCTTGCATAAACTGGCGGTTCAGCTCAAACTGGTGGATCATCCCCGCCATATACTCAGGAGGCGGGGGTGGTGCATCGTTGGCAGGGCCACGCGGGCGGCCAGCTGGTCTAACCATCCTGTTAAATATTTAACAGGGGTAGTTTAGCTTAAAGTAGTTGCAAAGGCATCACACGC
Organism: Hordeum vulgare subsp. vulgare; assembly: GCF_904849725.1. Lineage (NCBI taxonomy): Eukaryota > Viridiplantae > Streptophyta > Magnoliopsida > Poales > Poaceae > Hordeum > Hordeum vulgare. The sequence continues at coordinate 281,035,365 of NC_058524.1, read as the reverse complement.
ATACATGAAGTAATCAAGCATGATGAAAGGGAATGCGATAGATACTTCATAGTAATTGAGTTCGACATACAAACACATACATAAGTTCGATTACAGACTAACAATTACAAATTCGAAATTTGGCGATAGCGTGGACGCATTAGACGATACCCTGGACTCACTAGGCGGCATGCAGGCACGCGGTGGAAGAGTACCACAACGAGATATAGCGCTAAGGCTACACCAACGTCGGAGAGGACGAACGAATCCTGGTAGTTGGCGGTGACAGAAGGTAGGAACAGCACCCTGTGTCCCGTTGTGACTCTGGTAAGGGTACGGCATCCACTCGAGGAGCTGAGGTCCAAGTGCAGGGGTTCTACCCCCAACATCAGTCCACTCGAGACCTGATGGTAGCTCTGTCCTGCTCGGCTCGCGGATGTGCATAGGGGGAACCCTCGGGCAGTGTGATGGCTGTAGCTGTGTAAACGCGTCGTAAAGACGAGCGCGCGTAGCATACAGCTCCACAGTTAGAGCTCGAAAAGCACGATCTAGTGCCTCAGTGTACTGCACCAGAACCCGCGCGTCGTAGCGACGTGTCATGTAGGGGGCGCAGACAACGACGTAGGATCGGTCGCTGCGCTCCCGAACGTCAGCAGTGTAGGCAATGAGATTAGACCCAATCTCATTCCCAGCAGGAGCATGCGGGATGTATCTGAATGGGCTCTCCTCCAGGTGAGGGTATGCTCCACGGAGACGGGAGATAGCGATGTAGGCCGCATCATGGACGGTCATCTCGACCGACACTCCAATACTACAAAAGACGTGGCACTCGAGGGTCTCGCCGCCCATCTGTTCGAAGATGCGAACCTCGGCCTGGTACTGGTACTGGTTCTACTCGCGGAAGTTCTCGTACACAGTGTACTCGGGGTTCCAGCGGTATCCCAGCCTGGTCAGGAGGTCGACCAAAATGACCGGGAACCCACTCGTCTCAGTGGCCTGTGTCAGGCACACGTGCTGTCTTGCGGGACGCATTTGAAAAATAATATTGACGGATGTCAAATGATAGTGTGTGTAATATATATTCATGAGAAAAGAGTAGATAGTCCAGCGCTCCGGGTCGATGTGTTAATGAGAACCTAATGTTAGAGTTAGTAAAATCTTTAACCCGAAAGAGAAAAGAGAGTAGAACCCAGAGTATAGGAAAGGAGTAAATGATACTAATACCACCCAATTGAGATGTGGGCCCGTAAGCCACAACATCAGTGTTAGTAAAGTTTTTCAAACACTAGACTCAACTTTGGCCAAGCAGTTGGAAAGGGGGCTACCTACAGGCAGTCGACTCTGATAGCAACTTGTGAACCCCTCGGTTTAATCTATACTATAGTGATATCATCAGGAGTACTTAGCGAGGTGTCACCCTCGGTACCCGATAGTATCTTTATAGCGTCGTACAACTAAGGGGGTCTATGTGCTGTGTCGGGTCTGGCTCGTCGATCAGGGATCGAGATTTGAAAGCAAGCGGGGCAACTGGACTACGGGGTCAGAGGGGATGACAGCTCCAGCTATACTAAACAGTTTAAAGGTGCACTACTGAAAGTAGAAATTCATAAAAAAAGGCTATGCATCAGATATAGGAGCTAACTACAACAATCTAAAAATACTAATGCAAGTAGGAGGAAGAAAGACATAGGCGATATAGGGATGATCAAGGGGGGTTTCTTGCCTTGCTGGTCTGCGGCAAAGGAATGATGGGCAGGGTCGTAGATGTACCCGGCAGCAGCGTCAGTCTCGGGGTCTACCAGTAAGAAGAGGGGGAAGAAACAATAAATAATAGCAACGGTGCAACACAATGCATCACAATCAATTGGTCGGTTCATGCTCTAACAGATCAACAAACTCGAAGACCAAGGTCACCATCCATTGATATGTTCAGTCAGTATATAGAGCCGACTGGACGGGCATCATTTCCAGATAGGCAATGACAATTTGTTTGGAACCGACTTGACTATTCATATAAAGTCCGACTGAACATTGGTGCTTATCAGTCGGCTGGCCAGAACATGCGACCGAATGGAAAATATCCGAGTATAAGGTTGCACCCGGGTACACACTATCTGAATGAGAGGATGTGTCCAAGTGGACTCTCTCCGATTAAGAAGGTGCGCCCGACTAAAGATTTCATACATCAGGAAAATAAAAAATAATGTTGTGTTAAGTCCCCAAGTGCTACAACATTTGAGTCAGGAAAAGGCAAGGAAAAAGCCAATGCTGACTTACTCATCTTGGGTAACAAAACATTCACCATACATTAGCCGACTCTATATAGAAACCCGACTGAGCTCATACTTGCTATCGCGCCAAAGCACTCGGCCAATGACCATGAAGCAAGCACTAGCCAGGCAAAGCCACCAGATTATAGGTCTACACCAGTGCATGAAGTTATGGATATCAATATGGTATATTACTTACCCGCTGAATTTCGTGCTATAGACGAGGAACGGGAATTAGCTCAGCTGGACTTTGGCCCTAAAAATGCTATCCTCGAGAAAACAAAAGAACTGGTGACACACTTGAAACCATTGTACCTTAGAGGTCATATTAATGGGTCACCACTTGCTCGGATGTTGGTTGATGCTGGTGTTGTGGTGAATCTTATGCCCTATTCGGTCTTAAAAACTTGGGCTTGCCCGACGAAGAATTGATAAAGACCAATATGGTGCTTAATGGATTTGAAGACAAATAGAAAACTGAAGCCAAAGGTGTGATGTATGTGGAGCTTACAATCGGAAGCAAATCTTTGGATGTTGCATTCTTTGTCGCCGAGGTGAAAGGCAACTACAATGTGCTTTTAGGCCGTGGTTAGATTCATGGAAACCAGTGTGTGTCATCTACTATGCACCAGTTTTTAATTCAGTGTGTTGACGACAAAGTAGAAGTCATTCATGCGGATAATTCGGCTTGTGTTGCTTTGGCCGATGCATCAATGGATTGGCAACATCCCAATGCTACTTGCTTGACAGGGGGCGACCTATCAGTGTTCGATTTTCTCATCACTACAAAGAGTGGTTTTGTGTCAGTTTCTTTAAAGCCAGTTGGTGGCAATATGCTCCAAAACATAATGAATTTAAATGGCTCCTAATTCTGAGTGGTTACAAAAGCAACTTGCAAAATATCATGTCGGGAAAACGACACCTATGGGAAACTCCAAGGATCACTTGATCGTTCGGCGGAGGGAGATAGGTGGCGCCAAGAGCGGAACTAGCAATCAGCACCAGCAAGGTCTTTTACCCAGGTTCGGGCCGCTTGGCGCGTAAAATCCTACTCCTGCTCAGTTCATTGTATTGGTTGCTTACTGTAGAGTTACTTGCTACAGTAATTAGCTAGTGATCAAAGAGTCTAAAACACCAAAAGGTCCAACCCCTAGAAATGATCTTTGGGCCTCCTTTTATAGACAAAGGGGTCACCAACAGTGTGCTCACGAGCTGCACAGTGAACAGGGTTCACCGCTTATCTATCTACTGCGGTGTAAGGGGCAGTAAATGCCTTGTCAGCCCCCCTGACCTGCATCAAGGTGGCATCGACACGTACCTAGGTGTATTGACACCTGGGCTTTGTGCTGGCGCATGAGGGATGCATTGGAGCGGTGGCAATCGGTGGTACTGTGGCAGGAGGGACACATGGTGGGCGAAGGGAACCTGTCGGCCTGGTGTCCTCGTTGGTGGCCTATCCTGCCTTCCCGGCAAGGCGGGCTTACTGGGGCCTTGGACATCTTCTCGGCAAGGCGGGCTTGTCAGGGCCTTGGATATCTTCCCGGTAAGGCGGGCTTGTCGGGCCTTCGATATCATCCCGGGAAGGAGGGCTTGTCGGGGCCTTGCAGCTTGGGCTTGTCCTTCACACCTTTGGTGAGGTGTGGCCTTGGCGAGCCTGGGGTATCTTCCCGTTAGTCCTTCTTCGAGTACTGCCGCCAAGGGTGTTGCCGGTGCCCGTGCACAAGTCTAGGGCACAGGAGACCCCAGTCTCTAGTGCACCGACAGGAGCGCCCGGGCATGGGCCACGCAATCGCGCGAGGCGTTGTTGGGCCAGGCACAAAGTGGTGCACATGCTTCTGTGATAGGGTACTTGGCATCTTGGAGCCGTTGCAAGTGGCCTTTCCACACATCGCGCATTGAACGCCCGAAGTGGGGAGGCGTGCGTACAGTGGCCGAGGTGGCCACACGCGCGCAGAGCCATTGGTTCAGCATGCAAGGGTCGGCCCGTATATCCCCCCACATAAGAGGGGGGAACGCAAGCGCATAAGCCCATTGCCCCCAACTTCCTTCAATCTCGAAGCCACCGCCATCATCTCCCTTCAGCTAGAGCTTCCACCCCTTCCCCCTCTCACCGCTAGAGTTGCGCTCCGGGAAACTGCAGTTTCCGCCATCGTCATGGCGCCGAAAGGAACAAAAGGGAAGAAGGGGAAGGCTGTTACCGTGGAGAAGGAGCTGGTTGCTACCTCTTGAGCTTGCGTTGGTTTTTTCCCTTGAATAGGAAAGGGTGATGCAGCACAGTAGAAGTAAGTATTTGCCTCAGTTTGAGAACCAAGGTATAAATCCAGTAGGAGTATCAAGATGAGGCACCAATGTACCTGCGCAAAAACAGCAAACTTGCACCCAACGCTACAAAGGGGTTGTCAATCCCTTCATGATTGATTGCAAGGTGAGACCTGAAGGCGGAAAGTGCAACAAAGTAAAAGTGTAGGGCTGAAAATATGATGTGAAGTAGACCCGGGGCCATAGTGTTCACTAGAGGCTTCTCTCCAAATAGCAAATATTACGGTGGGTGAACGAATTACTGTCGAGCAATTGATAGAACCGCGCAAAGTCATGACGATATCTAAGGCAATGATCATACATATAGGCATCACGTCCGAGACAAGTAGACCGATACTTTCTGCATCTACTACTATCACTCCACACATCGACCGCTATCCAGGATGCATCTAGTGTATTGAGTTCATGACAAACAGAGTAACGCCTTAAGCAAGATGTCATGATGTAGAGGGATAAATTCATGCAATAGATATAAACCCCATCTTTTTACCCTTGATGGCAACAACATGATGCGTGCCTCGCTACCCCTTCTATAATTGGTTGAGGTCACCGCATGGTATGAACCCAAAACCAAGCACTTCTTCCATTGCAAGAATCATAGATCAAGTTGGCCAAACAAAACCCACAACTCGAAGAGAATTACAAGGATATGAAATCATGCATATAAGAGATCAGAAGAAACTCAAATAAGATTCATAGATAATCTGATCATAAATCCACAATTCCTCGGATCTCGACAAACACACCACAAAAGAAGATTACATCGGATAGATCTCCATTAAGATCCTGGAAAACTTTGTATTAAAGATCCAAGAGAGAGAATAAGCCATCTAGCTACTAGCTATGGACCCGAAGGTCTATGGTTAACTACTCACGCATCATCGGAGATGCAATGGTGTTGATGAAGAAGCCCTCCGTATCCGAATCCCCCCTCCGACAGGGCACCAGAACGTCCCCCAGATGGGATCTTGCGGAGACAGAAGCTTGCGGCGGTGGAAAAGTATTTTCGTGGATCTCTCCCGTGGTGTTGGATTTTTCAGGGATTTATAGGCGGAAGAAGTAGGGCAGAGGAGCCACAGGGGGCCCACAAGCCTGCTAGGCGCAGGCCACCTGGCCGCTCCTAGGGGGCTTGTGGCCTCCCCTGGTGCCCTCTGCCTTGGTTCTCATGCTCCCTGCGTGTCTTCTGTTCCAAAAAAAAAATCTTTTCGGAGGTTTTATTCCGTTTGAACTCCGTTTAATATTCTCCTCTGAAAAGGGTAAAAAACATGGAAAAAACAGGAACTAGCACATGGCACTGAGTTAATAAGTTAGTCCCAAAAATATATAAGAGGCATACAAAACATCCAAAGTTTTACAAGATAATAGCATGGAACCATAAAAAATTATAGATACGTTGGAGACTTATCAAGCATCCCCAAGCTTAACTCCTGCTCGTCCTCGAGTAGGGAAGTGATAAAGACTGAATTTTTGATGTGGAATGCTACCTAACATATTTGTCCTTTGTAACTTCTTTCATGTGACATGAATGTTCAGATCCGTAAGATTCAAAGCAATAGTTTGCTATTGACATGAAAACAATAATACTTCAAGCAAACTAGCAAGGTAATCATGAATTTTTGAAATAACAAGGCCAAAGAAAGTTATCCCTACAAAATCATATAGTCTGGCTATGCTCCATCATCCCCACACAACTAATTTACATCATGCACAACCCCGGTATTGGCCAAGTAATTGTTTTCGCACTCTTACTTTCTCAAACCTTTTTCAACTCTCACGCAATACATGAGCATGAGCCATGGATATAGCACTATAGGTGGAATAGAGTGTGGTGGAGGTTGTGAGACAAAAAGGAGGAGATGGTCACATCGACTCGGCGTATCAAAGGGCTATGGAGATGCCCATCAATAGATATCAATGTGAAAGAGTAGGGATTACCATGCAATGGATGCACTTAGAGCTATAAGTATGTGAAAGCTCAAAAGGAGAACTAGTGGGTGTGCATCCAACTTGCTTGCTCACGAAGACCTAGGGCAATTTTGAGGAAGCCCATCATTGGAATATACAAGCCAATTTATATAATGAAGATTCCCACTAGCATATGGTGCTGACAAAACAAGAGACTCCCAATCATGAAGAACATGGTGCTATTATGAAGCACCAGTGTGGAAAAAGATAGTAGCATTATCCCTTCTCTCTTTTTCTCTCTTTTTTGTTTGTTTGTAAGGGCACTTTGGCCTCTTTCCATATCTCTCTTTTTTTTGTGTGGGAAACTTTGGCCTCTCTTTTTTTTATTTCCACACATGGGACAATGCTCTAATAATGATGATCATCACACTTTAATTTACTCACAACTCAATACTTAGATCAATAATGACTCTATAGGAAATGCCTCCGGCAGTGTACCGGGATGTGCAACGATCTAGCTTGGCGTATGACGTTGAAACATCTCGCTAGCTATCTTACGATCATGCAATGGCAATATGAAAGTGACGGCACATGTTATGAGACGGAACAATGGGAGTTGGATGGCAATATATCTCGGAATGGCTATGAAAATGCCATAGTAGGTAGGTATGGTGGCTGTTTTGAGGAAGGCATATGGTGGGTTTGTGCACCCGAGAAAGTTGCGCGGCACTAGAGAGGCTAGCAATGGTGGAAGGTGAAAGTGCATCTATACCATGGACTCACATTAGTCATGAAGAACTCACATACTTATTCCGAAAGTTTTTATTCGTAATCGAAACAAAGTGCTAAACGCATACTCCTAGGGGAAGGGTTGGTAGGTGTTAACCATCGCGCGATCTTGACCGCAACACAAAGGATGACAATCAATAAATCAATTATGCTCTGACTTCCTAACATAGCGGTTCACCATACGTGCATGTTACGAGAATTACTAACTTCAACACAAGTATTTCTAGATTCACAACACCCTACTACCACAACTATTAATATTACCAAATCCATGTGTCAAAACTATTTGAGAGGAATCAAACTTCTCTTTCTAATCAATGCACATGAATATGGAAGTTTTATGGTATCCTCTTTGGGTGCCTATCACCTTTGGGACTACTTTCATAGCACAAGCCAACTACCAAGTTACTCAAAGAGAGCACTCTCAAAAAGATATAAGTGAAGATCGAGAGTTCTTATTTATCCAAAATATGACACCGCTGTTATCTAAAAGATCTAAGTGAAGCACTTATAGCAAAGTTATCTAGCTCAAAAGATATAAGCAAAGCTCAATGAGTATTCTAGCAAATTCACGATGAGTGAATGTCTCTCTCAAAAGGTATGAAGCCAGGATGATTGTGACACAACAAAAAGAAAAGACTCCTATAATACATGACGCTCCAAGAAAAACACATATCATGTGGTGAATAAAAATATAGCTCTGAGTAATGTTACCGATGGATTGAAGATGAAAGAGGGGATGCTTTCTGGGGGCATCCCCAAGCTTAGCCTTTTTGGTGTTCTTGAATTTTGCTTGGGATGCCTTGGGCATCCCCAAGCTTGAGCTCTTTCCACTCTTTATCCCTTTGTCCATGAGAACATCACCCAAAACTTGAAAACTTCACAACACAAAACTTAAACAGAAACTCGTGATATCATTAGCACAAGAAAACAAACTACCACCTCTTGAGGTACTGTAGAAAACTTTATTTCTATTTATATTGGTGTCATATTACTGTATTCTCACTTTTCCATGGCTAAGACCCCCCGATACTATCCATAGTTTCATCAAAATAAGCAATCAACACAACAAAAACAGAATCTGTCAAAAATAAACCAGTCTGTAGCAATCTGTATACTTATGGTATCTCAAAAATTCTGAACAATTATGAAAATTAGGGAAATTCGCATATCAACCAGCAGCAAAAAGAATCAACTCAAAAGATCTTTCTGGATAAAAATGAAAAATAATTTTGTGAGCGAAAAGTTTCTGTCTTTTTCCAGCATGATCAAACAACCATCACCAAACTAGTCATAAAGGTTTTACTTGGCTCAAACACAAAAAGAAACACAAAAAACACAAACATAACATAATTCTGATGGTGTGGACACAACAAAGCAAAAAGCAAAAAGCAAAGATAAATTCATTGGGTTGCCTCCCAACAAGCGCTATTGTTTAACGCTCTTAGCTAGGCATAAGGTGATAGAATCATGTATCGTCGTCTTTGGTACTCAAACCATAAGTAGCCCTCATCATGGATTCATAAGGCAATCTTATTTTCTATCTAGGGAAATGTTCCATGCCCTTCTTTAATGGAAATTGAAATCTAAAATCCCTTCCTTCATATCGATGACAACACCAATAGTTCTTAGGAAAGGTCTACCAAGAATGATAGGACATGTCGAATTGCAATCAATATCAACCACAATGAAACCCACGGGTACATGGTTCCTATTTGCAATAATAAGAACATCATTGATCATTCCCATGGGTTTCTTAACAGTAGATTCCGCAAGATGCAAATTAGGAGAGCACTCATCAATCACATTAAAGCCTAGAACATCACATAAAGACTTTGGAATGGCGGAAACACTAGCACCCAAATCACACAAAGCATTGCATTCATAGTTTTTGATCTTGATTTGGATAGTAGGTTCCCACTCATCATGAAGTTTTCTAGGAATAGAAACTTTCAATTCAAGTTTCTCTTCAAGAGATTTCATCATAGCATCGACGATATGATCGGTAAAGGCCTTGTTTTGGCTATAAGCGTGTGGAGAGTTTAGCATGGATTGCATCAAGGAAATACATTCAATCAAACAACAACTATCATAATTGAATTCCTAGAAATCCAAAGTAGTAGTTTCATTACTACTCAAAGTTTTGATATCCTCTACTCCACTTTCATTGCTTTTAGCATCAAGATAGATAGACTTCGAATCATTGGGGCGTTTTTCAACCAAGGTGGATTCATATCCAGCCCCATCATCGTTAGGTTTGACACTAGAAAATAAGGATTCAATGGGAGTCATGCCAAGCACTTTAAGATCTTTGTGATTCTCATCACGAGAACACGCCTTTTAAGCCATTCATATCTAGCACGAATTTTGGCCATTCTTTCTTTACTCTCATTCATGGAAACAAGCATATATTTCAAAGTTTCATCCATATTGATCTTGGGAGGAGCACATATTACTTTCAAAGCATCAATATCAAGAGACATTCTATCAATGCTCCTAGCCAAATCATCAATTTTGAGTAGTTTTTCTTCTATGGACGCATTGAAAATATTTTGCGAGTTGATAAACTCTTTAATATTACTCTCTAGATCAGAGGGTAATTTATTGAAATTTCCATGAGCATTGTTGTAGGAGTTGCAAAAGTTATTAGAGGGATTACTAGGAAAAGGCCTAGGAATATAGTTTCCTCTAAAAGCATTGTTGTTGCCAAAATTATTCCTACCAACAAAATTAACATCCAAGCTTTCATTGCTACTCTCAATCAAGGAAGACAAGGGCATATCATTTGGATCTAAAGGAGCACCTTTACTAGCAAACAATTTCATTAACTCATCCATCTTAGCACTCAACGAGTTAATTTCTTCTATAGCGTGTACCCTTTTAGTAGTAGGTGACCTTTCAGTGTGCCACTGAGAATAGTTTGTCATGATATTGTCTAGGAGTTTTGTGGATTCTCCTAATGTGATTTCCATGAAAGTTCCACCGGAGGCGGAGTCCAAGATATTTCTAGAAGCAAAGTCAAACCAACGTAGAAGATTTGTATAATCATCCAAAGACTCAAGCCATGAGCGGGACAATTTCTAATCATCAATTTCATTCTCTCCCAAGATTGTGCAACATGTTCATGATCAAATTGCTTACAATTCATGATATCATTACGAAGAGAGATAATCTTAGCCGGCAGAAAATACTTGGATATATAAGCATCTTTGCACTTGTTCCAAGAATCAATACTTTTTTTGGGCAAAGATGAAAACCAAGTTTTTGCTCGATCTCGCAATGAGAACGGAAATAGCTTCAATTTAATCACATCATTATCCACATCTTTCTTCTTTTGCATATCACATAACTCAATGAAGGTATTAAGATGGGATGCGACATCTTCACTAGGAAGGCCGGATAATTGCTCTTTCATAACAAGATTTAGCAAAGCAGCATTGATTTCATATGATTCCACACTAGTGGCTGGAGCAATCGGAGTACTAATAAAATCATTATTATTAGTATTCGAGAAGTCACAAAGTTTGGTGTTTCCTGTCATGGTGACTTCAGCAAGCAGACAAGCACACAAGCGAACAGAAAGCAAGCAAGAAATGGGCGAACGAAAAAGGCAAATATTTTTGTAATTTTTTTTTTCAGAAGTGGGGGAGAGGAAAACGAGAGGCAAAAAGTAAATGCAAGAGATGAGTCTGCAACACTTACTTCGATAAGCTTCACTTGATGCTCCCCGGCAACGGCGCCAGAAATTCTTCTTGCTACCTCTCGAGCTTGCGTTGGTTTTTTCCCTTGAAGAGGAAAGGGTGATGCAGCACAGTAGCAGTTAGTATTTCTCTCAGTTTGAGAACCAAGGTATCAATCCAGTAGGAGTATCAAGATGAGGCACCAATGTACCTGCGCAAAAACAGCAAACTTGCACCCAACGCTACAAAGCGGTTGTGAATCCCTTCACGATTGATTGCAAGGTGAGATCTAAAGGCGGAAATTGCAATAAAGAAAAAGTGTAGGGCTGAAAATATGATGTGAGGTAGACCCGGCAGCCATAGTGTTCACTAGAGGCTTCTCTCAAAATAGCAAATATTACGGTGGGTGAATGAATTACTGTCGAGCAATTGATACAACCGCGCAAATTCATGACGATATCTAAGGCAATGATCATACATATAAACATCACGTCTGAGACAAGTAGACCGATACTTTCTGCATCTACTACTATTACTACACACATCGACCACTATCGAGCATGCATCTAGTGTATTGAGTTCATGACGAACAGAGTAACACCTTAAGGAAGATGACATGATGTAGAGGGATAAATTCATGCAATAGATATAAACCCCATATTTTTACCCTTGGTGGCAACAACACAATGCATGCCTCGCTACCCCTTCTATCGCTGGGTGAGGTCACCGCACGGTATGAAACCAAAACCAAGCACTTCTCCCATTGCAAGAACCATATATCAAGTTGGCCAAACAAAACCCACAACTCGAAGATAATTACAAGGATATGAAATCATGCATATAAGATATCAGAAGAAACTCAAATAAGATTCATAGATAATCTGATCATAAATCCACAATTCATCGGATCTCAACAAATAAACCGCAAAATAAGATTACATCGGATAGATCTCCATGAAGATCATGGAGAACTTTGTATTGAAGATCCAAGAGAGAGAAGAAGCCATCTAGCTACTATCTGTGGACCCGAAGGTCTATGGTGAACTACTCACGCATCATCGGAGAGGCAATATGGTGTTGATGAAGAAGCCCTCCGTATCCAAATCTCCCCTCTGGCAGGGAACCAGAATGTGCCCCAGATGGGATCTTGCGGAGACATAAGCTTGCGGCGGTGGAAAAGTATTTTCGTGGATCTCTCCCATGGTTTTGGATTTTTTAGGGATTTATAGGCGAAAGTAGTAGGGCAGAGGAGCCGCAGGGGGCCCATAAGCTTGCTAGGCATGGGCCCCCGGCCGCGCCTAGGGGGCTTGTGGCCTCTCCTGGTGCCCTCGGCCTTGGTTCTCACGCTCCCTGCGTATCTTCTGTTCCCAAAAAAAATCTTTTCGGAGGTTTTATTTCGTTTGGACTCCATTTAATATTCTCCTCTGAAAATGGTCAAAAACACGGAAAAAACAGGAACTGGCACTTGGCACTGAGTTAATAAGTTATTCCCAAAAAGGATATAAAAGGCATACAAAACATCCAAAGTTTGACAAGATAATAGCATGGAACCATCAAAAAATATAGATACGTTGGAGACGTATCACTGGTGAAGATGCGGAAGGTGTTCGCCTACTTCTCCCCGGGGCCTGATGGGCTCATCCTGAAGCGGCGCTATCAGTTCATGTGGGTGGCCCGGACGACGGTGCATCCGGCCACCCACATGACCCAGGGAGAGGCCGGCGGTGGCTGAGAGAAGTATCCCTTCTTTGCCGACTATTTCTGTTGCGGGCTCTGCCCGCCCTTCTCTGAATTCTTCATCGACATCATGCACACCTACTACTTCCATCTTCTGGATTTCACGCCAAACGTGGTAACATGCATGTCCATATTCACACATCTCTGCGAGAACTTTGTCGGAATCACTCCCAACATGGCCCTCTTCCGCTGTTACTTCACTCCTCGTATCCAGGGAGGGGACGCCCTTTCGAGCTCCATTACCTAGATTCCAAGGCCTGGATACAATGAGTTATACCCAGATGGAGCCCTCCACGAGAAGTGAAAATAATGGAGGGGGAAATGGTGTAGGATCTGCGAGGAGGGGTATCTGTCCTTCTTCGAGCCCAGGACCGCCAAGATCGATTCCCGTGACAAGCATTGGAGTGACTTCGAACCGGATGATAAGAAGCTGACCGTCGCCGTCAACAGGATAATGCGGTTCAGGGGCGTAGGTTGACGATGGAGATGGTGGGTGCTGACTTTGTCCGCACGCACATTGCCCGCTCCAGAACAGGTGAGGAAGGCCAGCCTCGTCCTTCGTGAATGCCGCGGACATCATGCGGCTGCGGACTGGCTTGAACAACAATCTGACAACGATGGAGCATGCCTTCATTTGATAGAAGCTGTTCAAATCTGATTCGAGGGCTCGGCTGCCGCATGGCGTCATACCCTTGTGCAACAACTCGGCCTTAAGCGCCCTCACGATGATGATGCCGGAGTGTAATGCTCATGGCGTGGTCGCAACTTGGAGAAGCCCGTGAGGGAAGAGACCGGCCTCCTCCGTGACAACACCGACGAGGAAGTGGCGTACATCGCCAGCCTGGCCGAGGAACGAGCCCTTGCTGAAACGACCGGAAGTGTCGGCTTTTATGACGAGGGGGCGCTCCAGGAAGAGGCGCCGCTGGAGGGAGAGCTTGTAGGGGAGCCCAACAGCTCGGCTGCCGGGGGCCCTTCGGAGGAACGGGCGCCCGACGAAGACGAGGAAGAGGAGATCCTCTGGCCTGCCAGAAGCCTAAGCAAGTGCATTGACATGCTGGCTCCAATCTCCCCGTTCGGCCTACTCCGTCATCCGGGCCTGTCAAGCGTCCCACGGCCGCATCCCCTCCGACGGATGTCGAAGTGGATGTGGACTTTGATTTCTCGACCTTCAGCTCGGGGAGGAGGGAGAGTACGTGCCTGACTCTTCACCCCCCTTGCTTTATGTTCTTACTCATCGGGTGCTGGTTCTTCTTCACAGGGACACGAAGACGTTGGCCCAGAGGATGGCGAAGAGGGCCAAGGTGTCGGCAGGTGGCGGTCCCTCGGCAAGTGCCTCAGAGGCGCTGCCGGCAGCCTCCGCCACCCCGCCCATCCCCCGGCAAAGCCCCCAGCGGGAGTAGCCGAGGCCCGCGGCGCCTGAAGACGAGCCCTCGGTAACTTATGTTTCCGGAGAGGGGACAACTACTGTCGGGGATATACCCTCTAGTGCTACCCCTCACCAGCTCGACGAGGGTGAGTGTCCCAACAAAGGACGTCTGCGAGTTTTCATTTTGTTTTCTTGAATGATCATCTTGTTCTGATCATCTTCTTCCTTGTCTTGTACCTCAGGTCTCTCCCCTGTGGAGGAGATGAACGTGGACTCCGTCATCGAGGAGATCACGCGGGACGCAGCTTCTCAGACCGATATGGTTTCCGTGAGTGAGTCCGCCGAGGAGGCGCGGGAATGGGCCACTCAGGAACTGACGGAGGAGTCCATCGAAGGACCTGCAGCACGTGTCGGTGATTCTTCTACTGCCGGGGCTGAGGAGGCAGTACTGGACGAGGAGCCCCCTCTAGCCGGCGAGGATGTTGATGGGGACTAACCTCCCATGTACGGGCCCCAGCCAACCAGCGAGTACATTCACGCCGGCGAGGGTCGATCCATCAACCCGCCAAGGGTGGGTCGCACGAGGATAGCCACGAAGGGGGAGAGCTTCGACGCCGAAATCTCCGCCAGTGTTGGGCTCGAGATCGTGGGTGGATCGAAGACCTGCGGCGGGAAGCTTAGCGAAGAGCAGCTCTTCCAGTCCATGAGGGACAACGTCAGCCAGCTCCAGGCCCTCTATCGGCCCCGAAAGGAGAAATTAGACTCCCGGGCGGCGATTGTCGAGGCAGCTGACGTCAGCTGTGCTTCCCTGGCAGTGGTACCAGAAAAGTGCTAATACTGCAATCTCTGGCGTTAGCTAGACGAATTCTTATGACAACAAACCTTCTCCTGCAACGACACCAGAGGAATGCTGAAAGCACCCCCAGTAATGAGACTAGAAGAATGTTGTTGATGGCCCACCAGCGTGTGGGTTCGCAGTAGTTTTCGAGGGTAGATTATTCGACCCATATTTGTAGGTTTACCAGTCGGGAGGTGAGAGTATACTCTCAAGTATTAACAGCTGAATTTGTCAGATTCAACCACACCTGAAAGATTAGTATGTGCAAGCACAGTAGTAACAACAAAGTAGTATGATAACAACGGTGTCAGAAACGATCTGTTGACGGCACACTATTCCTAACAATTGTATCAATGGCGCCTCCGTTGCCGCGTTGATGGAAGTTGTCAGTTCCTGTCAACGGTCAGTGAATCAACAGTGTAGCAGGTAGCAGCAGTGTAACGAGCAATAGCAGTTGCAAGGAACTGCAGTACTGACAGCAGTAGCAAGTAGCAACAGTAGCAAGTGACAGTAGTAGCAATAGTAGCAGCAGAGCAAGACAAGTAACAGCAGTAGCAACAGTAGTAGCAACAGCAACAAAGCAAAACAAGTAACAACAGTAGCAACAGTAGGACAAACTCCTAGGCAATGGGTCGGTGATTTGTTTGGATGATATTCATCATGCAACAACTATAACACGGAGAGATATGTGGCTAGCTCCCGTTCGTCAATGTGATGTAGGCATGTATTCCGTGTGGCATCATACATGCTTAGTGAAAAGAACTTGCATGACATCTATTGTCCATCCCTCCCATGGCAGCGGGGTCCAAAAGGAAACTACGGGATATTAAGGTTCTCCTTTTAATAAAGAACCGGACCAACGCATTAGCACTTGGTGAACACATGAACTCCTCAAACTATGGTCATCACCGGGAGTGGTTCCGGTTATTGTCACTCCGGGGTTGTCGGATCATAACACATAGTAGGTAACTACAACTTGCAAGATCGGATCTAAAACACACATATATTGGTGACAACATAATAATTTCAGATCTGAAATCATGGCACT
This sequence comes from Hordeum vulgare subsp. vulgare, assembly GCF_904849725.1. Lineage (NCBI taxonomy): Eukaryota > Viridiplantae > Streptophyta > Magnoliopsida > Poales > Poaceae > Hordeum > Hordeum vulgare. The sequence continues at coordinate 281,019,434 of NC_058524.1, read as the reverse complement.
TGGGCCCTAGTGACAAGCATTAAGCATGGCAAAGTAGTACCAACATCAAATCTCAGAACATAGTGGATACTAGGGATCAATCCCCATCAAAACTAACTCGATTACATGATAGATCTCATCCTACACATCACCGCCCAGCGAGCCTACGAATAGATTACTCACGAACGACGAAGAGCTTCATGGAATTGGAGAGGGAAGAAGTTTGATGATGAAGATGGCGACGATTTCCCCTCTTCGGAGTCCAAGACGGACTCTAGATCTGCCCTCAAGATGAAGAACAGGAGGTGGTGGCGCCTCCATATTGAAAACGCGACGAAAACTTCTCTTTTTATTTTTTCTGGGACGAAAGGCAACTTATAGAGCAGGAGTTGGGGGCGGCAGGTCTCTATGGGCCCCACAAGCCTACCCACCGCCACCAGGGGGGTGGTAGCGGAGCAGGGGCTTGTGGCCCACTGGCCCACCCCTGAGGTGGAACTTGGCACAGATATTTTTGATATTTTCTAAAACTGCTTCCCGTACATTTTCAGGACGCTTGGAGAACTTTGATTTCTGCACAAAAATAACACCAAGGCAATTCTACTGAAAACACCGTCAGTCCTGGTTAGTTCCATTCAAATCATGCAAATTATAGTCCAAAACAAGGGCAAAAGAGTTTGGAAAAGTAGATACGTTGGAGACGTATCAACTCCCCCAAGCTTAAAACCTTGCTTCTCCTCAAGCAACTCAGTTGACAAACAGAGAGAGAAAGAAAAACTTTGACAAACTCTGTTTGATCTTGTTGTTGCAACTATGTCTAACTCATAACCCGAATTTCAGCAAGATCACAAGTTAACCACATGAGAAAATGACACAAAGGTCTAACGGTAAACTAATATCAATGGCATAATCAGCTAACAAGCAAATAATAATGAGTTTCAAATACCAACACTTCAATTAAAACAAGCATGAAGCAATATGAATAGGTGGTAGCTCGCTAGCTCTTTCCGAGACCGCAAAACATAAATGGAGAGCACTTTCAAAGATCAAGGGCTGACTAAACATTGTAATTCATAGCAACGAAGATCCAGTCATAGTCATACTCAATATCAATCAAAAGAAAAGCATAAAAATGACAGAGGTGCTCTGTAATTGGTGCTTATATAAGAGGAGGATGACTCACCAGGAAAATAAATAGACAGGCCCTTCGCAGAGGGAAGCATTGATTTGCAGAGGTGCCAGAGCTCAAGCTTTGAAAACAGAGATAATAATTTTGGGTGGCATGCTTTCATTGTCAATGCAATGACCAAGAGTTCTCCATATCTTCCATGCTACTCATGCTATAGGCGGTTCCGAAACAGAAAAATAAAGTTTTAACTCCCCCACCACCAATCAATCACACTCCACGGCTAGCCGAATCCTCGGGTACCGTCCATACTAACATCAATCCGGGGGGAGTCTTGCTTTACAGTTATGTTTTCAATTTAAGCATGGAACTGGGCATCCCAAATATCGGCCCCTTTCTCGTGAAGTACTGTGAATAAACACATGCCGAGGATAACACTCCTAGCATGGAAGATACCAATAGCCCTCTGTCACCACATGAGCGGTTCAGGCATGCAAAACAGATTATTTCTTGAAGGTTTAGAGAATGGCACATTCTAATTTACTTGGAACGGCAGGTAGATACCGCAAATAGGTAGGTATGGTGGACTCTCATGGAGAAACTTTTGGGTTCATGGAAGTGCATGCACAAGCAGTATTCCCGCTTAGTACAAGTGAAGGCTAGCAAAGACTGGGAAGCGACCAACTAGAGAGCGACAACAGTCATCAAGATGTAGTGAGTTTGACTAACATTAAATGCAAGCATGAACAGGATATAAATCACCATGAACACGAACATCATAGAGGCTATGTTGATTTTGTTTCAACTACATGCATGAACATGCGCCAAGTCAAGCCACTTGAAACATTCAAAGGAGAAAACCATCCTATCATACTACATCACAGTCATCTCAAAATCTATGTTGTCAATCAAGACAAACCATTATAAGCACTCAGCTAAATAAGCATGGCATCAGAAACTATGATCTCTAAGATGTAATTGCAAACATGGTTCTCTCACAACAAAGCTAAATCTGGGTCGACAAGCTAGTCATATTTACAAAAACAAAATAGATAGAGTTCATACCAGCTTTTCAGTCTCAGTCACGTCATCATATATCATCATTGTTGCCTTTCATTTGCACGATCGAACGATGAAAATGATAATAAACGCATTGTACTAAGCTCAATCTGCAGGCAAACACAAAGGAGAAGACAAAATAATATGGCTCTTTGAAAGCTAAACAGGTAAGCATGTAAGAACCATTAAGCATTGTAACCAATATGTTCTACCTTGACACAAAGAAAAAGAAAGCTATTTACACGGGAAAGCTCCCAACAAGCAAAAGAAGAAAGAAAAATCTTTTTGGGTTTTCTCAAAAGGACACAAAACAAGAAAACAAGAAAATGAAAGGAAACTAGTATGGATAATACAGTGGCAAAGTGTAAACACCGGCTAACAAAGTGAAAGCATAAGCATGAATGTAAAGTCGGTGAGAACACGTACTCACCCAAGCTTAGGATTTTGGCTTAGCTTGGTCTACTCCCAAGGATGATCCTGGCGAAACCCAAAGTCATAATGGGTGTTATACGGGAGTGCTGCAGCCACTGCCTGAATAGCTGCCTCACGAAGTCGAGCAGCAGTCGCCTCCCTCTCATACTCCTCTGCCTCTCCTATGGTTATGTAGTATCTTCGTTTAACCTGAAAATCAAAGGAAGCAGGAGAAGGAAGGGTAATTTGGAAAACACGTTGCTGGTTAAATATCAAGCGGTATAGGAGGGATCCATGATCTCTCTCCAGAAACTGGTAGCGTGTTAGAGCGACACGATCAAGGTAGGCTGTATGGAGAGGAGGGTCTTGTGGACGGATGGATACTCCTAGAAAATTTGCTAAGCGTGTAGCATAAACTCCACCAAAGAAATCCCCCTCAGCCTCCTTGCTATTATAGCTCCCATATTGAAGCTCATGTCACATGTTACTGCGCTCATAAGGATACTAAGGTCGGAAGCGCATAGGTCACAATGTGCACCCTTGCCGTTAATGCACCTACCTATGAAGAGGACAAGGTAGTGCAAGGCAGGGAAATGGATGCTTCCTATGGTGGCTTGCGTGATACCTCTGTTTTCTCCAACAGTTATACTGGAGACAAAGTCTCTGGCCGAAGACTTAGGAGGATCAATAACACTACCTCCATCGGGTATCTTGCAAATCCTATTGAAATCCCCCAGATCCACGGTATAGGATTTATCGTACGTATCAAACAGTATGCATGATTCATGGCCAGCAAAAATTTAAATCTACGCACGAAAGAGGAAGTGAGCATAGCATACTGTTCACATTTATCTGAGAGGAATTCTTCTAACCCGGCATTGCAAACAAGTGCATCAAACTCATCCTTGAAGCCTGCGTCGATCATGAACTCATCGGAAGGCCATTCACATGGTTGCACTGGTGCGTCCCTTAGTTGAAAAGGTTCGGGCTCCCGATAGGAGAGACGAGGACCCTTCTTACTTGAGGAACCACCATGAAACTTCCTCCTGAACAGACTTTCCTTTTGCTGAAATTTTTGAAGTTCAAGAGAAAAGTGAATAAAGACCAACCATACCTTGTAGCAACTACTCCTACTAGTGCCTAGAGACCGTATCACGCGCTAAAACTACTTGGGACCAACTAAAATCAACTTTTCAAGCTCAAGAACAGGGTCACCAAGGTAGCAAGAATTTGCGAAGGATAAAGCCCTAGAGCAAAAACTAATTGGACCAATGGAGGAGTCACTTACCAATAAGTAGTTTCCCCAAAACGGTTCGGAGAATGGTGCTTTGAGCAAGGAGATCGAAAATCACAGCCAAATGAGCAAGAACACGGGTTTGAGCTGCGAAACAATTTTTTCTGGAGGTGGAAGAAGAGGCTAGGAGCTGGAATGAGTGGAGGGGATGCTTGTGGGCCCCACAAGCTTGCACCTCGCCACCAGGGGGGTAGGTGGCGGTGGGGGGGCTTGTGGCCCACTGGTCAGGCCTCCTGACCAGCTCTCAGGCCCAGAAATTTTCAAAAATTCCAGAAAAAATGATACTAAATTTTCATGACCATCGGAGAACTTTTATTTTCGAGGTATTTTTCTCCGGGACGCTAGAACGGAAAACAGGAAAAGCTAAACTAATTCTATCATTTTTCTTCTAAGCAACAGAAAATGAAGACTCAAAACAGAGGTATGTGACTCTCTGATTCATCCCTCTCATGGTCATCGAAAGAAATCCGTCAATGGGGTTGATCAAGTCCTTATGAAGACTAAAAACTTTCTCGAATCGCAAGAGAGAACGGAGAATTCTCGAATAGCCACTAAGTCACCTCAATGGGGATATGAATCTCCCCAACAAGCAAATCATACTTCATCTTGGCACGAGGAATAGGGCATTAAAAGCTCTCAATAAGAATCGATGAAGTCTTTTCGATGGCATTGATGCAATGTACTGGATATCGTTTCTTCGGAAAGTGCACTGTGTGCTCATTACCGTTGACATGGAAAGTGACATTGCCTTTGTTGCAATCTATAACAGCCCCTGTGGTGTTTAAAAATGGTCTTCCGAGGATGATAGCCATGGCATCGTCCTCGGGAAAATCCAAGATAAGAAAGTTTGTTAAGATAGTGGTGTTAGCAACCACAACTGGCACATCCTCGCAAATGCCGATAGGGAAAGCAGTTGATTTGTCGGCCATTTGCAGAGAAATTTTAGTGGGTGTCAACTTATCCAATTCAAGTCTAAGATAAAGAGAGAGTGGCATAACACTAACACCGGCTCCAAGGTCACATAAGGCAGTTCTTACGTAGTTTCCTTTAATGGAGCAAGGTATAGTGGGCACTCCGGGATCACCAAGTTTCTTAGGAGTTCCACCTTTGAAAGTTTAGTTGGCAAGCATGGTGGAGATCTCAAGATCTGGTATCTTCCGTTTATTAGTCACGATATCTTTCATGTACTTGGCATACGGAGACATCTTGAGCATATCAGTTAACTGCATCTGCAGAAAGACGGGTCTTATCATCTAAATGAAGCGCTCAAAATCCTCATCATCCTTTTTCTCGGATGGCTTAGGAGGAAAGCGCATAGGTCTCTGAACCCATGGCTATCTTTCTTTACCATGCTTCCTAGCATTAAAGTCATTCTTGTCGTATCTCTTAGGTTGTGGATTAACAGGATTAACCTTAGGTTCAATCTCCACATCCTCATCATTGCTAGGTTGAGCATTATTATGAACATCACTGTCCACATTGTCACCAGGTTCATGTTCATCACCAGATTGTGTTTCTGCATCAGACGCAAAAATATCATTAGGTTCTTCAGGTGTGATAGTATTTGGTGAACTGGCGTGTAGGTTTCTATCATCCTTCTTCTTCTCCTTAGGATGACTAGGTGTATAAGCATTGATTCCTTGACAACCTTGATCAATTCTCTTAGGATGACCTTCAGGATACAAAGGTTCCTGAGTCATTTTGCCTCTTCTAGTAATGACTCTGACAGAGTTGTCATTTAATTCATTGAGCAGGTCATTCTGAGCTTTAAGTACTTCTTCTACCTGAGTAGTAATCATAGAGGCATGTTTACTCAGAAACGTCAGATCGTTGACATTTCTGTCTACGCAAGTACTTAAATGGCTAAGCATACGAGTACTTCGTTCCAAATGTCTGCTAACATAATCATTGATACTCTGTTGTTTGGCAACAAAGTTGTCAAATTCATCAAAGCATAGGCTAGCAGGTTTAGCGAAGACGTGGGTTGATCGAAGACCTGCGGCGGGAAGCTTAGTGAAGAGCAGCTCTTCCAGTCCATGAGGGACAACGTCAGCCAGCTCCAGGCCCTCTATCGGCCCCGAAAGGAGAAATTAGACTCCCGGGCGGCGATTGTCGAGGCAGCTGACGTCAACTGTGCTTCCTTGGAAATGGTACCAGCAAAGTGCTGATCATGCAATCTCTGGCGTTAGCTAGACGAATTCTTATGACAACAAACCTTCTCCTGCAATGGCACCAGAAGAATGCTGAAAGCACTCCCCAGTAATGAGACTAGAAGAATATTGTTGATGGCCCACCAGCGCATGGGTTCGCAGCAGTTTTCGAGGGTAGAGTATTCGACCCAAATTTGTAGGTTTACCAGTCGGGAGGTGAGAGTATACTCTCAAGTATTAGCAGCTGAATTTGTTAGATTCAACCACACCTGAAAGATTAGTATAACAAACTCCTTAGGGAAAAGGGTTGGTCATCCTCGATTCCCATGATGAGGAACTCGCCGATCGTGAGAAGGCGCTCAGCGACAAGCTCCGCGCCAAGGACGATGAAGTCGAGAGGCTGGTGGCACAGCATACCCAAGAGCTGATGGATCAGCACAAGGATGCCCTGGCTGCCCAGGCTTCAGAGCACACCGGCAAGTTGCAAGAGGTTGCTGACAAGGCTGCAGGCGCTGAGGATGCCAGGGAGTATCTTGCCGGCAAGCTGAACAAACTGGAAGAGGACCTTGAAGGCCTCGTCAAGGAGATCTCAACCCTCACAGTTGAGAGAGAGAAACCTCACTCCAACTTGACGGAGGTCCAAGCTGCCGTTTCCGACAAGAGCGCTCAACTCCGCTCCGCCAACGCTTCCCTTGCAACCTTGCAGGATAAAATGGTTCCCCTGGAGGAGGCCCTTGAAGAAAGCAAGGCCTGCGAAGGTGTCTTGACCCAGAAGCTCCTCGACCCGGCAAATCAGCTCGAGACTGCCTTCACCTCCCTTGAGATTTACACGCGTGGCGTGGAGTTGTGGACCGAATGCCTTGTCAACACCGAGGGGGGGATCGCTGAGTAGCTATATTATATGGACCTTCAAGGCTTCGGTTATCCTTCGGGCCCGGAGGTGTCTCCAAGCGCCAAGATGAATCTGTTCTTTGAGAGCGTGGTCGACGCCTTGAAGCAGATCCAGTACGGCCAGGCGGCGCTTGGCGAACGAGTCCCAGAGGTTGTGCCTGGGCGCCCTCCTCAAGGTCCTCACCAAATTGGCATACAAGAATCCCAGCATCGACCTCACCCCGGGGCATTTTCCGAAAGAGGCGAACCTTAAGGAACTCGAGAACCTGGTCATGCCCATTGTTGACAAGGTGGACCGGATCAAGAGGGTGTATGGTCCGCACCGGGATTAATTCTTCGTGTTCTCCTGTTGCTGCAATTTTCATCCAAGAGCTCATGTATCTTGCTCATAACTGTTAGTATTGTAGTATATTCGATGTTCTTGATAAGAACTACCTCCCTCCTTTGCTCTTTTTGTATGGCTTGTCCTTGTGTTTTTCTGGCTCAACTGGCCTTGTCGTAAGTGCCCCGAGAGGTGGCTCTTGCCGGAGTTGTCACTGATGGCAAGGCACCCTGCCTCCCTCTGGGCTTTTTCATAGGTTGTCGAGCACGCTCTTTTAAGCATAAGGGGCACGCGGGGCGGGCCGCTTAAGTTATCGAATGGGCTTTGACACAACGCTTAGGAGGCTTGCGACAGAGGTCCCTCGCGCACAGGTTTTCCATACAAACGTGCCGATGACACGTAAAGGAGAGTGTTGTATCGACTAGACGACTTACTTAAAGTTTTTACAACTTATCTCTAGGTTGCAGTACTTCTTTATGTCTTGAGTATATCGTCCTTGTTCTTGCTGCTGCTGTGGGCGTCCCCATTATCTCCCCCCCTGCAAACATGTGCGCGGGGTTGCATCTGTCTTTTAAGAAAAAGAAAGAAGAGAAAATAGGTGTTGGGACCTCGGCAGTCCATTAGTTTAGGTATTTCACAAAATCTTAGATTATGCATGCACATGATCTAACATGGAAATCTAAATGATGATGCGGAACACTATGCTTTATTCAACTGCGCACAAGGTCTTCGCCTGGCTTTGTACAAAGGATTAAATGCAACTTCGACAAGGCTTGTACAAAAGGTGGTCGCAGGTAGACCCGGCAACCGCTCCCTATGGGTAGAACTTACGAAGATGTTCAATGTTCCAGGAATTCCTCACCGATGTGCCATCTTTGGTCTCCAGGCGGACAACGCCGGGCCTGGTGACACGTACTACCCGATATGGGCCTTCCCACTTTGGCGTCAACTTTTTTGAATTTTTGGCCGACTGAACATGCCGAAGAACAAGGTCGTCTTCCTCAATACTTCTGGCTCGGACCTTGCAGCTATGATAGCGACAAAAGGCTTGCTGATAGCGAGTGGCTCGCACAGCCGCCTGAATCCGGTTCTCCTCGAGGAGCACTGCATCATCTCGATGCAATTGCTCTTGCTCAAGCTCGTCATAAGCGAGCACTCGAGCTGACCCATAAGTGAGTTCCGTGGGAAGAACTTCCTCCGCCTCGTTGACCAGGGAGAAGGGTGTCTGGCTGGTGGCTCGATTTGGTGTCGTTCTGATCGACGAAAGTACCGCCGGAAGTTCATAAATCCAGTGCTTTCCATGCCTCCTCAGCTTGTCAAAAATTCTCCTCTTGAGCCCCCCGCGGTACTTCGGCGTTTGCCCTTTCAGCTTGACCATTACTCCTCGGATGGGCAACAAAAGCGAAGCATATTTTGCTGCCAAGGTCTTGGGCGTACTGCATGAAGGCGCGGCTCGTGAATTGAGTGCCATTGTCCGTGATGACCCTGTTTGGGAAACCGAAACGGCGGACAATTCCTATGAAGAACTTGAGGGCTAACTGTGTTGTCACCTTTCTCACTGGTTCCACCTCTGGCCACTTTGTGAACTTGTCAATTAAGACGTACAAGTACTCAAAGCCCCCGGCAGCGCGGGGCAAAGGGCCGAGGATATTGAGCCCCCAGACCAAGAATGGCCAAGAGAGAGGGGTCGTTTGGAGAGCTTGGGTTGGCTGATGAAGCTTTCTTTAATGGTACTAGCACACTTCACACTTGGTTACTAGTGCAGTTGCATCCTGGAGGGCTGTGGGCCAGAAGAAACCTTGCCAGAATGCATTGCCGACAAGGGCTCTTGACCCTATGTGGGAGCCACATATTCCCCCATGTATCTCGGCCAACAACTGTTGTCCTTCCTCTTGGGGGATGAATTTCAATTCAAGTTGTTCAATCATCTTCTGTAGAGGGCATCATCCATGAACTGGTACATGCTGGACTAACGGGCTACTCTTTCTTCTTCTTCTTGCTCTTCAGGCAGGTCCCCAGTTTGGATGTACCGGACTATGTGTTGCGACCATGCCGGAGCCTGAGGTTCGACGGCAAGGACTAAAAGCATATCCTCTCCCAGGATGGTATCCTTCCCGGCAGGCTCGTTATCTCCTCCGGCAACTTCTTTTTCGGCAGGATCCTTGCCGTGGCTCCTTGGCATGTCCGTCGGAAAATACTTGCCGGAGCTCAGCTTCCTTTTCTGATCCTGCTTGGTTGATGGTGTTACGGAGGGTTGAGTTAGTCGTAGCACAAAAGTTCTTGGTTCCGTAGGTAACTTAAGGGTTGCACGCTTCGACAGGTCGTCGGCGATGGTATTCTCGGCACGGGGGATGTGCTCCGTCTGCAGACCGTCGAAGCGCTCTTCCAACTTCCTCACTTCCTCCATGTAAGACTCCAGCAGTGGACTCTGGTAGTCCTTGTTGACCTGCCGGACTACTAGCTATTAGTCTCCTCTGACGATGAGCTTCCTGATCCCCAGATCTTCCACAGTCCTGACGCCAGCAAGTATTTCATCATACTCGGCGATGTTGTTGGTTGTCTTCTCCAGGGGAAAGTACATCTGGATTACGTACTTGAGGTGTTCTCTAGTAGGCGCAACTAGAAGCACGCCGGCTCCAGCACCTTGCAGTGAGAATGCTCCATCAAAATACATGATCCATTCTTGGTTGGACTCCTTGCCCGGGAGGGTTGATTCTGGTATTTCTTCGTCTGGCGTAGGGGTCCATTTGAAAATGAACTCCACCAAGGCCCTCCTCTGGATGGTTGATATGCTTTCAAACTTGAGGCCGAAGCTGGACAACTCCAACGCCCATTCGACGATCCTGCCAGTTGCATCGGGGTTTCACAAAACCCTTTGCAGCAGAAAGCGAGTGACGACGGTGATCTCGTGTGCTTGGAAGTAGTGGCATAGCTTTCTCGAGGCCATGAGGAGGCTGAAAAGCAATTGCACCATCTCCTTCTGCCCCCCTGCAAGAGGGAGCTGACGAAATAGACCGGGTGTTGCACCATCTTCTTCTTCTGCACTAGCCCGCCCGTGGGTGGGGGTTTCTCTTGATCGCTCCTGGACTCCGCCGAGGGTCCTTGCTTGCCGGTGTGAGCTTCTTCATTCGATGGTGTCGCCTTTGCCGGCGTATCTTCGTCGTCTTCCCTCTACGCCACTAGGGCAGCGCTAACCACTTGGTTGGTTGTCGCTAGGTACAGGAGAAGTGGCTGTTGTGGTTTATGCGCTACCACGATTGGCACAGAGGAAAGGTATTTTTTCAGGTCTTGTAGCGCTGCTTCCACCTCGGTGCTCCATTCCATTGGTCCTGCCTTCTTCAAGATTTTGAAGAAGGGCACGACATGTTCGACAAACTTGGAAATGAACCTCCTCAGGGCGGCTACACTGTCGGCTAGGCGTGGCGCATCCTTGACGTTCTTTGGTGCCTCGATCTGTTCGATGGCCTTGATCTTGTCGGGGTTAGCTTCGATCCCGTGTTGGGACATGAAGAACCCGAGAAGCTTGTCGGATGGGACAGCGAATACGCACTTTTTGGGGTAGAGCTTGAGGTTGATCTTGTGCAGGTTGGCAAATGTCTCTTCTAGATCTTGCACAAGTGTTGATTTGTCCTTGGTCTTGACCACTATGTCATCCATGTAGGCTTCCACATTCCTGTGGAATTGGGGCTCAAAACCAATTTGGATCACTCTTGCAAAGGTGGAACTGACATTCTTCAATCCGAAGGTCATTCACATGAAGTAGTACGTGCCATAGGGAGTGATGAACGCGGTTTTTTCTTCATCTTCCTCGACAATAAACATTTGGTGGTACCCTGAGTAGGCATCAAGGAATAACAGCAGGTCGCAGCCAGCAGTGGATTCGACAATTAGGTCGATGCGCGGCAAGGGAAAAAGGTCTTTTGGGGAAGCTTCGTTGACAACGGTAAAGTCAACACAAAGCCGCCACTTCCCATTCGCCTTCTGCACTACAACCAGATTGGCCAACCATTTAGGATGGATGACTCCCTTAACTAGACATGTTGCTTCTAACTTCTTGATCTCTTTGGCAATGAATTCTTGCCGTTCCAGGGCTTGGTTCCTCATCTTCTGCTTGACCGGCCGCGCATGGGGCAGACAGCGAGATGGTGCTCAATGACCTTCCTGGGAACACCCAGAATCTATGATGGTAGCCATGCAAACACATTGAGATTCGCCCACGGGAAGGCGATGAGCGCGCTTTCCTATTTGCTGTCACGGGCAGAACTTATGGTGAAAGTTCCACCTGTGTCGTCCTCCCTGGCAGGCACCTTCTTGGTCTCTGGCGGGGCCGCCCTGGATTTCTTGTTTTGGGCAGTAGATCTCTCTGGCCTGTCCTAAGTAGTAGCACAGCGCCCTGGTGAGGCATGCTTGCCAGGGTCAGCGTGGGAGGCCCTCTAGCCTGCTTTCTTCTCCCCGGGAGTCCCAACAACGCAGGTGGCGTCTTGGCGGCAAGTGCTGCCATTGCCTCCCGGTAGAGGCTGTTGGTGCATATGAGTGCATCCTTTTTGTCGGCATTGATGATGATAACACCGACCGGCCCATGCCATGAATTCAGGGTGTTGTAGGCGTAGTGGGAGGCTGCCATGAATTTGGCTAGCGCAGGACACCCGAGGATCCCGTTTACACGAATGGATTTCAGCAATGTCGAAGACGACCTTCTCGGTAGTTCTGGTCGCTGCCGAAGGTCACCGGCAGTGTGATCTTCCCCTTCGGTTGAATCTTCCCTGGGTTGCTGCCTTGGAACATTCTTGTTTCCTCAAGGTCTGCGTCGGGAATCTGCAACCTCCGGCTCATGTCGGAGGAGATGAGATTTAGACCTTACCCGCCATCCACCAACAACTTCGTCACCTTGAGGTTGCGGATCGTTGGGGAGACCAACAACGGCAAACATCCAACCGCCGGAACACGGTCTGGATAGTCCTCAAAATCAATGATGCTCGGTGTGTGTGACCACTTCAAGGGCCTATGAGTGCCGAAGGAGGGCTCCGCCGCGCTCACCTCACGCGCGCACTTCTTCAGTTGGCGGTAGGAAGAGTGAAGCGATGCACCTCCATCGAGGCACATCATATTTGTTGCCTTTTCAAATTCGTGGTCACTGGAGTCGTCGTCTCGGCAGTCCTAATCCTCATCCTCCTCCTTTATTTCCCACGCTGGCGCGGGCTTCACCCTCTTGTTCTTGAACTTGCCGCGGGACCCCCTTGGCCACCATTCTTCCTGCCTGATCCCTCGGCACCGTCTCGGGCCTTCTCCTTGTCGGCACCGTCTCGGGCCTTCTCCTTCGCCTTCTTGGAGGTGTCGGCATTGCCGGCTGTCTCGACGGCAAACACGGCTTTGCCTTTCCGCTTCTTGTTGCGCTGTTTCCCCTTTTTCGTGGGGACATCGGCGTTTTCGTCTTCGGAGTCGGCTTTGCACCGGTATCTTCGCTGGGAAGCCTTCCCCCCTCTTCCGCTCCTGCACACTTGTCTGCGAGGGCCTAAAGCTCGGCAACATCGCGGACCTTGTTCATCGCTAGCTCCTCGCGCATCTTCCATTACGCACGTTCTCATGGAACACGCTAATGACGACGGTTGGGTGAACATACGGGATGTTGTGTTGTATGCGGCTGAATCTCTGGATGTACTTGCGCAGAGTCTCACCCTACTTGTGGGGGATGATGTGCAAGTTACTCTCTTGACGAGGGGCTCGGTGGCCTCCCGTGAAGGCGCCAACGAAGTCCTGGCACAACTCCTTCTAGGAGGAAATGGAGTTCTTGCGTAGGTGCATCAACCACGACCTGACATTGGGCTTGAGTACCAACGGGAAGCAGTTGGCCAATAGCTTGTCGTCTCGGCCCCCAGCAGCATGGACCGCAGTCGTGTAGATGCTTAGGAACTCGGACGGGTGGGTCTTGCCGTCGTACTTCTCCGGGATCTCTGGCTTCAAGGTACGGGAGCTGGGCCATTGGACCTGTCGCAACTCGCGAGTGAATGCTAGACAGCCCACCTCGTAAGGTAGGTTGCCAGGATACCCCGATGCTGGAGTGTCGACAGCGGCTCCGGGACGCATGTTTGATTGACGGCGCGTCTCTCGTCGTCACTCAATGAGAGTACACGCGTCCTCCTTGCGCCGCTTAAGAAGAACATCCCGTTGGTCGCGGCAGGTCCGTGGATCGGAAGACCCAGTTGAATTGTTAGAGATGATAACCTGTTGCCGCCGCCGTGGTGGAGAGTGCACCGCGGCGGTGGCAGCTCGAGTATTCTCAGTACAGTCATGGGCGCGCTTGCTGGAGGATCGTGTCGACGTCCTCACCTGCTGGGGCCCGTTCCCATTGGCGAGGGGCGACGAGGCTCTGGATGGTGGCCCTCCACTCCTCGAGCCTGTCCGCTGTTGGAGAAAAGTCGAAGAGTAGCTGGGCTCGCTTCAGGGCTCTTGCCGGCGTGGGTGGCGGTGATATGTGCGAAGACCGCGAGGGGCTCTTACTTCTAACTATGTTAAAAGGAGTGCCCCCTTGGTCCCACGGTTGTGCGCCGCCCTGTCCGATCCCAGACCGTGTGTGTCGGCCCTGCGAGTCCTAGGAACGAGGCCCATGAGTCCTTTGTGGGGGTGGCGAATCACAGTAATTCTGGCGTGGTCCGCCGTACGCGCCCTAGGAAGGTCGGGGCGGGTCCGTCCGCGTCGTCGTCTTGGAAGATGTTCTCAGAACCTTCAAAGTAGCTGCGCCGCCTGTGGGCTGTGCAGCTACATCCTTCGACGCATCGGCATGCGGATTGTCGTTGTTGTCGTGGACAATACCACTCGCCCAGGTTTGCTCCCCAGAGTGTTGCAGAAGTTCGGGAACTCCGCCTCCTTGTCCTGCACCCGCACCCTCTCCCATCCGCATCAGGGTAGGAGCACTGGGTGCGGGTGTGTCGGCCGCCGGACCACCCCTCTTCTTGGGAGCCATGGCGACAAGGAAAAGCTGGTGCGCTGATAACTATGTAGGATTTACGCGACCCTCTCCCCCTACCTGGCACGCCAAAGATGTCAGGAAAACGACACCTATGGGAAACTCCAAGGATCCCTTGATCGTTCGGCGGAGGGAGAGAGGTAGCGCCAAGAGCAAAAATAGCGATCAGCACCGGTAAGGTCTTTTACCAAGGTCCGTGCTGCTTAGCGCGTAAAACCCTACTCCTGCTTACTTTGTCGTATTGGATGCTTACTTCACAGTTACTTGCTACAGTAATTAGATGATATGCATAAACTTGGACAAGGCTTCACATCGGCCGACCCATTAGAAGAGATAGATATAGGAGATGGTTCAATTCCTAGGCCAGCATTTGTAAACAAAAATTTAAGAGCCAATCATAAAGTTAGGGCGATCGAGTTGCTGAAACAATATGATTGCTATTTTGCATCGGAAGATCATGAGATGCCAGGTTTAAGCCGAGAGCTAGTGGAGCATCGGTTACCTATATAAGTCGATTTTAGACCTTACAAGCAATCGGCCAGAAATTTTAATCCAAAAACATATGACCGAATCAAGGATGAGATCGGTCATTTGCTGAAAGCAAATTTTATTAGACCTTGTAGGTATGTCGAGTGGATTTCTAACATTGTACCTGTGGAGAAGAAAGGCTACGGCAAGTTGAGGGTGTGCATTGATTCCAGAGATTTGAATAGAGCTACACCCAAAGATGAGTATCCCATGCCCTTAGCTGATATGCTTTGTAATGAGGCTTTTGGACATAAGGTCATTAGTTTTCTTGATGGTAGTGCGGGGTATAACTAGATATTTATGGCCAAAGAGGATATGTCCAAAACGGCTTTCCCTTGCCCCTGTTTCCTTGGTTTATTTGAGTGGACGGTGATAAACTTTGGGTTAAAGAATGTTGGCACCATGTATCAAAGAGGTATGAATTTAATTTTTCATGATTTACTCGGTGTTATACTTGAGGTGTATATTGATGATATTGTTGTCAAATCGGATGATTTTGAATCTCATCTAGCCGATTTGCGTTTAGCCTTTAAAATAAAAAAAGATGGATTGAAGATGAATCCATTGAAATGTGTATTCGACATATCAACTGGAATGTTTTTGGGTTTCATTATTCATGAAAATGGTGTAGAGATTGATCCCAAAAAGATAGAAGCTATATAAAAAGTGGAGGCTCCAACATGAAAGAGAGATATGCAGAAATTCCTTGCAAAAGTCAACTATTTAAGAAGATTCATAGCAAACTTATCAGAGAAAGTTGATGCATTCACTCACATCCTTCGGCTAAAAAATGATGCCGATTTTACTTGGCGGCAAAGCAACAAGAACATTCGATATGATCAAGAATTATTTGTTGACTCCTCCCGTTATGAAAGCACCCAAGCATAGAGAGCCATTTAAGATTTACATTGTAGCAGAGGAAGGTGTTATTGGTGCTGTTTTGACTCAAGAAACCAAAGGAAGAGAGCATGCCATTACATATTTGAGCCGACGTTTATTGGACGCCGAGACGAGGTACACATTTAATGAAACATTATGCCTTTGTTTATATTACGCTTGCACAAAACTGAGACATTACTTAGTGCCGAGTGCTTGCATAATAGCTTGTCAAACCGATGTCATTAAGTATATGTTACATAGACCAATTCTTAGTGGTAGAATTGGCAAGTGGGCTTATGCTTGGATTGAATATGATTTGGCTAATGAATCTTTGAAATCCATGAAATGCCAAATAGTTGCTAACTCCATTGTTGACCATCGGATTAATGACAAGCACGATGTTGATATAAACATTATCTCGGT
The DNA here is from genome assembly GCF_904849725.1 of Hordeum vulgare subsp. vulgare. Taxonomy (NCBI): domain Eukaryota; kingdom Viridiplantae; phylum Streptophyta; class Magnoliopsida; order Poales; family Poaceae; genus Hordeum; species Hordeum vulgare. The sequence continues at coordinate 281,003,411 of NC_058524.1, read as the reverse complement.
AGTACCGTGGAGATTATATTTTGATGGTTCAGTTTGTAGCAATGGTATTGTTTATATATCTACTCATGGTGCTGTTTTTGAAGTCTCGTGTCGCTTAGAATATTTTGCACCAATAATCAAGCGAATATGAAGCATTGTTATTCGGCCTAGATATGTTACTAGCTATAGGTGCTACACATGTTGAGGCTTTTGGTGATTCGTTATTAGTGGTACAACAAATATCCAGAGTTTTTCAATATTTTGATGAATCACTTAATATTTATGTTTATAAATGCCTAGATATAATTTCTGCTTTGGATTATTTTAGCATTGCTCATATATCTAGACATGACAATTGGAGAGCGAATGATTTGGCACAACAAGCATCTGGCTATCATGTTGACAATGGCATGTTTCATATTTCTCAAAATCCGATGTCTAGCTTTGACAATATAAGAGAGGCCGAACTAGAATATACAACTTCAGCCACTTACAAAAAATCTAGTACAGGTGAAAATCTGGATTGGAAGAAGACCATTGTTGATCGATCCGAGTGAGAGGGTGGACAACGCTGTTCGACGTATGTCTTTCAAATCCGTGATAAGGGATGATCACCTTTATCGCCGAACAGTTGATGATATTCTTTTGAAGTGCTTGGATGAATACCAAGCGAGAATTGCTATGGGAGAGGTACATGAAGGTATTTGTGGAACTCATCAGTCGGCTCCTAAGATGAAGTGGTTGTTGCGACGTGTTAGGTTTTATTGGCTGACGATGATTAATGAGTGCTTCAAATATTATAAAGAATGTCAAGCTTTTCAAAAGTTTGGTCATATTTCAATTGGCTCCTGTTGCCTTGTTACTTCCTATTATCAAACAGTGGCCTTTTAGAGGACGGGGTTTAGATTTCATTGGAGAAATTCATCCGTCTTCTTCAAAGGGGCATCGGTTCGTATTGGTGGCAACCGATTACTTCACTAAATGGTCTGAAGCGGTACCTCCCAATAACATGACACATACAGAGGTAATTCAATTCATAACTGAGCACATTATTCATAGATTCGGCATTCCGCAAACATTAACTATGGATCAAGGTTCATCTTTTATGTCACATCAAGCTAAATAATTTACCGAGTCTTACTCCCTCTGTTCCTAAATATAGGGTGTGTAGTTTTTGGCACGGAAATTAAAGAATGCACCTAGAGGGATGATTTCACAAGTTTTGGCTGAGATTACACCTGACTAATTGACATCAGAAAATAGAGGAGCTTGCCTGATATAAGGAAATGTAATCAAATCCCTAAAATAAATATCCAAACAAGTGGCGCAACGCAATACACCTTATATTTTGGATTTTTTTACAAAAAACTATACACCTTATATCAAGGAACGGAGGGAGTATAAGATAAAATTGCTCAATTCGTCTCTGTATTATGCCCAAGCTAATGGACAAGATGAGTCTAGCAATAAAATAGTAATCAAGTTCATCAAAACGAAGATTGAGGATAATCCAAGGATATGGCATGAGCTGTTGTCTGAAGCGTTGTGGGCACATAGAATCTCAAAGCACGGTGCTACAAATGTAACCCCATATGAGCTAGTATATGGTCAAGAAGCCGTTTTGCGAGTGGAGGTAAATTTGAATGCTTTGCGAATAGCCAAACAAAATGACTTATCGGTCATGGACTTCTATAACTTAATGATGGAAAATATTGATGAGGTTGCCCATAAACGTTTGGCTGCTTTAAAAGCCATAGAAAGAGACAAGTTAAGAGTGGAAAGAGCTTATAATAAAAAGGTGAAATTGAAGAATTTTCAAGTTGGCGATCTCGTGTGGAAAGTGATCCTGCCGATTAGTTCAAGACATAGAAAATTTGGATAGTGGTATGCAAACTAGGAAGGTCCTTTTAAGATTGTAAGAGTAGTTCCTGGAAACTCATATTTGGTGGAATCAATTCAAGGGACAATGCTACCTCATGCTCTCAATGGCAATTATCTGAAGAAATACCATCAGAGTGTGTGGAAAGAAGCTTAAGTGAACATGGTCGATATATGATTATCACCGTGAGAAGAATAAGTGGCCGATGGAGTGTTGACATCGTCCTTAGAACAAATACACTGCAGATTATTTTTTGGCATAAAATCTATGCCGAAAAAATGAGGGCATGTGTTGACACCTGATTTTCACACGATGCGAAATACAATCAAGATAGCCTCGAATGAAAAGGTGTTAAAATGAAAAGGTTTTACAATGCCGAATGAAACAATTTTGACATCTAGGCCATCGTTGTCCAATCTCATCTTAAGGGCTGAAAGGGTATTCGAAATGCCAGAATTTAACTTCTCGAGTGATCTTCGGCTGATTACACCTCCAACATGACCTCGGATGAGTAATGTGTCTACATGGACTCTCTTCCATCGATCCGATCGATTTTGATATATATATATATATTGTCTCAATCCAAGTTCGTGTGCGACGTGGAGGGACAAAACAAGATCAGGCTGAAGTTTCAGCCGGGAATCCGAGTGAAAAGTTTGAATCCGAGAGAAGATTGTCGGCCAAGTGAAGATTGTCGACCGAGTGAAAAGACGTCGAGTGAAGATTGTCGGCCAAGTGAAGATTGTGGACCGAGTGAAGATTGCCAGTCGAGTGAAGATTGTCGGCCGAGTGAAGATTGCGGGCCGAGTGAAGATTGCCGACCGAGTGAAAAAAAGTCGTGCAGATATAAAGCTTGTTGTCGAGGTGAAATCCTATTATTAGGATGAAGAGATCTGAGCATGCGATCAGAGTGAAGACTCCATATATTCGATTGAAAGGTTTGAATTTCAGTGACGTTGGCCAATATCCAATCGGAAACTAAAAGATAGGTGTAAAAGGTTGTCTATATCTCTTTCTATGGAAAAGCGATTCACATGAAAGTTATGTGTATCATCAAGGAGGTTAACTTTGCTTTGGAAGTCATCATCATCTGAGATGGTATGCAGTCTGCACAAATGATACGAAATTCGGACAGTATAGTCAGTCGTGTGGCCAAATCTGACTGGTAGTTGACTCGTAGAGTATTCAAGATTACCTTATTTGGAAAAGTGATCAACAGAAGAATTGTTCGTATCGTTGATCCGGTGGATTTTGGTACATAAGTCATATTAATCGGAAGTCATATGCAGATTCATTGGCCCGCGCAAGGAGCAAGATAGGAGTTTGGGCCATATTCGGGTTGAATCCGAATTAGACTAGAATTGGGACTCTAGGACGTGATTTGGTGTAATTTTCTTGTAAGGAAAGCCTAGATGAATCATTTCCTTGTATGGGAAGTCCAGCCGCCTCTTATATATATTGGAGGTGATGTCCGATTGAAACAACACACAATCGAAACATCAATATACTACTTTTTCATCTACGCTTTATCTCTCCATCATTTTTATCACTTGTTCTTCACTGTCCCTCTAGTTTGAGTGTTGCGAATCCCGAGGCTCTAGGGGCGAGCGAATCAACCTAGGGAAGCCCATAGCCACCGCACTTCCTGACGGGGTCTCTCCCGGGCGTGTGCGGCCTCGGGTTTTCAAAAGCATCCGCCGACTGTCTTGTGTATCACATTGTTGGTCGGATCTCCTTCGACGTGAGCTGCAGTGCATCACCCCCGGCGTTGAGGGTACAAGTGACGTGTTCGTGTGTTAACACAACTCTCCTACACTAACAAGAGATCTCGCCCCGAGATCGCATGAAAAGGGGAAGAAGAAAAGTAAGAGCAATAGATAAATCTTAGTTGCATCTTTGAAAAACGAGTGAAACCAACAAAACTTGAAGGTTGCAATGATATGAAGATTGACATGAGAAATGAGCAAAGAATTCACAGGAAATTGAGGCAAAATTTGATAAGATGGAAAGATCTTGACAAGATTCATAGCAAACCAACTTAATTGATAACCAAGGAATGAACATGAAAGAAGACACAACACCTCGGTTACATGCATAAGAAAGTAAAGAACACGATCTTGACACAACGAGATGATTGATTCAAAGAGAGCAACATCACAACAACTCCAGAACAAGAGTAATGAGGTGACAACCAGCCACTTACAAAAACAAGGATTGACTGGGAGCAACAAGATATGCAAAACTTATTTTACCAAGAGGATACATGGAGAACTTGGATCAATGATAATCACCATAATAGCAACAATCCTTAGGAAAAGATTTAGGTGAAAACTAAACCAAGCTAGCTCAATTGAAGAAAAGATGGGTTGAAAAATATCTCACGATCAAAGAATTGGTGGGTTTAAATATCTCATTCTTGAAACAAATTTTCTTCGATACTCCTCCACTAACAAGAATGCTATAACATCACCCCAAAGGATAAAGGAGGAAGAATTGCTCTTTGAAATGCAAGATAAAGAATACATGAGGTTCGCCAACCAGAGTCTTCAAGAACACCTTGAGAATGAATTATATCCTAAAGAAACCACCATGAGAAACTTCCGGAAAAAAAATGAAAAGAAATGAAGGATGAAAGAATAAGATTATGGCCTTGCCAGAATTAGATGGAATTTCCCGAAGAGAAACTTGAGAAAAAGTTGACCTCCGGAAAAGAAAGATGAAGCACTTGAGATAAAGAATTTGATATCAGGAGCCACTGCGAAAGAAGAATTAAAATCAATTTGATGAAACAAGAATAAGAATTATGTTATGCTTCTCCTTCATCTAATTAAATTGATGACAAGCAACGGATTTAGCATACCACTTATTCTTCTTGAATAAGATTGGGGAGAGAGATGGAGCAAAAACTAAAGAACTCTTGAGACAAACACCGGTAAGAATTTGGAATGAAAGAGGATAACGCAAATGAATTGGGATACATGAGGACAAAAGAGCATGATTCGATTATATGAAGATTTAACAGGCCACTGGTAAGAATTTGCAAGTAAATAAGGATGCCATGATTGAATGGAGATACATGAGAATGAAGACATCTTGATCCACGTGAGAGAAAACTTGAAAAAGTCACCGGAATAGTGGATAGACGAACGAAGAGACAACAAATGAGAAGAATTTGAGAATGAAAGCTGAAAGCCGAGAACGAAGAAAACTTCTGAAATGATGGCCTTCGGAGTACCGAGAATGAAAACAACTCTGAAAGCACCGGATAGATATTGAAGGAATTTCTCATGATCGGAAACAATTGAGAAGATAACAAGAGTTTAAATGACAATCTTCAAAATAATGGAGAAGATTTGAGAGAAATACTCCTTCGGTATTCCAAGCTGAAAATGATGAGGAGAACACCACCAAGAATAACTAAGACACTTGGGAATAAGAATATGAAAAGTTGAGCCGATGGTGAAATAATTCAGATTGACCTTGAGGAAGTAGTATGACTCATGGAATCCATTCTTACGTCATATTTAAAAAGAATTAGAGATTTCTAGAAAAAAATAAGAAGAGCCAGGAAAGATCCCGTCAAAACCTGTGGGTTATGGGCCCACTCAAAAGAAACACCGTTCAAAAGATTTCTGAGAAAGAGAGATACTGCACCGGTATAACTGAAAACATGATGAGGTTGGGAACCTCGAAATAGTTGAAAGGACTGAAAACAAGGAACTTGTGACATATCTTGAAAACCTCGGATAGATTAGAGAGGGATGAAAAACAAGAAAGACTTGATAATAATTTTCAACATGGGATATAATTTAAAGGATGAAAAGGATATGATGAACACGAATAGCTTGAATTGAATTCACAAGAAAATAGAACAAGAATGAAAAATGATGAACTCAAAACTTCTGAGAATCTTCACAATGAATCACCTGATAAGAGAGAAAAGAAAAAGATAGCGGTAGCAATAATGAAATAAAATACACTTGGATGATAATTAAATCATGAAGAAAAACGGGTGGGGGCGGGCAAAAACAAAGACAACTTGGGATAGATGATACAAACTCCAGAAATAAATGAGAGATTGATCTTCCAGATATTGAAAAGGATAGAATTGACTTGACGAGAAGCACAACGGTTGAAATGAATTGATAAGACAACTTGATTAAGCAAAACATTCAGTATTCCCATAAAAATATGAGAACACCTCTTGGAAAGATATGAATTCAGCACTAGATGTCGAAGCAACTCGAATTACCATACTCTAACAAAGCAAAGGACGCGGCTTATGAAACAAGCTAGAACAAATTCATGACAGAGATTTCGCTCGATATTTTTGTGGTAAGGTTCACACGGGCTCTATCCTACAGTAGCCATCATGTACAAGGCAGTGCACACGACATACGAAGCATCCTCGACTCGTAGCAAGCTACAAGGACTCTTTAAGACACAATGAGAACCGCTGTAAGACGATCGTGAACAAACGAATCCACTAGATGTCGAACCCCAACCTCACATCATGCATCTGTTGGAAGATAATCCTATAGGTAACTACTTGAATTCCCACCTAAGAACTCCTGAATTTTTTGTCATGCAATTGGGTCCATGGATACAAGGAGTAAAATCCATCACTCAACTCCTAGCAATAACACTAACCCGTCCAGTGTATCGCATCCATCAACACACAACCAGAGATCTCAGAAACTCATCTACCTCAAATCCTCGAAAACACAATGATACTAAGTATGGGAGTACATCCAGACGCTCTCCACCGGTACTGGGATGTCGGACTTCTCTCGCCACTATTAGTATTGAAGCAATTTTGAACATCCTCCGTCCTCATATACTAAGTAATCTGAATGATAATGATGTGCTCAAGAATACCCTGGAGCTCAACTCCCTGGAAGAAATCAAGTCAGATAGGAGGCACCAAGACAGAACTCCGTCATATCGACATCATATAGATTCCAAAATATTCTCGTGATCCTAAAAAAATTGAGTAAGAAGAAGAGTAAAATTAAAATTCTTACGTCAAGATTTCTCACCAAAGCATGGAAGAGGAGAAAAAAAGAATCCTACTCTCCTATATATAACTAGACTCAAAGTAGTTTTTCACTAGACACAACTCGGCCAAGTTCAATCAATCAAGGGGGCTCCTAGTTCGGTACTGCTCTGATACCAACTTGTAATACCCAAGATGCGATCATATCCTTATTTTGGCACGAGGGCCTTGACAAAGATAGAAGTGCAACTCATCGTTTCACGAGAATGGATATCACTACAAGTACATGTACTAAAGAGATGAGTATATGGAATTGGCTTACACTCGGCACAAGCTACAACAAGATCACATCTATACATCAACATATTCAATCACCATGTAGAAGAGAAGGGTCCGACTATGGACGAAAACAAATGATAAAAGAACGACGTCCATCCTTGCTATCCCAGGTTGTCGGCCTAGAACCCATCCAAGATCATTGAAGAAGAATAAGAAACACCAAATAGAAAAATCATCTCGCTGACGTCAAAGTAACTCTTTACCTATACCTGCAACTAGTGTTGTAGTAATATGTGAGCCACAAGGACTCACCAATCTCATTTCCAAAGGTATCGACACTAGCAAAGCTTAATGGGTGAGGAATGGCTAAGTAATGAGGCTGTAGCAAACAACTAAGTATTTATTTGAGGTGGCTACCTTACGAGTACAAGAATAAAAGAGGGGGATGATCTACGCATAGCGGACGTGAACTACTGATGATCAAATGAATGAACCTGAACACCTACTTACATCAAACATAACCCGACCGTATCGTCTTCCGGATGAAGAACTCTGAGAAGAGACAGTCACGGTTACGCACAGTTGGCGTATTTTAATTAAGCCTACTTCAAGTTATCAAGAACCGGATGTTAAACAAAGTTCCCAAGTTGCAACATAACCGTGGGCACAAATTTCCGAATGATTTAACCCTGCAGGGGTGCTCCAACTAGTCCATCATAAATTACCACAAGCTACATAGAAAGCCTAAATCACGAAACTCGTGATTTCGTCGGATTCCTTAGTGGAAAACCTCAACTCTGAGATAACCCAAAGCATCACCGGAATCCCGATGCACAAGATATTTCCTAAATGGTAAAACAAGTCCAGCAAGGCCACCCGACGTGTCGACGATCCCGATAGGAGACACGTATATCGTTCTCAGGACACGACGGATGAGCTATGGTTACTACGCCTAAACACCGAGTTTCCCCGGGGAGCGTTAATAAGCTTCTCTAGGTTGGACCAACACTCATGCGGAGCACTAGCCTGGGGGTTGATTAGTTATCCACGGGTGTCGACGGGTCCCTATGCAATTTATTAGTTATTAGGCAAATATAGTACCAAAGTTGGGCCTTGCCAAACCAGTTTTAAACTAAAACGAATTATCAATGGGGTCCCCATAACAACCTCGAGCGTGTTAGGAGCGCTCAATTATGGAATATAACACCGATAGCCGAAACTATGGCAGAAAAGATGGAACAAAACACCAGGCTAGAAAGCCGAGCCTTCCACCTTTTACCAAGTATATAGGTCCATTAAATTAATTAGCAATTATATGGTGATATAACAAGGAACCCATGTTATCACATGGAAGCAATCCACCTGCAACTAGCAATGCTAACACATGGTTAAGCAAGCGGTAACATAGCCAATCAGTGGTTTGCTGGGTTGTAGAAAGGTTGAAGGTTTTCATAGCAATGTTGAGAGGTTGACATTTAACAGGTGAACGGAGCTACAGTCTAAGAGATACGAGCAACACAAGATCATATGACATGGATGCAACATGCATGCAAAATAAAAAAAATACATAGGGTGAAAAGAAAAGAGAGGCCATGGGGATTTGATCCCTGGACCTCCACGATGTTGGCTTACTAGGATGACCACTACATAAAAGTAGACATGCGATATGGGGTGGATTCAGTCCTATGTAAACCATTCGTGCAAGCTGGTAGAAACTAAGAGAACCAAAACAAATAAAAAAATGGAGGGTGCACCGGATTCGAACCCAGGACCCCTTGCCTGCAAATAACTGCGCTACCCAACTCGGCTACTCATGTGCTCGTCGTAAACTACATCAGCGATTTTAGATAGCCTCAACAGGCCAGAATGGATCTAAACAAAAATGTGAATATTTCATATTGGAGGCAACTTCCTTACAGTGGCAAACAACACCGATGGAGGTTAGCATTGGGCTGGCTTGATGCGGTACAAGGCTGGGCATCTGGGCCTACTCGGTTGGCCCTGGCGAAGGTGCAGACCTGCCCATGCGCGAGCGCGATCGAGGTGGTTCCCGTATCCCCCGACAGGGGAGCGCAACGGCGCTGGTCACGGGTCAACGGGCGATGGCGCAAGGCAAGCTAGGGCTTCGCTCCGGCGAGTCTTGGGGGCTCCGGGCGGCTGGCGAGTGGGACGGACGTATCCAGCTGAGGGGATCCGATTCACAACGATGACGAGATAAACTCGAGCTCTGAGAGGTGGGCATGGCTTGATGTTGCTCCTGCAGAAGGAGAGATACAGTGGGATGAACGAGGTGAGAGAGAGTTGAAACTACAAAGATAGGAGGGGGGATGCACGGGATGAGCAGGACGACGCACCTCCAGCGAGGTAGAGGAGGGGTGCTCTGGCCTGGCTTGCCATACGGCGTTGGGTGAGGCCCTCGGGTGGCGGCGGCTACAGCAGGAGGGATCTCGGAGCTGGGTAAGCCTCAGGAGGAACGGCTCCCAAGCGGCATGGCGATTCGTATGATGGGCGCTGGTGCCCTCGGGAACGAGCTCCTGGGCTCCATGCGGATGCTTGCGCGGCTGCGGTTAGCTGGGCTGGATCAGGCACAGGCGAGCGCTGGTTGGTCAGGGAGGAAAAACGAGGAAGGAGATGGGATAGGGATTGCGGTGGCTGGGTAGTTGGATGGGACAACCCTCCTAGATTTTAGGGTTGGATCTATTATATATAGAACATTGGAGAGGTTAGAGGTGTTCTAGGACCCTCCGATCTCGATCGGATGGCAAAAAACAAAAAAACATTTATCTTTGCTAGTTTATTTGTTTCACTTATTAGTATGCTTGCTTTATCACTATGTCTCAAGAAAATACCAAACTATGCATTTTCTAAAATAGTAATAGTAATGATTTTATTATGCTCCTATACCACCCACCACTAGTGCGGAGTCTGATGATATTAATGCTGCATTGCAAAATCTTGTCATGAAAGAACAATTTGCTCGAAGTCCTAATGAGGATCCTGCTTCACATATTAATACCTTTGTTGAATGATGTGATATGCAAAATAAAAAGGATATGGATAATGATGTGGTTAAGTTGTAATTATTTCCCTTCTCACTAAGAGATAAAGCTAAAGCATGGTTTTCATTCTTCCATCTTAATAGTATTGGAACATGGGATAAGTGTTAGGTTGCTTTTATTGCTAAGTATTTTCCTCGTGCTAGAATTATTTTTATCATCATAAAATTATGAATTTTAAACAACATGAGCAATAATGTGTTTCACAAGCATGTGAGAGAATGAAATTGATGATTATAAATTGTCCCACTCATGGCTTAAATTTATGGATGATAATACAAAATTTCTATGCAGGTCTAAAATTTGTGTAGAGAAATCTTCTAGATTCTCCTATAGATGGTACATTCATGGAAGTTACATTGGGAGAATCTATAAAACTTATGGATAATATCATGACAAATTGTTCTCAATGGCATACCGGGCGAGCTCCAACTAGTAAGAAGGTAAACTCTATTGAAGAAATCACTACTTTCAGTGATAACTGGATGCTCTATGAAAATGGTTGCTAATAAAATGCTCATGTTGATCACAATGATGTGCCACTATCTACTTGTCTTGAACAAAATAATTATTCTATCGATGTGAATTTCATCTCCCAAAATAATTTCAACAACAATGATTATAGAGGAAATTTCAATCCTAGATCGTATCCTGGTGATTCCTCTAATAATTATGGTAAATCATATGGAAATTATTCTAATAACAATTATAATAGGATACCCTACAATCTTGATAACACCATTAAATAATTTATTAGTTTTGAAAAGATTTTCAACACTATGGTAGAGGAAAACAACATAACGTTGAAGATATTGCTACAAACATGGATAGGATTGCTCATGATGTGGATACTCTTAAAAGTAAAGTTTTTCCACCTAAGCATGCTATTAATGGATCAATCAAATCTATTCAAATATCTATTAATTTAAAGTATTGAGAGGACCGCTAGGTTGAGATCTAAGCGAGAATTCCTAGAAAAGGCTCTTCCACCTGTTTTTTTTTACAGTAATCATGATGAAGATGTTCAAATGATTAGTGCTTATCCTATAAAATATTTATTTACTAATCTGAAAATTGATGAAAAAGGGACTCGATATGAGTAAACTTTATCTAGAAGGTGTCATATTTATTCGGAGGGTGATGATACTAATGATATAAATGAAAAAATGGATTTGGAGAGGTCAAAAGTTTAGCTGGTGATGTGCCCATTATTTTGGATTACAAGGACTTTAATTATGAAAGTAGTTCTTTGGTTGAATGTCTTTCCTTTTTTCAATACATAATTAGATCACATAATGCTTAGGAAAAAAATAAGGCTTTTACTAAACATATCGTAGAAGCTATGGTAAAAGATCGTGAGGAGACACTGGAACTAGAGGTTTTAATACCAAGAAAATTGCGTGATGAATGTGAACCTACTGTTAAAATTAGTATTAAATATTACACATGTAATGCTTTGTGTGACCTTGGTGCTAGTTTCTCAACTATACCTAAATCGCTATGTGATATTCTAGGTCTCACAAAAATGCCTGAATGTTCCCTTAATTATCGTCTTGAGGATTCCACTATTAAGAAATCTTTGGGTAGAATAAATGATGTTATTATTCTTGCTAATACAAATTATGTGCACTTATATTTCATATTGAATGCAAGTCGTCTTGTCCAATAATATTTGGTAGGCATTTCATATGAACTATAGGTGCTATTATTGATATGAAGGAAGGAGACATAAGATTCCAATTCCCATTAAAGAAAGGGATGAAAAATTCCCTATAAATAGAGTTAAACCACCTTATGAATCTATCATGAGGGACACCTATGGACAAAATGGAAAGGATGACAACACCTTGTACTATGCATTATACCTAGCTAGGGGCATAAAACAATAGCGCTTGTGAGGAGGCAACCCAATAGTTATCTTATTGTTTTCTTTTACTTTCTATTTTGGTGTGTTACATGATTATTTATACTTCAATGATTGTCTATTAATGTTTGAATGAGTGTTTGTGCCAAATAAAGTGGATGATTTGGATGATAGTGGAGTTGATCCTGTGCAAATTAGAAACTTTTATGTCCACTAAGGAATTTCTCTAACTTTACTGGAACCTCTTCTTGATCTAAATTTTTCACACAGTATTCATATACAAATTCCTCACGATGTCCTAATGTTTTAGAATTTTTGGAGTTGCATAATTTTTGTTTTAGTGCTAATCACCAATGATTGTTCCATTTTAGACATTTTCAATTTTTGCTAGCATGGTTTTTTTGTTTTGATGATGCTATCGATTATACCGGGGGGGGTATAAGTCATGGAGAAATTATAATATAGGACACAATGTAATAATAAAATATGAATAAATTTATAACAGTACCAAAGGTTATGATTTGGCTATTATACTAACGGATCTCATGTGGTTTCTGTTTAGTTTTGTGTGCTGAAGTTTTCAAATTTTGGGTGAGAAAACGATTGATGAAGGAAGAAGGAGTGGCAAGAACCTAAGCTTTGCGATGCCCATGGCAACCCAAGGTGATGTTCAAGGAATACACAAGCGCCTAAGCTTTGGGATGCCCAGGAAGGCATGCCCATTTTCGTCTCCATTTTATTAGTATGTCACTTGGAGCTAAATTACTTTTCATCACATGATATGTGTTTTGCTTGGAGCATCAAGTATTATAGTTTACTTTTCCATTACTTTTTCAAAATCATTGTTTGCTCGACACACATATTTTAGAGATACACACATTCATCACAATTTGTTAGAATACTCTATATACATCACTTATATCTTTTGAGATAGGCAACTGCTCTAGTGCTTCACTTATATTTTTTAGGGCATGGAGGAGTTCATATTTTAGAGAAATATTTGTACTCTCATGCTCCACTTAAATATTTTTGAGGTTCAAAGAAATATTAATGGAAATATGCATGTGTAATAACACAACTCCAGAAAAGTATTGGTATTCAAGGGGGATATAACAAAAACTTTCATGTAGCTCACCATAAAAGAGACATGTGGGTTAATTATGTTGATGTAGTAATATGTAAGGACATGAGTACATGATCATTTGTTAGCATAAATATCATTACTATATCATGTTACTTTATACTCATCTAAATATTGGTTTTGGCATGATGATGATGTGTGAGTGTTCTTATGTTTGATTGAAAATGCTATCATGTTGTTTGAGTCGGAGGCGATCAATGGTTAACTCTACCAACCTCCTCCCTAGGGGCATGCAACAGTACTTTGTTTCAAGATAGATAAGCTTTGCAATAAGTATATGAGTTCTTTATGACTAATTTTAATCCAAGGAGATATGCAGTCTCACCTTTCCTTATTTGCTAGCCTCTTCGGTACCATGAATTGCCAATTCTCACCTCAAGGATAGGTGCAGCTTTCACCGGTGCATCCAAACCTCATGATAATATATGATCTACCACACATAAGACACCCTATATCTCACTCAAAACATCCACCATACCTACCTATCATGACATTTCCATAACCATCCTGAGATATATCGCCATGCAACTTCCACTGTTCCGTCACATGACTTGTGTGTTAATCATGAGATTGCTTTGCATGATCATGTAGCTAACATAGTATTTGTGGCAAAACCACTGTTCATCGTTACCTACATGTTACACAAGATCATTGCACAACTTTGTACACTACCAAAGGCATTTATATAGAGTCATCTTGTATATTATTTCATATCGAGTTGTAAGTAATCAAAAGTGTGATGAACATCATTATTAGAGCACTGTCTACTGAGGAATGGATGATGGAGACTATGATTCCCCCACAAGTCGGGATGAAACTCCGGATAGAAAAAGAAAGAAAGAAAAACAAAATAAAAAGAGAAAAAATAGAAATAATAAAAATAATAAATAATAAAAATGGAAGAAAAGAGAGAAGGATAGTGCTCCTATCTCTTTTTCCACACTTGTGCCAAGAGGAAGCACCATGTTCTTCATATAGAGAGTCTCCCGAGTTGTCATTTTCGTATGTTAGTGGGAATTTTTCATTATAGAACTTGGCTTGTATACTCTGGTTATGGGCTTCCTTGGATGATCGAGGTCTTCATGAGCAAGCAAGTTGGATGCACACCCACTTAACTTCCGGAGATTTCATACACTTATAGCTCTAGCGCATCCGTTGCATGACAATCCCTAGTCGTCGCATTGATATTGATTGATGGGCATATCATAGCCCGTTGATCTGCCCTACTTGATGCGAGACTTTCTTTCCCCTTTGATTCCTTTTGTTCTCTACCACCATAATCTATTCCACCCATATGCTATATCCATGGTCCATGCTCTGTACTTATTGAGGTTGAAAATGTTGAAGCGCGTTAGAGGTATGATCCAATTGCCTCGCTTGACACGGAGGTGCTCATCGTTTATGCTTATGCAATGAAAACAGAGTCATCCATGTTAATATGAGAAATTGAGAAGGGAACAACATTGTCTAAGAATCATATATTTTAAATATGAATGATTGTGTTTTTTATGCTTATGGACATTATTATGTTGATATCAATTACATCATCATTTCTCAAGATCATACCTAAAAGAAATTACATGTTGGGTACCATGTCGCATCAAAAATTATGTCTTTATTATTTACCTACTCATGGACGAGCAATAATTAAGCTTGGGATGCTGATACGTCTCCCATGTATCGATAACTTTTTATTATTCCATGCTTATATTATCAATTTTGGATAATTTATATCTAGTTATATTCTACTTTATATCATTTTTGGGAACCAAAATATTAACCCAGTGCCAAGTGTCAGTTACTAGTTTTTTAAATTTCCAGGAAATCAGTACCAAACAAAGTCAAGACGCTACAAAACTTTTTGTCAATTTTTTCTGGACAAATGAGACCATGGAAGCTTCCGGAGGAGACCAGATGACACACAAAGAGAAGGCAAGGCAACAGGGCACGCCCAAGCGGTAGGCGCGCCCTCATGCCTTACGGGGCCCTTGTGGCTCCGTCTGACATTATTGCACCTCCATAAGTTCTCTAAAATCGGGAAACCAACAAAGAGCCACCTAAAACACTTTTTTTGCCGCTGCAAGTTTCTGTTCCAACGGGAGGCAATATGGAGTCCTTTTCCAGTGCCCTATCGGAGTTGAAATTCATAATGGAGGCCATCTACATGAATCTTTCTGCCACCATGATCATGTGTGGTCAGTCCACCACAGAACTGCAGGTCCATAACTAGTACCTAGATGGCTTCTTCTCTCTCTTTGATCTTGAATACAAAGTTCACCGCGATTCCTGTGGTGACCTATCTAATGTAATCCTCTTTTGAGGTGTGTTTGTTGGGATACGATGAATTGAGGGTTTATGGTCATATTATTCGTGAATATATGAAGTCTTCTCTGAATAATTTTGTGCATG